>NW_027555514.1:194940013-195630846 GCF_003287225.1 Phascolarctos cinereus | reverse complement strand
CCCCTAAACCCAGCTTCCTTTTTACCCAGCCCCCAAGAACCAGGTCTTAGGCTAGCATTTCCCCTTCCTTAAGAAAACATGTAGAGAGGCCCTAAGTTCATTTGTGCTTTACTGATAACTCATTAAACAACTAGCAGATAATTTGCACAGTGAAGCCCAAAAGGAAAGTGCACTTGAAGCTCAAATTTCATCTCTGAATGTCCTTCCACTGTCATTGTCCTCTTGCTCTCTGATTACCAGAAAAGGATTCAGAGCAGTCTCTATTTCCCATTCAATCCCCTTTCCTACTTACTAGATACCAAACTTTGTAGCTGAAGCCAAGATACAAAATGAAACTCAATACTATCCATTAAAGGTGGAGAGAAATCTCAGTGAAGGGTATTTAATACCAAAGAGAAACCGTACATCTGGGACAAAAACAAGGATTAAGGCCAGCTAGCCAATCCTGGCTTATCTGTGCATCATGTTCAGGAGGCCTCCCTTCTTGATGGGGGAAGCAGCAGCAGCAGCATCACCAGTTTCTGCTTCCCATAAGGGAGCACAGTGAAGTTCAATTAGTCCAGCTGTGTTGTGCCTGAATTTTTGCAGTCTAGGCACACACAGTGTATGTCCTTCTCAACAGGTCAGATTAAATGGCCCTTTCTCCCTCTGGAAACAGGGAATTTGTAGCAAGATATGGAGACCTGTGGATAAGGAATAATCTGCAAACTTGAAAGATGAATCTAGACTGGAATGTATATAAATCATAGGTTCTTAGGTGCTGGAGCCCAGGCAGTCCTGGGGAAAAGATGGCACTTCTGTTCTCAATCTGGAACCTCTGGGTGTGCATATGCACACATATGCACGCATATGCACATACACTGAGGGAAGTGAGAAAGCACAAGCCTTCTTACAGATGCAATTTACATTTTGAACAAAACCCTCCAACCATTTCCCACAGGACCTTTGGCTCTGTAGGGGTAATAGAACAACCACTTAACCCACAAGTACTCCAAAAGACTAGAGACAACCCTCTTCTCATTCAATTCACTCCTATCCCTCTGCTTTTTTTTTTAAGACTGTATGGTAATAGGTAGGTCCTAACCTCTTATCCTGAGAATACCAACCAAAGGGACAAAAAAAAAAAATCTACCTGCTCCTAATGTCTGGAACCTCCATAAGGAG
The DNA here is from genome assembly GCF_003287225.1 of Phascolarctos cinereus. Lineage (NCBI taxonomy): Eukaryota > Metazoa > Chordata > Mammalia > Diprotodontia > Phascolarctidae > Phascolarctos > Phascolarctos cinereus. The sequence continues at coordinate 195,629,682 of NW_027555514.1, read as the reverse complement.
TAGAAAAGCAGCCAAGTCCAATCCTCAGAGAGATCCTGAAGCTGTAACCTCTTAAATAACATTTCCTTTCAATTTTCTTCTTTTAATTATTTATCATTCATCTATTTATAGAAATATAAAATATATTTATATAGATTTATATAATAAAAACTTTTTTGGGGGGGGAGAGGAAATAGAAGAAGTGGGAGGGGGGGCAGCCAGAAGAGTGATGCCTCTGCCAGATTATTTACAGACGTACTGGTCTACGACTTCCGTGCATTTCTTGCACTTGACAAAGCAGCACCAGTGAAACTTGCAGTGGCATCGCTCCACCTGGACACTCTTGAACTGGTCATAGCCCCGGCCACAACACATCAGCTCACAGCCATCCGTGCCCTCCGAGGTCTTGTTGCAGAGCCGGCCCTGAGTGCCCAGGGAGCCAGTGGTCTCATTGCGAAAGCAGTAGTCCGGGCTGGGGTCTACATAGACCAAGTCCTCAGGGGTGGGCTGGTTGAAGCGGCTGTTCACTAGCTCTAGTTTGCCTTTCCGAGTGATACGCATGGCAGCCGCACTGTCATACTTCTCCTTCAGTTGGTCTCCCACCTTTCGGAACTCAGCCAGCTGTAACCAGCAGGTCTTGAGGCTACAGGATCCTGAGACACCATGGCATTTACAGGCCACATCTGCCATCTTGTATACAGCCTGCATGTAATGGAGAAGAAGAAAGAGAGTTAAGGAAGAGGACAAGCAGTAGAGAAAAACCTTATGCTGTGAATCAAGACCTCACCAATGTGTTAGTGGCTACACCTAGGAAGAAATTCTTCATCTGTGTGAAGATTTTTTTTCTAATCCTTTAATTAGTAAGTTGAAAATAATTAACAATGTCTTTACAGCACCTGAGGCTTTTCACCTCTAAGCTAACCAAGTACCTAGAAGAGATGGTAGGGGTGGGATAAAACCAAATTTCAGGAACAGAAATTCAGTTCAGTGACACAAAAGTTAACCATATTAGAAAGGTTGGACAGTCTTCCTCTCTTCTGATTATCACAGGATTATTGTTTCTAAGATATTATCAATAGTAGCACCATGAATCACATCAAGGTATTTCTCCTCCTAAAAAAAGCTATCCCCTCTTGAAGGCAGCAAACCTGAGAAAGAGAAATGGGGCTATACATTTTTTTTTTGCTAGGCAATGGGGTTAAGTGACTTGCCCAGGGTCACACAGTTAGTGAGTGTCAAGTGTCTGAGGTCATATTTGAACTCAAGTCCTCCTGAATCCAGGGCCAGTGCTCTATCCACTGCACCACCTAGCTGCCCTATTAAGTTTCTACTGTGTTAGCCACTGGGGATACAAACACACACACACATACAAAAATAATCCTTACCATTAAGGAGTTTCCCTAAACTTCCCTAAGGAGTATGATGTAGAGATTTTCCCTGGATCTCTGGGGTAGGAGTATAAGAAGCCACAGAGAATGTGGGAGAAGCCTAACTTACCTCTCTTTGAGGTCAGACTCATAGATCCAAAGTCTACATCAGCCAGCCTTCTGTAGAAGGTGCACATCCTCGGCCACCTCTGATATAGATATCAAGAGCATGATTTACATAAAACAAAATTGCTGAACCAAAACAATTTGGAGGCTTAGATTAACACCTGGATCATCCTGACCAAAATTTAAAAGCAGATGGGTGGGGCAGCTAGGTGGCACAGTGGATAGAACTCCGGCCTTGGAATAAGGAGGACCTGAGTTCAAATCCAACCTCAGACACTTGACACTTAATAGCTCTATGACCCTGAGCAAGTCACTTAACCCCGATTGCCTCATCAAAAAGTAAAAACAAAAAAACAAACAAGCAAAAAAGCAGATGGGCACTAGAAAGCTGCTTTAAAAGAACTTTCAGTGAAAAATCACTGATGTGTTGACTGGAATAACTGGCATGACAATAGATCCTAACGTGCACACACTGGCATGTTGAAAAATAAAGCACTCAGTAACCAAGTCAGAGTTCATGTCTCAGGGATGTTACTCAAGATTTCTCGTGTCTTTGTCCTGTTCCATGGAAAAAGCCCAGCAGGTGCTAGGAAATCATTTAAGCATCATCAGCTTATATTTCAATTGATTCTGTCTGGTGGAATATTATCCTACAGCTGTGGAAACTGATGATCCCAAAAGGCCAAATGGCCTACTTAGGGCCACCCAGAAGGAGTTATAGAGATCAATATTATCCCTGTTCCCCAATCTCTGGACATAAAAAGGGTTGGGATATAGAAAATTGGGTAGAAACTCCTCAGGCTCCTATCCAAGGTTAAAGGGAGGCTCAGCCCTGGAAGTGCCAGGCATAAGGCATAAAGTAACTGACGCCCCATACCAATAAGGCACTTCAAAGCTTGGACCCATAATTACTCCTTCTGGAACAAATCCCTTGTGTCTGGGCCCACAGTCCTGAAATTCCACTGGAAATGGTCCTTGGTGCACAGGGATGGGATCTATCTGGAGGGGCTGGAAGGGAAGGAAGTATTAAGGGACTAGAGCTCTGTGTACATTATCTCTAAGTACTGAGGGGAGGGGGATGGGCAGAGACAGGATAACCATCTCTAATGAGAATAAACACTAGAGAGAAGCAAGTCTCAACCTTTTTGGTCTCAGGCCTCTTCTACACTATTAAAAATTATTGAAGATTCTCCCAAAAAGCTTTTGTTTACCTGGGTTTATATTTGTCAATATTTACCATATTAGAAATTAAAACAACTTCATATTGTTACCCAAAATAGTTTTTACTTTGGGAACCCCAAGGGTCCTTGGACCACACTTTCAGAACCACTGGCTTAGAGAGATCTAGAAGAGAGAAAGAAAAAGAAAGCGAGACTAGTCCTTATTATTAAGGGCTATAAACAGGCTTCTCCTGGAGGACAGAAGAAAAACGGCAAAGGTTAAAGCCCGTAACATCCTTGGCCCTTTATGGTATCTATGAGCAAAAGCAAGAAGGAAAGGGCAATTCAAATAAATTCATTCAACCTAATAAGGATTAATTAAGTATATACTACAGTATCAGAAACTAGGGATGAAGAAAAAAAAACCCAAAGCAATCTCTCCCCTCAAAGAGTTCACATTAGAGGCAGCATGATATCATGGGAAATGGCTGGATTCACAACCAGGGAACACAGGTTCAAATTTCTCCTCTGCCATTTTCTTCCTGTGTGATCATAGGAAAAGTCATTTAATTTCTCTGGATTTCTGTTTCCTCATCCCCTTGCAGCTTTAAATCTGTTTTTCTATATGAATTCTTATGACTCTTAAGTATAAAATAAGATAATCTGAAGAGAAAGAAATCACTAAACATCTTTAGCCTACTCCTTGGGGGAACAATTCTGCTGAGGGGCAGGAGACCATAGATGGTCCATATTCCATTTCTGACATACCACTGAATCTAAAGCAAAGCTTCTTCTTTTCTACTATCTGGTGGTGGTTCTGAAATTTTCAAAGATCTCAAAGTCTAGAAAGTGTTTTTGAATTCTTATGGGCTAAAGTTTTTTTATAATCTTATCAGTCTTGCTATCAAGGAATAAGAGGAAGTTACTTCTAAAATCAAAGGCAAAATAGCCCTTAGATTTACCCACCATCAAGAAGTCACAAATTTGATCTTCAGCAAAATCAAGCCTTAAGTGCAACAAAGAATTTTAAATTCCTCCTCAAACAAACAGTGCAAGGAGATAGGAGATGAGTACCTCACACTTAATAAATGTTTATTGAATTGAAAACCTTTGGCCTCAGAGAGTGATTAATGGCTGAGGCCAGTTCCCTCAAGAGGGGATAAATAGTGGGAAGGAACAGGGGTACTAAAGATGGAGTAGACTGGGCCTAGGGGACAGATAAAGAGCCCAGGAAGAGGTTTGGAGTCAAGGGAGAAGGAAGGTGTGCTAGGAGAAAAATAAGACATAAGGAAGGAAAGGCCCTGCTGAGATAACAGCCTGGTGTAAACAAATAAACAATTAAGGGCAATAAAATGAGGAGCCAGCAGTGGAGAGTTCAAGACTATATCTGAAATAGCAGTTGTTTCTATTCCATTGCTAGAGCGACAAGAATCTCACAGGCTTTGAAAGCTCAAGATCTGTGATTCTAAGGGAGGAGGCACTGTCCCATTAGCTAAGAGCAAAGTCAGGAAGCAGAAATAGCTTTCTAAGTCTTTAATTCCTTCCTAGGAACCACCGGTGGGTCACATTAGCCTCCAAGTGCTCTTAGCTTAAGAATTTATCCCCTTAACTGTTCTCTTTCTAGCACTCAGGCTTCCACATCTGAAGATCTCAAATTCTGGTGCCAAATGGGAAGTCTAATACAGGTGAACTCCTGGGTGAGTTAAGAAGATGTCCGTTGGGTTAGAAGTCATTCCTAGCGAGGGTTAGAGTCAGCTATAGTCTCATTGATCTTTATATTAAAGGATAATCTGAGACAAGGCCAAAGACTAGAATTTCTTATATCATTACAAACTAGATCTATATCATCTAAGTCAGGATATATTCAAACCAGTCTCTGTTGATTTGAAGTGAGAAATGGCACTGGGAAAATGGAATTTTACCCAGTAGTATATTATTAGCCCTGGTATACCTATTTTGTATAAATATAGTTTAACTTTGCTATGCCCAAGGAAATATTTGAATATTTTGAATTACACAAAAGCTATTAGGTGTGGCTATTCATTGTAGAAATGAATTCACAATAGGATTCCTTTAAATGTCAATATTCCTGTGGTGAATATAAAACATGAATTGATTTATTAAAAAACTTGATTTTAGGAATTCATCCGTTTTATAAAAGCTAGCCACAACTATATTTCCATCAGCGAGCTAACACTGAACTTCCAAATTTATTCCTCTCCAGGAAACTTCACTTCATTAATTCTGCTTTAATTTCTACAAGGACCTAGCTAGAGACCCAGAACCCTATTCTTGTATCTTATTAAAGAGAAAGAATCTGCCACCAAGTCCAAGGGGACAGTTCATTTCACTCACGTTTCTTTTGAGGTATACTGGGGTATATCTTTACTTATTTATCACACCGTCTCTGTGGTTTCCCTTACCCTGCGACCAGCCTCATTGTTCTGCAGATTCATAAGTACACGGCCCTGCTCCTCCGAGCCCTTGGCAAAGTTTTTCTCTCGCTCCCGAGCATCCACAAACTCTTTGGCAAAGCGGTAGCCATACTCCACATTGTCTCCACAGCCGCCCCACAGCCAGTCCCGGGGCAAATCCTTGGGCCGGGCAGTCCTGCTACAGCCACAGGTGGAAAGCTCGCCTTCTCGACAGGCTCTGCTAATGGCGTTGACCACACCTGCTGCGCTCACAGCATATGTGAAAGCTGTCTCTCGGCTGCCTAAAAGGGAGAAGACAAATGATGGTGGCTGAACTCCTTCACTAAACAGTGGATACTGGACCACAGGAAAAAAGCATAAGGGTTAAGAACTCTAAGGGAAGTTGGGTTGAACAAATTAATCAAGTCCTAATGAAACTCCCATTTCCAAAGAAGCTCTCATGAGCTGGTCTAGGTGGAGTGATCCCAGTCAATTATACAAGATATATTAGCTGAGATTAGTTTGCAATGCTGTTGTGATGAGTAGAGCTGGGTCTTGTTAACATACAAATAATTGCATTTCAGTGTATGAAGAGTTTTCATGTGATTATATGGTACTGAACTGTAGGAATATTAAGAAACAGGGAGTTCAATGACTAGAGAAGTAAGTGGAACTAATGGGATAATAATGGGTCAAACAACACTGTCAGGTCATTTTTTTTTAATACCAGGCATAATCCTTCACTCATGTACCCCATTTACACCACTGCACACACATCTTTTAATTACTGCTACAAGTCAATAGGATGGTAACAGAGTCAAAGTAGGAAAGTGAACTAGAACAGATGATAATTAGGCGAGAGTAGTCCATAGACTACTGGGGCAAGCAGACTGAAAGGGGAAAACAGCTGTAAAAGGTCTCTCAAATCAGCTCTGTAATTCAAGGTGTGATCTGTACTCCCTAAATTTCAGTGCCCTGCGGCAAAGTCCTAGTTTCTCTATTCACCTCCAAAGCACATGTTACCTCCACTCTAAATCACAGCATTCTTGAAACACACCCACAATGGCTGTATTACCCACTACCTCCTTAGTGTGGCCCCAGTGAATAACTGGACTATTTCCCATGACTATTTCCCAGAAGAATGAGTCATTTTAAAACTTCATGAATTAAATTAGGTGAAATTCTTGGCTATCTCTCTTCTATTATAATGGTTTATAAGGAGACAGGACCTACATATAATCCCCACTATTTTATTCTGAATCTCTTAGGTGCAACTGCCTGATAAAATTTGGGAAAAGGCATGAGGTTCTACGGTCAATTAGAAGACCTGCTAAAATTTTCCGCTTTTTCCCTGACCCCATTTTTTGGTTATCCAAGAAGCAAGGAGGATGTAGTAAGGTTTGACACCAAACCACTCTAGGCTATTGAATTTCCCTAAGTTAAGCAAGGGTCAGGCTCTGGTCAGTTCTGGGATGGGAGAGGGCCAAGAAAAAACCAGATGATTTCAGGAAGCAGCTCCTGGGATTCAACCACTAGGATTTTTCCCTCTGAGTCAGCATCAAGGCTCCACCCAAGCCAGGGAACTTGTCTCATGAAAGTAGAGTATGGGATATGAGATTGAGAAGATGGCAATCTAGGAGCCCTTGAGAGAGTTCGATAAACTCAGAGGAACAAGTAAGAAAGTTATGGTCCCACTCTGAATAGTTCATTCAGTTCCATTTCCTGGGTTTATACAAGATGCATTAGTTGATGCCAGTTTCCAAATCTTCCCTTGACAAATGAACAATTGTTGTTATATTGAGAAAGGCCAGTACTCACTATATAAATGGACTCATTTCAGTGTATGAAGAGTTTTCAGGTGAGCACATGATCCTACTACCTTCCTCAGGGATTTGGGAGATAATAGAGGACTTGAGAACCAGTAATTTACCACTTATGGTACTGTTGAAAGCAACCATTTTTAAAATTCTAGACATTCTATTTGTCTTATGGATGAAAGCCAGAACAATGAGCAGCCATTGAGCCATCAGGTTTGCCCTTTACCTGACAGTAACTGTATAATACTTTCAACATGGGTCACATTCATACTGCACTGAATTGGAGGAGTACTCCAAAATTACCATGGGAGGTTGCTCCAGACTCAGGAAGAAGTCAGGGGGCCAACTCTTTGTTGTTCTGCTGCCCCCTAATGGCCATATTTTTCAGCAACTTGGAGAAAAGCAAGTGAGAAACGGTTGGCCCGGGGTAAATAGATCTATAGTCTTTAGAATAACACACATTATTAGACGTAGAGGGCTCTACAGAGATTGTCTAGGTCAACCTCTCAATTTAAAGATGAGGAATATAAGGTTCATAGTCAAGATCAGAACCCTGAGTTTCCTAACAGTGCTCTTTCTACTATACCTACTACTAAGAATGAAAAGCATGATATTTTCTCCAAGGATCTGAGTTTTAGGACTGTTTTGTAGGTAAAGGCAAAAAAGGTGTGGCATATATGAGATAACAGTTGACATTCATATAGTACTTTAAGCTTTGCAGAGTAGTTTGCATATATTATCTAAATTGATCTCTATAACAACTCTGTGAGGTGGGTATATATAGATATTATTATCACCATTTTATAGATGAGGAAACTGAAACACACACAGAGAGGTTATGTGTCTTGCCTGTGGTCACACAGTCAGAGGATTATTTTGAACTCAGGTCTCTCCACACTCTCAAGCCCAGTAATGTTTCCACTATGCCACAATGATGCTAATAGAGAAGTATAAGGAAGTCAGTCCTCTTTTTATTCTACTTTGGGTGGTAGGGTGGGGTTAAAAAAAACAACAACCCTATATTACCCTCTACCCTCACAAAAATTATTCTTCTATGGAAAGCTGACGTCACACAAATTCCCACTAACCCCAACCGACAAAACCAGACTGACTCCTCCAACAAAATGAAGTCCTGGGAAGGGTACTGTACATTCAAGATAGGGGAATGACCAAATGGATTAAAGAAGAACCAAGGAATGGTGAACTATTACACTTACTCTACAGGCATGAATAAAAACTTCACTCTCAAATAGTCCCTTCTGGAAGAGCTGATACCTAAGGATCCCAGACTCTCATTTATTGATCTTAACCTGGTGCAGAAGGAAGCAGGAAAGGTGCATAGATGGAAATGTGTTTTTTTCAACCCCTGTTTGCTCAGATTGGGGTGTATGAATAAAGAGTGAGTAGAGGAAGAAGACTGTAGCACTCAGGCATGGACAACTGAAGCCCCTTCACGGGCGCCTAACCTTCTAACCTTCCTAAGTCAGTAACATCAAATCACTAAAACCCAGCGGCCCCATGATATGCTAATGACCATTCCTAGGGATAAGCTACTGCCACTGACACAGTTATTGGTGTGGGAAACTGTCTGGGTTGAAGCCAGCAAAGGCTAATACTGCTTTTTAACACCTTCTCTTTATGGTCCTAAGGATAGGATCCTGTAGAATAGTGCCGGATTTCTCGATTTCTTGCCAGGGGGAGAATTGCATTTCAAAAGGAATCAACACAATTAAACCCCAGATCACACCTCTATCCAAGCAATAGGACAACTGATGCATCCTTGACCAGCAGTGGAAGGGAGAAAACTGGTCTTTTCATTGTCTTAGATATCCCTCTTCCATCCCCTTTGCTTCCAAACAAAAAGGCTACGGCCAACCATTCTAGAGCAAGTTAATGACAATTATGATAACCAATAAATCACAGCTTCTCCTTTCTTCAAGGCATCCTATGAGACATACAAGAATGCTACATATATTCAGCATTCCAAAAGGAGGCACCAGAGAGAAGATACTAAAGGCAGTAGGTGGATTTCTTAATCCACCAGAGCTCAATTTCTTCAGTTGTCCTGAGCCTCTTCCCCCAGCCCATGCCACAGGGCCAGAGATAAATTGAAAGTTATTATACATACATACATATATATATATATATATATATATATATATATATATATATATATATTATATATATGTATATGTATATACATACATACATATATATATATATATATATATATATATATGTATATATACACATATATATATATGATCTATATATCATTCACTAACCTCTAATACTAACTTTCTACTATACCATATTAACAGATAAAGCATAGCATTAGATTAGAGTCAGAAGACATGATATTCTAGGGTTGGCTCTCCCCCTAAGTAGCTATGTGGTCTTGGGTAAAATGCTTCTCTTAGGGCCTCAGTTTCCTCATCTATAAAATGGGATGATTGAATGATCCCCAAGGTCTCTTCTAGTCCTCCTTTCTGCCTACCTCTTCCAAACCTAAACAGAATATCTCCAACAGGCATTTGAGATCTCTTTGTGCCCATCTTGAGTGAGGGTAGCCATATATGCCTAAAATTTGTTTGGATATTCAGACTAGGCTCATGGAGTTATTTAAGCACCTTGTTCCTTACCTATCTGCATGACCCTCCCAAAGACAGAGGTGTTGTCCACAGTGCTGCAGTTCCAGCGTCTTTGCCGGAACTGATACTGACACTCTTTGATGCCTGTCTTGGCTCCTTCCCCAATGTAGGCCATATGCTCCTGGTAGAGCTGACATAGCTTCCTCTGGCCAGGTGAAAGCCCAGGAAGTTGACTACATACAGGCTGGGCTCCAATGATGAACATTTCAGGTCTTTGCACTGGGTTCATGGCCAAAGACCTACAAGAAAAAGGACAAAGAAGAGATTTTTCTACCTGCAAATTTTCTAGAAAACACACATTTCTAGAAAATGTAATTTTCTACCTGTAAATTTGAGTTTATACTTCATCCCCCCCAACCCTCAATTTATCATCCTCACTCCTCACAGCATAAGGATGACGCTTCTGCCTCTTGTCTATCAGATATAAATTATAAGACTGTAAGGAAAGGCAGTGAATTTGCTGTCTGAGTAAAAATGGGAAGTTTATAGATGAGATAAAGTAGAGTAAGACTCCTATGATCTGCCAGTGACAAAGGATTAAAAAGAACAATAGCCTGCCTCTCTTTGTCTCTAATATTTGGTCCCTAAATGAATTAACTATGAGGGAGAAAAAAATAGCTTAGGTTTCTGAGGAGTTTGTTGATTCAAGAGAAAAAAAGAGTCCCTAAAATTCACTAAGTGGAAGAAGATCTGAAAAGGTACAAAAACTTAGGCCAAGGGGGTTACCTTGGCTAAGAGGAAATGTTTTCTAAAGAATTGGACCAAGCCAGGGAGGATGGGGATAAAACTAAGAGGGAAGCATCAGTGCAGTCCTTACTATTTTCACTAGGAAATATTTAATACTGGTAGAGAGTAAGAGTCCTGCTCTCCCTGAGACAAGTACCAAAAGAGCATCTTTTTTTTTTCCTTTAGAGGTAGAGATGATTTAGGTCATCTTTTTCTAGACTTTGTAGCACCCCCACACACACCAAAAAATATCTCAAGTGATGGAGATTTCTCCAAACTGATGTAGAATGGAATAAGCAGAACCAGGAGAACATTTTACACAATGACTAAAATAATAATGTAAGGGGAAACAACTTTTGAAAGAACACTTCAGAATTCTGACCAAAACAGTGACTGATTATGACTTCAAAAGACTAATGATGAAATATACCTCCTGCCTCTTGGCAGAGAGAGGATGAACTAGAGGTGCAGAAGGAGACCTGCATCCTCAAATGTAGCTAATTGTCTTAATTTATTTTTCTTGACTCTCCGTGTGTATGTGTGTGTGTGTGTGTGTGTGTGCAGAAGGAGACCTCCATCCTCAAATGTAGCTAATTGTCTTTATTTTTCTTGACTCTGTGTGTGTGTGTGTGTGTGTGTGTGTGTGTGTGAGAGAGAGAGAGAGAGAGAGAGAGAGAGAGAGAGAGAGAGAGAGAGAGAGAGAGAGACATATTGTTGTTATGGGAGAATTCCTATTGCTGAGTATAAGGCGGGTTATTGTATAATGATACACACACAAAAAAGGAACAGAAATAAAAACAATTTTTAAAATGCACATAAGAAAAAAAGAAGTACATAAGGGACACAAATGATGATGATGACTAACCATTTATATAGCATTTACTATATGCCAGGCATATATTATCTTTATTGGTCCTCACTACAGCCCTGGGAAATGGGTGTTGTTATTATCTCCATTTGATAGATGAGGAAACTGTGGCAAATAAAGGTTGACTTGCCCAGGGTCACTCAGCTCCTAAGTGTCAGACATCATATTTCAACTCAGGTCTTCTTGACTTCCAGGCTAAGTGCTGTGAGCATTATGGCCCCACCTAGCTGTTACTACCTTGTTAAATTTTATATAATTCTATCTGTATCTATATCTCTATATATACACATACATACATATATTATATATTCTTTTAAAAATTATACATAACAGTTTACAATTTCTTATACAATCTTCTTTCCTATTCTTTCTATCTTGAAATGTTCATTGAGTTCACAATTTTTAAAAAAAGGGGAAAAAAAGAAATAGAGAACAGAAATAGAAATACATTGTATATGTATTGTCACCTCACTTACCACCAAGAGTTAGCTTCTGCCAGTAGCTGGACACAGCTGGAGAGCAGAGCAGTGGAGAATAGCAGCAACACCCCAGGCATCCTAGGTGTCGCCCTGCTCCAGTGCCTTGGGAAAATGCTTGGGACTGACAATTTCCAAGAAAGGGCTCCCTAGAGAAAATAGAAAAGATATTTGAATGAATCTGGCTGAATTGAAGGCAACACAAGAAGGACCAGAGAGTAAAGACAGGGAGAGAAAGGAATAGAAAGAAAGGAAAAGATGAAGAAGGAGGAGGAGGAGAGGAGACTCTAATAGGACAGTCCCGGGGCTGGAGCTGAGTCAGGCTGCCCCCAAAGAAAACGAGACCTTTTCAGTCTTTCTCTCTCCTGGAAGACCACACTAGAAGGTGTCTGTTGTCCCCAATCCTTTCCTCTATTTAGCTCAGGAACCCTGGTTGAAGTCTATGTCCCTCATTACAGCCAGAAGTGAAATGCCACCTAGTATTTGACTTTAAGGGGAATGATGCTAGGATGAGAAAAGAGAATGGGGAGCAGGAATGACTGTGGCAGGCCTAAGAGCTGTTTCTATGCAGTACTTTCCCCAAAGCTGCAAAGAAATTGGGGGAGATCTCTCATCCATTCCCATGTCATACCTCGAATTCCAGCCTAACAAGTCTATTCAATGAAGAAGGAGACAGGGAGGGACAGGGAGGTTTAAGTAACCTCTCCTTCAAAACTGAACTTTTTTTTCCCTTTTCACCACACAAATACTTTTCAACCCGAGAATTCAGGAGAAAAGTTGGAGTTCTTCTAACCTTCATAAAGCAGCTTCTTTGGAAGAGTACAAGGGACACTGTATATGCCCCAGGACATGTGGAAAGGGGTGTGTGTGTGTGTGTGTGTGTGTGTGTGTGTGTGTATGTATCTATTTTCACACGTACATGTGCTAGACGTCTTAGTGTAGCAATAAACTACAGTTTAAAAGTGATGCTTAAAGCCACATTAAAACTTCTAGGATAACCTGTATTTACACACACACACACACACACACACACACACACGTGTGTGTGCACATATAATTTATATATATATAGACGTGTACACATAGATGCATGTAGAGTATATATACATTTATATGCCTAAACAGATGTGTAGGCACATATATGCGTATTGCATTGTCTACACATATGCATTGCATACATATAGCACTGGGTTTTCTCTCTCTTCTTTACTCTGCTCTCTGGGGCCCTCTGTGGAGAACCTCGGCAGAACGTGATCCCAACAAATTTCAGCCTTGATTCTGTAACAAGACCTCCCTCAACAGAAATGCATTCTGCCCGAAGAGGCAGCACAACCTGTCCTATGGCAAGTTTTCGAGTTCCCTATTGAGAGGCATATGCACCTTGCCCTCCGTCTAGACCTTCTCCCTCAAACCAAAACCCTTTGCCCTGAACCCTCAAAGGCAGCCTCAAGAATATACCAGAACCTCCATGTCCTCTCTACTTAGAGCAAGTTCTACAAATATCCCCCTTCGCACTCCCCCCTCCCCTCCCCCTACCCCCATTGCCTTCCTCTAGGCCATGACTCCACATCCCCAAATGAGCAGCCTTCTTCCCAGGACCCCTTCACACCTTCAGTTGTACACACCCCCACCCCCAACCCCCTCTCACCATTCTGTTCCAGCTGCTCTGGATCTCTGCCTTCCGGGAGAGGGCAGCAGGTGTTTTGGGTCAGAAGTCTCTGAGGTGAGGCAGCTTTTGAGTTCCAGGGCCACAGGGAGAGGAAGATGGCCCTGAGCTGGCCACAGGGAAGCTGGGACACAGCCTCTTCCCCACCCCCTCTTGTGATTTCTTCTTCAGTTTCAGAAGAGGCTTGGGACTTGGAGGGGGGGGAGTAGAAAGCCAACAGGCAGGTGTGCGCGACCAGCAGGAAACACATCAAAGGGGAAACTTGCTTCTTCTCTTTGTCATGCAGAACTATCTCTGAAATGGTCTGGCCACTATACTAGCAACCTAACAGCTTCCCATTCCCTACTTTCCCATCTCTCCTCCTCTAAAGGATGTCTCCCCTCAATAAATCATCCCCCCATCCCTCAGGGCAGGAGGTCTGTGAAAGCACCAAATGGAACCACTAGAGATGGACCAGAGATAGGGCTGGCACCAGGAGCTAATGGCTTTATGGAGGGGAGGGGACCAGGTCCAGCTCAGGAGGACAAGAGAAAAGCTTCAAAGGGTTTCCTTGTCCAAACATCCTTGACTCCACCTACCAATACACTATGGCGACTAAGAAGCCAGAACTGCCTACCTAAATGTCCTTCCATTCTCTTCCGTCTTTCCTCCATTTCTGCTTCAATAAAATATCTCCACTATGAAGATACCCACCTCTACTCAATTCCCAACATACTCTCTCTCATCCTTCCCCTTCAACTATCTTTTTATTGAATGGATGAAACTCTTGCTCAAATCTTCTCTCTTTTGATGAAATCTGCAATTCTTTATACCTTCTCCTTCCCTTCAGATCAGTCTCCCTTACTTCTGTCACATGCCTTCTTTCCCCAAAAGCTTGGCCGGTCCTTCTTGCCCAAGTGTGGCCCAGCTCCAAAGAAAGCTACACAGATACCACATACTCTTACTATTACAAATCAGACTGAAAAGACTTGAAATGTTTCCTGTGGCTTTGATGCCTTAGTGACAGGCAGGCTGAGACGAAAGCTTTCCCAGTCAGTCAAGTGTTGCTATTACCTCTGGTCCTAGCCTTATAAACACAACTGAGGCCAGAATGAAGAACTATGGAGTAGCTCCCACCCACTAAGTCTTTCTTTAAGATATCCCATTAAAACGAACAAACAAACAAAAATCCACTTCTTTTGCATTTATGAGTGGCCCCTTTCTCAGTCCTTCAGGTGTACTTTACCTGAAGCTAAATCTTCTATCCTATTGCTCTCCCACCTGGCAGGCAGATGTGCCAAGTCTGGAAGTAGCCTCAGTAACCCAGAACCCAGATGGGTAAACACATTACACTCTTTCACTTCCTCCTTTGGTTGGAGGTGAGAAAGGGCCAAGTGGAAGAATGTGATAAGAGATTTGCAGCAGACTTGGCTGAAATGCAAACTCTTTCCCCCTCTGTTTTTGGGAGAAATCTGAGTATGTACTGATAAATTCATGACAAACAAGATATCTGGTAAGGGGTGCTCAGGGAACACTAGTCAGTTTTACAAGCAGATTCAAGTGTGACATTTTACTCTTTATACGGTAAATAACCAAAATAGAGACACTGACCTGCTACCACTGGAGTAGTTACAAATTTCCTACAGTATGTTTCCTAGTGGAAAAGGCTAATAGCTTTCCAAAATTGCCTACTGTGTATGAACAAAATAATCTATTTTTTTTCTTTTAGCAATGATTGAGGATAAAAAAGTAGACTCAAAATTCTCGCCTAGTGCACACTACTACTTCCTAGCCAGGACTGGGTTGGTTGTATGTCTGCTCCTATCATCCTGCCTTGTTCAGTAACCAGCCTCCTCCTTCACCCCTACTCCTAAGGGTCTGTGTTGCCCAATCACCCAACCTCTGAAAGACCAGGCATGTGTAGGAGTAGCCATTAATACAGAGGAATGATAAGAACAAGGGTAATGGCACCTCTAGGTTTTGTTTGGGGAGTACGAAGAGAAACTGTTGACTGACCTATCAGTAGTCTCCTTTCCTTTTCCCACCTTTAGACCTTTTCTGCCTTCTCTTCTAGAACCTTTACCCTAGCAATGAAAGATAAGAATGGCATCCAAGTAGGTCAGCTAAGCTGTGACCTCTGTACTGTACTGAAGGTAGTATAGTAGAATGAAAACTGAATTTGGAATCTGAAGATCTGAGTTCAAATCCTACCTCTGTCCACCAGTGGATTTTAGTCCATATTAGTGCCCCATTAGTGTGGGCTTGACAAGTTAATTAAGCTCTTTGGGCCTCAGTTTCCTTAGCAGTAAAATGAATTGGTTGGACTAAATGGCTCATAAGGTTTCTTTCAGCTCTAAAAGTAGGAGCTATTTTATTATCTGAACAACGGGGAAAAAATCTTTACACATATTTTAAATTTACAACTTTGAGGTTCTCTTTCTTTTTGTGCCTAAAAAAAAAAACAAACAACTTTCATTCAACAGGCATTTTAGTTCATGCCCTTGAAGGAGCTACTCCTGTTATCCCTTAAGCTGCTTGGATAGACTATAAAGCTCAGGACCTTGAGGAGAAGCTGAGTCCTTAGACTGTTCTATTTCTGTCTTTTCAACACAACTCAAAGCAGGATTCAGAAAGAAGCTTTTCCTCTCAGTACAGATGGACTGATTTAGGACAATGACTTGATTTTAGGTGAAAAGATAGCTTGTTTTTTAAACAGCATATTTCAAATCATTAGCAACAATCTTTAAAAAAAAAAAAAGACATTTAGGACTCAGCTTCTGAGGAGTTTTTAGCCTCTGATGGCCTTGAAGTTTGGAATAGACCTGAGTCAAACAGAAAATGCTATCAGATTCCTCATCTCTCCTCACTTCCTCCCTACAAAAAAAGACACAATTAGAAACCAAACGAGAAATAACAATGATTCCAGATGACAGCATTTCTAGGCTTTCCATTGCTTATTTATAGCCATCAATGGGGATCCATTTAATCCATAATTTAAATATAAATTTTCAGTTCACTAACATTTCTGGCTAGACAAGATAAAAATGTTAGCAGTAGTTGGAATGCAAGTTGTTTAACCTAGAAATCCTGACTATGACAGTTAAGTTATGCAAGGACTGCCTAATAATTTGCATACCAGAAGGGGCTGAAGAAGAGCTAGCAGATGAAATCCTCAACCACAGAATTTACCACAGTATCATTAGGGTGTCTTATATTTATTTTTAGACCTTAAAACACTTTAATAATGTGTTAAAATTATGTATTAGAAAAATATTATCTTTAGGTCCTTTTTTCTAAAAAGTACACTTGATTAGGTCCCTCTTCTAAATTCCTGCAACCTCTGCCCCATACTCAACCTTAATTACCATTTGCCTAGAAACTAAAGGTCTCCTAAGCTCCAGTCTATGCTGCAGACAGTTGAATCTCCAAAATTACTATTTTTATTATACTACCTGGCTGCTGACAACTCTTAAGTGGCTCCCCACTGCTTAAGAAATCCAAACTCTCCCCATCCAATTTCATCTGTTAGAAGCTCTCTGTTCCAACTTGACCTCTACCTTTAACAAGTCATGCTTTTTCCTGATGCTATACTTATGTTAATCTACCTACCTGGAATACCATTCCCTATCTTGTTCAGGAATATAAATCTTAAACTCTCAAGACCCATCTCAAGGCCTATTTCTTTTTATAATTTCTTCCCTGATCACCTCTGATAGGATCAATATCTACCAGCGTTCCCCAGATCTCCATTTAGGTTAGGCTATTTCTTTCCCTAAAAGGCAAAGCAGCTGTCTCCAAGACTTAACTGACCCGTGTGGCTAAGGATTATAGCTCTTGTAATATGGTCAATGTCCTAGTGGCCTCAGGGTTGATATTTTAGCCATTTAAGGACATAAAAAATGATCAACCATGTGTGGTTAGAGCCCGTCAGACTTGGATCTGCATCACTGTATCTGCTGCCCAGAACTGTTTCCCTCTATATGGAGATGAAGGAGGTCACTTATGTCACAGCTAAGTGCTGTAACCTTGCTGAGTATCCTTTCTGTGGGGCAGAAGGTAGTAGAGTGGATAGAGCACCAGGCCGGGAGACAGGAAAACCTAAGGTCAAATCCAGCCTCAGACATTATTGGCTGTGTGATCCTGGGCAAGTCACTTAACCCCTGTTTGCCTCAGTTTCTTCATCTGTAAAATAGTCATAATAATAGTACCCCACAATAAGGTTGTTGTGAGGATCAAATGAGATAATATTTGTAAATTGCTGAGCATAGTGCCAAGCACATTGTAAAGTGCTACATAAATATTAGCTGCTCTTATTATTATTATTAGGGCAGCTAGGTGGCATAGTGGATAGAGTACCCGGCCTAGAGTCAGAGAGATCAATTCAAATCTGGCCTCAGACACTACCTGTGTGACCCTAAGGAAATCACTCAACCCTGTTTGCCTCAGTTTCCTCATCTCTAAAATGAGCTGGAGAAGGAAATGGCAAACAACCCTAGTATCTTTGCCAAGAAAACTCCAAAAGAGGTTACAAAGAGTTGGACACAACTGAAAACAACTAAACAATAAATTATTATTAACTAAACCCCTATTTGTAAGTATCTTGTTCTATTCCAATATTGGACCTAAGCTGTTAGGCCTAAGTCATTTGGTAGTTAATAGTTGAAATATAATGACATCAAGACTCATGGTTGAAACAGGGGAAGGCTGATATAAATATAGAGGCTGGTGTCTAGGTGATCAGATTGCTAGATACAGCAGTATGGACCCTGTGGCAAGGGCCTTTTCTGGTGGCATATGGAGAGTCTTTTCAGAGAGAGAGAGAAAAAGAGAGAGAGAGAGAGAGAGAGAGAGAGAGAGAGAGAGAGAGAGAGAGAGAGAGAGAGAGAGAGAGAGAGAGAGGTTCCTACTTACACGGATTAGGAGGTTGACAGGAAAGGTAAAGAAAGTGCCAAGAGTCCAGGGGTGGGGAACCTGTGGCCTCAAGGTCACATGTGGCCTTCTAGGTCCTTGGGTATGACCTTTTGACTGAGTCCAAGTTAGAACAAATCTGTTTCTTAAGGGAATTTGTTCTGTGAAGTTGCCCTATGACCAACCCATTTGGGGGGGAGGAAAGAAGGAGGAAAGAGGGATTAAGGGATTAGATCCTAACTTCTTAGCATAAACTTTCCTGAATAGACTCAGATTTTAGCTATGGGTCTTCCCTGATACACAACCATACAGGAGGGGACAGGTTAACTGGTGAAATTTGAGTAGAGATTAGACAGAGGTGGGTGGGGGCCAGCAAGGCTGTCAGTGCAAACAGGCACTCTGGGGATGGTACCCTGCTGGCCTGATAGGTGGCTAGAGAGTAATGGTACTCTTTCAAGGAGCTTTGAATATGGCTCCTGAAATACTAGGTCGATAAGGATGCAACTGAAAGATAGCTTAGTGTTGGGTGGTGGTGGTGATGCCAATAATAACCATGAGTAAATCTAGTACTAGGGCAGTAGGAGCCCTTCAGACCCATTCAAGCTTAACATATCACCTAAAGTTTCCCCCAACTCAGATATAAGTTGCTGCTAAGGAACTGGCAACCAGGCTATTATCATGCCAGATGCTCCATAAGCCCATCATGGCACCTCGATTTCCACAGAATGATGAAGGCCAGACCACTGACAGAAGGGGCACCATGAATTTGGAAATTGGTACCTCTATGATCTATTTTGGCAACCTGTATGTGTGTTTTTGTGAGTAGGGCCAAATGAAAACCCTTGGAGTGACTTTTAAGAGAACACACAGAGAAATACCAGGGGTCAAGCCAGCACAATCAGCTGAGATGATTCCTGAGCAGGGAGGATATGAGGACAATCAGAGTGTGAACTGTGAACTGGATGAAATCTGGCCTGCTTCTCTTGCATAAGCCAGGAAGAGGGACAGTAGTATCCTTTTCCTTTCCTTTCTTCTCCTCTTCTAGGGGAAGCCAAATATATTGTAAGCTATCCAAACTCCCTGCTTCTCTCTATCCCTTGCCAGGCTATTTGAATGGGAGGGGAGAGAGAAAGAGGTCAAAAAGCTTTAGTCTTTTTCCTAAATGTTCACTTTCACTTCCAAGTCATTAATTGTGATAAAAACCATTGATCAACAAACGCTAGAACCGTTTATTGTATTTCAGTTAATGTTTAGACAAGATAAGAGAGAAAAAAGAAATTCTCTTTTCCTAGAAGAGACATTTGGTTCAGCCGGAACTGAACCAAGGGCCTGGAGCCCAGAGAGAGAGAGAGAGAGAGAGAGAGAGAGAGAGAGAGAGAGAGAGAGAGAAGAGAGAGAGAGAAACAGAGGGAGAGACAGAGAGAGAGAGAGACTAGTGTTAGATTGTCACAAACCTTTTCAAAAGTATCCAAAACTTAGATACCCTGGGATCACTTCCTTTTTGGGATGAAGACAGCAGCAATCTAAAATTAGCACATTGTGGGGAAATAAAAGTTCCCAATTCAGTAAGACTGACTCAGGGCTTTCCCTATGTTTCAAACAAAACAAAATAAAATAAATAACTTCTGAAAGGGGAGGTAGGATGTGAGGAAACAATACATATGTGGTGGTCCAACAGAGAAGGCCTCAATTGCACATGTGGTTAGTCAAACAACACTACCATAGCAACCCAGTGAGGCTACAAGGACTCACAAGTTCCCCCCAGGTGGTTACTTACACACACACACACACACACACACACACACACACACACACACTCTTTGAAACTTCAATGGTGCTGTGATCTCTGCAATGTGGGTATTCCTTCCAATAATTGCAAAATATAATCCATCCATTTCCTCTCATCTTGTATGTATAAAAAAGTTATGGGGAGAGAAGACTGTGTAAGCTCAAAAGGCCCTCAGTACAGTTTGTCTGTCTTCTGAGGAATAGCCTAGGTAAATAAAATCAGAGAGATTCACCACCATGAAATATCAAAAGAATCAAAGGAAAATCTCTAGTGTGGATGGTAGATCCTCTGTGGAAGGCTTATGGAAAGACGAATGAATGAATGAATGAAGTATGTAGACTTAATATATGCTAAGAACCATGCTAAACATTGGGGATACCAAAAACAGATAGTCTCTGTTCTCAAGGAACTTAACATTCTAATAGTGGAACCAACACATAAGTGGCCAGAGAAGGTTACTTCAGTGTAGAAAGTTACAGGAATAGTGAGAGGGTGCACAGGGGAGTAGAATGGCATACTCCATTCAGGAGCGATGGCAGAGTTGGTTTGATCATGGCTCCAGAATTGTAGAGTGTGGGGGTCAGGGGGAGAGAAAGGGCAAGGTGGCAAGGCGGTCAATAAAAAGGCTGTGGAAGAGGGGGTCAGAGGGAAGGGAGTGGAGTGAAGCAGGGTTGGGGGTTTTCTGAAATTGTTTTCAGGAGAGGCAGTCATCAATGAGAAGAGTGGGGTTCCAGAGTAGAAATCCCACTAGGGTATGATTTATGGTGTGGGTAGCAAGGAAGCTGTGAAGGAGGTGACCAAAGAAGAGGGAAGAGATGTATGTACTTTAATATTTGGATGTATCTGTGAATTTACTGACAGACTGATTGCCTTTTTATCCATACAATTCTCATCCCTATCTTTCCATATATTATCCATAAAGGAAACCTTCCTCTTGGTCTTTTAACATTGACTATTGGTCAGAATATAATATGCTATTAGATGAGTAATCCATTGAGTTATATATACCATAACTCAATATATTAATATGTACTGATAAAGCCATCAGAATATATATATGTGTGGGGTGGACAAGACTGCTGGTCCTGGAGTCAGGAAGATTCGTCTTCCTGAGTTCAAATCTGGCCTCAGACGCTGAATGTGTGAGCCTGGGCAAGTTACTTAGCCCGGTTTTCCTCAGTCTCCTCATCTGTAAAATGAGCTAGAGAAAGAAATGGCAAAGCACTCTAGTATCTTTGCTAAGAAAACCCCAAATAGAGTCATGAAGAATCAGACATGACTGAAATGACTGAACAACACATATATACATATATTAATATTTATGCATATACATGTATATCTATCTATCTATCTCTATCTATCTATCTATCTATCTATCTATCTATCGATCTCTTTAGAATATATTGCAGATGGACAACGAACTGGGCACAGACTTGAATGAGAGGAAAAGTATAGGCTGGAATTCATTTAGAAAATTGTACAGTGCTTTTTACAATCCCAAAATGCTCATTGACATTAAAAATCCATTTTCTAAAAACCAATATTCTCCTGGGGATGTTGTATGGCTATGAATCAAGGAATATCACAATTTCTAAAGAATCAAAATTGCAGGTGACTCAAAGGTTGATGGGAAGACTGGTAGGCATAAGTAGGTTGCAACACATAATGACTTTCGTATAGAAGTAGCATAAGGGATACGATCTAGGAAATGTATAGTTAAAAAAAAGAGGGAATGTTCATGTAGTTTGAATGGAGAATGAGTGCTACAAGGTACCCACAAAATATGAGACTTTGAAAAAGACTATAAGAACATAGGTTAGGTCTTCTATGGAAGAATTATGGGAAGATCATCATCATTTTAGCTAACATTTATACAGCACTTACTATGTGCCAGGCACTGTGCTAAGCATTTTACAATTATTATTTCATTTGATCCTCAGAACAACCCTGTGAGGTGGGTGCTATTATTATCCCCATTTTACAGCAGAGGAAACTAAGGCAAACAGCAATTAAATGAATTGCCCAGGGTCACACAGCTAGTTAGCATCTGAGGCTGGATTTAACCTCAGATTTTCCTGACTCCAGGCCTGGTGCTCTATCCATTGTGCCACCACAGATAGGAAGGCATGGATGGGTTATGATCTGCATTTCTGAAGGTATTATAGGATTAGGCTGGAAGGAACCTCAGGGTATATTCTAAATATTAAATCTAAACTCATCATTTTACAGATAAGGAAATTGAGCCTCAAAGAAGTTAAGAAATTTGCCCAAGGCACACAGGTACTAAGTGGCACAAGGAGTATTTAAACCCTGATCCCCTTGTCTCTGTATTCAATAACATATCCATTGAAGTACCAAAGAACCTAAAAATACATACATATTTATGTCATGTTATAACACATTTGATTTAACTAGTTCATTGCATGTGTATATAAATAATAAAATGGCATTTGCTTTTAAAGTATCCTACAATTCAGATAGTTCAACTAATTCAGACTGGCTTTTTCTAGACTTATTTAGTAATGGCTATAAGAAAAGGAACATGAATATAAGCAGTGATTCTAATTCACCTTATTACTTCACCATATTATCTACCTATGACATTGAAAGGTACTTTGAGGGATTATGAAATGTTCAGAAAAGGGATGGATAGGTTTCCCTGACCTATAGGGAATTGATCCAAGGGAGACAGGAAGCTCTTGGGTGTTAGAATTCCAATAGTACAAACATAATCAATTCTGGTGAGAATGAAAAAGGAGCATTATCTAAAAAAAAATATGCATCAAGGATCAGCAAAATGGAATTCCTTGCCTACCTAAAAATCTTGAAAAAAAGAGTGGGAATCATGCACCAGGTATAGATTAACTAAAGCTGAATTCACAAGATAAGAAGAGAAAAACACTAGACAAAATAAAAGCCTTATAAAATCATATCCAAGGATTAAAAAGTTATAGCTCCCATTTACAATTTCCATCCCCAACCCATGCCACCCATTGAGTATAACCAGTACAAGTAGCCTGACCGATTTATGTACCAGGGTGTGGCCGTGAGGGTCCCTGCCTGATTCCCAGCATGGCAATAACTCATTCTGAACCCATCCTCACCCAAAAAAGAGGTGGCAGATATTGATTCTATCCAGTTATGAGAAGGAGAAAGGAGATGGTACAGTGGGAAAAGTTTTATTTGAAATCACAGAACCTGAGTTCTGACCCTGGCCCTGCTGTTTAGTAGCTAGGTAACCTTGAAGAAGTCACTGTACCTCAGTTTCCACAATAAAGTTTCTCTTTAGCTCTACATCTGTCTCTACAATCTTATGAATTAATAGTGGGACAGCAGATGTGGATAGATTGCTATGCCTGGAGTCAGGAAGACCTGAGTTCAAATCCAATCTCAGAAACTTACTAGCTATGTGACCCTGGGCAAGTCACTTGACCCCTGTTTGCCTCCATTTCCTCATCTATAAAATGAGTTGGAGAAGGAAATGGCAAACCATTACGGTATCTTTGCAAAGAAAACCCCAAAATGGGGTCGAGAAGAGTCAGACAACTGAAAGGACTGAACAACAACAAAGGTGTGGTAGAT
Organism: Phascolarctos cinereus; assembly: GCF_003287225.1. Taxonomy (NCBI): domain Eukaryota; kingdom Metazoa; phylum Chordata; class Mammalia; order Diprotodontia; family Phascolarctidae; genus Phascolarctos; species Phascolarctos cinereus. The sequence goes on along the minus strand of NW_027555514.1, from coordinate 195,606,174 downwards.
CAAAGTTTCCTAGAGAGGGAAGACTCTCACATCCAAGGGAAAGAGGATGGGAAAATAGCTAGGGAAAGTCCTATTGCCCTGAAGTTAAATCTGGTATATAAGATGGTTTTTAATGGTATGTCAGGGAGGGTCTGGAAGAGGTGGGCTTGTGAGCTTGGGGATGATATTGTGAGGACTTAAGTTACATTGCATCTCTACAATGCTGGTACCAAGTGGCTGGGGTTTAATTTCCCTGAGCTACTATCACATATTTCCCCTACTTTTCCCCATCACAAAGAATAAAATGAATGAAGACTAAGCATGCCACTGTGAAATGGAAGTTGATCTCTGCTTTATGCTATGTTGGAATTGGCTACATAGATTCTAAATTAATAAAGATGCCACATGCTGTTTGCTTTACAAAGTAGATGGGCTCCAAAAATTTTTTTTGTAAATTGAATTTTTATAAATAATGTCATATTTTAAATGTAGAGGAGCTTGACTTTTTAAAAAGGATCCTCAAAGTGAATCCTTTTCCATATGAATGATTACCTTTTCATTTGTTTGTTTTATAAACTCAAAATGTTCATATAATGATTTTTCTTAAAAGAGAACCCATTTATACTTTATTTAGATAGAGTATAAATGTACAGTTTTTATGCTTTTTAAACTCCACTTTTCTTCTTGCTTTCCCATGCAAACCCCAGATACTGAGTCCAAATGTCAAGATATTTCCTATGCTTATTCTAATCTCTTTGCTCTCTTGAACTTCTTGGTGAAACTACTAACTTTCTGCTTTAAAAGCAGCAACTTTTGGTTGATTTCTTTTCACTTTATAAAGCATGTGAGGCAACAAAAGGAGGGTGAAAGGGTGTAGACAGTGCAATGTTATGGACAGTGGGGTTATCAGGTCAGGGTCAGTACAAGCTGAAGGGTGGGTAGTAGTGCATATGCTGTATCTTAATGTCTAACCCAGTGGTCTCCAAAGTGGGGGCAGGGGCACTCTGAGGGGCATAAAATGACTCAAAAGAAGCCATGGTTTGACTGTGAAGGGTGTGTGATTAACTAAGTAGGAAGCAACAAGGATGGGTCACATCCCGCCTTCCAACCCTGGGCCTGTTTCCAACACAACTACACCATCCTCTTCAACACTCCTTCAATCTAAACTTCCACTGCCAGTCCTCCTGGGCTACACCAGGCACAGGCCCCTCCAGTAAATCAACAGCAGTGATGTAGGCAAAACCTCCTCACCCCATAACACTCCTACAGCCCCCACATCCATTGCCTCCTGGCTGCTATAGGTGCTCCTCAGCAACATGTCTGAGCTCAGTGAAAAACCTCTACCTCCTTATTTTTCAATGGGAAAGAGTAAATAGCAACACAGATGAGCAGGCATAGTCGGGTTGGGATTACATTTTCATTCACCTTAACCCACCATTCTTTCAAACTTCCCTGTTTCCATTGAAGAGACCACCACCCCATCCAGTCTCCTAGGTTCTCAATCTCTTTGTTATCTGTGATTTCTCACAAATCAAGCAATCATTCATTAAGTATTCCTTAAGTGTTTACTGAGTGCCAGCTTCTGTGCAAAGAATGAAATGACCACTGCTTGCAGTGAGCTTACATTTTAATAGGTGAACCAATAAAGACATATACAATTATGCATAGCATACACACATACAAAAACACACATATATACGCAGAGACAAAGGGGTTACAGATATGGTATTATGGGAGATAATGCACAAGCAGCTGGGGATGATGTCTGAGCTGCAGCTTAAAGGAAGAGAGAGACCCTATGAGGTGCAGGGAAGGACAGAGTACTTTTCACCAATTCTCCTCCTTCTCAAACTCTCTGAAGCACTTGACATTTCTGATCATCCCCTCATCCTCAAAACTACTTTCTCCTCTCTGATTTCTGATGAGACTGCTCTCTCTTGTTTCTCCTCCTATCTATTTGGCACTCCCCAATTTCCTTTGCTATATTATCATCCTCATCATGCCCCTAACCATGGGCATGGTTCACAGCTTTGTTGTTGGCCCTCTTCTCTCTGTATGGTTTTTCATGTGGAGACTTTATTAGCTCCCACAGGTTTATTTATCATCTGTGTGCAGATGACTCCCAGATCTATATGTCCAGCCCTAATCTCTTCCCTGACCTCCAGTCTTACACCACTAACTCCCCACTGAAAGTTTTGAACTTCATGGCTCATGGACATTGCAAACCCAGACAGAACTCATTACCTCTCCTCCAAAACCTACTCCTCTTCTAAATGTTCCTATTGCTGTTAAAGGTACCACCATCATTCCTAGAGCTCACATCTGACCATGTTACTTCCCTACTCAATAAACTCCAATGACTCCCTATTGCTCTAGGTTTACCTTGGGTAAAGCAAAACAAAGACAAATCTTTGTTTTATCCCTGACTGCTCACTGTCCCTCACCCCACACATCCTATCAATTACCAAATCTTGTCATTACTACTTCTACAACATCTCTTTATCTATCCCTTTCTCTCTACCCAAGGAGTCACCTTCCAATTTCAGCCTTTTATCATCTCTCAGACTGTTGAAATCACCTTATTACTGTCCCCCCATTCAAGCTCTACAATCCATCCTCCATCCCACTGCCAAAGTGAATTTCCTAAAGCACATAATTTAAGCATATCACTTCCCACTCAAAAAACTCCACTATCGCTGAGATCAAGCATTATTTAATCTTTATCTCATCCTTTTCTAAATTTCTCTTTTTGTATAAGCTATCTATGTATAAGTATTAGTACAACTGTCCATGTATGTAACTTATAAATAATTATACATGGGAGAGTGCATGTTCAAAAATTTTTTACTGATGGGCTATGTGATCAAAACAGTTTGGAGACCACTGTTCTAACCAACCAGCTATGTTTGGGGAAGTGGTTATGGATGGAAACAATAAGAATACTGAAGGAAGAAAGTGGGAAGGGATGCCTTTCAGATCAGTCACAACACTCTTTGCTTCCTAAACAAATAAAGGCATTCTGAAGATGAGACATCAGTTCCTCCCTGTCTTACTTTCCCCTCATTGCTAACAATATTCAGACAAAAGAACTTCCATTTCCAATCACCCTCTGCTTTTTGGCAAGTACAGCTGTCTGTTGCATAAAAGACATAGGAAAATTTTGGTTCATCATGTGTATTTAGTTTCTTTTTGTAGTTCTGCCAGACCTTCTTCCACATGGCTTTCATCCTACCTCTGAACTGCTCATATGACTTCCTGTTCTCCTGCAGGTCTTATCTGTGTTGCTGAACCACAAGAACCTTGTAGAAAATAGGGATTAGTATTAGAGTAGCAATTAGTGCTACCGAGTGGAGAAGAAAGACCAGTCTCCCACTTATTACCTATGGAAAGAATTCATCATGGTCAGTTCTAATGACAACAAATTCTCTTCTGATTTAATAATCAAGCAAGGCAGAAGATACTCTTGATGGAGTTGGTGGCAACTTATCATTCACCAGACCATGGGAGTGTGCACCCCTGTGCACAGGGATGAGAGAAATAATCCAGATTCAGTGAATCCCTGACCCTGTTCACCAAATTGCCAGAAGTTCATTTAACTGGAGCCCTCACAAGAAAATTATGAAAGCTATACATGTAGACTAAGAAAAAAAATATTTTTAATGAGTATGACAGGTGTTAGAGAAGGATGAAGCCTATTAATAAAAAACTCACCGGACAACCTCTTCTGCTGCTTGACTGAAGTTATTAATGAATCGGGCAGGCAGACACAAAGGATGAAAATTTCATTTTCCTACTCTATGATCTTGGGGGAAGAGTGAGTTGCTACAATTTTGGTCTTAGCTATGACCTACTGTAAGCTCCATGAGGGCCTGATCTAAACTTTGTCTTATTAGCATCTCGCACAGTTCTTCGCATGTAGTAGGGAGATTAATAAATGTTGAGTGAATAAACGAAAGTGTTAAGTTGGGAAGACACGGTATCAAAGAGACCACACTCATAGATTGGATTCCAATATAGTTTTGGTTCTGTCCCATGGCTACAGACTACATCCCTCACCTTTAACAATTATCTCATGGATGTAAGTCATGAAGAAGACTGGTGAGAGAGTACCAATAAGTCAGCATGAGTATCCTATCACTACCACTGTTAAAGTGATTCAAAATGCAGCTCTTTCTGATGGCTTATTATCTTCATGTACAGAGGACAATGCGTTGTTATTGTTACATTATATTTTATACTTTTGGCAAGTATACATCTTCCTTACTGTTTTTTGTTTTACTTGATATTAATAATTCAAGAGTCATCAATATTATCCCTATTGTTATACCTGGGTACTACAAATTTTTCAAGGAATCTTCTCTAATTTTGACATATGCATGGAAGATGCCCCATTTGAGGAGACAGCATTTTGCTCATTGATGAATCAAATGCCAATAAGCACAGTAGTGGGGTCTTGTATTCTCTGTACCTTCCAGTCAGTTGTGTGACTGTAAAGATGTGGTCTACTGTAGGACAGAGTTTGTGAAGGCCTTTCCTGCTCCCAACTTAAGCCTTCTCGAAATAAAACCTACTATGTCCTGAATTTACCTAGCACCTGCAATGTCTTCAGAGAACTTTTCAGTTATGGAAAAGACTGTTGACTGAATAGAACAGGTGTGCAGTCGGGAGATTACTCATCTGTGGTTAGTTAGTAAAAAAAAAAAGTGATAGGAGGAAAAGTCAGAACCTACAACTACAGATTCCCAGTATTCTGGGACATTTAGTATATCCAGGGAAATAGGAAAACATCAGAGATCTTGAGATGAAGGCAGGTATATAAAAACAATCTTCCGCCAAATGAATAGATCAATGTCACAGCATATCAAATCAGATCAAGTAGTTACATTTCTGCCTCTATCTAGATTTGTGACTGACATTTTGGTCCTCTATTTCCTTATCAGTAAAATGAGGGGACTGGACTAGGTTATCTCAAAAATTCCTTCTAATTTGAATATTCTATTATCCAAGTACATTTTAAACTGTGGCCTCTCCTGGTCAGCCAAACAGCCTCTTTAAACTGAACCATTAAGGTTATCAAACAGAACAGCTTTACATAGCATTTAGCCAGGTAGTAAGGAATAAAAACAGATGCAAAAAGTTTTGAGGTAAGTAAAAAGGGGATCCTGAGTTTATGTGTCAATTTATGTCTCTAATCTAAAGAAGGCCTGCATGATTGTGGGACTAAAGCCAAAGCAGCTTTTCACCTTTATTACTCAGGATGGGTGGGTTGTTGCCAAAAGTAATTTGTGTTTGATTGCAGTTTAGCAATGAGGGGTGGTAAGAGTCCAGTTCCTGTTGAGATTTAACTATGGAACAAAATAACATCCTTGAAATGGAATGGGAAAGCATTTATTAAGTACTAAGCTTTGAGAATACAAATAGAGGAGAGTAATATAGTCCCTTCTTTCAAAGAGCTCATTTAGGGGGAGAACAAACATATAGAAGAGTTTGGCTACAGTGTTAGTGGAAAGAACAAACAGATCTTAGGGTACCGCGGCAGGAAAGATGATAAGGCCCAATGGTCCTTCGGGTGTGGTGTGTCAAGGCAAGTAAGCTAGGACCTGGTGGTCCCCATCTTACTGGAAGGATTATAGGTGGCAACCCCCTGCTCATCAAAGAAGTGTATGAGGCCATGCCCATCTGGTAACCAGGGGCCTGCAAGGGTCTAGGCTGGGATGTTGGGAAGAGGAAATCCTGGTAGAATCTGGGCAGGTGGGGTGTAGGATGGGGCCACTGGGGGAAAGTCCTATGCAGGTCCAGTGGGCTCTGACATTCATCAACCAGTGGTAGGCTCTGGGGGTGGGGTCCATCACTCAATGGTTAGCTTTATCTACATTGGCTAATTTCTTTATCCACAATTCCTGAAAGGAAATAGAGGACTGAACAAACACAACCTTGTTTTTGAGCTCAAAACACTTCAAGCACCTTCTTTCATTCATTTCCATAGTTATTTTAACATGACAATTTTCCCCTCTAGCATCAGAAAGGGCATATATTAATACCCATTTTGTAGGTGAAAAAACTGAGGGGAAGGGGACTTAATAAGGAGTATTCTCCAGGGTTGTTACCAGCTCAACTGCCTCAGGACCCCAAGGGTTAGAAACCACTGTTTCAGCTCTTTGTCCACTAAAGTATGCTTGCCTTTCATTATGTGTTAAATTCAATAGAATAAAAGTGATTGCAAGCCCAGCATTGTGGGGTTCCATATTTATTCTCTCTTTGTGACAACCGCATCAAATTTTCTCAGTTGAGAATTCAAAGGGTTTATAGATTCCACCCAGGACCTGAAAATCCAGCTGGGTCCTTTCAGCTTTTTCCTACTTCTCCATGAATAAAGATTCTAACATGAGCACTAAACAAACAATGATATTTGAGGCTAAGGACCCCTCAAACCTAAACAGCCAAATCTACCTTACGGTCGACTTAGAATATTTTAAAATACTCTAGTTTCTGTCAATAATGTGACTAGAGAAGGGCTTAAGTCATCCAGGGAATGAATCAGAAGGCATTTTTGTCCTCTTGCTTTTCCAAAACCTAAGCAGCTTTGTGGCCACAGTGCTGTCCTGAAATCACCCTTTTCCACCTAGGTAACACACTACAAGTGCATTGATTCAAATGACAAAGAAAATAGTTTTCCTCACTAGCACATATATAGGGACAGAGTCCTGGAAGGCATATCTAATTTAAGAATCAGTGAGTTAAATGTCAAGAGAAAAGATTTGTTTACTTGTTCAAATCTTTGGGGGAAAGATTTTTCCTACAGAATTCAAATCTGGGAAATAGTAATAGAAATGTTGTGACAGAGCCCAACCAAGAAGAAAGAAGAAGGAAAGAGAGCTCTGAATCTCCAGGGTAATGGCTCCAACTCTATAGTCTTATGTGTCTTAAATAAGGATCTGAGACCTAGGTCTACTACAAACAATTTTATGTTACTTGACCACAGTCTTAACAGGGGTCACCTGTCAGTGGAACACAAAGAGATCTATTTTCTTCTACCTAAAATATCGTTCATCTCTTTCACTGTATCACAGAAAGCCTATAATAGGGTTTTAATGTTTATCTCTCTACACCACCTTCATAATCAGGTTCAACTACAATTTGAAACCTATACATGACAGGAATAAGAGATATAAAAATGATCATAAACACATATCCTAGGCTCAAGGCCTAGGAAAATTTTAGTTTTAAAAGGTATTAATTTTCTGTTGGAAGAAACCATACAATTTAGCACCAGAGAGCCAATATCAATAGCCAAAAAAAAAAAATCCATGGCAAACAACACGGCATAATGTAGTATGACACAGTGAAGAATAAGGTGAGCTGGTTTGTTATAGTATAGGGAATTATGAAATGACTATATTTCCCTTCTTAATCAAAACATCCTTAAACACAGAGGCAGAACCAAGAATGTCAGTACCCTACGTCAATCACTGTTTTTTACTGCTTTTGGCTTCCCATCTCTGCCCATTTGAAGTACAAAATGAAGAGAAAATTGCTCTTTCTTCCTGCTCTCACCCCCAAACTAAAGAAAAATTACCCAACTTCCACTCTGTCAACATGTACGGAGTGCTTCCCACGTTCAGAGAACCATCCTAGCTCTGCATGTATTGATATATGAATTAACAAAGAAACAGTGAGCTTGGGGAGGGGTAAGAGAACAACAAAGCTCAGGGAGGCGTGACCATCACCTCCAGAGGGGAGGGATGAGTCTTTTTCAGGGTTATGTCTGGCATGGCTACACCTCTCTAACAGTTCAGTTTCTTCTTTTCTCAAACAGGATTTCAGAAAATTTGTTTCATGAAACTAAACCTTTCCTGACAATTCAACACTCAGTCTTAGAGGGAATAGAGGAGGGGAACATAATTGATATGGTATAGGAAAACACAGGGGCTAAATTCAGGAAACATTTCTAAATGAGTTTCCAACATTTAAAAATAATTACCTATTTGGGGATAACTATTTTTAAACTTTAAAGTTCTGCGGTAATGAGAACTTTGGAGGTGACCTACATTTTTCTTTGCTTTTTTTTTTGATATTTCTGTATTCCTCCATTTCTTGGAGGAGGAATTAATCCCAGCTGACTTCCACCTCATGGATGTAATCACATGTGAAGAGGTATTAATATATTAACACCTTTTTATCCCTCTATAAAGTATGAACACCTTTCCGAAGAATAATGATATTTGTTGTGGGGGGGGGAGAATTGGCCAAGCCCCTGAAAGTCTTTAAATAATTAAGCCTTTAGCACAGTTGGAAAATTTAGAGACAGTCCACAGTGGAAGTAGCCTTATGGATAGAGTTAAACCCTGAATCTATACCAGAGGAGAGAAGGAAGAGACTTTCTCCCCTCTCCACACCCCGCCCCCCACCACGTCATCAATCATAGCACTTTGAAATAGAGCTACTCAACCAATATAAGACATTGCATCCCAAAGGAGCAAAGACACATTTTCAGGGAGAATGGGCACAGAAAATCAGTGTTCAGATGGGACCTCTGGCAGCAAAAAGAGAGGGAGTGGAAGAACAGGGTTTTAACAATCTGTTAACCCACGAACACTTCATTATCAGTGATTTCATTTTGAGGGGAAATCAGTTGGATGGAAGCAACTCTTATACATCATTTACATTTCCCGATGAGACGCTCTTCTCCTAGAGTTATGAAAATGAGGGGGAAAGTGTTTGGCGAAACTAACCAACACATCAACAAAGTCTGATTATTGTGCAGTCTTGTATTCTCATAGTTCCCTACCTCTGAAAAGAAGGAAAGGAGGAACAGTCTCATATTTCTTCTGTGGGGGCAATTATGGTCATTATAATGTCATATAATGTCACAGCATTCAGTTTTGATTGTTTTGTTGCTATTTCTATTTACATTGTTGTAGTTATATATACAAACACATGTGTGTATATGTGTGCATTTATATGTTATATATACATACATATATTTGTGTGTGTGTGTGTGTGTGTGTGTGTGTGTGTGTGTACATACACATATTCTTCTTGGTTCTGCTGAGTTCACTTTGCATCTTTCCATGCTTCTCTGTATTCATCATATCCATTATTTGTTACATCACAGTAATTTTCCACTGTATTTATACACTGTAGTTTAGCCATTATCCAATCAATGTTTCCAGTCTGCATTTACTACAAATAGCTTATTTGCACATATTTGTTTGCATGTTGTCCTCGCCATAAGATTGTGAGCTCTTCAAGGGCTTTCTTCTGCATTTCTTTATATCCTCAATGCTTAGCTTAGTGTCTGGCACATAAAAGGTGCCTAATAAGTGTTTATTGACTGACTGGGGTATACAGGACTTTCTTTTTATCATAGACCTCTTTGTGGTAAGTGCTTAGCAGTGTGATCATCAAAGTGTATGAATATTTTTGCTTTCTACAATGGTTGCACCAATACTCAGCTACACCAACAGTATATATTAGTATGCTATCTATTCACAATCCTTCCAATGTTTACTATTCTCATCTTTTGTCATCTTTGCCAATTTTCTGGGAATGAAGTAAAATCTTGGAGTTGTTTTGACTTGCATTTTCTTGTTATTAGTGATTTAATTCAATCTTTTATATGGTTATTAATAGCTTGCAATTACTTTGAAAACTGTTCATATCCATTGAGCACTTATTCACTGGGGAATGGCTTTTGAACTTGTATGTGTGTTTTATGTTTTAGAAATCAAACCCTTATCAGAGATATTTGATGAAAAGATTATTTTCCTAAACTGACTACTTTTTTTCTTATCCTACTTAACATTAACTTTATTCATATAAAAGCTTTTCAATTTCATGTAAGTAAATTTATTTATTTCTTACTTTGTGATGACATATATCCCTTGAATCAGTAAGAAATTCAAACCCTGGGGCAGCTAGGTGGCACAGTGGATAGAGCACCGGCCCTGAAGTCAGGAGGACCTGAGTTCAAATCTGACTTCAGACCAAACATTTGACACTAGCTGTGTGACCCTGGGCAAGTCACTTAAACCCAACTGCCTTAAAAAAAAAAGTTAAAAAAAAAAAGAAATTCAAATCCCCTCCACAACACCCTCCAGGCATAGCTGTCAATGATATCAATCTGGTTCTCTTCAATTTTAATTTACTATTCAGGTCATATACCCATTTTGAGTTTATTGGGTTACATGGTTTAAGCTGTTGATCTAAACCTAATATCTGCCAAACTGCTTTTCAATTTTCCCAGTAATTCTTGCAAAAATAGGTACTTCTTCTCCCAAGTAATTTATATTCTTTGGTTTATCAAACACTGAGTTATTGAGTTCAATTGTTTCTGGATCTTCCTTAACTGGTCTATTCCTTTGATCCACTTTTCAATTTTTAAACCAGTACTGTAGTATAATTTGAAGAATGGAAGTGCCATTATTTTCCTTTCATTCCTATTTTTTTCATTATTATTTAGAGATTTTTGAATTTCTATTTTCCAAATTAACGTTATTTTATCTTGTTTTGTGAAGCATTAAATTTATAAATTAAGAGAATGTTGGTAACTTCATTATATTGCTGTTGCCCAGTCATGAGCATTAAATTTCCCTCTAATTGTTTAAATCATTCTTTATTTCTCCAAGAATTGTAACTATACATGTCTTGAATGTGCCTTAGTAGGTTGATTCTCAGATATATTTTATGTATTTTTTACTCATTTTGAATAGGCATTTCCTTTTTTTTATTATTTCCTCCTAGAATTCGCTATTGCTACACAGAAATGCTATTGAATGGGGAAGGAGGAGCATTTTGTATCCTGCTACTGAAGTTATCAATTGTCTTGTCCAGTCTTTTCCTGATTCTTTAAGATTTTCTAAGTTAACCATTATATCATTAGCAAACAGGGAGGTCTTGTGCATTCTAATAGTCTACTGAAAAACTTCAAGCAGAGGCCAGGGGAGAAAAAGACTATATCTGCAATGAGACAAACACCATACTTAGCTTTGGATAAACTCATCACGGGAAGGTTTCCCACTTAGTTAAAAGGTATTTCAGCCACAATAACTCATGAAAGTTACCTACTAAGGTATGGAGAGACTATGAGATGTTCTGGTAAAGGAAAAACCTACATGGATAAAATAATTGAATGACTGAATTTGCTTTTCAAAATCAACTTCAGAAAGGGTTGGTGGAACCCATATAAACTCTGAGTATCCATATCCCACTCTCACGCATGAGACAGGTCTTCTCAGAGCATGGCTACATCTTCTCCCTAGGGGTTCTAGAAATATTCTAGAACTGGGAGAGGCTAGTGGGCAGTTTTCTGTGGATTGGCTTTTTAATGCCATTAGTTCAAACCCCCTACTGGTGGGCTTTCTTCCAAGATTATCAGTTGAGAATCATTTTAGCCAATCAACCTTAATTAACTTTTAGAAAGGGGCATTTGTTAAGGTGATACAGTAAGAATAATTAGTATAAAAAAATCCCTCCAAACATCTGATACACCCTCCCACAAGTAAAAACACAGTCTGGAAATTAGACTCAAGGTTAGATAGCACACATGGCAAAGGGGTAACTCACACCTCCTGGTTGCTCAAAGTCTTTTTCTCCCATTTGTGGGGTGCCCAAGAAGATGCTCTTGGCTACGATGGAGTTTCTATGCTGGGTTCTTTGTGGAATTATGAATCTATATCCAATCTCTTCTTGGCTCCTAATACAGATATTTCAATCAATTGATTTAGTCATACTGCTAGGACACCAATGAGAAGTTTGAAGTTTAAAAGTTCTTGCCAAAGGTGGGGTGGGAAAAGAGACCCAGTCCAAGGCTGAAACTGACGCCTCTCTTCCTTCTTCTTTTCCTCCTTCTCCTTCCCCCTACCCGAGCAATTACTCTTGAGATATTTTACTGAAAGTTGCTTCAATATTTCTAATGAGGCTAGTTCTAAATTTGCTTGATGATGATGATTGAGATGGCTCTTTCTTTTAGCCTTTCAAAACTCTTCTTCCTGTGCAGCATCATTCCAGTTCCAAGTACTTTTCACACTTAGTCTAAAGCCTAGGACTGCAATTGATTGGGCATATTATCACTTATTTTAAGTGGGGTATGACTGACCTGATTGAATCAATCAAGCAATCCCACCCTCATATCTGGAAAGCATGGCTCTATCTGATGACATGTAGTAGAAATTGATATTTTTCTTCTCCCATCTACCACCTGAATACCCCACTTCCATCTCTTCCCTTCTAAAAAGATCCAGAAAACAGTTCTACTTTTCCATTATTCTTAGGGGAATTTTTTAAAAATTTATTTTATTCTGAAATTAAGAAATGAAACAAGCATTTCCATAACATAGTAGAATAAAAAAAAAGATGATTGTACATGAAACTGCAAATCCATTACATATAACTTGCTATTCATTTTAAATATTTAATAGTTATCATATAACTTTCTTTTTTTTTCCTTTGGGGAATTCTAAAGATTTCACAGAAGTTTTTAAAAACAATGTAGTTGCAGATATGTTGCACATTTGATTTCAGAAAAATTATGATTAGGAAATGGGTACAAAAGGAGTTCTTACCAATTGCTCAACCTTTATTATGTATGAACTAGATTCAGAGCCAGAATATCTGAGTTTACCATTCATTTGGTCGGGCCACTTGTTATCCAGGTGATGTCATTTAACCTTTTCTGGGCCTCAGATAGTTTCTTTTTACCTCTGAAAATGAGAGAGGTAGGCTAAATAATCTCTATTTTGTAACTTTGGGGAACAGAGTAAGACATTAAACTTGGCCCAAATTTGAAGACTTGTAAATTTGGACATATGATTCATGAATTGGAATTGAATTTATGAATCCACAGTTAACGTTGAAGATGATGCCCCAAATTATAACAATATGTGGGCCAAGGTGTTTGAAAGGTCTCAATTCTAAGCTCCTAATATTTTATTCTATTTAACAGTGAAAATACTTCAGTCTTAGAGTCACTATACTTATTCAGGTGATGTTTCAGATTTAACATTAACGCTCAGATTTGAAAATAGGGGAAAAGCCAGCCAGTCAGACAATAAACATTTATTAAGCATCTACTATGTTCCCAGCACTGTGCTAAGCATTAGGAATACAAAAAGAGGTAAAAGACAGTCCTTGCCTTCAAGAAGCTCACAATCTAACGGGGGAGTCAATAAGCAAATAAATATACGTATAAACAAATGATATACAGGATAAATAGGAAATAAATAACAGAGGGGATGGAAGGCACTAGAATTAAGAGGGGTTGGGAAAAGTTTCCTGTAGAAGATGGGATTTTTTTTTCAAGTAAAAAATTTTTTTTTGTTTTTATTTTTTTTTTCAGAAGATGAGATTTTAGATGAAACTTGAAGGAAGCCAGGGAGACCAGGAGGCAGAGATAAGAAAGGAGAGCTTTCCAGGCATGAGGGAAAGTCAATGAAAGTGCCTGGGGCCAAGAGATGGAGCATCTTGTACATGGAATATCAAGAAGACCAGTGTCATGGGATCAAACCAGATGAAAGTAAATCCAGAAATGGGGGCAGATGGGCATGAAGGACTTTGAATGCCAAGGAATTTTGTATTTGATCCTGGAGACCATAGGAGCCACTGAAGTCTATTGAGTAGGAGGGTGACATGGTTGGATCTGTGCTTTAGAAAAATCATTGTGGCAGCTGAATGAAGGATTGACCGGAGTGGGAAAAGATTTGTGGCAAGTTTAGCCACCAGCAGGCTACTGTAGTAGTCCAAGCATGAGGTGACAAGAGCCTGTACTAGAGTGATGGCAGTGTCAGAGGAGAGAAGGGGACATATTTGAGAGATGTTGCAGAGGTGAAATTGATAGGCCTTAGCAACAGATCATATATGGAGGGTTAGAGATAGTGAGGAGTCAAAGATAACTCCTAAATTGCCAGCCTGGGGAATTGGGAGGATGGTGGTGCCCTCAACAATAAGAGGGAAGTTTGAGGAGGACAGAAAGCTTATGAAGAAAGATTAATGAGTTCAATTTTGAACACATTGAGTTTAAAGTGGCTACAGGATACCCAGTTTGAGATGTCTGAAAGGCATTCAAAGATGTGGGTTTGGAGGCCAGCAGAGAGGTTGGGGGGAAAAGTAGGTTTGAGAACTATCAGCATAGAGGTGATAGTGAAATACATGGGGACTGATGAAATTACCAAGTGATTTCTATCATCAAGTGATACAGCTCCGTGGGATACTTACAGTTAGAGGGTGTGACACGGTTGAAGATCCAGCAAAAGAGACTGAGGAGTGGTTTGATAGGGAGGAAGAGAACCAAGAGAAAGTGGTGTCCCAAAAAAACTAGAGGGAAGAGGGTGTCATGGAAAAGAGAGTGATCAACAGTGTCAAAGGATGCAGAGAGATGAAGAAGAATGAAAATTGAGAAAAGGCCACTGAATTTAGCAATTAGATCATTGGTAACTTTGGAGACTTTGGAGAAAACATTTTAGGTGGAATGATGAGGTCAGAAGCTGGACTGTAGGGGGTTAAGAAGAGAATGAGAGGAAAGAAAATGGAGGTACCTGTTGTAGATGGCCTTCTTAAGGAGTTTAACCCACAAAGGATAGAAGAGATATAAGAAGATAGTAGGCAAGGAAAGATCAAGTGAGGTTTAAGGATAGGGGAGACATGGACATATTTATAGGCAGTGAAGAAGGTCTCAGAAGACAAAGAAAGATTGAATAAAATGAGGTATCAATAGGGATATCTGAGGGGAAAACATGTTGGAGGAGATGAGATAGTATAACATCATTCATTTTGTTTTTTTTTCTTTTTTAATTTTTAGGCAATTGGGTTTAAGTGACTTGCCCAGGGTCACACAGCTAGTGTCAAGTGTTTGGTCTGAGGCCAGACTTGAACTCAGGTCCTCCTGACTTCAGGGCTGGTGCTCTATCCACTGTGCCACCTAGCTGTCCCTAATATAAGATCATTTGTGCAGGTGAATGGGGTTTATCTTGGTAAGAAGCAGGTCACCTCTTCATGTGATACAGGAGTGAAAGAGAAGATAGTGTCAGAAGGCATATGACTGATATGAGATGAGAAAAAGTGGAGAAGGAGTTCATGGTGAATGGTCTCTTTTTTTCCTATAAAATGAGGCAAGTTTCTCAGTTGGAGAGAAAGAAGCATGGGAGTTTGAGGAAAGATAAAAAGGTTTGGAAGAGATCCTATGAAGAGTGGAATATTAAGTTGTTGAGAGAGGTATGGTAGGATTGCCTAGCAACTGTGAGGGCCCAGTTGAGGTTATGTAAAATAAATTTGTAGTGTACCCAGTCAGAATGGTTACATTATTTTCTCCACCTTTGTTCAGCATTGTGTGCGGGAATGAAGGCAGCACAGATGGTGGGAGTCATTCAAGGCTGAAGCTTGGCAGAGTGCAACTAGCAATATGATAAGGGGTCCAGGGACTCAAGAAAAGATAATATAGAGTTGAATTGGTTCACCGAGGGGTCAAGGTGGGGAAAAAAGGAGAGAGTGGATAGTGTAGGGTTGAGGCAAGTAGCTATTACATGTTGAGGCAAGATTTGAACCTAGATCTTCTGGATTCTAAGTCTCATGCTCTAATCATTATATCAAACTGCTTCTTAAGTCTAACAGCAACTTAACTTGGAGGACACACTCCATTCAGTGATAATAATAACAACAAGAACAGCAACAACTAACATTTACATATCACTTACTATGAGTTAGGCACTGTGCTAAGTGCCTCACAAACATTATCTCATTTGATCTTCACAATCCTGGGAGGTAGGTGCTATTATCCAGAGTTCTTTGGTTCATCAGAATTTGAGGGAGCAGAGACATACGCTCTAGACACAGATATCGTCACTCAAAGGAGAAAGTAGCTTTTTTTTTTTTTGGTGAGGCAATTGGGATTAAGTGACTTGCCCAGAGTCACACAGCTAGCAAGTGTTATGTGTCTGAGGTCGGATTTGAACTCAGGTCCTACTGACTCCAGGGCCAGTGCTCTATCCACTGTACCACCTAGCTGCCCCAGGAAAGTAGCTTTAAGGAATGGGACCCCTGTAATCATAGAAGAGAGCTGGCTACTGACTCATGAGAGAGCTAGCCCTGGCAATAGGGAGTCAAACCTGGAGAACAGACCCTGAGAATCTAGCTCAGCAAAAACATATCCCCCCCAGAAATATGCATAGCCAGCACTAAAACAAAGTCCAAAGTCGAGAAATAGGCTGGAAGAATGATTAAACAAACAAAGAACCCCATCATAAAGAGCTACTATGGTGAGAGGGAAGCTCAAGACACAGGGGAAGAAAATTACTTGAAGATTCCTACAAACAAAGCTTCAAAGAAAAATGCAGCTTGGATAAAAATTCCTCAAAGAGTTAAAGAGTTCATAAAAGGGGGGAAATATTTTAAAACCAAATGAGAGCTATAGGAAAAAAATATGAAAACAGAATTAATAGCTTGAGAAGCAGTGTTAATAACAATGCTAATAACAACAAGCAAGTTAATAAGCGATGTTAATAACACCTTGAAAATCAGAATTGGCCAAATGAAAGCTAATGACTCCAGAAGACATGAACAAATAATAAAACAAAGTCAAAAGTTGGAAAAACTAGAAGAAAATGTGGACTATCTCATAGGAAAAACAACTGACCTGGAAAATAGATCAAGGAGACATAATTTAGGGTTCACTGGACTACCTGAAAGTCACAAACAAAAAAAGGAGCCAAGAAATCATATTTCAAAAAAATTATAAAAGAACACTGTCCAGCTATCTTCAAACCAGAGGCCAAAGTAGAATCTGAAAGAATCTACTGGTTACCTCTTGAAATACCAAAATGAAAACTCAAGAATATTATAGCTAAGTCCAAAACTCCCTGGTCAAGGAAAAAATACTGCAAGCATCCAGAAAGAAAGAATTCAAGTACTGAGAAGCAACACTCAATATGTTAATCACCAGGCATCTTAGAAGAAGTCTAATCAGACAGAAGGCACAATTGTGATTTTGTTATGTTTTGAGGATCTCAACAGAAGAATGGGAGGGCAAGGAAGAGGAATGTACTGGGAGAGGAAGGAAGAGAGAAGACAAATGAAGAAAATTATCTCACACAAAGGGGGAATGCAAGAAGGAGTTTATACAATGGAGTAGGCCATAGAGAAGATTGGACAACACTTGAACCTTGTGTTCATCTCACCTGGTTAAAGGTGGGAAGGACATACATACACATAGGTATAGAAATACATCTTACCCAACAGGGAAGTAAAATGGAAAGAAGGGAAGGAAATAAGAGGGAAGGCATATTAAGGAAGGAAGTAGCTAAAAGCAAAACAGACTCTCAAAGAGGGGACAAAAGGGGGGGAAAGGTAAGTATAAGAGAATAGGATGGAAGGAAATATAGCCAAAGCTATGCTTTTTTTTTTTTTAGTAGCAACGTATGGCTGTGAGAGTTGGGCTTTAAGGAAAGCTGAATGCCACAAAATCAAAATTTTCAAATTATGGTGCTGGAGAATACTTTTGAGATTCCTTTGGATAGCAAGGAGGTCAAATCAGTCAATACTTAAATTTAAGCTAAAAAGCTTAAATACTTTGGCCACATAATGAGAAGACAGGATTCATTGGAAAAGACCCTGGTGTTGGGAAAGATTCAAGGCAAAAGGAAAAGGAGGCAAAAGAAGATGAGATGGATAGATAGTGTCAGGGAAACAATGAACATGAACTTGGATAGACTTTACAAGATACTGGAAGATAGAAGGGCCTGCTGGTGTGCTATGGTTCATGAGGTCATGAAGAATTGGATATGACTGAACAACAACAATCTTAACTGTGATGTCAATGGGATGAATTCACCCATAAAATGGAAGAGAATAGAAGAATGGATTAGAAGCCCAAATACAACAACAGGTTATTTACAAGAAACATACTTGAAACAGCAAGATTCACAGAGTTAAAATAAGAGGTTGGAGAAGAATCTATTATGTTGCAATGGAAGTAAAAAAGACAGGGTTGCAATCACAATCTCAGACAAAGCAAAAGCAAAAATAGACCTAATTAAAAGAGATAAATAGGGAAACTTCATTTTGCTAAAAGGTATCATAGACAGAAGTTTAGTAAAGTTAAATATACTATACTCTGGAAAATACTGAATGGAAATAGAAAGGAATATATCTATTCCTCAGCTGGCATGGCACACTTACAAAAAATAAAAACCTCACAAACAAATACAGAAAAGAAGAAATATTAAATGCATCTTTTTTTCTAATCATAATGCAATAAAATTGCATCCAATAAAGAGCTTTTAAAGCAAAGATTAAAAATTCATTGGAAACTAAATCTTAGGAAATCCTAAAAAATGGATAGGTCAAAGAACAAGTCATATGAAGGGAATCAATGAAAAAAATAGGAAGAAAGGAGATCTAGCAGGCCTTGTACAATCAGTACAAAGCTGTAATTGTCAAAACAACTTGGTACTGGGTAAGAAATAGAGAAGTTGATCAGTGATATAGATTATGCACATGATATAAGCACAGTAACCTATTATTTGATAAACACTCAAATCCCAGCCATTGGGTCAAGGACTCACTATTTGACAAAAATTTTTGCAAAAACTATAAACAGCCTGGCAGAAACTAGATATAAACCCACAGCTCAGATCAGATAGCATGATAAGTTCTAAGGGGTACATTATTTAGAAAGAAATGATGACATCATAAGCAAATTGGAGGAGCATGGAAGAAATTACCTGTCACATCTATGGAAATGGGAAGAGTTCATTACAAAATAAGAGATAGAGAAGTTCACAGGAGATAAAATGGCCAATTCAGATTATATAAAATTAAAAAGGTTTTGCATGACAAAACCAATGCGGCTAAAATTATTAAAGAAGCAGAAAACTGGCAGGAGAAATCTTTGCAGTAAGTTTCTCTGATAAAGGTCTTATTCCTACAATATTTAGGGAACTGAGTCAAATTTGGAAGAATTCATTCCTCAAATAATAAATGGTCAAAGGACCTGAATAAAGTTTTCAGAGGAAGAAATCTAAACTATCAATAGCCGTATGAAAAAATGCTCTAAATCACTAATATTTGGAGAAATGCAAAATAAAACAATTCTGGGGTACCTCTTTACATCCTGCAAGTTGGTTAAGTTGAGAAAACAGGAAAATGAAAAATGCTGAAGGAGCTGTAGGAAAACAGGTATTTCAATGCATTGGTGGAGTTATGAACTTATCTGACAATTCTGGAAAGCAATTTGGAATTATACCCCCAAAACTATTAATCTATGGATACCCTTTGACCCAGAGGTAATGCTAGTATGTCTATATCTCAAAAAGATCAAAGGTAGAAAGGGAAAATACCCATATGTACAAAAAAATTTATAGCAGCTCTTTTTCTTTTTTTATTTATTTTATTTATTTTATTTTTTTAAATTTTTTTCCCATATGCTTTTGAGTTGAAAATATTTTCTCCCTTTTTCTCCCCCCCCACCCTCCCCAAGATGGCGCACAATCTGACATAGGCTTTACATTTAAATATCCATTAAACATATTTTCACATTAATGAAGTTGTAAGTAAAAAATAAAACCAATAGAAGGAACCATCAGAAAGATGAAACAAAATTCAACTTAAGGTAAAATTAAGTGAGAGCGATTTGACTTCCATAGTTCTTTCTTTGGATGTGGACAGCATTTTCCATCCTGAGGCCTCTGGAGATGTCTTAGATCCTTGTAATGCTGAGAAGGGTTCAGTTTAACATTCTTAGTCATTGCATAACGTGGCTGCTATTGTATACAAAGTCCTCTGGGTTCTGCTCACTTCACTCAGCATCAGACCATATAAGTCTTCTCAGGTTTTTCTGAAGTCAGCCTGTTCATCATTTCTTATAGAACAATAGTATTCCATTACATTCATATACCACAACTTGCTCAGCCATTCCCCAATTGATGGGCATCCTCTCAATTTCCAATTCTTTGCCACCACAAAAAGAGCTGCTATGAATATTTTTGTACATGTGGGTCCTTTTCCCATTTGTTTGATCTCTTTGGGATATAGCCCTAGAAGTGTATAGCAGCTCTTTTTGTGATAGCAAAAAACTGGAAACTGAAGGAATGCTCACCACTATGTGATAGAATACTATTGTGCTGTAAGAAATGAGGAAAAGGATAGTTTCAGGAAAAATCTAGGAAGACGATTTTGAAAGACTTAAGAACTCTGATCAATACAATGAGCAACCACAGTTCTAAAAGACTCATGGTGTGAAACATGCTGCCCCCTCCAGTTAGAGAAGTGATGGACTCAGAGTGCTAATTGAAGGCTGTTTTCTTTCTTTTTTTTTTTCTCTCTTCTCTTTCCTCTGTTTCTTCCTTCATTCCTTCCTTCTTTCCTTTCTTTCTTTCTTTTTTTCTTCCTTCCTTCCTTTTTTCTTTCTTTTGGAGGGACATGGCTAATGAGGGAATTTGTTTTGCATGACTATGCATATAGACTTTTTCTTGTCTTTTCAGTAGGTGGGAGAAGGGGAGGAGGAGGGTCAAAATTAGAACTAAAAATAAACTGAACTGAAAATAAAAATAAAATTGAATTTTAAAAATGAATTATTTAATGAATATGGAATCTACTTTGAACCCACCTGATATCAGGAAGACCCCTTGGAAGATACAAAGTTAAGTACAGTATGCTTCTTACCACTAGGAGAGGTCAGAGGTTATATATCATAAAAGAAGGCTTTAGAGGGAGACACATATAATGCTGCATTTGGAGTTTAATACAGCCATAATTACTTCGAAAGTCTCTTCCTTTCTGAGGCTTATAACCGAGAAAAGTGAAGAGTTGGCACCATCTGCTGGGACCTGAATAAAACTGCAAACAGATCAATGAATGAAACTGCCCAATAAAAGGAAGTATTATTTAGTGGAACTGACGAATTGTGTGTCCTGATTGCCTTAGTAAGAGACTTCACAATGAAGAGCCCTATCCAGGGTAATAAATGCCAGGACTGAGGCTTTATAGGATTCTGGGTGAGAGTTATCTAAGCCAGGTGTCAGTAGAGTCTTTACCAGGGCAGGACAACCAGAATTTTGTCCTAGGGCAATGTACTTTATTGGGGTAGGGGGTGGATTTAAAGGAGGAGGAATGGATTTCTTCCAGTAGTCCTCAGGAGACAGCTGTCCTTTTGTTTCTCAGTCCTCCAGGGGCCTGGCACAGTATGACCCTGTTACCTTACCTGGCACTGGGCAGGTATCTCAAGGGTCCCATCTCACAGTCCCCTTGTTTGGAAGCTTATCTTTCTTCCCCCAACAGAGATTTACTCTTTAGGAGGACAGGCTGCTCCCTTTTCCAGTACAAGTCTGACAGCATCAGGCTTCCAATCTTACAGGTTTGTAAGCTCAGATGTCCATTCCCTAATTCTTCATATCCTATAAGCTGCCAAATCTTGCTCATCCTACCCTCATAACATCTCTCTCACATGTCCCCACTTTTCCAATCACACAGTCTCACCTGGACTACTGCAATGCCCTCCTAATTGGTCTCCCTACTTCCAGTTTCTCTCCTCTCTAAGCCATTCTATACACAGCTGTCAAATTGACATTGTTTCAAAAAACTTTTTCATTATCATTTAACAATCATCAATGAACATTCCAATATAAAAAAGAAAACAAAAGAGTACATGAAATCGTGACCATGTGTTGTCTCAAGTATATATTAAATCTAGCAAGGTAGAAACAAAATTGCCCTGTTTTCATCTCCTTAGTCTCACTGATGCACTTTTCCTTCTTTTAAAACATCTGTCTCTTCATTCACCACCAACCCCATTCTCCCTTGCAACAAGTATAGTCGCACAAAATAAATCGTCACATGAGCCATTACTGAAAATCTCTCATTCTGCACCTCTGGTCCATCACCTTTCTGCATGCTTCATCACTAGCAAAGTTGATTGTTCATGGCATTGATCAGACTTTCAAAGTTGTTTTTCTTCACATTATTGTAGTCATGGTATAAATTATTCTCTTGGTTTTGCTCTTTTTACTTGCATTTTCCCAAATTCCTCTGAATTCTGAAATATTTTCATTTCTTATCGTACAATAATATTACATTACATCCATATGGCACAATTTTCTCAGTCATTCCCCAATTTATGAACACCTACTTTGTTTCTAGTTCTTTGCCAACACAGAAATGTTATTATAGATTTTTTATGGGCACTGTGTTTGAATCAATCTAATATCAGAGAAGGATACCCCCTTTAAAGATGCAAGGTGAGGTTTGTTTCTGACCCCTAAGAAACAAATATGTAAGGTCAGAGGTTTTAAAATCATATTACAAGGATTGGAGTATACACAGAGGTTTGCTGATAAGTGTTTAATAACCAGCTCTTCCCCCATCCCCAAAAATACTTTTTAAAGTTTAATTCACATTATTGAAATTTTCTCCATCATTTTCTTGAGTCTAGAGATAATCAACAAAACAGTAACTTGAGTCCTGATTAACAGTATTTGCCAATTTCCAAAGGTGTGAATGCTTGAGTTCACAGGCTGACTCCAGCATATGCCTGAGTATATGCCTAACAGCAGTATCACAAGGTCAAATTCTATGTACTGTTTAGCAACTTTAGGGCTAACATGCAAAACCATTTTTCAGAATGGCTGGTCCTATTTTATTTACAATACTACCAAGAGTGCACAACTGTACCTGTCCTGCCATGACCACTCCAACATCTGCCATTTAACATTTCTAATTTGCATTTCTTTTATCAGTTATTTGTAGCATTCTTTTATAAGGTTGTTGATAACTTGAATTTCTTCCTTTGAGAACTGTCTGTTCAAATTATCTGACCACTTATTTATTAGGGAATGGCTCTTGTTCTTATGTATTTGACACAGTTCCCTTAATTTATTTATTCAGGGCCCTGATATGAGACCTTTGGATATCAGATCTTGATCAGAGATTTGTTGCAAAGATTTTCCCTAATAAACTGTTTTATTCTAATTCTAGTTGCAATTTTATTCATGATTTTCAGTTTTACGTGATTGAAATTGTTGATTTTATCTTCTATGATTAATTCTATCTCTTGTTAAGAATTCTTTCCCTAGCCAGAATATTGAAATGTACTTCTTTTCCCTCCTCCTGTCATGTATCCACTTGGAACTTATTATGGCATATGCTGTATATTGATACTTCTAAAACACAAATCTGACCCTATTACTTCCCTACTAAAAAATCTTCTGTGGTTCCTCATGCCTCTAGGATAAAAGATAAAATCTTCAACCTGTCATTTTTAGTCCTTCATAATAATTCCCACCTACCTTTCTAGACTAATTTCATATCATGTACTCTCCTTTACACACTAATCATTCTAGACAAACTCTCCTCTAGATGCCTGTACCTTTACAAAGGTGGTCTCTCATGTCTAGAATTACTCATTCTTCACTCCACTTCCTAGAATTCCTAGTTTCCTTAAAAGCAAACTTCATGCATCCTCCTATGAAGACTATCTCCTGATTTCCCAATTGCTTTGTTCCCCCTTGCAATTACTTTGTATATATTCTATGTATCCATTCTACATTCCTCTTCTTTCTTCACTCTTCCATCCAGCCAAATTGGATTTCTCTCTGTTCCTCACACATGATACTTCAATTCCTTTCTCCATGCTTTTGCACTGGCTATTTTCCATTCTTGGAATGTGCATCCTCTGACCTCTTTCTTCAAGATGCAGCTTAAGGACTGAAACCTTTCTTGATTCCCCCAATTACTAGTGCCTTCTGCCCCTAACTACCATGTGATTATTTTCTTTATTTATTCTGTATATACTTAAATATTTGCTTATTTACCACTAGAATATAAGCTCCTTGAGAGCTGGGATTGTTTCATTCTTGTATTTGTATTTCCCCACACAAGGCTCTTTATAAATGTTTGATAATGCTGGTTGATTAACTGATCAGTATGTATTTACCTTTGTACATGTTATATACTCCAGTAAAATGTTGGATATAGGAGACTCGATATGAAAATCTCCAGTCTTTCTCACGGGGATATTAAATGAGGAACTCTTTGAATCCTTGCTGGAACATGTCGCTGATGTGATGCAAGGGTTGTATGCAGGGAAACATGAGTGATTACTGAAGAGCCTCAGCAGACCTGCTTATGATATATGCAAATTGAAAATAAAGTATTCCAAGGCTATGGTAATTGATGTGTATGAACTGTCCATTTAGCAGAGAGTACCAGTGTTTCTAATTAGTTCCTTTCAGGAGGGAAGGTCTCTGACTTTCGTGTCCAGCATTGGACACGACTGAAAATGAACAACAATAAACGCTGGGAAATGGCCTAGTGAGTAGAGCCCCCTGCTGGAAAGAGAAAAGGACTTGGGGCCAGAAGTCAGAGCAGTTTCATTTAAGAACAGCTTAAGGTGGTAGGTGGGTAGAATGGTAGATAGAGTGCTGGGCCTGGAGTAAATACATTTTGTTGTTGTCGAGTCGTTTCAGTCATGTCTGATTCTATGTGACTCCATTTGGGGTTTTCCTGGCAAGGATACTGGACTGGTTTACCATTTCCTTCTCTGGCTCATTTTACAGATGAAATCTGTAAACAGGGTTAAGTGACTTGCCCAGGGTCATATGGTTAGTATTTGAGGCCAGATTTGAACTCAAGTCCTCTTGACTCCAGGACTGGCATTCTATTCACTACACCATCTAGCTGCCCCAGGAGTAAGGAGACTTGAATTCAAATCCAGCCTCAGATACTAGTTGTGTGACCTGCACAAGTCATTTAACCACTGTTCGCCTCGGTTTCATCAACTATAAAATGGGGATAATAGCACCTACCTCCCAGGGTTGTTGTGAAGAACAAATGAGATGTTTGTAAAAAGCACTTAGCACAGTGCCTGGCACACAGTGGGTACTATATGTTTGTCCCCTTTCTGTCCCCCAACAGGCTAAATTTGACCCACATGCTATAGTTTGCCAACCCCGGCTCTAGAAGACCATTAAAGTCCTTGCCACCAATGGATGGGGTGTGGTAAGGGCAATACTTCCTAAGAACTTGTTACAAAGTAAATGAATGTCTCATTTAATTTTATTCTATTCCATAACTTGAACCACCAGATTAGCCCAAGTCATGACTAGCCTATCCCAGTTCTTGAGAGGGAACTGTTCTTCATTCCCCCCCCCCTTACATTTCTCCGGAGCCCAGTGGGAGAAAGGGGGAACGTAGTAGTACTATGATTCTATGAGAAGGGAACTGACCTCCAGGCTCTACAATGCTAGAGGTATGAATTACCTGGGACGCATGTGTTTCTTACAAGTATGGCTCTATAGCAGTGTGTTCTATGTGTATGCCCAGTCTCCTTTTTGATACTGTGTATATTTACGGAAAAGCGTGTCCTAGATTTATGGGGAAACGTTTTGTTACTATTTATCATGCTATGCCATTTCAGTAAATGCCTTCATCTTTAGCTAACTGTGTCAAATGACTATTGTGGAAAAACCAAAGAGAAGGATTTTATTAGCTACATAGTTTTAGGAACACAGAACTATTTTAGGGTAGAAATTCCACAGGGGACCCAACTTGCACATGGAAGTTGAAGACATAGTCTCCACTATTTTAATGGCTGAAGAGAATAGGGCTTTGGATTATTTAAAAGTTTATTGTAAAAACCCAGGGCTAGCCTTATTGTCAATAGAGAAACGGCTCCTTAGTACAAACAGTGGTTAAGTAAGAATGCCTCTCTCACCCTATCATTTGACTTACTTCTAGAAATGATAGTTATAGCAATGAGTTAAGAGAAGAAAATTAAAAGCATAAACATTAGCAAAGAGGAGACCCTAAGCCCCTATTATACAGGGGAAAATTCAATCTTGGGAGGGAGTGCTTTCCCCCAGAAATGCCCAAATAAAGACAAAAAGAATCAGTAAAATATAATTTAAACATTAAATTAACAGCTTCTTGTAAATTCTAGCTTGAGGGAGCAAAATTTGGAATTTAGACATTGGTAGCTCTCAACCCAGGACTTCCTCCCACGTAGCACACAGCTCAAACTTCCTACAATATCATTTCTCAAGTCCCTCATCCCCTTTAGCACAGCCTAGAAAAGTCTCTAGACATATTGGAACCAAATTCAAAAATGTGCCAATTGATGAAACTAATATCAGTGAGAGAATGGACTATGTAGAGAGCTGAAACTTAGCTAGGGAAGGACAAGAAGGCTTTGCCTCAGGGTACAAAAATTGAGGGCCCTGACAGTATAGCTATTCCTTCATCACCATAGAAACTGAGCTTAGAACCTAATTAACAAGAAAAATGCCTGAAAATAGAAAGCTACCAGATGGCATGCTTCCTCCCTTTTCCAGTTCCTTTGGCCACACCCCAGGTGAGCTGGTCCCTTCTTGAAAGCAGTTCCCATCATGGGGGCAGTGTGTCCCATGGTCTCTCCCCTTCCATAAGGCCTTTTATCCTAATGTTTCTCTCCTTACCCTAACAGAATTTGTCTTTCAAAAGTTGATCTGAGGGCATGTTTCATGCTGCTTGTCCCAAGCACATTTTTGTGAAGTTTGCTCCTTGTGTTAAAATTGCTAATTATGGCTCTAGAAGGTCTCTGATTTCCCTTCCAATTATAACAATCTATAGTCCTGTGGTTCTTTTTGCTTTAGTTTCTATAGTATAGAGTTTGGGGGGGGGGGGGGAAAGACCTAGGTTCTAATCCTAACTCAGCTAAAAGTTATTACAGTTGAAGGCAAGTCACTTTGCTTCTCTGGGACTCCATTTTCAAATCTGTAATAAGAGAGCTTTGGGCCAGATGATCCCTAAATCACCTTCTAGCTCTAAATTCTATTATCCATTTCCTCATTAAACTCTCATTCCTCCCATTCTTCATCTCCTTTTCTCTATGAATAGTAGGTTCATTGAAGTAGCCACCTCTCTTTTCTGATCATTGTTCCCTTTTTTCCCCTTCGCTTATTTATGTAGCACTTGTCACCTTTTCCCTTTCATCAAGGGCTATGATCCTCAAATCAGAAATTCTCCTTGGGCTTTACATCCTGAATTGATTTAAATGAGCTTACTGAAACTTAACGGAAAACAGTGTTAAAGGCCTGATTGAGAAGTAACCAATAGGGGGTAACAATTACAGAGAGATATATTCCATTGTACATAAATACAATATGTTGACAAAGCTAACATTCTATCCAGCTAAGGAGAGTGGAGGTATGGATGCAGAGGCTATGTACTTTTATTTTATATATTCATATACAAAATACCAGCTAAAATATGCTAATTTTGGCTAACAAACCCCAAAAAAAATCCTGTATGTGGGAAATGGCTAGAGACATTGAAATTCCTTATTAGCTTCCTTTAACATCAAAAAACATTGTTTAATCATCCATTTATACCTTGAAGTGTATTAGGAGCTAAACAAAAGAAAGATGTCTCAGCAGCTAGCATAGTGCCTTGCATAGAGTAGGTGCTTAATTAATGTTTACTGATTGACTGTCTTGGAATCGAAAGAAAACAAGAATTAATGGTACCAGAAAAGCTTACAATATTTTTAAAAAAGGATATTTTGTGAGCAAAGGTGAGGAAGGAGTGTTTTTCAGGCTTGGGAAACCTAGAGTTGAGAATCACGGAAATGGGAGATGGAGTGCCATGTGTAAGGAACAAAGAAAACGCCAGTATGACTGGATCTTCGAGTACTGGAAGGAGAGTAATGTATAATGAGGCTGGAAAGATAGAATGGGGCCAAGTTGTGAAGGGTTTCAAATACTAAATGGAGTTTATATTTTATCCCAGAGTCAACAGGGAGCCAATAGTTTATTGAGTGAGGGGATAGAATCAATTTGGTAGCTGTATGGAAGATGAGAATTTCAATAGCCTGGGCAATGAGTGATAAAGACTCAAACCACAATGGTGGCTAGGCAAGTAGAAAGAAGGTTTTAGATGTGAAAGATGTAGAAAGAGAAACAACAAGATTTTGCAAATGACTGGATATACAGAGTGAGGGAGACTAAGAAAAATGCTGATGTTACGAACTTTGGAATCAGAAGAATGGTGGTACCTTTGATAGAAATAGAGAAGTTTGAAAGACAGATTTTGGGTGAAAGACAATGAGTTATTTTGGACATGCTGAGTGTGAGTTCAAACATCCATTCTGAAATGTCCAATAGGCAATTGTGGATGTGAGACAAACTCAGGAGAGAGACTGGTGTCAGACAGTTTGGGGAGTCATCTGCCTAGAGCCAAAAATTAAAGCCAAGAGAAGTGAAAAATTAAGACTTTTGGGGGGGATACATGACAAGTGGGAATTTGTTTTGCTTGACTGTATTTTGTTATAAGGATTTCACTTTTCTTTCTTTTTAAATGGTGGTGATGGTGTGGATAGCAGGGAAAGAAGGTGGATTAATTGAAATTAATGAATTAATGAAAATTAAAGCCATAAGAGCCCATGAGGTCATCAAAAGAGAGCAGGGAGAGAAGGAAGTGGCTATGATAGAACCTATGGGACACTCATATTAAATAGTTAATATTAATGATCCAGCAAAGGAGACTGAAAAAGAATGGTAAGAGTCACTGTGTCACTAAAATGCAGGAGAGAACGTAAGAGAATGCTGAACAGTGTCAAATGCAACAGAGAAGTCTTCTTGAAATGTTGAGGTCCTGTCTACTCCATATGTGCAGGGAAGATCTGCTGCCATATATCCCAGTATAGGACACTATCCTAATAGCACTGCTCAAATTTCTTGGAAATGGTACATTTTGGGTGCAACCGACAGTTCAGGTTTTCCAGCAGAAATTCTTAAGGTATATTAGTCACCCTATGCTATAATAATAGCATTAATAATAGCAATAGTAATAGCACATTTTACACACAAGCATACATGCCATATCACAATGATGCTTCTTCATGACAGACATGGTTGATGATGAAGAAAAGGAACATGGGAAAGCATTGCTTCTATGGAAGGCAGTTGACTTTTTCAAAGACACAAATACACCATTGGGTTCTCGGCCCCTTGGTGGCCCCATCGCTTTAGCACAGTGCCTGGCACACAGTTGGTGCTTAATTAAATGCTAGGTGACTGAGAGGCAGGCAAGAGCCTGAAGAGGGTTAGGAAGGTGGAGATGCCGGATGGGTCCGGCTGGAAGAGTCCTGAAGGTGACAGGATTCACCAGAGATGACACCTGGCTGAGGGGACAGAGAGGAGGTGGGAAGGCTGCCCTGGCCACGCAGGTAGCACATGGAAGGGGCGGGAGATTTCCAGACTTGCGTGTATACAGGGAGGAAGCCCCAGCCAAAAAAAAAAAAGGTATGGGAGGCAGGGAGGGAGTAAGTGGTCGTTGGGCAGGTCATACCGGGAGGAATCTGGCCCGGGGAAAGAGAGGGAGCGAGCGCCTCACTGAGGGGCGGGCCAGGAAGAGTGGGCTGGCGTAGGTTCTCATCCGGCGCCTACGGGGTTAACAATCTGGGCCGAGGAGAAAGGGAAGAACTCGGTTTCCAGGGTAACGGCTCCGACTGTTCCGGCAGCACTGGCTCATACCACTGTCCCAGAGGGCGTGGGGGGAGCCAGAAAGGGAGGGAGAAGGAATTGCTGAGTGGCGGGGGACGCCCCGGACTCTACCAAGTGCGCAGCCCGCCCGCTAGCCCTGAAGCCTGAGGGGAGCCTCGCGACGGCGGCCGAGACGGCGAGAGGAGGAGGAAGAGGAGGAGGAGGAAGCGGCGGCGGCGGCGATCTCCTTGCGCGAGCCGGGAGCGCCCAATTGCGGGAGGGCGGAGGGGGGAGAGAAAGCTCGGCCTTCACCGTCCAGATCGGCCGCCTTGTCCCCCCCGCCTGGGCGGCGGAGTGCGGGCGGCCCGGGGCTGCTAGGTTTGAAAAGCGGGCGAGAGACAAAGGCAGCAGGAAGCCTCTCCGGCGGCCCGGAGCCTAGGGCGCCCGGCCTCCCTGCCAGCCCGCCCGCCCCCACCCGACCTCTTCCCGGCCTGGCGGCGGCGGCGGCCGCCGGAGGCAGAGGCGGCAGCGGCAGGAGGAAGAGGAGGAGGAGGAAGAGCAGGATGCAGCAGGGGGCGTGGGAGCGGCGGCGGCGGAGCGGCGGCAGCAGCCTCGCTCCCCGAGCCCAGCGGGGCTAGAGCTACAGCGGCGGGGCCCTGCGGAGCCGGGCGGGGCCGCGTGAGTGCGAGCGAGCGAGAGAACGAGCGAGCCCGCAGCCCGGCATGTGAGCGCGAAGCCGCGGGAGGACGGGGGCAGGCAGGCGGGCAGGGCAGGGCAGGGCCGGCGAGGCAGGAAGGACGGACCCGGAGGAGGAGCGACTTTGGCGGCTTTGGCGGCGGCGCGGAGCCGGAAGGCCGGGAGAGCTGGGGGGGATCTCGGGCCCGCGGCGGCGGCGGCGGCGGCGCCGGCGGCGGTGAGCGGGGCTCGGCCCCTCCTCGGGCCGGGGGCGGCTGGGGCCCGGGCCCGCGCCTCCTCCCCCCCGGCGCCCGTAGAGGGGGGAGGAGGAAGATGGAGACCCACATCTCGTGCCTGTTCCCGGAGCTGCTGGCCATGATCTTCAGCTACCTGGACGTCCGGGACAAGGGGCGCGCGGCGCAGGTGTGCACGGCCTGGCGGGACGCCGCCTACCACAAGTCGGTGTGGCGGGGGGTGGAGGCCAAGCTGCACCTGCGCCGCGCCAACCCGTCCCTGTTCCCCAGCCTGCAGGCCCGCGGCATCCGGCGGGTGCAGATCCTCAGCCTGCGCCGCAGCCTCAGCTACGTGATCCAGGGCATGGCCAACATCGAGAGCCTGAACCTGAGCGGCTGCTACAACCTCACGGACAACGGGCTGGGCCACGCGTTCGTGCAGGAGATCGGCTCCCTGCGGGCCCTCAACCTGAGCCTGTGCAAGCAGATCACCGACAGCAGCCTGGGCCGCATCGCCCAGTACCTCAAGGGCCTCGAGGTACTGGAGCTGGGCGGCTGCAGTAACATCACCAACACGGGCCTGCTGCTCATCGCTTGGGGGCTGCAGCGCCTCAAGAGCCTCAACCTGCGCAGCTGCCGCCACCTCTCGGACGTGGGCATCGGGCACCTGGCGGGCATGACCCGCAGCGCGGCCGAGGGCTGCCTGGGCTTGGAGCAGCTCACTCTGCAGGACTGCCAGAAACTTACCGACCTGTCCCTCAAGCACATCTCCAGAGGCCTGACCGGCCTGAGGCTGCTGAACCTCAGCTTCTGCGGGGGCATCTCCGACGCCGGCCTCCTGCACCTGTCCCACATGGGGAGCCTGCGGAGCCTCAACCTGCGTTCCTGTGATAACATCAGCGACACTGGCATCATGCACCTGGCCATGGGCAGCCTGCGCCTCTCTGGGCTGGACGTGTCTTTCTGTGACAAAGTGGGTGACCAGAGCTTAGCCTATATTGCCCAGGGACTGGATGGCCTCAAGTCCCTTTCCCTCTGCTCCTGCCACATCAGTGATGATGGCATCAATCGTATGGTCCGGCAGATGCACGGGCTACGCACCCTCAACATTGGGCAGTGTGTTCGAATCACTGACAAGGGCCTGGAGCTGATTGCTGAACATCTCAGCCAGCTCACTGGTATTGACCTCTATGGCTGCACTCGAATTACCAAACGGGGACTAGAGCGAATTACTCAGCTGCCCTGCCTCAAGGTGCTCAACCTGGGACTCTGGCAGATGACTGAGAGTGAGAAGGTCAGGTGAGGGCAACAGTGCTAGGCTCCCTCCCCTCCCTTCTCCTTACCCTTGTGGACTGGACAGCAGATTATCTCAATGGATGGGGGGGGGGCGCAATGATGTCTAGCCAACATATTCATTTTCTCTTCCCTTCCTTGTGCCCCATCAAGCCTATTCTGTCTTGGCATTTGGGGCTGGAAACAGATCCAGCTTTGTCATTCCTCTGCTACACCTACCCTACCATTTCCTTCACACTGAGGATGGGGACAGACCCAGTCACATAGAGCCACCCCTTTTTGCATAGGAATTGAAGACTGATTCAGCTTGCCTGTACCCCATACCACCTTGCACTGGGAGTGTAGGGTGAAGGAGGGTAAAGTGTGACTAGTCTCTTTAAACCAGGGGAGTTGCTGAAGAATCTCTGCCTTCACTTATGTATTTATTTGAATACTGTGATCTGGTTTTTATTTCGAAGTGTATAAAAAAAAAAAGCAAACCCAGCTACTACATCCTCCTCTACTTGTGTAACTAATCCTGGTCTCTTCTCATTATTTCTTCTTTTATAGCAAATCTGGTATTCATGCTATTTTTACTTTTCCCTTTTTTCTTATTTTGGAAGAAATTTGAAATCCTTGTGGATTTTTAAGTACCATTCTTTTCTGCTGAATATATCCTATATATTATATATATGTGTATGAAATATATATAATATATACATTTATATATGTCTGGCTACCTCGTTTTAGTTTACTTTTTTCTGAAGCCCTGGAATTCTTACAAGAAAGATATTTTGAGACTGAAACATTTTTGTGCCTAGACTGGAAAGAGACCCCTATGGGTTTGTAAATCTTTGTTTTGATTCTCCTAAATCCCCCATCCAGTGTATCTCACTTCCATATTCTGGCTATAATTTTCTCTCTTTCCTCCATAGGGATTGGGGGACCCAACTGTATCTCTGAACCTTGACTTAATTTATAGCACAAATGATAGGGAAAATGAGGACTGGACTGGTTTATTTTTGTTGTTGTTTTTTGTTTTGTTTAAAGTGAGATGCAGATTGTGTCTTGAAAATGATTATTATATATGCAAACTCTACCCTCCCCCAACCCCTTTTCCAAATTTCCCTACCAAGAAGAAAAAAAAAGGTCACAGGGGCTTCCTGTTGGGAGTGGAGAAAGGTGCAGAGCTGGCCTGTAGAACCCAGGGGCTGTGATCTGAAGGGGGAGGAGACTGAAATTCGTGTCTTATCTCAGTTCAGTCAATAAAATGGAGCTCGTGGGTTTTTTAAAATTCTGTTTCTAAATGGAGGAATAGATGACTTTTGGTTTAGGGGGTTGTTTATTTTTTTGGTTTTTTTTGTTTTCCTTATTTTTGTTTTTTGGTGGTGGGTGGGAACAGTGGCTTTAAAAAATGTTTACTTTTTGAATAGGGAGGGCTTTTTTTTTTTTTAAGAATCCTCCACAGTAATAGGCCAGATCACGGAGTTAAACCCAGAGACCCTATCAATTAATTGTACTGTTTGTGAATTTGTATAAATAATAACAAAGATCCTCTTAAAAACATTTTATATTCTTACAGTAAAAGGTTAAACTGATATTTATATAATAAAAAGAGGAAATATGAAATATGTTTTTGAAAAAAATCAGTCTATCTGTGAGTTATTTTTAAGGCACTGTGTGTTTATTTTTGTATACTCTAAAGAGAGTAAAAGAAAATAATGCATTCTGTGTGGATGTATGATAGCCTTATGGTTAAAAGTTTACTTTTTAGAAGGACCAGTGTTGTCATTGAAATGTCCTGGAAATTAGATGATATATCAAACTTGAGTTTAAATCCAGTTTTTCTGTTTGCTTTAAGAATACAATATCATCCACATGGGAATTTCAAGAAATGAAACAAAACCCAACAGAATGGCCAACTTTTCTTTCAGGGGGAGTGGGGTATAACTATGGGGCAAAAAAAAATCCATTGAAAAAAGGAGTAGAAGGAGTAATGGTCTCCCTTACGGTTCTCATAGTGGGTGTGGGGAGGATATGAAATGGTGGAGGGAGCTAAAGCCATTGTTCAGGAAAGTTAAGAGAGAGCTGTCCTTGCTCGCTTGTTCAGTCATGCATACTGAATCTCTCACAGTGTGAAGGTCCCCATGGAAAAGAGTAGTGCAGTTCATCCCCTCTTTTTAACATTCCTCTCCAGGCCTGGCTGTATTTAAGCCCTTTCCTGGGGGAGGGGAGACCAGAAGTTCTTGTATATTTGCATTTTAACCACTTCCACTGTTAATAAAGCAGGCCCCTGATTCTACCCTGGTGAGTGTTTTTACAGTGCATGAGGGCTTTTTACAGCTCTGCTATCCCTTTAGTGAAGAGTTAGTTACCTCCAAATCTGACACCTACTTGCTTTGAGAGTATGGATATGAAGTTTCTGGCTTATTTTTATTCAGAGTTTTACGCTCTTCATTTTTTAAGTCATACAGATAAAGGAGCTGACATTTATAAAATCTATGTAAAATAGGGATACAAAACTTCTCTGGATCAGCCCCCTTCCCAGGGAGAGGCCAGCATCTAGGCTTCGGCTAGGGTAAGATTGTTTTGTAAAATTTCCAAGCTTTCTGCTTGAGTATATCACAAAAGCTGCATTGTTCCCTTTAGGAAAGCCAGCACAATTGGGTCTAATTGAGCCTGACACTATATCCATCTTCCTTTGCTTTGAAGGAGGTGTGGATCTCTTCCCAGCTAGAAGTTTACAATACTTACTGAAAAAAAGGATGATGTGTGAACCCCAAATAAAAACTAGAAACTTAAGATCAGGGTCAGAATTCTAATTTAACACCATGCTACAACTCATGAGGGTTTTAGCCCATT
Organism: Phascolarctos cinereus; assembly: GCF_003287225.1. Lineage (NCBI taxonomy): Eukaryota > Metazoa > Chordata > Mammalia > Diprotodontia > Phascolarctidae > Phascolarctos > Phascolarctos cinereus. The sequence goes on along the minus strand of NW_027555514.1, from coordinate 195,571,715 downwards.
TTGATTCTTAGAAGTCCTTCCATATATGTGGAAATAAACTATACATTCTTTCCTTTTGGATACAACCAGTAAGCACCCCTAAACATGCATCTAATTTTTAAAAAATATTTATGGCAAGAAATAGACTTACTATCTCTAGGTTAAGGTACACTAAGATTTGAAATGAGAGACCAAATGTCCTCATACTAAAATAGATAATTTGGATCTTAAAAACCATCTTTCTGAAAAAGTTGAGTGATTTAGCCAGATTTTCTTAAAAGGCTCATTGCCAAACTCTGGAGAGTCCGTTATGTTTGACTAATAACTTGAGCTTGATAAAGAGCAGAGAAGGAGAATGATATAAAAGGTAGCCCAAAACTCACAGCTGGAAAGTAAGCAAGTGCTAACTAGAATCAGACTGATTGAAAATCAAAGTATAGTACCTGTTTTTATAAATCTCATGGTCTTGATGGAAACATCACATTGCCACAGAAACAATATCAATAGATCTCACCTTTTCAGGCAAAAGCCCTTTTAATATTGCAGTCTGTGCTGAAAAGATAATTGATAAACTCAACTGCAGGGCTGAAATGGTTTCTGCAGCCCCCCAAGGACGCCAAGTGGGTACCAGGCCAAGGTTGTTGGCATCATTGCATAATGTTCCCAGCCATAGAGTCCTTCCTCTCTGCTGAATTCCTCAGTCTTAAGGAGGATGTTCTTCATATGAACCTACAAGTATTTTATTAGGCTTTTGTAAAAAAAAAAATTCTTCCCTACTTGGCAGTTAATAAACAAAATTAATTAAAGTCCATGTCATCCTTTAAAAAACATTGTTAAAAATCACTTTTCAAAAGTGATCTCCTTAAAGGGGGAAATGATTTGGGGGGGAAAAGTCATTTTTCCTTCCGTAACTGAAACATTTGAAATCTTTTAAGATTACAGTTTTTTTGTTTTTCAACAGAGCCACCAAGAATAGACTGGCTTTGGAAGAGAAATAAATGCTTTCACTTTTGACTTTGAGTACATGAACTCAAGTTTTCAAAGGTTTGAGGGACACTGGCAGTAAGATCTCTAGATTAAAAGATGTAAAACAAAACCAAGATCTTAGGTAGTTTCGAACCAATTTTGCTTCTCAATCTAATCAAAGGCCTTGGCCTTTGATTTTTTTTTCTTTTTTTTAGCACTATTCTAAAGTAAAAGGGGAGGGACCTATGATAAGTCTGGAGTAGTCTGTCTTCTCTATTCTTATTCTCTTTTCTTCCATCTGACATCATCCCCTTTAAAAGTGAATTTTATCCCTTTGCCCTTTTAGGCAAAACCTAAATTTTGTGCCACCATAAACCACTGAGTAGTCAGAAGGTGAGGCTTTTTGATGAAATCATAAGGATTATGGATAAAGCTAGGATTAGGAGTTGGAACACTGGATCCAATTCCAAATATTTAAGTGTGGTACTACGGAAATGCCTCAGGCAATGCATTTACCTCTATTCGTGTCTATAAAGGTAAGCAAAGCTAAAATACTTTAATGGTCTTAGAGGAAAGCCATTTGACTAAATGCCAAATATTTCTAAATTAACCAAAATGAAGTGTACAGATGAAGTAAGAGTATACACTTTCAACTCTTAGATTTTCTGGAAAATTAGTAAGTGTAAATGACCACAAAATACTGCTGTTAATCAGCATTTTTTTCCTTTTAGAGAGACTACTCCTATACCTTAGCAGGGTGTGGAGGTGATCCTGTCTTCTCAAAGTCTGTGCCTGCCATTGTCCAAGTACCAGTATAGCTAAGTTGAGAAGGTCATCACAACGTTGGACTCAGCAACTTCTGAAGACCAATCTGTGTCACCAGGAGGAGCCACACTAATGAAGTCACAGTTCCTTCTGGTCTTGAAGAAGGAGTATGTCTTACATTCTCATTTTCAAATACTGATCTTAATAATTTGGTTCCGAAAAGCTAACTCTTCCAGGTAATGGACAAGAAAAGTATAATTAAAGACCTCGTGCATGTGGCATTATTATGTATTGTTTTCAGCCACACTGAAAGAGTTCATAATATCGAATTTTGCATTGAAAGAGTCCTTAGGAACCATTTAATCCAAACCCTTCATTTTACAGAAACAGGCCCAGAGAAATGAAGACACAAGGAGTAAGCTAGCACAGTGAACTGATTCCAAATTCAGGCCTCTCTCCATTACACCACATTTATATAGTGTTTGTTAAAGCATTTTCACATCAATTATTTCAGATGGATTCTTCCATCTAGAAGATGCAGCCTAGCATAACGGATACAGAGCACTAGCCTTAGAGCTAGGAAGTCCCGAGTTCAGGTCTTACCTTGGACATATTCTGGTTGTGTGAAAGTGCTCTAGGGAAGTCTCCCACACTATAAGTTTCAGAGAAAGTGCTGAACTGCATTGGTAAAGGGGTCTTCTCACCTGGGAGTTCCCTGGACCAATGTAATCACAAGTCTAGTCTCCCTATCATCTCCCCCTCACCTCCACCCCGTTTCTTCCAAAAGAAATCATATACACTTTCTTCCCCTAATAAATAAGCTGAAAGGTCTTTTTCTTTCTATAATTTGGCTTAAAGGACAAATCCTGCAAACACATTTTTATTTGTGGAGGAAAGCAGTGGTTCTAAACCACAAAGGGCAGAAGAAAATTATTTCAGCTGTAAAGAAACTGGAATAACAAGACCAAGTGGAATGAATCTGTATCCCTGAATATGATTTACCTGCAGATTCCTCTAAGCTTCTCAAAGAGTTGTGTCTTGGGTTTTGTTTCACAAATAGGATGTGTGGTAGCAAATATTTCTGGCACTTTTATAGACAAGACAAGTGATGCATGAAAGGGTTAAGGAATTTTGCCTGGGCTGATTAGTCCTATCAGAACTTCTGTTCCAGACCTTGCTCTAATAACCACATCAGAAGAATAGCATCCAAGGTGCAGGCAGTTCTTTGATCCAGCTCTCCTTTACTGCTTGGCTGCCACCTTTTACCCATCTCCTCAAAATGGTACTTACTAATGGCTGACATTTACATAGTGCTCAAAAGCCTACCCCGAATTCATTTGATCCTCTCAACAATCCTGCGAAGTAGCTGCCTCTGGTATTATCCCCATTTCACAGATGAAAGAACAACTACATCATATTACCTTTTCTTTGTGACAGAAAAAGCCATTGCTGAAAACTTTACTATTTAGTATTCTTCAAGCAGCAGACTATCTTAGATATGTATGGTCCTCCTCCATTGCATACAGACGACTTCGGGAGATTCTAAGAACCCAGAGAGAGTAGGCAAATGGAAGATGGGACTGTTGGTACCCTCTAGTGTCAAATCTGTCACCAGCTGTCTTAAGAGAATTTAGGCCAATACTAACTCCTCCCTCCCCTCCCTTCCCTTCCCCACCCCCACCCCCATCTCCATTTGGAGAGGAATCTTCTGGAACTCTGTACTTAAGATAACCACAAAACTAGCATCCTGTGCATGCTTAATTTCCTCTGAGAGACCAGGAAGCATCCCGGAATATTTGTGATTCTTCCATGAAACAGAATCAAGTTGAAGAAGTACCAGCTATGTAGTCTCTTCCAACAAACATGTAAAATACTTGGACTTTTAAAAGATACTCTCCTGTTGCCAATCCTTCTTTTCAAAGAAAATTTGTAAGAATTGAACAGGAACTGCATAGCACTTTCTGCATACCATCCTTCTACTTTCATGCTCCCATAGAAGCTCTGGGTCTACTCTAGCACAAATGGTAATTGTGTAATTGCTACCTAGATGAAAAAGACATGATGCCAGATTTGTTCTCTGAGTTGATAGTGCTTGGAGGAAAAAAAATTTTTTCATGATTTTTAGTACAGTAATACTTCCCCAAGATAGCTTCCTAAATTACCTAACAGCATGCAAAGCAATTATTTCCTATATACAAGAGATGCAAGAAGACATAATTAAGATGAAATTCCAATACTGGTATCTCCATTCCTCCCCTTCTTCCTTAGGAAATAAAATTCCACATCTCTATTTCCTACCATACTTCTCTCTTTAGGAAATCTTGCTCCAAAACAGGTATTAAACTGCAGAGTAGATAACTTCCTCTCTCTTTCTCCCAGACCTAACAAGAGTGTCAGGGTAAGATTTTTTCTGAGTGAGGGAGAAAAAAAAAACCCAAAATTAGTTCTCATATTAAAAAAAATTTACTAAACCAAGAAATTTACTGATGAGTGAGATAAAGGAGAACCTACAACAGTGCTAAATTCTCTCAAATAAATTTTCAAGAATCTTAGATGAAAAGTGCCTTTCCAAATCCATTACCAGCATTTCAACCATTAATTTCCCAAAGGTTGCAAACTTGTTTGTTAGCAATTAATAACTTTAATATAGCCTAGACAATCCAATTAACTTGCTTTAAGCAAACTTAGTATGAAAATCTAGAGGTACACAGATAAATCGGGGTACAGATACTTGCTTTAAAAGGATTCATTATTCTTTGTCTTAAACAGCTAAACCTGTCTAGAAAATTTGAGCTATGATGATATACACAAAACCTTTTAGGAACACACTTACTACTACAACTACCATGATGATTATCCATTAAAACACGCCTTGCTTTAGATAACATTTTTATCCAACAGAAGAATAGTCATTATGTGTGACTTTATCAGGCTCTCTTGCTGCTACATTTAGAGCAGGAGTTATCAATTTGTGTCATAGACCCCTCTGGCAATCTGGTTTGGCAGCTTATGGACCCCTTCTCAGAATAGTGTTTTTAAATGCACAAAATAAAAACATAGGATTACAAAGGAAACCAATCATACTGAAATATAGTTGTCAACATATTAAAATTTTTTCACAGAATTGATGTTAAAAGCCCTTCTTATATGGAACAGACATATATTCTCAAGTTTTTAGATCCCAGAGTGGATAAAATATTCTAATTCTGGTGGAAGTCAGTGATCTTGAGGCAGATGTCCCACTATTGTCCTCAGAGACAAATGTCAACAACTGGAGCATTGACTGCCTGAAGAAAGTGGTCTGCTCCATCCTCTTCCCCCATGCTGTAACGTCATTGTCTTATTAGAATCAGGCATCTCACTAAAGGAAATATCTCACATAGTACAGGATCCACATGCAGTCTTACTTTGTTGCTGTTTGCATCACAAACTCAAGTCTTGGTCTAACTGTGACAAGGTGACTGGTTTTGGGTTTTCAAAGGCCATGATAGTGAAGCCCAAGCTCTGGCCCACCCTATATTATAAGGTGGAAAGGCTTCAAGAACAGACCTGGTGACAGCCTGTATGTATGTCTGTCATCCAAAGACAAGTCTAAGTTTGGAGATCCTAACGTCAGCATCAGTGGAGTCTTTGAAATTTTGAAATACATATATCAGATACTTGGAGGTTATATATATGGAGAATTAAGAGAACCAGTTTCTTAGCACAGATTATTCTAGAGGAAAAAATGAATTTTTCCTCCTTTTCCTAAACAGCTTCTTTCTTCACCATATTCCTTCCTCTACTGAAAGAACCAGCTTCCCTCCTTCTGTTGTGAAAGTAAGAGGTAGCCAGAAACCCTGTCTTGTTTCTTTTCTCCTAGTTTCTGAAAATGAAGAGGATGTTGCTAAAGAAAGGAAAGGTTCAGATCTGGTCTTTCTGAAGTTTCAAAGGCGCGATTTAAATGGAGGAATGTGGAAAAGAAAAAGATGAAATTTAAATATTTGTGGGTTGTTTTTTTTAAATCACTTAAGGCTGCAGGTTCTGCTTACTGTCAGCAGGTGGCAACATTGCCTATGAGTTGGAGACTATTTGCTATTCAAAATCTTAAATCTCTTTTCTAACAGTTTTCTCCCAGCCTTCCTTCTCTTCCTCTTCTCCTGAAATCGTCTTGAGGGTATCAGAGCTCACTGGGAAATCAGCTTCAGTGACTGCATAATTTGAAAAGGATGAAGATGAGGGAAACTAATGACAGAGCATTATAGACTTTCATTATTTGGGGGGGGGGGAGGCCAGCTAAAACTATGCTATTTAGTTATTAGCACTTAAGATCACAGCTCTAGAACTGGAAAGGACCTTGGAGGCTATTGAGCCTAGACCCTCATTTTATAGAGGTCAGTGAGGGTCAGAGGTGGGATTTGGACCCAGGTGCTCTAGCGATCAAAAAGCAACCCCCAAAACCACCTTTAATCGTATTTTTTTTCAAGATGACCACATTTGGGGGTAAAGTTTAAGAGATTACATGAGGAAAATGAGTGCATCTTCTAAACTAAATTTTATAGTTATTTATTATTTAATGTATAATATAATGTATATTATTTCTAACATTGAGAGGAAAAGGGGATAGTTGCATTATCATAGAAAAACAGCCTCCTGTATGCATATGTCCCAAAGCTGCTAATAAGGAAAATTTCTGTATGAGGACAAGGGTTGACATACTCAAAAGGTTCACCTGAGGATGGTATACAAGTTGGAGCCTGACAGACTTTTAAAAATCTGCCATACTATGGAAAACTTCTAGTTTTGGTACAGAAGTGAGTTCTCACACATAGACTTAGGTTCCTGCTCTGGAAAATGGACATTAAAGGAAAAGATAAGATTGACACAGATCTTACAAAGAAGCCGTTTGACTGCAGAGACATCTAGAATCCAAGGCTGGGTTGATAGTGGGGGAAAGACTTCATGGTTTGGATAGCCAACCACAGAGCTGAAGGTGGTTTGGTGACTATGTGAGATTCTTAACCTTTTTTGTGTGTGTCATGTACCTGGACCCCTCCTCAAATAATGGTAAGGCAGCTAGGTGGTACAGTGAATAGAGGTGAGAGAAATGATTATTGGTGAGACCCAGGGTTTTATCATTCTCTACTAGGTCAAGCCAGTCTGAAGGACATTGTTGATGGATGAGATTGCCCAAATCCCCAGGGTACAGGCTTTTTGATCCTGCGTAGAATACCCCACCCAACTAGAAAACCTAACAAAGAATTTAATCTAAGGCAAATTCCAGCCTATTGTGTTCCGGTACAGGCCGGCCCAGCTTGGGGATAGATCTTTTGTCTAGATTGCCTGGGACTGGGGGTAGTCTGGTTTGAGATAGTCTCTCTTTATCTATGGGTGACATAATCAAAGTCACCTCCCCCTGCCCCTCATTAAAATAGGTCCACCTCTCATACTATTCATTCTCATTAATTGTTAACCAATCAGAGGTAATTGCCCCTCTCAGGAACACCTCACTCTTCCAAGGGCATATAAACCTTGAGTGGGTTCCTTGAGGGATCTCTGGCATTCAAGAGTGTCACCAACTACTTTTATTAATTATCTGCTCGCATGATTAATAAAATGATTAATTAACCACTCTCAAACTTTTTATACATCCCAGAGTGCTGGAATAAGTCATTTAAATGCTCCATGCCTCAATTTCCCTGTCTATAAAATGGGAACAGGAGTACCTACTACTCAGGACTACTAGGAGGATCAAATGTAAAGCACTTTACACAACTTAAAGTGCTATATAAAGGCAAGCTATTATTAATTGCATAAAATAAAAAAGGATTACAAAGGAAACCAATTAAAATGTTTTTGCTGCTGTTGTTGTTTATTCTTACAATTATCCCCCCCAAAAAATGTTCACAGACCTGGGGTTAGGAGATATCTGCCTTAGGAGATATTTTCATCAAATCCTATTAGTTTGTTGAGTTATGGTTTATTGGATTTCATTACTTGGGAGTATAATAACACAGATAAAGACTTTTGGGGGGGACAAGAAAGTAAATGCTTCTTGCTACTCAGTATTTAAGTGTAAAGGCAATCATTCTTGATAGTATTCCATACAGGCCTTAGGAAACAGAGAACTGAAGTTTCCCTGGGAAACTTTACAGGGACCTTACCTGAATATTGCATTTTCTGTGTCCACACTGAATAGATACAGATTCAAGAAAGGCAATCCACATGGAGGTTGAAGAATGGGAAGAGAACAAGGATGTATTGCCCCACTTAAAGAGGACTAAAGGAACATGATAAAATTAATTTATTCACACAAAGATTTATTAAAAAACCTCTTATGTGTGTTGTGTTAGGTATTGGGGGAAGAGGAGTTGGGGGAGAAGATGTGGCCCCTGCCCACTTGGGCATCATTTAGTTGGGATGATTGGACATACCCAAATGGGTCTGGCACTCATTGATTTAGGAGTTCAGGTTGTAATTCATCCCCATCCTTCATGCCTGCTTATCCTGTGTGTCTCTTGTTTATATCGTCCCATAAGTTTGCCAAAGGGTCCATTCAACACACTGGAAGCCTTTTTTGCTTTCTTCTGATTTTGCAAGGGTAGCAAAGGCTGTCCACTTGTCTGTCATCCCTTTACCTCATGTGACCAGCCCACCTTCTCTCTCATTCATTTCCTTGATGACACCTTTCACTTCTGTTCATATCTGAAGTTCTTCATTGCTTATGCATTGCAGTCTCCCACCCATCTCTCTATTGCTCTTTGTATGATAATCATTTTTAATTCATTACACAGTATTATTCTATGTCTTGATAACCCCATTGATAAAATGTTATTTTTTTTTTAAAAAAGATTGGCCTTTTCTGCCACAAGAAACTTGAGGTCATGAATAATATAATTAGGAGAAATGTTTAAAATATGCCAGTGAGATAGAATAAGGATTAGTATAGAAAGATTAAATGAAGCAAAGTATATACTTACTAATAGATCGTCATCTCTTTTCTTGAACTGGTCCTTCTTCCAATCTTCTCTGTTTCCGTTGAGGGCACTACTATCCTCCCAGTCATCCAGATTCATAATTTTAGAGGTATCGTTGATGACCTAGTAGCAAATAAATATTTTTTCCTATTATACATGTGAAGATACCGAGGCACAGAGAAGATTGTTGTGAGGATCAAATGAAATCATGCAAGCTTAAAACACTCTACAAGTATGGGTTACTGGCTAATATTTGTTCATATCTGCATTGTGCTTTAAAGTTGGCAAAGTACTTTATATACATCAACTTGTTTGCTCCTCACAACCACTTTGTGTGGTAAGTACTATTTTTACCTCCATTTTAAAGATAAAGAAACTGAGGTTTCCAGAGTCACAAAACTAGGTAGTCCATTATCTAAAATTATGTCAAGGTAAAATTTGACTCTTTGCCTCAAGAAAAATTCCATCCAGAATATCAAGGGAATTAATAAAAAGAAATTCAAGGGAAGGTGGCCTAACCATACCAGAACTTAAATTGTATTATAAAGCAGTAATCATCAAAACTACTTGGTGTACTGGCTAAGAAATAGAGTGGTAGATCAGTGGAATAGGTTAGTTACACAAGACACAGTAATCAATGACTATAGTAATCTACTGTTTGATAAACCCAAGACTGTAGCTTCTTGGATAAGAACTCACTATTTGACAAAAACTTCTGGCAAAACTGGAAAAGAATATGGCAGAAACTATAAGCAAACTGGGAGAGCAAGGAATAGTTTACCTGTCAGATTTATGGAGAGCAGAAGAATTTATGACCAAACAAGAGATAGAGAACATTATGAAATGCAAAATGGATAATTTTTATTACATTAAACTGAAGATTTTTTGTGCAAACAGAGCCAATGCAACCAAGATTAGAAGGGAAGCAGAAAACTGGGAATTTTTATAACCAGTGTCTCTCGTAAAGGCCTCATTTCTAAAATATGCAGAGAACTGAGTCAAATTTATAAGAACACAAGTCATTCCCCAATTAAGAAATGGTCAAAGGATATGAACAGGCAGTTTTCAGATGAAGAAATTAAAGCTACTTATAGTCATATGAAAAAAATGCTCTAAATCACTATTGATTAGAGAAATGAAAATCAAAACAACTCTGAGGTACCACATCACACCTATTAGATTGGCTAATATGATGAAACAGAACAATGATAAATGCTGGAGAAGATGTGGGAAAACTGGAACATTAATGCATTGTTGGTGGAGTTGTGAACTGATCCAGCCATTCTGGAGAGCAATTTGGAATCATGCCCAAAGGGCTATAAAACTGTGCATACCCTTTGACCCAGCAATAGCACTTCTAGGTCTGTATCCCAAAGAGATCACATAAATCAGAAAAGGACTCACATGTATAAATATTATACACACATATATATATATATATATATATATAAGCTCTTTTTGTGGTGGCAAAAACTGGAAATTGAGAGGATGCCCATCAATTGGGGAATGGCTGAACAAGTTGTGGTATATGAATGTTATGGAATACTATTGTACTATAAGAAATGATGAGCAGGTAGACTTCAGAAAAACTTGGAAAGACTTATATGAACTGGTGTTGAGTGAAGTGAGCAAAACCAGGAGAATATTATACACAGAAACAGCCACATTGTGCAATGATTAACTCTGATAGATTTATTTCTTTTTAGCAAAGCAAAGATCTAAGACAACTCCAAAAGACTCATGATGTAAAATGCTGTCCACATCCAGAAAAAGAACTATGGAGTCTGACTGCAGATCAAAGCATATTATTTGCTCCCTCTCTTTTTTTTTCTTCTTTCTTGTGATTTCTCCCATTGGTTCTAATTTTTCTTTACAACATGACTAATGTGAAAATAGGTTTAATACGAATGTTTATGTAGAGCCTATATCAAATTGCATGCCATCTTGGGGTGGAGGGAGAAAATTTGGAACTCAAAATCTGTTGTTTTGTAAATGTTGAAAACTAAACATAAATAAGTGAATATTGAAAGCTAAACATAATAAATAAATTTTTTAAAAAAGAAAAATTCCAAATCTACCCCCACAGGCTACAGATTCCTGTATTCAATATCCTTTTGTTTTCTAAAAGAATTTAGTACAGATTTTACACACACACACACACACACACACACACACACACACACACACACACACACACATATTGTTGATGGCCCCATTGAGCCGCAGGGAGAAAGAAGCTCCTACTTCATGGAACTGTCTTCATTTCTGACCCTAAATATCAGACCCTTTAGGGTTAAACAAACCCCATGAACTAAGCTAGGAAAATCCTTAATGATGTAAGAATGCTAGGCAGTGTTTCAAGATTGGCAGACCACTGCTGCCTCTTTCTTTCCCTCTCCCTCCTCTTTACTCTGGAAAAGTAGAAGTTATTATGTAGATTAACAAAGAAACACCAACCACTCAGATTAGGTAATCTGACCCTGTCTGCTTCCTGTTTTTTGATTGGTTTTCCTTTGACTTCTGATGAGACTACTAGGTTTCAAGTGAGCTATGCATTATTTGCCCTGAAATTAGACATGAGAACATGATTACATTTCAGCTGGCACCCTAGATGTGAAGTCTTCATATGTCATTACCAAGACCCTGAGCCAATTCTTTCCCATTCTTTGGTATATTTCTACTTGACATATCTAATAGCTGAGGACCTGCCAGAAACTCCCAGAGACACTAAGTTGAGAATGACTTCCCACTCTGCCGTTAGGGCCTGAAACAAGCCTGTTGATGTCAATCTGTCCCTCGCATGCAGCCCAACTGCTTTTCTGCCTTTAACCCCATGGTAATGGTTTTCCTAAATCCTCTTTTCATGGAAAAAAATCCCAGCTGGATGTTTCAGGCCTGAACACAATGTACAATCTACAGGACCTTTTCCTTCATTTCAGAAAGCCTCTAATCAAGCCTCATGCATCTTTTATGTTGTGTATTATCATTAGAGGAAAGAATGGAATAGAAGATGAATTTCAAAATAATTTAGAGATTCGGGCATCTCTATGTGCCAACCCCATGTAAACCTTAAATTATGAAAACTATTCTTTCCAAAAGAATCAGATATGTGGAGACAGCATTTTTCCATTAACCTTTATAGGTCATCTGAAGAAAAGGTGCTTATTGTGTGAATATAGGAAAAAGGATATCTGGCAAGATTTAACTTAATCTTTACAAGCTTTCCAGGGTGAAAGGTCACATTCCCACCCCTTGCCAGGTATACTTTTTCCTATATACACAGTCTTTCCTCCCTTAATATTCTGAGCATATATCTATCAGACTCATTTCTTTTCCCAAGAACACAAAAAACAACATAGATAAAGGATTATGCTATAAAATATTATCAATTTACATATTGGTCCTTTTTATGTGCATTCTTACTGGGAAGAGATCTCTGCATTTTGTAAAATTTCTTGTATATGTTTCACAAGGGGGTATTCATTAAGATTTGATGATATACCTTTTAGTGCTATAAAAACATCTTATTTTATATTCACAGTTTGGATTCTCTAGAAAAGATAGCTCATCTTTCTAATCAAAGCTATTTAGTCATAAATACTTTTTAATGGATTTGTGATCTCATCAGTTTCAGTACTCCATCCAAGAGCGTATATTGCAATCCATCCATGTCTTTACGTCTTGCATTTGTGTCTATGTCTTCTTGTAAATTCTCTTCCCAACCTGTAGGAGGTGTTCTTCTAGATCAGTGGTTATTAACCTGGGATCCACGGACCCCATAAGTAGTTCATAGACAGATTTCAGGCAGCCCATAAACTTAGGAAATTTTTACATCTTTATTTTCACCAACCTCTAACGAGAATTTGGCATCTCCTTCAATTATGATTTTTTAATTCTGGGGGGGGGGTTGGGGGTAGGCAATGGGGTTAAGTGACTTGCCCAGAGTCACACAGCTAGTAAGTATTATGTGTCTGAGACCGGATTTGAACTCAGGTCCTCCTGAAGCCAGAGATGGTGCTCTATCCACTGTGCCACCTAGCTGCCCCCAATTATGATTTTTTAACTCATTATTCTGAGAAGGGGGACTGTAGGATTCCTCAGACTACCCAAGGTATCTGTGACACAAAAAAAGCTTATGAATTGCTCTGGATCTTTTGATATTATATACTAATGGAGTATGTCTCCACTGATTATTCCCTGCTCCTGCTGCTCAAGTGGCCTTTTTCCTTTCCTAGTCATTGATCTTTCTGACAACATTCTTATGCACTTCTATGTAATTCTTCTTAGGTAACATGTTGAAGCGTACTCATATCCCTGAGTAAGCAGTTTAGTGTGGCAGAAAGGGTGCTGGGCTTAAAGCCAAGGTATCTGGGTTCGAATCTAGGTTCTAACATTTTTTTTTGGCAGCCAGGTGGGGTAGTACATAGAGTGCCAGGCCCTGGAATCAGGATTAATTCAAATCTGGTCTCCGACTCTCAGTAGCTGTGTGACCTTGGGAAAGTCAGTCACTTAACCTTGTTTGCCTCAGTTTTCTCATCTGTAAAATGAGCCAGAAAAGGAAATGGCAACCCTATTACAGTATCTTTGCCAAGAAAACCCCAAATGGGGTCATGAAAAGTCAGACATGACTGAAAAACAGCTCAACAACAACGACAACTTACATCAACCTCTCTATTGAACACCTCAACAATAATTCTTCAGACTGTTATATTCTAGTACTTGCAGATGTAAAGCACTGCTAGAAAAACACCAATGTTTAAAAAAGGAGGGAAGTGTTTTGTTTCAGGGAGAAGCTTGGAATCATTGGGGAAAAAACTTCCTTCCCTAAAGGCAATCTAGTCTTTTATCTAATTCTGATGCCGGTTCACTGTCCATCCATAGTATCTGTCAAAGACATAATAATAGACCATATCTATGGGTTGTCCATCCAACTGCAAATCATAGTCTGAAAATTTTGTCATTCAGTCGTGTCTGACTCTCCATGACTCCATTTGGGGTTTTCTTGGCAAAGATACTGGAATGTTTTGCCATTTTCTTCTCCAGATCATTTTATATATGGGGAAACTGAGGAAAACAGGGTTAAGTGATTTGCCCAGGGTCACATAACTAGTAAGTGTCTGAGGCCACATTTGAACTCAAGAAGATGAGTCTTCCTGATTCCAGGCCCAGCACTCTATACACTGTGCCAAATAGCTGCCCAGTCTGAATAATAGATATTTTTTATCTACTTGCTAAAAAATTTACATACCTCAGATGTATGTGTATATAGCAAATGTAGCAATGTATGTGTTATATATGTATAACAAATATAGCAATATTCATATGTATGTGTATTTAGCATATGTAGCAAATACTACAAGGCCTTTTAAATGAGCTCCACAATTATCTTCCAGAGGGTCCAGACTAAAGCAAAATGCCTATTTGCTACTGCCCATCCTTACTTATATGTAGTAGCTAGTATTTAGAGTTAGAAGGAACCTTGGAGGCCCTTAAATCCACTCTCCTCATTTTGCAAATGAGGAACATAAGGCACAGGAGAAATTAAATGACTTGCCCAAGGTTAAACAGTCAATAAGTGTCTGAGGCAGGATTTGAACCCAGGTCTTCCTGACTTCGAGCCTAGTGCCTTAAAATAATACTAATTTTTTGGCTGTCATAGCCCACTGCTGATTTACATTGAACTTTCACTAAAAACCCTTGACCTTATTCTGTTGAACTTTTGTCTAATCATATCGCCATCATCTTTGATTAATAGAGTTCAATTTTTGACTCTAAATTTAAGACCTTAAATGTATCCCTTTGGATATGAACAGGAAGTTTTAAATAAAGAAATGAAACCTATCTTAGTCATACGAAAAATATTCTAAATAACTATTGATTAGAGAAGCATAAATTAAAACAACTCTGAGGTACCACCTCACACCTATCAGATTATTTAACATGACAGAAAAGGAAAAAATTAGGACACTCATGCACCATTGGTGGAGTTGTGAACTGATCCAGCCATTCTGGAGAGCAATTGGTAACTATGCCCAAACGGCATTCAAACTGTCCATATCTTTTGATCCAGCAATACAGCTACTTGGTCTATATCCCAAAGAGATCATTAAAAAGGGAAAAGGATCTCCAGATACAAAAATATTTATAGCAGCTCTTTTTGTGGTGGCAAAGAATTGGAAATTGAAGGGATGCCCATCAACTGGGGAATGGCTGAACAAGTTGTGGTATATGAATGTAATGGAATTGTGTAAAAAAAAATGATGAGCAAGTGGATTTCAGAAAAACCTGAAAAGATTTACATAAACTGATGCAAAATGAAGTGAGTAGAACTAGGAGAACATTGTACCCAGTATTAGTCACATTGTGCAACAATCAACTATGAATGATTTAGCTTTTCTCAGCAATTCAATTATCCAAGACAATTCTTGTATTCACAATGGAAAATGCTGTCTACATTCAAAGAAAGAACAGGTGGAGTCTGAATGTAGATCAAAGCATACTATTTGCACTTCCTTTATTTTTTTCAAGTTTTCCCCCCTTTTGTTCTGTTTCTTCTTTCACAACATGACTAATATGGAAATATATTTTACATGATTGCACATATATAACCCATATCAAATTGTTCATAATCTTAGAGAAGGAGGAGGGGAGAGAGGAAGAAAGAAAATTTGGAGCTCATTTTAAAAAAATGAATGTTAAAAATTGTCTTTACATGTAATTGGGAAAAATAAAATACTATTTCAAAAGGAAAGAAAGTATCCCTTTGTTTCATATTACTTGATCTCTTATATTCTGTTTCTCTTCTGCAATGTGTTATCTCCCCTAGTTTTACATTACCTGCAAACTTGATAAGTGTGCCATCTTTTCCTTTATCTAAGACATTGACAAAAAAAGTTAAACAGCTCAGATCCCTAGGGAAAGATCTCCTTGAAAGCTAACATCAAATCATTAATGACTATTCTTGGGTCCAACTATTCAACCAGTTAAATGTCACCTAATTGTGCCATTGTCTAGCTCTAGCCCAAATCTCTCCAATTTGTTCACACGAATATCGGGAATATCAGCAGTTAAATGCTTCCTGAAATTTAGGTAAATTATAACTACATAATCTCCTCTATCTACCATTCTAGTAAAAATGATTAGCTCAGCATGAACCTGTTCTTGATGAGGTCATGCCACCTCTTTGTGATTACTGCTTTCTTTTCTAGATGTGCATTAGGCATTCCTTTAATAATGCTTTTAAGGATTTCCCCCAGGAATCAAAGATCACTGGTTTATTGTTTGTAGACTGTACAATTTTCTGTTTTTTGAAAATTAAGATGATATCTATTTTTCTGCAATCCTGAAGTATTTATCCTCACAAGCCTTCAAAGATCATATTTTCTAGTTCTTTTAGTTCCTGGTGAACTGAACTCATCAAGTGCAGCCAGGTACTCTTTTACTTTTTCCCTTCTTGAGTATTAAATCCTTATTAACCTTTTGAGCTTTTTGTCATGTTTTTGTTTTTGTTTCTGTTTTGTTTTCGGTTCTGTCCTTTCCAGTGCAAACATTATCCTGTTAGGCAAAGAAAAGAGAAGAAACACAAAAGTTAAGCAACCTTGCCTTCCCCATGTCACCTGTTATCTTGTCCTATCCGTTCTTTAATCTTCCTCTTTAATATAGCTAAAATCATTTTTTGTTGTCTTAGTTTTTCTCGCCCAGTTTAGTTTACTTTGAGATTTAATGATCTTGACAGGATATTTTATTTATCATCCCTTACCTCTCCTGCTTTCCATCTTCTGTATATGTCTATTTAAAAAAAATCTAAGTCATTCAATTACTACTTAGCATATTCACATCAATCTAGGTAGATGACTTCCCTTTTTCCTTCAACATGGGAATTGTTTCTCTTAATTTCATTCTTCAGAGCTACTCAGCCTCCCCTTCTGCTTGCACTTTAGAATTTTAGGTCATGAGATCCTACTTATTTTTCTTCTGAAGCCTTTGAAATCTGCTCTCCCAAAATCAAGGGTGCATTGTAAGACTATTTCTGGATTCCTTCTCCTTTGCTTACTACAAATTCTAATATAGAGTAATTCCTCTGAAAGATTCCCATTATTTTAACCTCAGCAACCAGTTCCCCCTTGTTAATGAGATCAGATGTAGAGTAGAATTTCTCCTTCATTATTTCCTCTACTTTTTGAAGGATGAAATTATCATTAAAAGCGTATCAGGAAATTATTTTCCCTGCTTTGTGTGGGAGAAGAAGCTTCAGTGGATTTCAAGAGAACTGGAAAAACCTGGAAAGACTTGTATGGACTGATGATGAGTGAAGTGAGCAGAACCAGGAGAACGTTGTACGCAGTAATAGCCATGTTGTACAATGACTAATGTTGATAGACTTAGCCTTTCTCAGCAATGCAAGGATCAAAGACATCTCCAAAGGTCTCATGACGGAAAATGCTATCCATATCCAAAGAATGAACTATGGAGTTTGAATACAGATTGAAGCATACTATTTGCCTTTTTTTTTCTTCTGTTTTGCTTTGTTTCCTCTTTCTGGTGGTTCCTCCTAGTGGTTCTAATTCTTCCTTACAACATCACTAATGTGAAAATATGTTTAATAGGAATGTATATGTATAGCCTATATCAGATTGTGCAGCATTTTGGGGAGGGAGGGGGAGAAAAATTTAAAACTCGAAAGCTTGTGGAAATGATTGTTGATAAATCAAAACAAATTAAGAAGGAAAAAAAAAAGAAAAACGAGAACTGGAATCCCCTCCTTCATTACTATATCATACATCATCTAGGCTTGTGAGATATTCTGCAAATTCATCATCTATTTCCTCTTTCTGTGCAGATGGTCTGTTACATCCTCCAATAGCATCACTTCTGTTTCTGCCTCCTTTGATTTTTGCACTAAATTCTCTTCACTTTGTTTCCATGCTCCTGGACTTCTTCACATAATTATATATTCTTAAGATACAATGCCACTCTACTTCACCTTTTACCTATCCTTTTCCTTTTGAATAAGGGATAGCCTTTCAGAGTCATAGTCTAGTTATGGGCCTCATCTTCTCAAGTTTCAGTAGTATTTATAACTATAAATAAATCACAGAATTATATAAATTCATGTATATGTATACATATACGCATACTCATATATACACACGCTTGTATACATACAGACAGACATACATTGTATGTGTAGATAGCAGGAAAGAGAGAGACAGAGAGAGATAGAAAGAGAGACAGAGAGATGTGTCTCCATCTACATATGGTCTCAATTTATGCTACTCATTCCCTAATACTTTGTGCATCTGTGTACAGACATTAGAAACTATAGGTTTTGTTGCCTGCTTCTTTCTTGAATTTTGGTCTTTTGAATTCCTGGGTACCTCTACTGCTATTCTTGCTACATAGCAGCTACTGTCCCTGGTATCTAGGGTGGTGAATATAGGAAAGCAGGTTTTCCCCCTTACTTTCCTATTCAGATTAAAGTCTTTTTTATTAGATTAAAAAAAATTCTGGCAAATATATTCTTACCAGTCCCATTAGATATATTTTATCTCTATAAGTCCATCATTTCTATATTTTAAAATGTCAAGAAATCCAAATCTTTTTTTTTAAACACTCTTTTCTTAGCCAGCTTCTCAAATCTCCCTTTCTCTTCTTAAGACCCTGCCATATGTGCTCCTATGGTCTTCAATTTCTTGCCCAAAATCATACTCTTTAAGAACCTTCTAGATTTTGCCTAGAAATATAATTTGTGCTCATGTGAAATGTGTAGCGGTCATTTGCTTCGATAATTCCGCAGAGGTTTTCTGTCATGTCCTGGATGACATGAGTAGAAGTAATATAATTTGACAATTACAGAGTCATTTTCTGTCATGCCATTGGATATATGTCAGAGGAAGTCAGTAGACCTCTCTACTATTATCAGTACTCCACAGGAGGAAGTCACCAACCACTGCTACTCATTTTTTCTTTTTCTGACCCTTACTAGAGAATCTCTCTTTCAATGATAAATATGAATCAGCATCATAATTCCTTGAAGAAAAAGCTGCTACTTGCTCCTCTGTGGGCCTGTATTCCTCCTTTTGCCTCTTGAGATCCTTATTCTTTTTTTAATTCTAACATGGAACCTCTTCTTCCATTTTTTATAAGGAACACCATTCTTTCTGATATACTGAGTTGTTAAAAAAGGCATTTTTTCAAACTTCCTTACCATCTTCTCCAGAAAACTGGCTTGTACATTGAGAATTGATAACAATTACTTGGTAATGGAAGAAAGACATATACTATGTACTCTGTGAAGATCATTAGAAAATTCTCCCTGCCCATCAGTATTTCTGGAGGCAAAGTCTTCAGTTCTTTGTCATTCTTGATAGAAGCTTTTGTGGTCATCATCCCTAGAAAACTCTTAAAAATTTTTCCAATGAACAACAACAGAGAGGCCCGCTCTTCTCCAGGGGCATGAATGGTGTACCTTCATGAGGTCTTTAGTCACAAGTTTTATTGTAGAGAATAAAGTTACTCAGGTACTGAGGGTTCCACTAGAGGAGTTCTCAGAGTCCCTGTGAGCCTAAGCGCCTTTTAAAAAAATAATATTGTAAATATCCCTTCTCTCCAAGCCATCACAAGAGCAGATACCTATCAACAGATCCTTCCAAGCTGATAGGCAACTGAAACAGTTAAGTAGAAGAACCAGGCTCATCAACTGGTGTTCAATAAAACAACCTTGAAGTTCACAGTGTGCAATCAGTCTTTCCCCTCCCCACAAATCACAAAGGCAAAGAAGTAGGATATTTCTCTCTTTCTTCCACTTCTCTCCTTCATAATGTCCTTTGGTGGTATATTTTTCCAAGGCTGTTCTTGATGTTTATTTAAACATGATTTATTCTGTGAAAATGTTAAAGGGGGCAGAAGGGTATGAGTAACTATCCAATGTGACAATGTGATCTAGCCAGGTCCAAACCTCTTAGGGATGGCTAGGGTCAGAATGCTACCTAGAGACTTCCCTAAATACCAAATGAAGTCAGAATGCCCATCCTTAGAGAAAATCAACAATAAGTTCCTTATTTGTGTTTTTGGTTGAAATGTTCTGTACTTCATAATCTCCAGTAACTTTGTTTTTATTAGAGAATAAGCTTTGTGGGAAGAAGAACAAATATTCAAAGTTTCCTCCTTGCAATTCAAGGAAAGTTATAAGCAAACAAACAAAAAAAAAGCTTGTTCTGCTATGTATATGATTTGTCATGTCCATCTCCATTTTGACAAAAACATATAGGCAGGTTTTACAAGAAAGGCAAAGTGATCTGGGATGCTTGCTTCTTTTTAAAAATTAAAAAAATATTTTTTTTATTTTAATTTTTTGATACTTGCTTCTTATTGTATCTTTATTATATTAATGAACTTCCAAAGGGAGAGAGAGTGTGTAGAGATCCTGTGAGACCAGCATATTACCTTCAGTATTTCCTTAGGTTCCAAGCACAGAAAAAAAGACAAAAGTAGTGGTCCACTTATTGCTCTTCCAACCAAAGAAATTGTACCTGATCATAATGAATGCAAACTCTATTTTCTTATAAAGAAAAACAACTGAGAAGAATGTTTCACACAACTGTCAGCTACAGATAATCTGACAAGGAGTATGGACACATGCCAACATTCTCTTCCCAGGGGAAAGCACAGACACTGTGTTGGGGGTGGAATGAATTACCAGCTAGCCCTGTGGTGAAAAGCAGATAGATGGACTTTTCAGTAGAAGTGGGAAAACTGCAGCACATTTAAAAGATGGATGAATTTAATGCCAGGACCCTGAAGGTACAAGTATATAGACTCATCCAAAACACCTTCAAGAGATGCCATTGATTATTTCTTGTTTGATTTATGGCAAAAATGTCAGCATGCACATGCTTCAATTCCTCCAGTGGCATATCAGCAATTTGGTCTTGGATAAAGACCACACATTAAGAGCACCAACAGTAAAATTAATGTTTGCAGATGGTCTAAGAATTGTCTTCTTCTCAGCATTCTGTCTCTTTTCCACCAGTGCTACCATCTCCTTCCATATACTCTAAGATTCAGTGACACTGGGCTTCTGGCTGTTCCTTAAATAAAACAGTTTTCACTTCAGGCATGTTCAGTAGCTTTTCCCCTCCTCCTCTCCACCTCCTGATTTCCCCAGCATCCTTTAAGTCCCAGCTACAATCTCATCTTCTATGAGAAGCCTTTCCTAATCCCTACTTAATCTCCACCTTCCCTCTATTGGTTACCTCCACTTTATCCACGTTTGAACATAGTTGTTTTCATGTTATCTCCTCCATTAGACTGTGAACTCCTTGAGAGCAGAGACCATCTTTTTGCCTTTCTTTGTATCCCAGCGCCTAGCACAATGTTTGGCACATAGGAGGCACTCGATAAATGCCCATTGACTGACTGAGTAGAGGAGGGTCACATAGGAATCATGATTATTTTGTATTTTTTCTTTGTTTTATTTGATACCAGAACAAAAAAAAATCATCACTTAGTAGCCAGCCTTCTGATAATGCTTTGTACTTAGCATTGTTTTTGAACAGATGAAGTCTATTGTGAGGCCCAAACCTGAAGCCTTTCTAGCATGGTAGAAATTGTGTTTCACTGGCACAGCCTTTGGGAACCCATGATTGGAAAAGGACTTTTTTGGAGAAATGGCAGTGAAGGTAACATTGTACTGGCTTCAGATTACAAACTCATTTGGAAAACTTTATGGAGGATTGAATGTTTAATATATGCATTTCATCTCTGTAGGAGTCAGAGGGGTCCTGAGGGTTCCCACAGGGAACTAAATCAGAAGCTGGACTACCTTAATCACACCCATGCAGGAAGGAAGAAGGTACTGTCTGTGCAACAGGTGGGAAAACAGATGAGATTCTGTGTGTAGTCACGTAGGTTGGTCCTTCCCCTTAGCCTTTCTTTGATGCTTGAGGAAGACAGAGAGAGAATGACAGAGAACTACTGGAAGCCATGAGGCCATTCTTCTGCTGATTGTTGCTTTGGCATAAATCTGGAGCAGCTGGGATAGACCACCCAGGAGTGCAATATTATAGAAGCTGAGATCTTTGGGCAAAAATAGAGACAAAGCTTTGTGGAGGAGATTATACGTTAGGACTGGACTGGTAGCTACCATGAAACCTCTTTGGTGGTCAGAAGGCTAGTAAGCCAGTCTGAGCCCTGTCATGCCCCCTTATTTCATTGCTTTCCCTGTTCCAATTTAGGACCTGGAGCTGAGCCCTGGACAGAAGCAATCCCTCTACCCACCATCCCCTTTCCATGACTTACAGGTACAGTGAGGGCCTAGGGAAAGCACTTGGGGAGGATAATATGTAATGGTTTCTTTGGAATTTTTTATGTTTAATAAAACACATAGCCAATGAAAACTAATTGTCTGCACAACATAAATATATAAAGTCAAGACTGAGCTAGAAAATTTTCTAGATGTAGAGTGAGTAGATTTCCTATAAATTTTCAAATAATCCAGGTACATATGTCAATATCTCTTACTCGAGGCTGAGAACCAAGGCCAGGGAGGCTTTCTTTCTTGTACAGCCTCTTGGAGCAATTCACTTGTCAGATAAATAGCTAGTGAATTTGCACATGTATCCGAGAGACCTTGATGATAACACTAAACTGATGGCTTATACAGCACCACCTACCGGGCAAAATTATAAACTGTATTCCCTTTCTAGTTAATGGTAAAGTGACACATTGCCTTACTCTGGCCTTAAGGAAGGGAGGACACAAGCCAGTGTGGGATGCTACTCCTATTGAAGCACGTCAGGAGGCATCTTGGATACCCAGCAAGTGCAAACACAGGCTATACCATATAAAATTATGGAAAGTATTGTTATCTAATCTATTGAATATAATTCATATTTCATTTGGAAAATGTTACAGTGAATAGAGTTCTGAGTTTGGAGACAGAAAGTGCTGAGTTCAACTTCCCTTCTCTAACATTTATTATGAGTGTATGACACTGGGAAAGTCTATTAACCTCTGTCACTTCAGGCAACTCCTCAAGACTCATCCACTAAGTCATAGATGGTATGCAGCTGGTGAAAAGAAGTTCCCACACTGATGAAATCACAAATCCTTTATATAGTCACATTTGGAAGAAGATGTTAGAAGACTATTACCTTACTTCTTCCAATACTTCAACACTCTGTAATTTCATCAGCATGAGTGCTTCTTTGAACAAGTCAGAACACAGCCCTTCAATGGTTTCCTTTGTAATTTCTTTATGTTAAATAAACCATGTAACTAATGAAAATTGCTTTAGTGACTAAGTATATGATATTCAAGTGTTGTTGTGGTCAGAAATATTTATCACCGTTACCATGCCATCAATCATCAGGTTGTGGTCTTCTTCTCCCCCCACCCTCCACCCCGCCTCAAAAAAAGTTTTCAGTGGGAAAAGAAGATTGCAGAGACAGAGAACTTAGTATGAGGGTGAGTCAGTCATATCTCAAGGTCACTTTTGGATGAAACTAGGAGAAAAACAAAGAGATGTGAAATGTAACAGATCTGCTGACACTTCTATGGTAATCTATGCTCATCAGAAAAGATAGTGAAATACCACATTTGGGATTCACCGATTCCAATATCCAATATATTGTATGAGGAAGAGGATGTGAAAATACCATTAAAAAAATAAAGTTAGGAAGAATGACTATGTCTATAATGCTTATGTGTTATAAACTACGCTTTTTGTTACAAGAGGGGGCTTCTAAGGGGGCTGAGTTAGTGGGAAGTTATAGAGACACTAAATAAGGAATAAAAGATGATACAACATTTAAAAAACAAAAGAAAACAAAAATAAGTTCAGAAGGGGTCACAAATAGGACAGTTGTTAGAATTTCATATATAAGCCAGTTTCATATGTCGGCCTATTTTTGTTCTTTGAAATTTAGAACGTATTGATGATTGTTAAGTTCATAATAATTTTTTTTTTGCTGAAAGACTGTCAGTATCTGATGAAATACAGAAGAAATATATGCAAGGCAGGCAAGTCAACCTAGCACTCCTACAATCACCTTGACCACCTTCTTCCCTTGGACCCTGATGGAGACAGTCTGTTCCCCAAACTACCAAATCTGCTTCTAACCCAGTTACCATAGCCATCATTGAGGGCTTCTGGATGAAGGGCCCATCTTTCTTACCAATAGGCAAAAAATTGCCATCAACATGTAGATAGGCACAAGAATCCAGCCCAGACCTCATTGTCACCATCTGAGAAAACAGCTCCTGCAGAGAAGGACTCAGCCATCCCCACCAACTGCACCCATAAGGATGGCAAGCCAGCCTAGATGAAAAAGCAAGGCACCTTGAGGAAGAGACAGAAAGTAGTACATGCCAGAGAGGTCAACCACCACTATCACTTTTACTAATATCTCCTCTTAGACCCTAACAGAGACAGCCCAGAACCCTGAACCCAAGAACCTTGGGAAAGGCATTATGTCTAGCTCAGTGCTCTCAGCCATCATCCTGGGAAGCAACCCTGTACGGATGCTTCCAATTGCTCTTGCAGGTACAACAGGCACATCTACTAAAGACCCAGAAAAGAAAGTTCTTGCCACCAAAGTCCTTGGCACTGTCAACATCAGAAACTTATTTGATTTTATCCACGGAAATGACATTAAAGAAGAAGCATCACCATCTGCTTTGTGGCTGTACCTTAACAACCATAAGACTTGCAGCTGTTGTCTCCCTCATTTGATTGTGAACTCACTGAGAAAAGGGACTGACTTGCTTTTCTATTTCTATCCCCAGCCCTTAGAATACTGCTTTGTACAAAGTAAGTGCTTAATAAATGCTTCATTCATTTGGGAAATCTATGCTGGAGGTAACAATTTTAAAGTCAAACAGGGACCAATTTTCAAGATAAGTCAAAGTGGAAGTTGGTAAAAGAATGGGAAAAAAATATTACCAAAAGAGAAGCCAACCATGAAGACACCTAACTATTCATAACTAACAATTCATAAGCCTACTTTCTCATTGCTAGAAGATCTTATGAAAAATGTTGCTGGATACATTAAAGGTATCCTTGATACACACACACTATGAAGAAAAGAGGCTTTTCTAATTTCTTTCTTTTTTTAGGCAATCAGGGTTAAGTGACTTGCCTAGGGTCACACAGTACCTCAGGCAGATTTGAATTCAGCTCCTCCTAGCTGCCCCTCTAATTGATTTTTCTACAGACCATGTTTTGACAGTCACACACGAGAGAGAAGTAAAAAGAAGACAAAGTAAACAACTTTTTATCATTTGCTAATTTTAAAAAAGGAATGCTCCCAATGGAGCAAAATGCAGCTCAAACAAAGTGTCTCAAAATCATATAAGTTTCTTCTAGAACTGATGTGAGCACCACAAGCCTGAACATCAGCATTAGAAGGACAGCAAACAGGAACATATGCTGAACAAAGGTGTTTGTGATTGTCATAGATATTTGCCATGTGCAAAAAGAAGAGGATTTCCCTATTAATGGATAGGTTCTACAGAAGCTCTTGTTTGAGAGTCACATTGTATTGCCTCCTCAATAAAATCCACAGAGATTCAAAACAGATCAGCCTAGCTATCTAAATGGGAAAAATAAATGGATCACAAATACATATTGCCTCAATTATGACAAATAGTTGAATGAGTAATCTATTGACTCAATCCATAAATTCATAAATAAGTCTTGGAAAGGTACTAAAGAATTTGGCCTCAGAATGAAATAAAAGGGAAAAACTGAACTAAGATGCATTTCAGAAATTGTACAGCACTTTAAATGATCTCCATCTATCCCCCATTGCAAAAGCCCATCATTTTAACACTGATAACAATAACTAACAATACTTACATGGTTTTGAATAATGGGGTACCGTAACTGCCAAGGAATCACAATTGCAGGTAATACAAAAGCATGTCGGGAAAAAGTCATATGCAGCATATTTCCAGTGATGAATTTTATGCATGACAGAACATAACCAGGACAGTGGATAGAGTTCTGGGCTTGAAGTCAGGAAGACTTCAGGAAGACTGGGCAAATAACATCTCTCAGCTTCAGTTTTCTCATTTGTAAAGTGAGGGGGTTGGATTCAGTGGTCTCTAAGGTACCTTCAAGCTACGTTCCTATAATTCTACGTATGAAAATAAGGTGGGCCAGTCAAGTATCAAGAATAAAGGATATACCAACGCAGAAAGAGTGTGGGAAATGTTAAAAGCATGTTTTTCTAAACAGCAACACATGCAAAAGGATTTTGTATTGCTGCCCCTGCATACAATGCTTGAATTCTTGAATTTCCTTTGGCGGGGAAAAAAGGATTTTTGAAACCATGAAGTGTTTTAAAGAAATTAAGCCTGTTTAAAAAATTTTGTTTTTCTTTTCCTATTTCTTTTTTTTCTCCACTGACAATGTCCTCTGTTCAATTCCTGACTCTCGAACTACAATAAATGGTTCTCTACATTCACAAGGGAAAAAAAAAGAATAAAGGATAACCAATGGATTACCTAAATATGCACTGGTATCTACAAAATTTTAAAAGAACCAGTGGAAGACTTTAATTATGTTAGGTGGATTCTCTGTGGGGAACTTATGGAGAAAATATGAACAAAAACCAAACAGGATAAGAGAGTGTGGATAAGTTTCAATCCACACTATTGAAGGGATAGTACCTATATTGAGATCATGTTTCTGTTGAAATATTTAATAACTAGTTTATTTAGTAACTGCCATGATTCAATGAATTTGTGGGCTCATTGGTGTGCACATTCCCTCCATTGATGGAGACTGCAACCCATCCACACTTCTCTTCCTATTTAATTCTTATCCATGATCCTTTATTGGGATCTTCCTCTAGGTGTTTCATGGGTTTAACCAGTGTATGCTCAAGATTCCCATATGCTAGCCACCACTAACCCGACCTCTTTTTCCAATAATACATTTCCTTTATGATAGCATTGTTGGGAATATGCTAAATTCTGCTTGCACCTACCATGCATCTTTCCATTGCCCTCTGGGTCATCTGCAGCTTTACTTCTTTGATTATTGTAGTGTTCGAATACACACAACCATACATCATCAGGAAAACATTTCTGTTAAAAAGATAGTGTTTTTATGTCAATGAGCAGCTTGGGATTATTGAAAGAACAGTACAATCCAGACTATTCCTATTCATTCTGAACCCAACTCACTGCCATTTGGAGATAATGTACTGAGGCACTACTTTAATAGCTCATCCAATTGCAAGTCTTAGCAATAAGCAACTTTCATCCATTTACTTTTCCCTGCATAGATTGTCCTCTACCATCTCTACTGAAAAATCATGGACATCACTGTGGAAGTCCTGTAATGTTCTGGGGCTTGATGCAAATAGTATAACAAGCACATCACATCTGGAGAATCTCACCATTCCTAGAGAATCCCTCTTCCGTTTAGACCTTTCATAAGTCCATGACAGTGGTGAAAACTTTCTGAAGATTTTCAATTCCACTGCTTTTTGCTGCTTTTGATGTAATAGTACTTGTAATCTTTCACTATCTTCCTTTTACTATTTAACACGTGACTTTGTATTCTAAAACAGTGTTTCCTTGGCTGCCATGTCTTTCCACTTGACAAAGCTATCAAGTGTTTGCTGGTTAATTCTGGTTCTAGGCTCTTTTGGCCTCCTCATTGTAATGATTGCTTGGCATCTGTTAAACTTTTGCTGGAAGTGGAGATAACCAAAGTCATATCTTTGTTTTTTTTACTTTTTAGTTTGGGGCATGAGGCAGCAGTCTTGAATAGATAAAGTTGAAGCTCTTACAGATATTCTCAATATCTTCTTAAGTTTATTATTCTTTCCTCTAATTTAAAACTGATTTTGACTTTTGCTCTTACTAGTTAGTCAATGGTCTGATTGCTCTGACAGCTGATTCTTATATGACTAGCATATTAGTATCAATTTCCTGGAAAGATAAAATTAAGATCTTGTTTGATGCTTGGCATATTCAGTGCTTTCTGACTCTCTTCCAGAAGAAAATATTTGAAATATTTCTTAAACTTGAATCACATTAGCATTTCACCATCCTTCCCTGTGCTCATTTTTGTAATTCATTAGCCAGTGGACTTATCTCTATCTAAATGTATGAAATAGCTATTTAGAGAACTTAGAGATAAGTTAATGCTTATAGACTATCTAAAAAACCTATGACTCTTCTTTTTTTCCACTACTCCACTACTATCAGGACTGACAGTCATATTTTATTTTTCTTTGTTTCATGTGTTGCCATGGCCAAATAAATCATCACCAGTTTAATGAGTCCCTCCATACTGAGATTGATCCTTGAGTTCTGTCACTGGGGCAGTAATCAAAGCCTTTTCAAGTAGAAACTTCCAAAGCTTGTACCTGCTGGTATAGGTGCAAGAACTGAGGATGACCTACACTCTGATATTTTATCCACTATAATTTATGTTACTTGGTGAATGATATGGGGACAATGATCCCTGGTGATTGATACTGGGGGAAGCATAACAGAATGAAGCCTTGAGCTAATGATGTTACAGAATATCCCATAATCCTTTTAGTTAGCCTAGAACCCTGAGGGGGAGATGATATAGCTAACCACGATCTGGGGATCTGACTTGCCAGTGTGAGTGGGAATAAAGATAAAGACTCCCCAGAGTCTATATCATTATACTTGCTTAATGGTCCAGTCAAATCTTAGTAAGGAAGGAAAAACTATGGTAGCTTTCAAAAGGAATACAATCAAATGGACCTTGGAGGTTCTAATAGGATTCATATCTACCAGTATTTCCTCGTAACAGAGTTTAGGCCCATGCTTCCTCCTTCCTCCTGTGACAAGAATTAGTTTTCCCTACAAGGAGATAAAGGTCTGTAGGACTAGATTGGTCCCTGCTTCCCTGAAGCAGCTTCATGGCATAAAAAGGCAGGATTGGGGCCCCTCAGCCTTGGTGGATTTCTGAAGACTACAAGAGGCACAGTATCCTGTCCTGTTGTCCAGACACATTTCCATGTGGAAAGGAGAGGCCATGGTCTATAGCTAAATGCCACGGTAGCCTTATTGGATATCCTTAAGGTAGGAAAAGGAAAAAACCTCCTTTTGTTAACTGTTCAGTGACATGTGAGTTCCTCATTTCATCCCGACATCAAATCTGAACTATGAGAGTGCTAGCATTAGGTTTGCCTCAAACAGAGGCTATCAATCCAACTTTCTCATATTAAAGATGAGGAAACTGAATGCTGCTACCATATGTGAAAGCACAGAGACATTGCTAACCCTTCTTTTATGCACTCCTCTCTCTGTATGATGAAACCTATTCTGAAGTATAGGATGTCAACTTTGATCAAAAATGGCTTTTCCCCCCTTGCATCATAAGACTAAATAAAGATAAAACATTCGGAGTTCTTAAAATGAGTCACTATATAATGACTATAAAGAGTCCAGTAATTTTCCCAGGGTGCATGTGCATGGCATACAATTTAATTCATTTAGTAAACATTTATTAAGTACCTACCACGTCCAAGACATTGTTCTAGATGCTAGAAATATAAAGATGAGAAATGACAGTCTTTGTCTTCAAGGAGCTAACAGTCTAATAAGGACAATGTGGTATATACATAAAGAAGGATGATATAAGGAGAACTGAGAGAGAGGGCAAAGGAGAGTTGAAGGCAAATTTTGAGATCATTTTCATCTGCTACCATCAGGGAAGGCTTCATGGAAAAGTAAGTATTTGAGCCTGGCCTTAAAGAAAGTGAATGATCTCAACAGGTAAAGATAAGGAAGCAGCATGTTCCAGGAAATTTGGAAAGCCTGCTGGGAACAGCCAGCATACCACTACTACTACTACTACTACTACTACTACTACTACTACTACTACTACTACTACTACTACTGATAATAGCTAACATTTATATAGCACTTACTATGTGGCAGACGTGCTAAACACTTTACAAATATTATCCTACTTGATCCTCACAATGCTGGGAGATAAGGTTTTTTTTTATTATCACCACTTTACAGATGAAGAAAATGAGGCAAACAAAGGTTATGTGACTTGCCCAGGGCTCTATCGACTGAGCTACATGGCTGCCTGATATGACTTGAATATCTAATATAAGAAAGAGTAGTATCAACAAAGGTTGGAAAGTTATGTGTGAGAGGTTAAAGGTATCACAAGATCATCTGGCAAAGAAAGAACAAATAGCTGTGTGTCACAGGTAATGATGGCATTTGGCTGCACACGATGCCCTATGTTTAAGAACATCAGGAAGCAGCCTTATCTGATATCTCTTTGTCCTTTCTCTGTTCAACTGCTTGAGAATGCAGACTAGGTACCTTTACTTCCTTTCCTCTAATTTTTGTTTGTCTTCTGATGTCATCATTCAGCTGTCATTTACCCTCCCCAAAGTTACCAATGAACTTTTTTTTTTTTGGCTAGGCAATGGGGTTAAGTGACTTGCCCAAGGTTACACAGCTAGTAAGTGTCAAGTGTGTGAGGCGGGATTTAAACTCAGGTCCTCCTGACTCCAGGAACAATACTCTATCCACGTGCCACCTAGCTGCCTCACCAATGAACTCTTAATTGCTAGATCTAATAGCCTTTTCTCAATCCTCATCTCTGTAGTTTTTGATACCCTAGGTCACCATTTCCTCCTGTATACTCTTCTCTCTAGGTTTTCATGACACTGTTCTCTCCTGGTTCTTCTCCTGCCTATTCCTTCTCATTCTTGCTTGCTGAACTTTCATCCATGTCATGCCCTCTAGCCTCAGGTATTCCCCAAAGCTCTGTCCTGGGCCCTCTTCTCTTCTCCCTCTATACTATCTATTGGTGATCTCATTAGCTCCCACGGATTCAATTATCATGTCTATAGAAATGATTCCAAATCTATCTATCCAGCCCTAAACTACTTATCTCCTGAGTCCTAGTCCTCAATCACTCATTGCTCTTTGGACATCTCAAACTAGATCTGAAATTCAATGAGTCCAAAATATAACTCATTATTTTTCTCTGCCTCCCCTCACCAACTTTCCCTTCTTCCTTCCTTTCTTATTACTGTCAAAGGCACCACCATCCTCTCAGTCACTCAGGCTATCAACCATGGTTTCATCCCCAACTCATCTCTCACCCACCCTGCATGTACAATCTGTTTTCAAATCTTATTTCAACCTTTACAACATCTCTCATATATGCTCCCATCTCTCCACTACATAGCCACCACCTTAATACAGGCCTCCATCACCTTTCGCCTGGACTAATGCAATAGTCTTTTAATTGATCTTATTTTTCTCCTAATACTAATTTTTCACCTCCTCCCCCACTCTAATCCATCCCCCAATCAGCCACAGTGATTTTTCTAAAGCACAGGTCTTACCATGTCATCACTCTACTCAATAAGCTCAGGGTGATTCCCTATTACTTCCAGGATCCAATATAATTCTCTCTGTTTGGCATTTAAAGCCTTTCTCAATCTGCCCCTTTCCTACTTTTCCAGTCTTATCCTTTTTTCCCCCTCCACACACTCTATAATCCAGTCACATAGACCTTTTTACTGTTCATTGCACACAGCATTCGATTTCCCAGCTTCATGTTTTTGTACTCTATATCTTGCCCCCAAGCTTGGAATGCTCTCCCTCCTTCTTAGCTTCCTCAAGACTCAGTTCAGATTCCACCTTCTGCAGGAGGCATTTCCAGATACCCACTGTTGCTAGTGACTTACAACTGAGATTCCCTTCCATCTACTCTATATAAATCTTGTATTTACCTAGTTATTTACATGTGCCTCACCCACTGGAACATGAGCTCTTTGAGGGCAGGAACGGTGTGTTTTTGCCTTTCTTTATATCCCCAGAGCTAAGACCAGAGCTTGGTACATAGCAAGCATTCAACAAATGAGTGTTGGTTAGTTGATTGATTGATTCATAGCTGGTTATTAGTGGTTAGACACCCAACTGGGTATGGTGGAAGAAAAAGGGTAGACCAAGAGCTAATTTTGCGTCACAGTAGAGCTCGTGCATTGAAAGAAAGAGAGGGAATTTAGTGTAAGGATCAATCAGTAAGAGAGGAATTCATTGCACTGGGGACAGAACAGGAGTTTGGAAAAGTGGGTCAAGTAGGAGTGAATGAGGTGAGCAGACAGTGTGTATGGGAAATAGAAAAGACAGAAGGTGAATGTTAAAGCCAACACATAGCTGGAAGACACAGCATAGGAGTACAAGGAGGGTCTGGGTCCTAGTTATTCCTTCTCCCATCTCCAATAGTATGACTATCAGCACAGCCGAGAGATCAGTGATGACAGGGAGTTTCAGCAGAATCAGACTGCAGTGGATTGAGGAAACAGTAAGGAAGTAGAGAGACAACAAATGTAGACTGAACTATCTTTTTTTGAAGTTTGTGACAGGTATATGACACAAGTACATTTATAGTCTGTGAGAAAGAAGGCAGTAGGGAAGGAGGGATTGAAGAAAAGGGAAAGTGAATGATTCATAAGAGTAAAGTCCAAGAGGATATAGGGATAGGATTAAGGGCTTGGGTAGAAGAAATTGAGAGGCAGCTAGAGCTCTGGGCCTGGAGTCAGGAAGAACTGAGGTCAAATTTGGCCTCAGACACTAGCTGTGTGACCCTTGGCAAGCCACTTAACCTTTATTTGCCTCTGGAGAAGGAAATGGCAGGCTACTCTAGGATCTTTGGCAAGAAAACCCCATGGACAGTATTGGTGTGTTGTGGTCTGTGGGGTCATGAAGAGTTGGACATGACTGAACAGAGGGAATTAGCCTGAATAAGGAGATGGGTCATCTCGTACTCAGAAAGCTGGAGCATGGGAAATGTGGGCTCTCCAGAGCAATGGCCTCACTCTTTTCAAAAAATTAGAAAGTGAGGTCATCTGCCCAGAGAGATTTAGGTGTTATAATAGCGCTATCCTAGGGTGCTAGAAATGATTGTACAACAACATATCTACCTCATTACTCTCTTCCTTTCCCCTACCCTCAACTCACTTATGCCTAGAACACAAGGCATTAGAGTAGGGACAAAAAGAGCCCACAAATTAGACACTATTTACATACTGTTCTATTCACGCTCTATTACATCCTTAATGAACAACAAATGGAAAGCATAATTTAAAAATTATCATGGGCTGTTAGATTTCCTTAAGAACATGTCCCTCTGTTGCCAAGTCCATCAAAAACTCCCTTAAAGAAACCCACCATTTTCCCCCCTCATCACTCAATGTAATGAATAAGGGCCCAAACGATGCTTCACCTCACTCATGCCTAGACTCACTCTCCAGACTTCTTTTTCTTTTCTACTGCCTCTGTCTATCACTCTACCTCTCTGTCTGCCTCTCTGTCTCTTTCTCACTGTGTAAACACTGAGTTTACATTCATTACATTGAGGAAACAGTAAGGAAGTAGAGACAGCAAATATAGACTGAACTATCTTTTTTAGAAGTTTGTGACAGGTATATGACACAAGTACATTTATAGTCTGTGAGAAAGAAGGCAGTAGGGAAGGAGGGATTGAAGAAAAGGGAAAGTGAATGATTGATAAGAGTAAAGTCCAAGAGGATATGGGGATAGGATTAAGGGCTCGGGTAGAAGAAATTAAGAGGCAGCTAGAGCTCTGGGCCTGGAGTCAGGAAGAACTGAGGTCAAATCAATGTAATGTAATGTAATGAATGTAAACTCCTTGAACATAGAGATTGTTTCATTCTTTTTAACTGTATTCTTAGCACCTAGCCCAGTGCCTGGCACACAGCAAGCATTAATAAATTCTTATTAATTGATACGTGCACATATTACATGTATATACATGCATACATACATATATAAAATAGTTATATTAGAATAACAAAAGTTCAAGCTTAATAGATTCTTGCTGAATTAAATTATATAAATTATTGGGAAAACAGAGTGCAAACACACAATGATAACTGGATGCAAAAGAAACAAATCATAATATATCACAATTCTCCCCTTGAATCCTCTACAATCGAGTAGGGCAAGAATTAAATATGGAACTTAATAACCTAAGCCTTTTCTGTGTAATCATTCTGTAGCATCTGACTAATTTCATTCACTAACAATATTTACAGAGGGCTGACTATCTATGAAGAAAATTGTACTATGCACTAACTACAGACAATACAATTCTTGGCCTCAAGGGGTTATCATGTTAACAGAGTGTCAGCACAGTCCTTGCCTGTCTTTTTATGTACTAACTTGTTTTTTTATGCACTAACAGCACAGTACTATCTTTTCATTTTTTTTGGTAAAGTTTTCCATTCCGGTTTCTTGTCTATCTTTGTGGGTTTGAAAGAATGGTTAGCAGGTTTTAAATGATAAGCTTGAATAGCTCACTTCCATTTTATTGGGGAAGACTTTGTTAGAATGGTGAAATTTAAGAAGGATCTTGAATAAGAGAAGGAAGGAAATGAAGGGGGAGCAAGAGGAAACAAAGATTTTCCTAAAGAACCTACTATATGCTAGTACTTTACAAATACTGTCTCCTTTGATTCTTACAATAACCTGTAAGGTAGTACTTATTATGATCCTAATTTTACAGTTGAGGAAACTGAAGCAGACCAAGGTTAAGTGACTTGCCCAGAGTTACACAAGCCAGTAAGTTTCTGAGGCAAGATTAATTCTGATGAAGTCAATGAAATTTAAGAAGAACCTTGAATAAGGGAAGGAAAGGAGTGGGTGCACGATCAACCAAGTTAGTAGCACACAATTTAGAAATTCAGTCATGGTAGCTGAGAATTCCTGGGGCTAATGGTCAGTTAGATTCAGGTACAACAGAGGATAATATATTTAGAGCTACACAAGACATTGAACTTAATCTAGTCTAACCATCCCATTTTATAGAAGAGCAAACTAATAATGAGAGAGGTTAAGTGATTTGCTAAAAATTAAACAGGATTTGAACCCAATCTTTTGACTGCAAATCCAGCAATCTCTTAACTACGTCTTACACAGGAATCAAGAAAGGAATTGTCTGTTTTTTGTCAGACTCATTACAAACTCTGTACTTGTGTTTGCAGCTTTCACCCCATCACCTCACGACACTCAGCCAATTTTATTAGACAGATTCTTTTTTTGGTCTCTATTTCACAAATGGAGAGACTGAGGCAATCACTAAGGAAGCATAGAGGCAACCCAAGTGCCATAATCTTCCTCACTCAGTATTTCTACCAAGACCAGCTGTGATTCTGCTAAAATGGTTACGATAACTGAGAACAGAAGTTTTTTCTGACCTTCCCTGAAAACTAGTTTTCTTTTCCAATGTTAGAGGCTATTAATAGAAATCCTCTCCCTGCTACCCCAAAATGAACTTCAGGCTTTTGGGGAGTTATAATTTTGAATGAATGAACTATCACTCAAGGCTTGAGCTCATAATTTCCCACAAACTGACTAGGTTTAGGGTGGACATTACCAACAGGAAGCTCTCTAAGGAAGAATCAGGGTACTGTGCAGGCAGTTAGTACTACAGTACAGTACAGTGAGTGGTCCTTTTGTTGTCCTACACAAAAAGGACTGAACCTGTGATTTCATTGCTTTAGGGAACTCCTGGATAAGGACACTCCTATCAATATAGGTCAGCACGTTCTTTGCAATTTATAAACTGAGAAAGCTGCCTAGGAAACTGAGAGGTCAAGGGACTTGTCTGAGATCACGCAGCCAATATGTGTTCAAGGCAGGACTAGAACCAACATATTCTAGTACTGAGGCCAACACTTTATCCACTCTACCTCTTTGCCCTGCACATAGCAAAGTAATGTTGAGAGGGGTTATTACCTACAAAATTTGCTTTTATAGGATCACAGGATTTAGAGATGTAAGAGACCTTAGAAACCAGCTAGTCTTGCTTTGTAGAAATGCAAAATCATCATCGTCATCATTGTCACCATCATCATCAACATCATCATCGTCATCGTCATCTCCTGTGGATTCAATCATCATGTCTATGCTGATAATTCTTAGATCAACCTACCCAGTCCTAACTTCTTTCCTAACCTCTCTCTCATCTCCATTGCCCATTGGATGCCCATTGGACATCTCAGACTGGACAAACTACTGAGGTCTTGTAGAAGTCTAAAACTGAACTCATTATCTTTCCCCCCAAGCCCTCCACTAACTTGCTGCCAAAGGGCACCACTATCTTCCCAATCACCCAGGCTCACAACTTCATATCTTCCTCACCTCCTCATTCCCCCCACCCACCCAAATCCAATCTACTATAAAGTCATGGTGATTCTACATTCAAAACACCTTTCATATATTCCCTTTTCTCTTCTCTGACACTGTCACCACTCTGGTACACCCAGGCCCAAAATAATCTTCCTAAAGCCGACTATGTCACCCCCTCATTCAGTAAACCTCAGTGGCTCCCTATTATCTCCAAGATAAAATATAAAATACTTTGCCTTTTAAAGACCTTTCTAACCTGAACCCTTCCTAGCTTTCCTCCCACAAGACACTCCTTCTCCTGACTTCATGCTTTTTTTCAATGGCCCATGCCTGGAATTCTGTCTTGACTCATCTTAATCTCCTAGCTTCCTTCAAGTCCCAATTAAAATCTTACCTTCTACCAGAAGCTTTTCTCAGTCTCTGTTAACATGTTAGTGCCTTCTCCTTAACCAATTGTCTCTACATACATACATACATTTCTATAAATATATATATATATAAAGAGAGAGACAGAGAGACAGAGACAGAGACAGAGACAGAGACAGAGACAAAGACAGACACACAGAGACAGAGAGAGTTCCTTTAGGCCAGGGAGTATTTTATTATCTTTCTGTGCATCCTCAGCACTGAACACAGTGCCTGGAACATAGTAGACTTTTAGCAAATGCTTGTTATCTTGACTTAAAGTGTTGAGTTCTTTCTCATTAAAGATATCATGCTTATATCAAAAACAAAAGCAAAAACAAGAACAACCCAACCCAACACCAACCTTGTTTCCAAGATTACTACTAGATACATTCCTATCTCATTCTCTTCCGAGGGGATGCAGTGAGGTGAGAGAAGGGAAGATTAGTAAGAATTACGGAGTAACCATTCTGACAATATGGAAATAGGTCAAGACAAGAGACTGGGAGGTCAGCAGTCTGAGTGGCATGAGAAGATTGCATGGCAACCATAATCATCCTTGAAATAGAGCCAAGCATTGAAAAGCTAGTCTCTAAAAGAAAGAGATATCCTGATTGATACTTATTAAACCAGTTGTTACCAGCGAGAGGGGAATGAGGAAAACAAAGAGGAAGAAGCAAGGGAGGAGAAAAAAGTTTACTTTAGGACTAAGAAGCAGCTAGGTGGTGCAGTGGATAGAACACTGGACCTGGAGTCAGGAAGACCTGAGTTTGAATTCTCCCTCAAACACATACACAGTCTATGTGACCCTGGGCAAGTGACTCACTTAACCTCTCTCTCTGGCTCAGTTTCTTCATCTGTAAAATGGGTATATAACAGCACCAACTTGCCAGGGTTGTTGTAAGGATCAAATGATGATATTTGTAAAGCACTTTGCAAACCTTAAAGTACTATATTTATTATCAACTAAAACATTACATTGGAAAAGAATGGAAAAATTTCATTTAAAGAGGCTGAAACTCCATCTCTAGGCTGTGCTCTTTTCCTTGGTGGATAGAATCAAAGCCTGGTCATTCCCAAGGACAAAGTGCCTGGCTACGATAGTTACGCCACTAATATTTTTCACCTACTAAAGTAATTTTGGCAAAGGTACTAGTAAATAAGACCAACTTAAAGCTCCTGTTTGTCCTTCAGCTATGAGCTGTTATTTGGAAATATGTATCAGCACAGTTCATGCTGGGCCACTCTAAACTCTATTTGTCTTGGATACTGGGCTTATGAAGCCCAAAATTAAGGGAATTTTGAGAGCAAATAAAAAGACAAATGGGGAAGGGTGAGAAATTAAGGTGGCTAGGTGGTGCAATGGATAAAGTGCCAGGCCTGGAGTCAGGAAAATGCATCTTCTTGAGTTCAAATCTGACCTCAGATACTTACTGGCTAGGTGACCCTGGGCAAGTCATTTAACCTTGTTTGCCTCAATTTACTCATCTGTAAAAATGAGCTGGAGAAGGAAATGGCCAACCACTCTATTTTCTCTGCCAAGAAAACCCCAACTAAGGATCAGCTAGGTGGTTCCGTGGACAGAGCACCAGCCTTAGAGTCAGAAGGATCTGAGTTCAAAGCTGGCCTCAGACACTGGACATTTACTAGCTATGTGACCTTGGGTAAGTCATTTAACCCCAACTGACTCACCAAAAAGCAAAAAAACAAATCAGGTTACAAAGAGTAAGACATGACTAAAAAACTCACATCAACAACAACACAGCATCAATACTGGGTCATGCATGTTAAGTGTTAGTATGGAATGTTTTGTGTAATACACAAAAAGTTTTCAACAACACAACTTTATGGTTAATTTCAGACACTATGCTAAGACAGTCCAGCACCCTATAAAAAAAGAAATAGCAAGGCTGAATAGTAGCAGAGAGCTAATCAAGCTTCCTTGCATTTGAAGTTTGTACCTGACTTTGCACTAAGTTATTCTGGAGGTGCATATGGTTTTCTGAAGCACGTGCTATATAGCACACTACATGAAATCAGGAAACCTGGGTTTAAACACTAGGAGTGATAACCTATGTCATTTATATTCCTCATAAAGGTATTGCAAGGATGGATTCACAAATCTTATAAAGGGCTTTGAACTTTGTTCCCTTCCTTGGATGGAAGGCATAGCAACAGTGTCCAGGAGAAAAAAAAAGAAGCTAAATAAATAGCATTTTTGTTTTTCTGTGTTTGAAAGGAAATGGAAGAAAAAGGAGGGGAAATGTTAACAATCAAGAAATTTGCAGATATTTATTAAATATCTACTATGTGCCATATACTATCTAGGCACTGGGGGATACAAAGATAGAAAGGGTCCCAATCGTCAAAAAGCTCACATTCTTTTGAGATTATAACAAAATGCTTGTATTGCATAAGAGGTTTACAGGGCATGGTAGATAGAGTGGTAGGCTTGGAATCAGGAAGAATTTAAATCCTACCTCTGACATTTGCTAGCCATAGGCATAGGCAAATCTCTCCAAGCCTCAGTTGACACGTCTCTAAAATGAGGAGGTTGGAGTAGATGGTTTCTGAGGACCTTTTCAGATCTAAATCTATGATCCTCGGATTTACCTGAACGGTCACACAGTACATTTCTTTTTATTTATTAATTTTAATTTTTTATTCATTTTAAACTAAAATACAATAAAAAAGAACATTTCCATGTACACAGCAGAACATAAGAGAGGATTCAACATAAAAAAGCAATAAATTTCCATTTCATGAAAACCTATATAACAAATTCTACATGTGCATGGTGTATTTTCATAAGCATTCTCTTCCTAGACAGCAATATTTCTCAAGGTAAGTCATGTTCTTGGAGTGATCTAGGATGCTCCTTACACAAAGATCCTAATTTTCATGTTTGGAGTTTTTATGTCTTTCAAGTTCTTTCTAATACTAATGAGAATGATTCCTTTCCTTAGGGGCTCAGTCAATAACAAGTCTTCCATATTTTTAAAAAGTCTTGCCTTTACATTTTTTATGTTCAAAAAAGGCTCTGAAACACATCTTTAATACTAATACAATATATTTCTTTAAATTTTTTTATTCTGAACCTAACAACACTACATGCAAAGTAGAACAGAAAAAGAAGATTGTTCTTGAGGTGGCCTATTCTACTTCTGTGTATCTCTAATTCTAAGGAGGTTTTACCTTACATTAAGTCAAAATTTGCCTCTTTGAAACTTTTCACGTGTAATCTTTCTACCAGGAGACAACTCTTCGGATACTTAGGGAGAGTGACCATGTCTGCTGCTACTTCATTTTCTTACATTGTCTAAGGTCTGAGACTTTTACAACCCTCTCTGGGTAAAACCAAACTCAGGCTGGCAGCCAAAGGTAAGGGATAAACATGTTGATATGACTAAGAACTGTAAATATTGATTTAAAATGTTACAAACCATTATATTTCTTCTAGGATCTTTTTATCCCGAGAGTTTAAGGCTTCTAACAAGGCATTAGCCATTAATAATAATAATATCTCAGAACAAGATTAAAGCATTTTGCATTTTAAAATGTCTTTTAATAATTGGAGGAATAGAGGTGTTGACAAGCTAATGACTGGCCTGTCAAAGAATTAATATTTGCTGAACTGAACTGAAATCAATAACAGATTCAAGAAAAGAAACCAATAGTCCAATGTTGAAGAGATTTTTCTGTTGTAAATACCTCAGACTTTTGTATATTTTTAAATATGCAGCACTCATTTTTAAAAGTTAAAGAACATGATGAAGGGAATTTTTCTGCATCCCTATGGCTCAGAACTAGCAAAGAGACATAGGTCACATGGCAAAGTGAGAATTTCAATTTGGTTCTATATAGTCAGTTATGCCTTATTGCCTTTCTTATTACAATCTGAAAGATTAAAGTCATCATTTATTTATTACCAGATTCATAGCTAACAACCTAGTAGAAGACGGTTTCAGACAGTTTGAGAGCCAGTGAGCCACTGCATTGGGCACTGAGCAAACATCTGGGTAAAGTGCTGGGCAGCCATATCAACACAACAGCTGGATGCCATATGTAAACCTACAACCTCTGTAGCCAACAATTCCCATTACTCTATTTTCAGATACTTCTCCACATCCAAAGGCTTCTACCCCTCTTCTTCTGCCAAGATCACTTCACTCATTTACTCCTTTTCCCTGTCTCACTTCCCTATTCTGCCTAGGATAATAATCCCATCTGCCTTCTCTGTTCTCTTCTCTCATGTACATCTCTGTTATCTTCCTTTCTCCACTTCAGTCTGCACCTGGAAGCATTTTTCCTTTTCCTGCTTATCCAGTTGCTTCTCCTAAGACTCTCTGCAGAATTCATTTATACTGTAAAGGCTTCTAGTGGATTTCCTATAACTGGAGATTTTCCTTAAGTTTTCCCCAACATTTTCTGCTCACCAGTGAAGGTTTCCCACTTAATCTTAAGGTCACAGCTTGATGATCAAATTTCCTTTATAAGTATGGCTTAAATTGGTTATGATCTCACTGAATTTTATAGCTAGTTCCTGCTTTCAGTTGAAGTTCAGAAATGTAACCTTGGCTAACATGGGTGGGGTGTGATGTGGAACCTGTTATTTTATAATTAAAGCCCTGCTGAAACCTCTTTTGCTGGACAAGATTTCATCTTTTAATTTTTTTTTTCAGTAAGGCTACTGAATGCATTGCTAAAGCTCCCTAAATATCATACAAGATATTAAAAAGTAGCTCCAGTTAAGGTTAGAGTGAAGTAAGGTCTTTTTTTTTAATGGGCTAACTTCACAGTGATGTCAGATTTCCAATAGTTATGAGTTACGAGATCTCTAAAGTCTCTTCCAAGAATCTATGGTTCTATGATTATAGGGATGCAGGATCTTAGAATAGAAGGGACTTTGGTGGTCATTTAGTCCAGCTCCTCTACCCAATGGCGAAATTACCTTGAAAAACATCCCAATAAGTTGGTTGTTCACCCTCTGCTTGAATGCTTCCAGGGGCAGGGAAACTCACTACCTCATAAAGCAGTTCATTCCATTTTTAGATAGCTCCAATTGTTAAGAAATTTATTTTCCTACTGAGTCAAAACCTGTATCCTATAAGTTCCACCCTTTGGTCCTGGTTTCTATGACTAAGGTAATATGGGGAGAGAAAAAAACCCAAGCAAATAAATAACCTAAAAAAGCCCTTCCTCAAAATAACATGTGGTGGGAAGACTTGTATGAACTGATGCAGAGTGAAGTAAGCAGATTCCAGGGAAAGATATACACAGTGACTGCAATAATGTAAATGAAAAGAACTCTCGAAGGAAGCCAAACTCTGAGTAATTATATAGTGATTATAATGCCCAATCTTGGTCCTGGAAAACAAATGAAGAAACTCATTCTCCTTCCTTTTGGCAGACAGTTGGAGGGAATATGGGTGTGGAATGTTGTATATACTGTCAGATGTGGTGTCTGGGCTAGTCGTTTTTAGCTTAATAAATTTTTGTAACATGGAAAGAGTTGAGCATTGTACCTACCAGAAGCTGAGTGTGTGTGTGTGTGTGTGTGTGTGTGTGTGTGTGTGTATATATGCATGCATCTCATTCCTCTTCTCATGGGCAGGTCAAACGCCTTACTTGTTTCTGGGTTTGGCTTACTCATTCCAACTTTCTCTCACCCTGGCAGGTCTAAGTTCCCAGAGGTAGACCACCACAACGTGGTTACGCCAAATTCTCTCAGGGTCCTGCCCTACTGGGGGATAATACACTTCCCCTTCTTACTAGCCTAGTTCTTCTGTCCCCATGTAATGTGTTTTCTTTCTCTACAGCCAGACACTTACAAGATAACATCCACACAATGTGTGATATTTAAACAACCAAATACTGATACTTCTAGATTTTAAACATAACCATTTACTTGATAAGGCAAAAGACATATATCATATACAAATAATAAAATACATTATAATACACACATAAACTCAGATCATACTCTTCCACCAACTATACTTAAAAACTATGATGAAGAGTGGGTCCACACTTATAAGCACCTGCCAGAGAAGCTCATGAGGAAGGAAAACTGCTACGCTTAGGGTAACTCACGCTTCTGGGCTGCTGGCCTAAATGTGATTGATCTATTCAAGAACCATTTGGTTTTATCACATGAAACACTTCTTTGCTTGCTTGACTGCTGACCCCTCTCTTCAGCTGGGGAACCCTTTTCTTTTCTTTCCTCAAACACAGCCTTTTAAATCTCTTTCAATTAACCATCATCCTTGAAAGGGCATTTAGAAACTGTTTCTTTTTAAGCAACAGAAATACAAAGCTATGGCTCTTTCTGGGTTACACAGATCAGATCTGCCTCTTAGTTACAGACCCCAAACAGTCAGCTGGTACCAGGTTACCAAAGCAAATGCAAATACCTCCTCTGCTTTTCCTTCTCAAGCCAGAAGTGGCAGCAGAGAGCAATGAACCCTTATGGAAAGCTTCACCTTTCATAATGGGAGGTGCTAAAGGGAAATAGCTTTCATTAGAACTCTTGGCAAAAGAAGTAAAGTTTCTCTTCAACTCATTTATCCGACGCCTTCTATCAGCTGACTGCTTCTAACTGTCACGGCAGACAAGGGTGTGCTAGAGCTAACTCTAACCAGCTCAAGAGAGCCAATTGTTTTATTTTCGGTGTGAACATTTCAAATACTACAAGTCAAGGCCTGAATTATTGTTTTGATGATTATCTAGACTTAAGAAAGTGATGGAGAAAATGTTAACAATGCAGATTAAATTTAAATGCATGCTCCGTGAACACTCCCTCCCACCCCACCCCCACCTCCCACCAAAAGTTGATTGTTAAACATTTACAAGCACACCAATGCCCACAGGGCAGCTTTTGTTTTTTCTTGCTGACTCCTCAATTTTTCTCTCCAGTTCTTATACTGTCCCTCTTCCCTTCCTGCTATGTCTTCAGTTACTTAAATGAGAAACTCCTGACTGTCAACGGTGCACCTTTTGCTTAAAAAGTCAAAACTCTCCAACGTTCCAAGTTCACGGTGCTTTTAAATCATAACTCAGTCTCCAACTGCTTTGTAATTTATAATAATTTCTCATTGTTTTATAATCTTTAATGATAAAATGTATATGCAAATTAATTAATATGTCATCATGCTTTGCAGTTCTCTGATGCCTTTAACATGGTAGTCTTTCTCTTTAGTGATCTCTTGTTTCTTTACATTTAAATTTATCTACCCGTGTGCCTCTTTATAACATTAAATTGTTCCCAAACAAGTGAGATATTAACAAAAACATACAAGTCCTCACAAAAATTATAGATCGTTTTTTCTCTAAAACAATCCAAGTCACATATGAAAGCTCTTTCTTCATACTCCTATTAAGTGTATATTATAATATGCTTCTATTTCTACTCTTAAAACATCAAAATATTCATCTATAACCATCACATCCTATGACAGTGACTATAATTTCCTTTACACAAAAAGATGTTTTCTGTCCCTTTCATTGCCAAACTGTTGTATTTATCTGAAAAGAACATTATACTTTATACTTTGTTTAAAAAAAAAAAAGGATTCAATCCTGTAGGGTAGTGGGGATACACATGGAAATGACAGTGATGTAAAAATAAAACAAAATGTTTTTAAAAATTATATATTGATTATAAATACTACCTCTACC
Organism: Phascolarctos cinereus; assembly: GCF_003287225.1. Classification (NCBI taxonomy): domain Eukaryota; kingdom Metazoa; phylum Chordata; class Mammalia; order Diprotodontia; family Phascolarctidae; genus Phascolarctos; species Phascolarctos cinereus. The sequence goes on along the minus strand of NW_027555514.1, from coordinate 195,527,778 downwards.
TGACGTTAGAGCAATCAAAGTCTAATTGGGCTTTATATATGTTCATTTTTCTATTTGAAAACTCCAATGAGATTTAAGAATGGGAATATAACTTCCCAAAGCTGTTCCTATCAACTATTAAGGGAAGATAACAGACACAGAAAAGGAGACAATATTGTGAAAGAAATTAAGGATTTGTTGTTTGTTTTTTTTAAGGATAGAAATTTGGTACAGAAACAACTTAGAATCATGAGAAAACTGACAAATAAGAAATAGTTATAGGTATATAGACAAGGCTTGAAGATGTCAAAAGAAGCATAAAAAAGCTAGAGACCAGGAAAAACAGAATTGGTGGAGTCAAGGAGAACAAAGCCCTTTCCTACCTTCCCAGTCTCCTTATACCTTACTCCCTGCTATATACTCTTTGATCCAGTGATGTTGGCCTCCTGCTCTGTTCCATGAACAAGGCATTTCAGTTCTCAATTATGGCTGTTTTCTCTGCCTGTCCCCCATGCCTAGAGTGCTCTCCCCCCTCATCTCTACCTCCTAGCTTCCCTGCCTTCCTTTAAGGCTCAACTAAAATCCCACTTTCTACAAGAAGCCTTTCCTAACCCCTATTAATTCTATTGCCTTCCTTCTGTTATTTATTTCCCATTTATTCTGTATATAGCTTGTTTATATATATTTGCTTGCATGCTATCTCCCCACCCATTAAATTGTAAGCTCCTTGTGGGGAGGGACTGTCTTTTGCCTCATTTTGTATCCTCAGACCTTAGTATGGTATGAAATTTATAGATGTTTATTGGTTCATTGATTAACCTTATCAGCTCCCATGGGTACAATTACTACATCTAAGCAGCTGCTTCCTAGATAGAGATAGCGATGTAGATAGTGATAGATATAGATGATAAAGACTCAGATCCAGCCTAGTCTCTTTCTTGGTGTCCTCTTCTACAACAGCACCTGCCTATTGGACGTTTTGAACTGGATGTCCTGGAGGCATCTCAAAATCAACACGTCCAAAACAGAACTCAAATATCTTCCCTCTTAAACCTACCCCTTTTCCATATATCCCTATTCCTTGTCAAGGGCACCACCATCCTTCCATATACACAGGGTCACAATTTGGAGTCTTTTCAACTCTTCACTCTTATTCAGTCCCCTTCCCCATCAGTTGTTCCATCTTGTCACTTCTATCTCCATTCCATCTCTCATATACATCCCCACCTCTCCACTAACTCAGCCTCCAAATAGTCCAGGCTCTCTCATCACATCCTACCTGAATTACTACAATAATCTCCATTTTAATCTCCCTACTTTAAGCCTCTCTGCACTCAAAATCACCTTCCCAAAAGACACCAAAGTGATTTTCCCAAGACTCAGGTATTATCTTGTTTACCCTTAATCAACTCTGCTTTCTATCACCTCTAGGACCAAGTATAAAATCCTCTGGCACAGAAATATCGTCATCACTTGTCTCCTTCCTGCCTCTCCAGTCTTCTTCACATTATTCACCTCCATGTACTCTCTGATCCACCCATACTGCCTTCCACACACATACCACTCCATTTTTTCTGTCTCTATTTTTGCATTGGCTTTACTCTAGCCTGGAATAGATTTCTTCCTTATGTCTACCTTTTGGAATTCCAGGTTTCCTTCACATGCCACCTATTTCATGAAGCCTTCCTCTATCCTGCCCTGCCCCTCCTCCCAACTACTAGTACAATCTTTGCCCAAACTACCTTGTATTCATTTTGTATATAGTATGTATACATGTACATGTTTATGTGTGTGCACACACATGCATAAGTTTATGTGCATACACATACACACATATATCTATATGTGTATGTGTGTATGTATACACACAGGCACGAGCTGGGAATATATGCCTACATGCATGAGTGCGCGCACACACACACACACACACACACACACACACACACACACACACATACACAATCTCCTCAGTTGAGAGCAGACACAGCTTCACTTTTGTATTTGTTTCCCAGCATTTAACACAGTGTTTGCAGATTGATTAAGTGGTTGAAAAACAAACTTTGTGGTCAGAAACCAAGATATCTCTTGAATCAAGGATCAAGTGGTTACAAGAAAAATAGTTTCCACCTGGAACCAAAGGTGGACTTAGGTCCCAGATAGAATCTTGCTTCTTTGACAGCCATGGGAAAATGAGATTTGGTATTGGAATCAAAACAGAGGAAAGCATAGACTAACAAGGCAGGACAGAGATACTACAGGAAAAACCAGCCAACTAAATGGGAAAAAAATGAAAGACTGTTAAAGGCTAATAATTGCCTTAAATTGAGACAGCTATCTAAATATGGAAAGACTGTTTACCTGCAACTTACTTATACACAACTGAATGATAGTTGTCATTTTATTTTTTACATTTCTATTGGGGAATAAAGAAGGTAAAATAGAGATCCTTGCACAAGGAGACAAATTGGACCTCACAGGTATCAATAAAGATTTGTAGGATGAAACCAATGTCTTAGAAAATGGCTTCTTACTCTAAAGAAACAGGGCAGGTAAAGGTGGGGAGTTAGATGCAAAGTAATACTGTATATTAAAACATAGCCATATGAGAAAAAAATCCAGGAACTAGAGAAGGAAATATGGAGGACAAAAAACAATCAAGGCAGAAACAGAAGCAACGCTGTCATCAGAATGTACTCCAGACTACTTGTACAAAAAGAAGGAGTAGATGAGGTGTTTGAGAAACAGATCACAATCCTGGCAATCCTGGCCTAGAGGGATGATAATAGTGACAAGGGGAGGAATGGAAGCTTCAATTATCTGGATATCTCCTAGAAGTGTCTCCCTGCCAAAAGCGAGCAGCTAATGATTTCTTAATTTGCTTTAATAGTCATTTCATTTTTCAAAGGTAGAAAAACCAACAAGAGGGAAATTATGGAACTGACTTACCAACAAAAAGGAACTGGTTGTTGAGTTAGAATTAATGTGGACATTGGGAAAAAATCCTAAAACCAGAAGGCAAATTTGATCTTAGGTAAAATTGAGTCTTAATAAAAAGAGGCATTTGTTTATTCAATAAGCATTTATTAAGCACCTATTAAATGTGGGGATACAGATATAAGAGTGGAGGCTGAATGAGTGAATCAACCAATCATTCCCCTCCAACTAAAGTAACTAACTTTATTGGCTAAGGGCACCTCTACTAAATCAATTAGTCAAATGAATAGGTCAAATATCCCATCCCATTTAAAGTAACTACCTCGATGAGGTAAGAATAGCTCTCTTGAGTCAATCAATTTATCACAAGCATTAAACTAAAAGCAACAACCTTCTTAATCAAGTTGGGAAGGAATAGAGTGCTTCAAGTCACTGGATGAAATTAAATTACCTGGGAGACAGTCATATCATGTTGGTCTGTGTAAAATAGCAAGCCAAGTCTGAGTCAGCATTTCAGTGGAGAGCCATTCTAGAGGAGAAAGGAGTCCAGCCAAGCTCCCAAGAAATGGGAGGGGAGAAGGAGAGTATGTCTGCTCTCTCCACCTTAGCCAGGGGATGATCTTGTAAACTTAGAAAGGCTGGAAGATTTTTTGGACTTGTCATTGGAACCTAGCAGTGTTCCTGGAACAGCAGGGTCTGCATGGGGAGCTGTAAACAAACTACATACGTGGAGGAAAGATAGCTTCAGGACTGACCAGAAAGTCCTGCAGACAGCTATCCCATGCCTAAGGGAACCTGGTGTGGGCCCCACAAAAGGGAGAAAAGGAGTTCCAGCAATCAAGATCTGTAGTTACCCCTTTGGTAACGTGCTGCCCAAGCTCTAGCCCACTTTTCCCCTGTGGACTCTGAACTTGTGGGAAAGTGTGCCCCTGGTTTGGGGGGATATTTGCACCAATTTCTCTTACAAAACCACCTTAATAAACACCCATTTCTAAACACTAATTAAATTTGGCTGGCTAATTGATAAGTGATAATTAATGGGGGAAACACATGGGTGAGGAAGGGCTTATGAATGATAACCAGACAACCACTCCTGACCCCTCAGGCTGGCCCCTAAAGTCCTGAAAGGAGATGGATCCAAGTTATAGGGACCTGACTCAGTGCTGCGGGTAGGTGAGGTAGGGGGTAGGGACAGTGAGCTTGAGAGTCTGTGCTGCACAAAGGCAAAATGAAAACTGGCTTATGTTCAACTGGGGGATATTAATATTTAAACATAAAAACAAAAACCTTATTTGAGGAGGGATAGAGTGTGAATAATTAGGGCAATCAAGAAAGGCTTTCCATAGGTTGTAGCACCTGAGATGAGCCTTGAAGGAAGCCGAAAGGTGAAGGTGAGGAGGTAGTGTATATATCCTCAGGCACAGTGAGGTAACTTAGGAAAGACCATCAAGGAGAAAAATGGAATATCAAATTCAAGGAACCAGAAGTAGGCCAGTTTTGCCGGGGATGGGTGCAGGAGAGTAATATGTAATAAATCTGGAAAGGTAGGCAGGAATTTATGAAGGGCTGTAAGAGTCTGTATTTATTTTATCCTAAAGGCAATAGGGAGCCAATGATGATTCTGGAATAGGAGAGTAATGTGGCCAAGACATGCTTTAGGAATATTTACTTGGCAGGTGCAGATTAGTGAGGAGAGACACTAGAAGCCAGGTTTATAATTAGGAACCCATGATACAGGGGTAGAACTGACAAGACGGAAATTGATTGACCATAAGGAGGAAACAGAAAGTGAAAAGTCAAGGGTGACACTGAGATTGTGAAGACTGAAGGAAGAGAATGCTCTTAATAGAAATAGCAAAGTTTGGGGAGTGGGATGGGGAATGATGGGGTTTAGGAAAGATAATGAATTCCATTTTGGACATGTTGGATTTGAGATGCCTAAAGGATATCTACCCAAGAAGTGAATATGGTTCTGGAAGTGGACAGCTAATACTCAAATGGGTGTGTGATCTTACTGATTTGGCAATTCCCCCCAACAATGTAGGTTGAAATCTCTCCATGCCTACCCATCCTTTGTGACTTTTGTGCAAGTGATGCCAAACATTTTCCACATATAAAGGGTCCACTTAACATTCTCCCAATATCACAAGGATACCAGTGGAGCACTCTGGATTTCTACATGTCATCCCTCACTCTTATCACATGACCAGCCCGTCTTTTCTTTCTACCCACAATGCATGCAATTCTCCATTGTCTTCTCTACAATATTTATATTTAGTTTTTAGCATGGCTCAGATGAACTACATGATCAGACACAGAAGGAACAGGAAGACGCAACCGCTGAGCCACTACTAGTCATATGAAAGAATTAGCAGATGTACCAAAATACTGGAGAAAGGGAAATGGCATCCGATTTTCAAAAAAAAAAAAAAAAAGGAAAAAGAATAAGACCAGAACACTAACTAGATTTCATTAAAAGGAAATTTGTAAACACCTAATAAAGGAAGTGGTGATCAAAAAATGTTCATCAGGAACAGGTCATACAAGACCAACCTTATTTTCTTTGTTCGCAGGGTTACTAGTCTGTTAGATCAGGAAAATGCTGTGGATTGAGTTTTTCAAGATCTTAGCAAAACATCTGGCAAAGTTCCTTGTGCTGTCTTTTTTATTTTAAAATTTTTTATTGATGCTCTTTTTTTAAAAACATTATTGTCACATCTCAATGTCTTCTCTGTCCCCAAACAGAATCCTGCCTTATAACAAATACGCACAGTAAAGGAAAACAAATAAATACATTGACCATGTCTGAAAAATACTTGCCTCATTTTACACCTATGGTATACCACCTCTTTGCCAAGAGACAGCCAGCATGCTTTTCCATCAGTCATGATGGATCACTACATTGATCAGAGTTCTGAAGTCTTTCTGTGTTGTTTTTGTTTATTTTACCATGGTCATTGTGTATATTATTCTCCTGTCTCTGCTAACTTTGTTCTGCAACATTTCTTGCAAGTTTTTCCAAGTTTCCCTGAATTCTCCATGTTTTTCATTTCTTAGGACACAATAATATTCTACTACCTTCATATATCACAATTTGTTCAGCCATTCTCCAATCACTAGGTACATATTTTTCCACCCAGTTCTTTTTTTTACTGCAAAAAAGTGACACAATAAATATTTCTGTAAACATGAAAACACTAGAATTAATATAATAAGATGAAATTTAATAGGCATACATATACAGTCGGTCTTATACTTGAGTTTAGAAAATCAACTACATAAGTCCAAGGTGGGGGAGGTGTGGTTAGCTATGGCTCATTTGAGAAAGATCTGGGGGTTTTAGGGGATGGCAGTCTCGATATGTGTTAACAGTGTGATCTGGCAGCCAAGAAAACTAATAGCTAAGTAATTTTAGACTGCACTGAAAGGCATAATATCCAGAACTGTACTGTGCCCTGGTCAGATGACATCTGGAGTATTGTATTCAGTTCTGAATCTCATTTAAGCAGGGATGTTGGCAAGCTGGAAAGTGTCCAGAGAAGGGAAGCCAGTATGGTAAAAGGCTTTGAGTTCATGAAAATTGCAGATTGGTAGAAGGAACTTGAGGTGTTTAGTTAAGAGAAGATTTAGGGTTAATTACCTGAAAGACCGTCACATGTAAGAGAAATTAGATTCATTCTATTTGTCTCCAAAGAGAGAAGTGGGAGCAACAGGTAGAAGTTTGTGCTTATGAAGATAAGGTGAAGGAAGCAGAGATATTTACTTTGAAGAAGAGAAGACCTGGGGCAGCAAGGTGGCACAGTGGATAGAGCACCGGCCCTGGAGTTAGGAGGACCTGAGCTCAAATCCGGCCTCAGACCTGACACTTACTATCTGTGTGACCCTGGGCAAATCACTTAACCCCAACTTCCTAAAAAAAAAAAAAAGAAGAAGAAGAAGAGAAGACTTGAGGGAGTTATGTATGGACTTAGGTGGCACAAAAGTATTCGGTACATAAGTTAGTATTAGACTTGTTCTCCTAGTCTCTAGATGGTAGAACTAGCAACAATGGGTAAATTTAGCAAAAACAAAACAAAATCTAGGTTTGAAGTAAGGAAAACATGCCTAAAAATTAGAACTTTCTGGAAGTGGAATGGGCTTCCTCAAGAGATAATGGATTCCTCCTCACAAGATATATTCACACAAGGACTGAATAACCCCCTTGTTGGGTACACAAGAGATTCTCAATGAGATGGCTTCTGAGGTCCTCTCCAACTCTAAGATTATGTGACTGTGACTATATATACTTCATATCCCAGGATTCCCTTGCATAATAATAATTATAATTATTATAATTAGAGGAAAGATCACAGGATTTAGAGTCAAGTAAAACCTTTTTACATTTAAATCTTGATTTGTTGTGTGCCGGGCAAATTTCACCTTTTTAGGCCCCATTCTCTTCATCTGTAAAATGAAGGGATTTGATTAGATGACTTCTAAGGTCTCTGCCTGCCTTGACACCCTGTGATCCTATGACTATGCCCACAGTGTACTGAAGATGAGGTGGGGGATGGGGAGGGGTACCCTCAGTCAGAGAAACAAAAGAGAAAGGTTAAAGTCCCAGGACCAGAAAGTCTTTCAAGCAGAAACCCCTAATCCACTGCATCCTGGCAACAGAAAGTTACCCAAGTGGTGGCTTTTCATCACATGTATATGCCTAGGGAATTCTTGAGTTTATAAATCACTACTGGGCTATTTAGCATTCTCAGATTCTGATTCACACATGGCACAGTGAGCTACGGAGAGCCAATTGTGAACTCTGCCGAAAGGACAAGAGTCCTTAATCAACCCAGCATGAACACCTTCATTGTGAAACTCAGCATGTCTGAATGCCAAGGGTTTAATCATATGTATGCTAAAACCAACCGCGCTAGAAGGCAAAATGCCAGAGGTAGTTGTACTGCTCTGGGGACTGATGTGATCTAGGTCTTCTCAATGTCACTGGCTCAGGGCCAATCTTGGTTGGTGATGTATGAAACTTGATTCTCACTGATGGAAATTCAGAGGTCTACGTGAAATGAGGTTGGTAAACTCAGTTCAGTCCTTCCAAACAAAAATCAATACAGTTTTACTACAGCTCACATATGCCTATAGAGTCAAAATTCCTTACAAACAGCTCATTATGAAGAAGATGTGAAGTACGTGATTTGACTTTGGATAATTATGACTAAAGGCAATAAAAGTCTAATGTAACTCAGCCCAGAGAATGGACATTAGACCTCCCTCACTTTCATTCAGTTTATGAGGGGGTTTTACTCCATCTATTAAGAAGTGCTACTAAATTTTAAGCTACTTAAGGGCAGAGACTATTTGTGAAAGTGGTAGGATCATCTTGAACTGGCTGGAGAGCTGATTGTTAAATTTTAAGTGTGGGCCTTTACACCTTGGAAATTGGTAAGCTACAAAATATGGCTTGATGTATTGTTTTGTTGATTATCTAGACTTAAGAAAGTGATGGAGGAAAATTTAATATTGCAGATTAAACATATAAGTGCGTAGTACATACTTTTTTTGGGGAGGGAGGTGGTGGGGAAAAAGGTAGCTGTTAAACAACCCAAGGTAGGACACTAGAATAGAAAAAGTACTGGACTTGCAAGGGAGAAGACCCAAGTTTTCAAATCCCTGCCCTGATACTTTTTAGGTGTGTAATTGAGCAAATCACTTTACCTCTGCGTCTAAGATTCCTCATCAATAAAAGGGGATAATACCACTTGCACGGTCTACCTCATAGGGCTTTTGTTAAGAAAGTATTTTGGTAAGTAGTGAGAAAGAGAAATGACTAGAATGCTGAACTTGGAGTCAGGCAGACCTGAATTCAAATCAACCCTCATATACCAGCTAGCTATGTGACTGTCAGCAAGTCACTAAACTTTTCTTGGCCTCAGTTTTCTCATCTGTAAAATGGGGATGATAATAACACCTACCATCCAGGGTTATTGTGAAGATAAAATATTTGTAAAGCACTTTAGAAAACCTTAACGTGCTATATAAATTTTAGCTATTATTAAGCTAACTACTAAATCCAATGTCCCCCCCCTCTTTAAACCATCCTTAACCTTCTAGATATGTCTTCAACTTTTCACACCATTGTCTACTCCCTCCTCTTAAATACAAATATCCTATGCCCTGTCTTTCCTTGGCTTCTGAGATACTGTCCTCTTTCTGGTACTCCTCTTATCTATCTGACTATTACTTTTCAAACTCCTTACCTATTTGACATCCACCTTCTTCCCACTATGCATGATTCTCTCTCAAGGTTCTACTCTGAGCTGTCTTCCCTTCTCTTTCTACACTTTCTCCTTTGGTGACCGTGTCAGCTCCCATGGATTCCATTCTTATCTCTATACCGATGACTCCCAAATCTAAATATATCCAACTCCAATTTTCCTCCTGGGCTCAGTTCCATATCAACAAGTACCAGGTGGACAACTCTGATGGCAGACCTGTAGTTGTCTCACACTCAACATATCCAATCTCCTAAGCTTCCCTACTTCCTATTCCCTATGGAAGATACTATCATCTTCTTAGCCACTAAAGTTCATAATGTTAGAGTTAGCCTTTACTCCTCCTTCTCCTTCAGGTCTAATATTCTATCAGTTGGCAAGTGTTTCCAAATCTATCTCACAGTATCTCTTGCACTCATCTTGGGCTTTCTACTCACATGGCTACCACCCTAGTACAGGGCCACATTCCTTCTCATCTGCAGTATTGTAAAAGGTATCTAACTGTTTTCCTTGATTCCATCTTATTTCTTCTGCAATCCAACCTCTACCCTTAAGACAAAATAACTATTGATGAATAAGGCACAAGTCTCATTGTTATTCTCCCACTCAAAAATCTTCTGGGGTTTTAAATTGCTTCTAGGATAAATTACAAACTCCTTAGACTGGTGTTTAAGGGTCCAAACTACCTTCCCAACCTTGTTTTGTGTTACTACTTTTCATGTACTTTGTGTTCCGTCCAACTTGCAGTTCATTGAACTCACATTTCGTCCTCCCACCTCTATGCATTTGTACTCCATACCCCAAATGGACTCTCTCCTTATTTTTATCTTCTCAGAATCATTGTCTTGTTTCGAGGATTCCGTCAGATGCCACCTTCCCTAATCCTCCCAGTTGTTAGTTCTCTCTTCCACATCAAAATGTCTTATATTTATATTGTCTCCTGCCTGCCTGCCTATCCCCAGTAGAACGTGAGATTCTAACACTGCTTTTTGCTTCTCTGTATCCTCAGCGCCAATCACAGTGGATTGAAAGCTGTAGGCATTTAAGAAATTTTTGTTGAATCATGTTTCATCATTGCATTCCCAGTACCTGGCCCACTGCCCCATACATAATAATGCTTAATAAATGTGTGTCAGATTGAATCGAAGCAGCCTGGCCCAGGGAGAGAGCACACAGGCAGGGGAATGAATCAGATCTGCCAATGGCCCTGAAGAATTCACTTCACCTACTGGGTCTGGTTTTTATCTGTAATATAAGATAACAATACAACCTCCTAGATCCTATTCCTGAACATGTATGATGTGGGGTAGCTGATAGAAAATTCACTCCAGGGAAGCATTCAGGTAGGAATTTTGCCAGGACTCTATGGTATTAACATGCAACAAGAGTAAAAATCCCTGTAGTTTTGAAATGACAGTAGAATAATAAGAATACATATGATTTGTAGATCAGAAAAACTATCTGATGGAAGGTATGCATGAGCAGGAGATAGAGAGCTCAGAAAACATAGGAAGAATAAAGAGGCACCTAAGAGGCATATATTCAAACTAGCTCAGGTATAGAAATCTTCAAAACTCATACCATGTGTCACATCCCCTATCTCTGAGTCCATACCAGAGGGCATCATGTTAGCGTGGAAAGAGCCCTTCATGTAGTTCTATAAACTATGAATTGTGACTTCTGTGAACCATGGGATCATAAGATCTAGAGCTGGAAGAGATATGAGAAGTCATCTAGTACAACCTTTTTTTTTTTTAATTTTATTACTTAACATATCTGGGAGCTAAGGCCCAGACTGGTCAGTAACTTGCCTAAGGTAACGCAGGGCATAAAGAAGCAGCAAAGCCAAGACTCAACCCTAGATTTTCTAATGCCAAATCCAAGTTTCTCTTTCTTTTTCAGGTCTCCCTGGACAAATTTTGTGTTTCTCGGATTGCATAGGAGATGGTCTGGGCAGCAGGTTAGCAAGAAACAAACATCAGTGCTCTGCTTTTCCCTTAATTGTTAATCTAAAGAGCTTCAAACATTTTTCCATTTTAGAAATGAGTAGACTATCAAAGGATATGAACAGATAGTTCTCAGATGAAGAAATTAAAGCCATCTATAGTCATATGAAAAAATGCTCTAAATCATTATTGATTAGAGAAATGCAAATCAAAACAACTCTGAGGTACCACATCACACCTATCAGATTGGCCAACCTGACAAAACAGGAAAATGATAAATGCTGGAGAAGATGTGGGAAAATTGGAACACTAATACATTGTGGGTGGAGTTGTGAAATGATCCAACCATTTTGGAGAACAATTTGGAACTATGCCCAAAGGGCTACAAAAATATGCATCCAGCAATAGCACTTCTAGGGCTATATCCCAAAGAGATCAAACAAATGGGAAAAGGATCCACATGTACAAAAATATTCATAGCAGCTCTTTTTGTGGTGGCAAAGAATTGGAAATGGAGAGGATGCCCATCCATTGGGGAATGGCGGAGCAAGTTGTGGTATATGAATGTAATGGAATACTATTGCGCTATAAGAAATGATGAGCAGGCTGACTTCAGAAAAACCTGGAAAGACTTATATGGTCTGATGCTGAGTGAAGTGAGCAGAACCAAAAGGACTTTGTACACAATAACAGCCACATTATGCAATGACTAAGATTGTTAAACTGAACTCTTCTCAGCGTTACGAGGATCTAAGACATCTCCAGAGGCCTCAGGATGGAAAATGCTGTCCACATCCAAAGAAAGAACTATGGAAGTCGAATCGCTATCACTTATTTTTACCTTCTGTTGAGTTTTGTTTCATCTTTCTGATGGTTCCTCCTATTGGTTTTAACTTCTATTTACAACTTCACTAATGTGAAAATATGTTTAATGGGTATTTAAATGTAAAACCCATATCAGATTGTACGCTGTCTTGGGGAGGGTGGGGGGGAGGAAGGGGGAGAAAAATTTTCAACTCAAAAGCATATGGAAGTGATTGTTGATAAATCAAAATAAATTAATTTTTTAAATGGGAAGAAAAAAACCCAAAAAAAGGAAAAAAAAAAAAAGAGAGAACTTCACACACACACACAAAAAGAAATGAGTAGACTGCAGTGGGGTCATTTGCTTAAAATCATACACCTACACAAGGCATTGTCATTTATTATCTCCATTTGGAACATCACATCCTTAGACAATAAGGTAACTAGTATTAGAAAGAACCAAAGATGTAAAGAAACAGCAGACAAACATCACTTGACATTATTATACTGCATAAAACTAGATACCTCATCAAAAGATAAGGCTCAGAGATAAGAAGTAACTATGTCCATCACAAAGTCTTCTCTTCTGAATATTAAGACAGCACTTGAAATGCACAATTGTCTAGTATCCAGGAGGCAGGGAGAAAGTTCTCCAATTATTTTAGGGGCTATCATGGAATTCTCAACATTAAATTAATCTTAATTCACTTCAGTCTGAAGAGGAACATATACATGGATGTGCTGATAAGTGTTTAACAACCATCTCTCTGAGGAAAAAATATGCAGGACACTCTTTTACGTTTAATCTGCATTATTTCATCATTTTCTGAAGTCTAGAATCAACAAAATAAGAAATCGAGCTCTGATTTATAGCATTTGCCAATTTCTAAGGTATACATGTTCACACTAAACATTTTCACAGTAGGCAGGAGGGAGCTAGCTGGAGCTCGTTCTGGTACATCCCTAAATACACGCATACCATCTCCACCAGAGATTGCTCTACCTCACTGCATGTGACTAGAAGCCTACACCCATAGACGGCAAGCCGGAAAGGTAGAGGGCAATAAACTTTATGTCTATTATCTGAAGATCAGCCTTCCAAAATTCATAAGGGTTCTCAACAGAGAGGTGGCCACGAGGTGGTGAGTTATTGTTGACCCCAGCAACATATGAAAAAGTTCACTAAGAAGCAGAGGGATTATTATGATTTGTACTGATAAAGGAAATCCACACACTGACAGAATCACAGATCTCTGAAGTTTTGAAGTAAATTAACACATTTCATATACATATGTGATAATTATAGTAGAGAGGACAGGGAATGTTATAAAATGTTAACAATGATAAGAACAGTAGCTGACATTTACATGCACTTTAAAGTTTACAAAGTGGATTGTATTAGATTAGTATTATTAATATTATATTAGTATTACATTAATATATTAATATTATATTAGTATATAGTATTATATGAGTATATTGGCATATAGATTGTATTAGATTAGATTAGTGGAGTAAAAGAGAATTTTATTTTAGCCTCACAACAACTCAATGTAGTAGGCACTACAGTTATTATCCCTATTTTACAGATGAGAAAACTGAGGCTCAGAGAGGTTAATGCTGATGTTCACCTAGCTAGTGTCAGAGACAGAATTTTAACCTATGTCTTCCTGCCTCTAAGTCCTGCATTCTATCTACTACACAAGGCATTTATGTAATCAGTCCAGTTAAAAGGGATATCTCCCTTCTGAACACTCTCACGCCATAGTTTGATCCTGCCCTTCCTCCAACTCTAGATGTGATGAGACCATGGGAAGCTTCGTGGACTTAACCTGGGGAGTACAGGGGCAACTAGGTGGTGCAGTGGACAGAGTGCTGGGCTTGGGTGTCAGGAAGACCTGGGTTTGAATTCCACCTCAGACACTTGTCAAGATATTAGGAGAGGGGGGCAGCTAGGTGGCGCAGTACATAGAGCACTGGCCCTGGATTTCAGGAGGATCTGAGTTCAAATACGGCCTCAGATACATAACACTAGCTGTGTGACCCTGGGCAAGTCACTTAACCCCATTGCCTAGCCCCCCCCCAAAAAAAAAAGATATTAGGAGATACCCTGTTTTCCAGAGCTAAGGCCCAGCAAAGAAGCTATGTCATGAGCTTGGCATAACAGCAATCCTTTGTACTCACCTTCTAGAACTGATGGCCCCTGAGCTTGGGCAAGCATGAGGAAGTCTAGGCATAAAGCCCCGCTATGAATGGACTTTTTGTCACTAAACAACCTTCCCTCACTGTTGCTGTTGTGCCTCACTACTATTGCTATACTACGCTGTTTGACTCTTTATCGAGCCACAAGTATATAAATGAAGGTTCGGCCACACTAAAATGGGTCCCCCGCATTAGGGGTGAGGCCCCAGCACATGTGTCTGATCTGCCTCCTTGCTTGCAAGCCATTCCCTCACTTTGAAATTAAACTTCTGTTTGATTCCTGACTCTCTAGTCTCTAGCCTGCTCCACAGGTTAGAGGCCAATTTGGTCCAGTTGACACACTCATTAGTTATCTCCTAGCTGTGTGTCATTTAACCTCTTCTAGACTCAGTTTCTTTAAAATGGTAAAAATAAAAATAACAATAGCCCCTACCTCACAGAGTTGAGGTAGTTGAGTTCACACAGTTAAATACAATAACCTGTGTAAAGTGCTTTGTAAAACTCAAAACAATAGCTATTATCAACAACAATTAATATTAATAAATTAATAATAACACAAAGGAGACATCACAGAGGGTCTTTAGGATTCCAGAGAGGAAGAACAGAAAGTAGCAGGAACGGTAGGTAGCCCCAAGAAAATGAGCATTCTGAGGGAGCAAAGTCCTGAAGACTAAATTCATGCTTCTTATCTTGAAAGGCAAAGTTAGAGCAGAAAGAATCCCACTGTAAAGTAGTCCCTGAGTCCCTAGCCTAGCCAATAAAACCCTACACAGACCTCCTAACAGAGAAGTGATGGACTCAGAGTACAGAATGAGACATATTTTGGGGGCACAGCCAATGAGGGAATTTATTTTGCTTGATTATGTGTATTTGTTACAAGGATTTTGTTTTTCATTTTCTTTGTCTGATGCGATAAGGGTAGGTAGGAGAAAGAATGGATAAAGAAAGAATAGAAAGGAAACCTAAAATTTAATTTAAAAAAAGATAGAGCACTAGGGCAGTCTTGGGTTTAGCTCACGTCTTAGTTATTGTATGTTATTGTGTAGGGGTTACTTTGGCAAAACAGTTGATTGGTTTCCGGCACTGAGGTATAGGACGAGACCCTCATAAAACACTGATGATTCAGTTCAGTTACTATTTGTGCTATGCATACATTATCTCATTTGATCCTCACAACAACCCTGAGAGGTACAGGTGCTGTTATAATCCCTATTTTGCAATTGAGGAAACTGAGGCAAACAGGTTAAGTGACTTGCCTAGAGTGACACGACAAGTGTCTAAAGCCAGATTTGAACTCATCTTCCTTATTCTAAGACCTGGATCTATCTACTGATCCATCTAATTGTCTCCAAATTATTCAGTTCATGACCCAACCATTCCTGAGAGCAGTTTGGAACTATACCCAAAAGGCTATAAAACTGTGTTATACCCTTTAATCTAGCAATACCACTGGTAGGTCTGTATCCCAAAGAGATTACAAAAAAAGGCAAAAGGAGCCACATGTACAAAAATATTTCTAGCACCTCTTTTTGTGGTGGCAAAGAATTGAAAATTGAGAGAAGGCCCATCAATAGGGGGCTGAACAAGTTGTGGTATATGAATGTAATTCCATAAGAAATGATGAGCAGGCAGATTTCAGAAAAACCTGGAAAGACTCACATGAACTAAGCCTGAGTGAAACGAGCAGAACCAGGAGAACATTGTACACAGTAACAGAAACACTGGGCGACGATCAACCATGACAGACTTCACTCTTCTCAGCAATACAATGATCCAAGACAATTCCAAAAGACTCGTGACGGAAAATGCTATTCACATCCAGAGAAAGAACTGATGGACTCTGAATGCAGATTGAAGCATACTATTTTCACTTTGTTTTTTGTTTTTTCTTTCTCATGGTTTTTCCCTTTTGTTCTGATTCTTCTTTCACAACATGATGAATGTGGAAATATGTTTCACATGATTGGACATGTACAACCTATATCAGATTGCTTGCTGTCTTGGGGAACTGGGAGGGGAGGGCTGAAAGGGGAAAAATCTGGAACTCAAAATCTTACAAAATTGAATGTTGAAAACTATCTTTACATGTAATTGGAAAAAACACTATTAATTGAAAAAATAAACACAACTTATTCAGTTCAATAAATGTTTGTTGTGGTTCAGTTGTTCAGTCATATCTGACTCTTCTTTGACGTGACGCATCAAATGTGAGTAAAATCTCACAGGGGAAAAAAGGGGACTTTTAATGGAGGACTTCCAACTATTTCTGATTTTAAAAAAAACCAGCTAAGGAGATAACTTTGAAATGTAAACACATGAGTCTAGAGAGTCCTAGAAAGGTAAATACACTCAAGCAACTGAAAGGAACTACATAATAATGATTTTTATATACCAATAGGGAGAGAATAAACAAATATCCTCCCAGATTCTTAATGACTCAATGAGACAGAAAGTAAATAAGTCAGAGAGCTGGGAGTAAGTTTCATCATATTTTTATGACCATGAAACAAAAAAGAAAAGGGTCAGAATAAAGACTATGCTGTTATTTGGCTGGGTCTGACTCTTCGTGACTCCCTGAACCATATTGTCCATGGAGTTTTCTTGGCAAAGATACTGAAGTGGTCTGCCATTTTCTTCTCCAGTGGAGTAAGGCAACCAGAGGTTAAGTGACTTGCCGCAGGGTCATACGGCTAGTAAATGTCTGAGGCCAGATTTGAACTCAGATTTTCCTGACTCCAGGCCCAGCACTCTCTCCACAATGCCAGCTAACTGCTTGGGCAAGTCACTTAACCTCTGTTTGCCTCAGTTTCCTCATCTGTAAAATGAGGGTGACAATAACACTTACCTCCCAGGGTTGTTGTGAGGATAAAATGAGATCATATTTATATGGGGGCAAATACATATATTTAGGTAATAGATTTTTGGTTGTTTTTTTTTTAACCTAAGGTTATTCAGTTCACTCACTTTATTTTACAAATGAGGAAACCTGATACCCAAAGAGAAGACCCAAGGTCACACAAGTGGTGAAAGAGCTGGAATTTGAATTCTGCTCCAAGTTCAATAAGCTTTCTCCATTTTCTGTGCATTCACCAACAAAAAGATACAAAGACAAAACCCAAAACAATCACTGACCCCAGAGAGCTTCAGTTCTACTTTGGGTCATGAACATACAACATGCACACAGATAAATAAATAAAAGCTCATTTGAGAAGGGAAAGAGAACTAGTAAGCTGGGGAGAGAGATCAAGGAGAACTTCACCAAAAAAATAAATAAATAAAATAAAAGCAACCGAGTGAGCCTTGAAAGAAAATGAGGATTCATAGAGACAGAGATAAAAATGGAATACATTGCAGGGAGTGCTCATGCAACAGATGGAGCATTAAGGTCAGAGACTTAGTTTCAGGAAAAGAATGATACCTGTCTTCAAGTATCTGAGGAGCAGTCATATGGAGGACAGATTAGAGTTGTTCTGTTTGGTTCCAGGGTGGGAAATCAAAAGCAATCAGTTGAAGTTTCAAAAGTACAGGTCCTGGAATTAGGAGGACCTGAGTTCAAATTTGACCTCAGACACTTACTAGCTGTGTGACTCTGGGCAAGTCACTTAACCCTGTTTGCCTCAGTTTCCTCATCTATAAAATGAGGGTGATAAGCACCTACCTCTCAGTATTGTTGTGAGGATAAAATGAGATCTTATTTGTAAATCATTTCGCAAACTTTAAAGTGCTATATAAATACTAGCTATATTGTTGTTATTATTATTATTATATAAAATAAGCCTGAATGTTGTTGTCTCTATGGACTATGATACCTATTAGCTAACATTTATATAGTGCTAACTATGTGTCAGGTGGTGGGCTAAGCACTTTACATGTATTATCTTATTTGTTTCTCAGAACAACCCTGGGAGGTAGGTGCTATTATTATCACCATTTTACAGATGAGGAAACACAAAGGTTAAGTGACTTGCCCAGGGTCACACAGCTCATAAGTGTCTGAGGCCAGATTTGAACTCAGGTCTTTCTGAGTCCAGGCCCAGCACTCCATCCACTGTACCACCTAACTGCTACCACTGACTACTCCCAGTACCTAGTACTTAAAAATTATTGAATTAAGTTGGATTTTAAATGACTTGATAAATTGCTAAAGGGTAGGGTAAGTCATCCAGAGAGAGGCCACTACAGCTGTTGGCTTGTATAAATCCCTGTGGCTTCCACTATGCCTCTAGGGAGATGTTGGTGGGAGGAAAGTTATTAGAAACCCATTGCTGGATGTGACAGACCTGGTGGGGTTTAAGACATCCTCCCCTTTTTTTTTTTTTTTTGCTTTTAGGCAATTGGGGTTAAGTGACTTGCCCAAGGTCACACAGATAGTAAGTGTCAAGTGTTGGGTCTGAGGTCACATTTGAACTCAGGTCCTCCTGACTTCAGGGCCAGTGCTCTATCCACTGCGCCACCTAGCTGCCCCCGACATCCTCCCCTTCTACCAGCAACCCAGTGTCACAAGGAGGATGGGCTGAAGCAGTAGTAAAGGCCCTGAGAGGAAGTAAGGAAGCTTAAGGCATCCACACTTTGTGGCTATTTCCAGGAAGCACGATCCCCTTACCTGCAGAAGGAACATTCGAAACTTCTTTGGAGCATGCAACCAAAACGTTGTGAAAATGACAAGTATCTAATATGGAAAAACAAAGGTGCCTACTGGAAGACCTCAGGTTTGATTTCAGAGACTCCCTAGTATCCAATGAATAATAAGATAATAATGATAGCTAGCATTTAAATAGCACTTTAAGGCTTGCAAAGTACTCTATAAATAATATTTTATTCTCATAACAATAGGAAGTAAGTGCTATTATTACCTCCATTTTACAGATGAAAAAACTGAGACAGATGGAGGTTAAGTTACTTGCCCAGGGTAACAAAGCTAGTAAATATCTGAGGTCATACTTGAATTCAGTCAAGTCTTCCTGACTTCGGGTATAATGCTAGTCTAGCTCCTACACTCCCTATCTTCTTAGGGTGGAAAGATCATTTGAGGAAGAAATTCAAGACAAGTTAATGAGACATTTTACCTACAGGAGTGTACCAAGAGGTCCACAAACAATTTACCTTCAAGATTCCCTAATTCCCCAAAATCATCCTCTCTGAAATGGAGGGTTAAGGAATCCCTGGAAGAAGCAGCTAGTTAATGGTGTTGTTATTGATTTCTACTAACCCTTAGGCCTCATCTCTAGCAGTGGTACTAAAGAAGACCGGGAAGATAGACTATGTGTTCTCTGCTGAACCCTGAATAAAAACAACTGAAGTACTACATGCCATGAGTTCAAGATGCCCAAATTGTCTGCTGAGCTATGTAGTAATCCTCTGTATTGGAAATGCAGAGTGAGTATTATTAGAGCAAAGGAAGATAAGAAGATTGCTTTTATCTTCCTAGTGAAATTCTCCCAATTTGAAAACATGTCACAAGGGATTTCTGGCCTATCCATCACTTTTCAGTAGCTCATAGAGTGCTGGTTAATGTCAGCTATTTAGAGGCGTTGGTCCACCTGGATCATCTCTTTGTGTTTGGGAAGATGTTAGAAGGAGAGACTTCTGATGATATTAGATCAGAGTATCACAGATTGAGAGTTGGACAGGATCTTGGAGGGAGTCATCTTTTTCAACTCCATTTTAAAAAAGATAAAACCGAGGCCTCAAGATGTAGTGTCTCTGAAAGACTTGTGATGAAAAATGCTATCCATCTCCAGAGAAAGAACTGATGGTGTCTGAATATGGATTAAAGCATACTTTTTTAACTTTATTTTTCTTGAGTTTTTTGTCTATTTTCTTTACTATTATGGATATGCTTTGCATGACTCCACACATATATAACCTATGTCAAATTGCTTATCTTCTCAGGGTGAGGAGGAGGAAAGAGGAGAATTTGGAACTCAAAGTTTCAAAAACAAATGTTAAAAATTGCTTTTACATGTAACTGGGGAAAAATAAAATACTGAATAAAAAAAAGATGTAGTGTCTTACCCAAGTTCACGAAACAGTGAGCAACACACAGGATTTGAACCCAGGTCCTTTGATTCCAAATCCAGTATTCTGGTCAAAAGCTATTGATTGACAAAAGGCAGTTTTGCTAGACCTTTGTCAAGTACATGGACCAGATTGTGTCTCATCAGGAATTATTGTCGTTCCTCCAGTTTTTGAAGAGGACCAATGACATCATGAGGAGGTGATGTCTTGACTTGTTCATGAACTGGATTTAAGTGAGACAAAGTTGTGCAAAGTCATCAGCCTCACTTTTGCTTCCAGAGCCATTGAAATCCAGTGGCAGGACAAAAATCAAGATGACTGGTGATGGCCCAGGATGCAGTGGTCATCACCTTGGCATTTTCAATGCCTGACCAAGATTTAAGCACTCCCCAGCACCTGCTCCAGCCACCTTCATGACTGATGGAACAAATTGCTCTCATCCACTCATATCCTGGACAAAGTCTTCACATGGTTAGGGTAGACATCCCCCTAACTCACCAACAGGATTGAGGCATGTTAGTTATTCTCAACGTGGTTTAGCCCATCTGCTGAGATAGTTTACCAGGGCGTGGTCACTGCACATGCTACAAGCTTCTTGGAGCCACAAGTGAGAGTTGGGGGACAGGTGAGCACCGAAGGTGGGTGAGCAGCCCTGAAAAGGGCTTGGCAAGCCCTCATACCAGAGATGCTAGTCCTCCCTGAACATTCCATACACTTTCAGGGATTATATACTGACCCTGAAAAGACAGATATTTATCTGACTGTATTAAAAGAATTATCATGATATGATGGGGTGGCTATCATTGGAAACTTGTGGAAAACAAAGCCTTTCATTTATCTCATCTGTGGGTACCTTGTTGGGAAGAACCTCAAGCAGAAGGGGGGAGAATAATAATAGATCAAATTTATATAATGCTTTAAGGTTTTGCAAAATTTTTACCTATGTCCTCTCACCTGAGATAATAGGTACTATTATTATACCCATTTTACAAATGAGAAAACTGAGGTTCAGAGAGGTTAAATGGCTTTTTCCAGGGCCCAGGTCTCTCTAATTCCAAGTCCAGCACTCTCTCCACTAAGAACAACCTGGATCTGATGCTTTAATATTTTTTGGAGACTACCGGATTGAGAAATTAAGTACCTCATTACCAGTTGTTTTGACTTTTGTCCTGCTGCTAGACTTTGATAACTCAGTAAGAGAGAGTAAGGCTCCTGACTTTGGGCAACTTTGCCTTACTTAAATCCAAATCACAAGCAAGTCAAGATATCACTAGTGATTGGTCCTCTTTGAAAACAAAGGACAAATGATAACAAATAATAACACCACCTCATACGTGAACTGGTGCTAATCTCTACTTATCCAAAGAAGTCTGTCATTTTACACGTTAATGTAAGCTCTATGGTCTTGAACAAGGATGATAATTATGTGAGACTCGTTATCTCATACACAAGTTAGAATTCTTGGTCCTGAAATGGGCTCTTTTTGAAACATTTTAAGACCATATACACTAAGTTTCAGGTATGGACAAACCCATACTCTGACAAATGGCAAGTTGGATGTTACCAACCAGAGATAGGTAGCTGCCCAAGTGACTTCAAATGCTATATCTGACCTCAGGTACCAGCAACTAGACCCAGAATAAGAATCTAGGTGATTCCTAGAGAAGGGAATAAAGCTGACCTGTGACTCAAGTACAGCATAGCCCCTTACAGCAAAGTCAATGCAGAGAGACTTCTTTCAGAGAAGATACTACTGATGGAAGTAAACTAGTGAGTCCTGAGGCAATTTTCCATACCTTCCATACCTTTTCAGCCTTATGCACCTATCTGACAAGGCTATAAAAAAGTAGATGGGATTTGTATTCACTAAAGATAAAAGGTGTATAATGTTTCTTGAATTCATGGTTATAAATTTTGTTAAATGTCTTTTATATTTGCCACAATTCAGTGATAGCTCTTCCAAGGGACACAAAGATGCATGCCACATGCATCCTGTTCTTCAGGAGTTGATGGTTGAGCAGGGGATATAAAAAATAGGGAAGTCAGGAAAAAGGACAGGCTTACAGGAAAAGATATTAAGTTTAGTTTTGGACATGGAGTTATTTCTTGGAAAGGCAGTATGATGCAGAGGGAAAAATTCTGTTATTAGAGTCAGAAGACATGACCAGATTTGTGCTTAGGGATGGTTAATTAGTATTAATTAGTCTGATAGCTGTATTATGGATGGATTGGTAGAGAGAAATGCTCTGGAGGTACAAAGGACCTGCTCTGTTACTTACTGGCTGAGTGAACTTGGGTAAGTCACTTAACCTCAGTTTCTCATTTAAAATAATAAAACCACCTATTGATGTTATTCTTTCTGTACCACACTAACTCTCAGTCTTTCATATATGAAACCCTGGTGTTGTTTTTAACCCTTTCTTCTACTTCACCTGTCATATACCATCATTTACCAATTCTGTCAATAGTGCTTCTGTAATAGGTCTCATACCTGTTCTTTTCTTCTATTTCCACTGTTGTTACTCTAATATAGGTATAGGAGGGTTGGTCTCTGACCAATTGATCAGATTAGATCCCCAAGCCCAGGTTCTAATCATAGAAAGCTAAGGGTCAAATACCAGTAATTAACTAAAAACGTGGCCATACCCAGTGGTCCCTTTATGGAGTACAAACAAGTTGTCTGAATCAGAAAGGGAGTCTCACCATTTGTGTTGGCCATAAAAGATAGTTAAATCTATCATGTGAGCAATTTCTAGACAATCCAGATGGGGAACAACTGAAGAAGAGACCTCTGTGCATAGCTATACTGGGGTGGGGGGTGGGAAGAAAGAAGGGAATGGGTTTTTTTTTCTCCTCTCCCACACTGGTTGTGTCATCTAGCAACAAAGCTGTGTCCCTTAGGAGACACCACACTTAGCAGTTTAAGAGTTTTGTCAGTCTGAGGCATAATTGAGAAAGCAGAAATATACAATTTCCAGATAGACTTGGACACAGAGAGTCAGTCACTACTGACCAGAAACAGCTTCAAGAAACATGACCCCTGGCAGTAGAAAAGAGAGCTGAAAATAGACCCAATAGAGAGTTACCCCTGGCAACCAAAAGTTGAGCTGTGGAGAGAATTCCATGAGGAGAGAATGGACAATAGGATTCTATAGTACCACAGGCATAAGTCTTCTTAGATAAATATGTTTCCTATATATGTGCCTTACTACAATTGTACATTATGTATAGAATGTGTACATTCTTATTATGGATGCTGAGTCTCTTTTTGGGAAAGCGTGCCCCAGGTTAATGAGAGATGTGTTTTGTAGCTACTGCTCTTAATGTATTATCTTAGTAAATGCTTTTGCTAAGTGATAGCTACTGGCTACTGTTAGGAAGAAATTGACTAGAGGGGGCTTGTGAACTATAGTTTTAGGAGTGGGTACCCACAAGTACCTTTTGAACTTCAAGGTAGTAGCCAATCTCTGGGAAATACCCAGGGGAATGATACGTAGGCCCTCAATACTGCTCACTGGGACTATTATAATACCTTTTACAGGAAAGAATTAACATCTGTTGAGACCCTAAGTTATGTCATGATTGAGATGCCCATATGATCATCTCTGAGGTATTTAGAAGCTTGTTTAGCTTGTGCCTAAATCCATCACTGATTACCTAGCAGACCTTCCCATTTTAGTTTTATCATCTGTTACATGGGGAGATTAGACTAGGTAGCCACTGAGATTTTTTCCAGTTCTAGATCTATGATCTCATGACCATCACTTTCTTCCCCTTCAAATTCATGCTTCATGCTAGATAAGTCTTCCTTATGTAGAGAACTTGTCATGTCACCCTTCTGCTCAAAAATCTTCCATGACTCCCTACTGACCAGAAAGTTAAGTTCATACTTCCTTATTTGACATTTGAGGTCCTCTATTATCTGGTGCCACCTTACCTTTCCTGTCTTTTTTCATACTACTCCCTTCTACAAGCTCTAGACTTGAGTCAGACTTGCCCTTAAATATGCCCTGTTCTTTATTGTCTCTCTCCCCTTGTTCACGCTGTTTCTTATGTTTATAATAACCTTTTCCTTCCTCTTCTTGTTGAATTCCAACCTATTCTTCAGAGCCTACCTTCAATGTCATTTCTCCAGGAAACTTTCTCTGACTGCCCCAGCTGAACCTCACATAACAATTTATTTTTCATCACTCCAATATGCTTATACTTTTTATTAGTCATCTGTGTCTATCCCAGACTGTAAGATTCCTGAGGGCAGAGACCATTTTCTCTAAACTTGCTATCTCCCTCCAATTCCTAGTATAAGAGGAGCTTAATATGTCCTGGCTGACAATTTTTTTTTCAAATTTTTATTTTTTTTAATTCTGAATTTAAGAAATAAAACAAGTATTTCCATAATATAGTAGAATAGAAAAAAAGATGATTGCACATAAAACTGCAAATCTATTATAGCACAACTTGCTATTGCTTTTAAATATGTAATAAAGTTACCGTGTAACTTTTTTCTCTCCCCACCAAAGAGATAACTACCATTAGACATGTGTGTGTGTGCGTGTATGTGTAAAACTATTCATGCTTCAAACCATACATACTGGTCAGCAATTGAATTGAACTACAATATAAGATAATGTTTGATAAGTGCTACTAGAAAGGTACTACAGAGGCAGATTCAAGATGGCTGGCAGAGTAGAAGCCATCTACAACTCCCAAACCAATTTATAAAATGCACCACACTGAATCCTGATGAAGAAATATGGAAAAAAGTTTACAGTAAGATCTTTGGCTGGACCAGAGTAACATAGGAAGACAAACAGGGAGGTCTGTAAACGCTAGGGACAGGGCTGAAGCAGGAGCACATGGTGCAGAGCACTCTAGAACCCAGCACATCAGCATAAAAGATCCCAGGCTCATACCGGGGTACCTCCAGACCCACACAGGAGCACTGTGATGGAAAGAGGTGCTCAAATGACAGTTTTTTGGCCTGCTACCCAATCCTGGTTCACAGATTCAGAGAGAAGGGAGAAAAGGATGCTGGCATTGCTTTTCTCAGGTAGGGAGATCCTGGTCTTTATACCAAAAAAGGGGAAAGCTTAGAAGTCAGCAACTCTAGTAGTGTGGCTCAGACCACAAGCTCAGAGCCAGGTCTCACATCCACCATCTAAACCAGCTTGCAGAGGAATAACTGAGGTGGGAAACCCAGACCAAAGGAGATCCTGTAATTCTTCTACTTTGAACCAAAAAAGCTTTCCAGCCGGGTGACTGAGATGGAATCTAGCAGAACTATTCTTGCACATACCCAAAGCAAAGTCAGGAACTTGCAGAGCTAAGGCCAGGGGGACCAGTAATCACCCCTGGATCAGAGCCCTTTAGGAGCACTGAAAGCTTGCAAGTTTCCAGCTTGTCTTTGAGATCCTGGAATAACAATAGCACTCAATATCCCCAAGAAAGCAGCAACAGGACCAGCTCAGATCTTCCCTTCAGAAGCATGGCAGAGCCTAGCCCTAATATCAAGTCCTAAGTCAGGAAGTAGGATGGAAGAATGAGCAAAAAAAAAAAAAAGAATCACACCACAATGAGGTATTATGGTGGCAGAGATGCCCAAGACACAAACACATAAGAGAATGACTTTAAAACATCTAGAAGTTAAGCCTTAGGGAAAAATATAGTTTGGGCACAAATTTAACTAGAATTCCTAGAGGAGATGAAGCAAGAGATTTTTAAAAGAGTTTAAAATGTTTTTATGAATGGAATGAGAGTGCTTGAGTTAAAAAAATGGAAAAGAAATGAAAGCTATGGGAGAAAGAATTAGAAAGGAAATTAACAGTTTGGCAAAAGATATATAAAAACTTACCCAAGCAACAAACTACCTAAAAATTGGAATAGACCAAATAGAAGCCAGTGACTCCATGAGACAACAAGAAATATTGAAACAAAGATAATAGACTAAAAAAATAGAAGAATATAAGGTATCTAATAGCAAAAAACAACTGACCTGGAAAAAAAGATCAAGGAGGAAATTACTGGATTCTCTGAATATCATAACCAAAAAAAAAAAGAGCCTAGATATTCTATTTCAAGAAATCTTAAAAGAAAACCACCCAGATCTCTTAGAACCTGAGGGCAAAGTGGAAATAGAAAGAATCCACCAGCATAATCTCTTGAAAGAAACTTCAAAATGAAAACTCCCAGGAACATCACAGCCAAAATCCAGAGCTTCCAGATGAAAGAAAAAATAGTGCAAGCAGCTAGAAAGAAAGAATTCAAATACTAAGGAGCCACAGTCAGTTATCACCCATGATTTAGCAGCCACCACTATAAAGGAGCAGTGAACTTGGAATACAGTATTCTAGAAAGCAAAAGATAGAGGCCTATAGCCAAGAATAACTTATCCGGTAAAACTGAGTATAATCCTACAAGAAAAAAAATGGATATTTAATGAAATGAAGGACTTCTAAGCATTCCTCATGAAAAGACCAGAGCTGTGGAAAAACTTTGAAGTTTAAACACAAGAGTGAAGAGATATATAAAAATGAACTACTGTAAAAGAGTCTCATTGCCACCTATGGAGAGCACAGAAATAGTGTGTATGCAGTAGAATGGTCCTCAACAGAACCATAGCTCCTTGCCTCTTTAAGTTATGGAACCCTCATTATTAAGAGTGTTCCCAGAGTTCTTAAATATTATATTGCTGTAATTCATTTAGATAGCATTCCTGATTTATCCTCTTTCCATATTCATGAAAATTTGTAGCAATTTGGAGGTAGTTTTCCAAATAGATTCAACTCTGTGAGAACCTATATTGCCTTTTTTAATTGCAAGCATTTATAAATAATAATAAAGCCCTCCACCAACTATCTGTAGAAACTGAAAAGAGTTTTCTCCTTTTTTGAAAGTGGAAAATGAAAGATTGCTGACAATATAGGTTTTTCCCCATCTAATTTCATTAAAAGAGTTCCCGTTTAATAATTGCTGTTTGTTTTTTGTTTGTTTCTAAGGTTCATGAAGATATGGAATTTTTTTATTACAATTTCTAGACACATAGCCTTTTCTTTCTCTTGAATAATCATGATAATAATGAATACGGTCATGTTTCATGGAAAAAGAAAGGTAATAAAGGTTTAATCAGGGAAGACTTCATGGAAAAGATACCATTTGAACTGGTTCTTGAAAGATAGGTAGGATGTCAAAAGGGTTTGAGAAAGAAAAGAAGCAGCATTGCAGGTCAAGGGAAGATAGTAAGCAGAGGCAGAGAAGTGGTAAAAATTAAGCTGTATTCAGGGAACAACATATAGTCTGGCATGGCTGGATAGTAGGATATGCCTAGTATGTAATGGAAAGTAAGGCCAGAAAGGCAGTGGGGGCCAGATTGCGGAAGGCTGTGAATGCTGACTGAGGAATTTCTGCAGTACTTTATTATATATACCGCTAAAGGTTTTAATTTACAATCAAAATGTGACTTTAGGGAGATTAATTTACAGAGCGGATTTCAGGGCAAGACCAACTAGAGATAGAAAGTGAAGAAGAAGGTAGGGGTTGGGGGAAGAAGGCAGGAAGCTCTGAATTTAGAATTAGCATAAGAGATGGTGGGCAGCCAGGTGATGCAGTGGATAAAAGGCCAGGCCTGGAGTCAGGAAGACTCAACTTCCTGAGTTCAAATGAAGTCTCAGACACTTTCTAGCTGTGCAACCCAACCCTGTTTGCCTCAGTTTCCTCATCTGTAAAATGTGCTAGAGAAGGAAATGGCAAACTACTCCAGTATCTTTGCCAGGAAAACTCCAAATGGGGTCATGAAGAATTGGACACAACTGAAATGATTGAACAACAAAATAAGAACTGGGTTTGAATCCTAGCTTTGCTACTTTCCAGTGACTTTAGACAAGTCACTTAATTTCTCCAGACCTGTTTCCTAATCTGTAAAATGAGGGACCACTGATAACCTCTATAACCTCTTCCAACTCTAACATTTATGATCCTCTGTTCTCTCAAGTCCATTCCAGTTGCAAATTTATAAATTTCAAGATACTGAGTAGAATGTAATAAAAGCATCCACTAGGGTGGTGACAATGGGAAAGAAAAGAAAGAGGAAACTATATGAGACTAAAGAGACTGTTATTAGGGTGAATTAAAATAAGGTTGCTAAAAGCAAAATGAGCAGAAGAAACATTCCTAATACATACTTCTCTGTGCATGGTTTAAAGTAATAGTCTAACAGAGCTAGAGTTCATGAGGCATAGAAGAGAGAACCATCACAGTGACTGTCTTTGATTAGATAGTCCATCTTGACTCATCAGAGGACAGATTGCATATATGATATGAGTTCATACCCAGACATATGGGGAGGGAGGGAGAAAGGGAGATGCAGAGAGAAAGAGACAGAGACAGAAGCATAGATAGAGGCAGAGAGACAGAGACAGAGAGAGACAGGGAGGGAGGGAAAGAGAGAGAAGAACATGAGAGGGGGAAGGAAGAGAGGAGAGAGAGAGAGGAAAGAGTGAGGAAGAGAGAGAGGAAAGAAAGAGACAGAGATAGAGAGAGAGGGAGACAAAGAGGATAAGAAAACGGGGGAGAAAAGAGAGAGAGAGAGAAAAACAAACATAAGCACTAGCATCAAGTTCCAACATGATGGATCATGTATATACGTACTTATTCCCTAATAATGTTGCCCTAGATAAAGGAAGATGAAGAGAAAGAGGTGAATGGTATGTACTTTGGGGACAAATATTATATATAGTATGTATGTATGTGTGCATAATATATATTTGTATATGTATATGTGTGTACAAACACATACACATATGGCAAAGTGAGCTATTCTTACTAGGGAAGAAAGCCAAATTCCATAAGAGTGATACATCCTAAGAAATGGCTAAAATCCCCAC
The DNA here is from genome assembly GCF_003287225.1 of Phascolarctos cinereus. Lineage (NCBI taxonomy): Eukaryota > Metazoa > Chordata > Mammalia > Diprotodontia > Phascolarctidae > Phascolarctos > Phascolarctos cinereus. Next base: position 195,498,753 of record NW_027555514.1, on the reverse strand, counting down.
TTAAGATGGCTCACTGTTTAGCAGCCTTAGTGGGCCAAGGCAAGGGTCCCTAATCTCTTTGTGAGAAGAAGCTGCTCTTAGCATTTCCACTTCATTTTGAGATCATGAAGAGAGCAGAGCACTGGATTTCTGGCTGAAGTGCTTGGGGATGGAATGGGGAATAGTACTGGTTCACTGCATGGTCAAAAACAACACGTTTCATGGAACAAACCTTCACTTTTACATAACATTTTTCTTTCAAGAAGCTCAGAGCATTTCATGGCCATAGTCTGTTATATAATAATAATAGCTACCAATTATATACCACTTTAAGGTTGTAAAGCACTTTAGAAATGTTATTTCATTTGATCCTTACAATGAACCTGCGAGGTGGGTGCTATTCTTATCCCCAGCTTGCAGATGAGAAAACTGAGGCTGAGGGGTCACACAACTAGTAAGTATCTGAGATAGCATTTAAACTCAGGTCTTCCTGAATTCCAATCCAACACTCTATCCTTCATACCATTTAAACATACAAGTCCCATATTTTCTGGATATATATAGTAAACAAACCTAAACATGCTCCAGAGGAATCATATAAGCTCCTAAGCTCCAGGAATGAAATTCCCTGGACAAGTTCTTGTTCTAAATACTTGTAACCATCATTCTTGCAAAGATGAAGTTTCCATACCTGAGCTGATCCTAGGGCTTAGCTTTTATTTTTTAAAATATTTTATTTTTTGCTAATTACATGTTAAAACAATTTTTAACATTTTTTAAAAAGTTCTGAGTTCCAAATTCTAGCCCTCCCTCCGCCTCCCCTCTTCCTCACCCCGAGACTTTAAGCAATCCAATATAGGTTATACATGTGCAATCATGTAAAACATTTACATCTTAATCATTTTGTACGAGAACACTCAAAGAGAAAGAAAAAAAGAAGGAAGGAAGGGAAAGAAAGCAAGAAAATGAAAAATAGTATGCTTCAGTCTGTATTCAGACAATATCAATTCTTTTTCTGGAGGCAGATAGCATGTTTCATCATGAGTCCTTTGGGATTGTCTTGGACCATTGTACTGCTGCAAATAGCTAGGTAATTCACACTTCTTCATTGTACAATATTGATGTTACTGTGTACAACATTCTCCTGGTTCTGCTCACTTCACTTTGCATCAGTTCATGTAAGTCTTTCCAGGTTTTTCTGAAATCATCTTGCTTGTCATTTCTTATACTGGGACTTACCCTTTAGAGACCAGTAGGAAGAAGATACTCCCACCCACTCCCATGAAGAAAATATCAAAGATAGCACAGCAGCAGGCAGATTCACCAATAGGAAGGAAACAGAGAATTACCCAACAAGAAGACAGACACAGAGTTAGGATGGACTGGGTTCTACAAAGAAGACCTGCGCATCCACAAGAGTACACCAAGAAGAAGCAAAGACCTGGAAGAAAGCCACGTAGACTCATCTCTTTGCTGATACTATGGTGTCTGCTGAAAGTCAACTCATTAGAGGACAAAAGTTTCTTTACTGTTTCTTGGTGAAACCCCTTATATTTCTGTTGTTGTTGGGTTAAATAAAACATGTACTGCATATGTTGCCTTGTTGGTTTGCATGTTTCATGGGGACCATTTTTCTTTTGGTGCAAATTGAGACAAGAGCTAGATTCTGATGCTCCCAAAAGAAACCCTAGGTTGGACATTAGCCATAGTGATTTGTTTGGAAGCTCAAAGATTGAATCCCAGGCGAGCCCACAGTGAGTTCTTAGCCATTGATTACAGACATTAGGAAACACTGCCAGAGAGGAGTTCCAGACTCCTGCCTTTCAGTTTGCCTTTCACAGAATCCAGCCAGCCCAATTCCTTCATTTTACAGATAGAACACCAAAACCTATAGAGGTTAAGTGACTTGCTCAAGGTCATACAATTAGTGGAGGATTTGAACCCCGGTTCTCTGACTCCAGTACAGGTGCTCTATATCATAATGCCTTCTATGTACACATTGTCTTTGAACTTTGAATCAATTGATTTAAATCCATAGGTCTGAAATCAATATAGTCTCTGGAGCCCTTAACACTCATTGCCCAAATATCTCCCAAGAGAACCTTCTCAATCAATGTGTGTAGTTCTTACCTAAAAAGATCACTTAGGAGAGAGACTATTTTATTCCATTCTCCTAGAAAGCAGGGTAAATCTTTTCAAGAAGAGAGGGGCAGAAAGCCAGAATTTTTAAACAGGAAAAAAAGTATGAGTGCACTGGCTTCATTCACACCTTTGCTTTTCTTCTTACTAAATCCAGCCTAGCTCAAAAAGCAAAAAAAAAAAAAAAAGGCCCAAGGCATAAGAGGTTCCACACCATCACTATTCAGTGGTCACACAGTACCAACAATGTTGAGATTCAGCTCCTTGGACTGTTTCTTGGGGTATAAATAAGGCTGCTCAGGTGTACTGGTTTAAGCTTCAAGTCTTGCCTCTCTTATCATCCAGCAGATCCCCAAACAAAGAGGGCAAGGATCAGGAATGAGCATAATTGTCAGACTCTTATCTGAGAGGATTTACTATCATATTCCACTCCCCTCAGGATGACTTTGATCAAATCTCACAACCAAGAATGAGTACATGAGTATAAAATTACTTGGTGGAGGGGGAGAGGTGGATGGCAGGTACCAGGAGTGAATTTGTTAATTTAAAAGAGAAAAACCCAGTTCCCTTTAGCTACCATCAAGTCCTGCTGTTCCTTCAAGAGAATTCAGTAAATCAACTCTTACCCCTTTTAAGTTAGATAGGAAGAACCTATAATGCAGTAGTTAGGGCCACCCCATCTCTCTGAAGCTGCAGCAGAGTGAGGGTTATAAACCAGACTGGGAACCAAAACTGGGTCCCTCACAGAGGGAAGGAAGGCAGGCACCAACCAGGAGGTCACCCACAGCTATAGACAGAGCTTCATCACAAACCTCAGGATGCTAACTAACCACAGGGGCCCCCAGGCCAGACCAGAGAGTCAGAGCTGAGCTTCTGGAGCTCAACCACAGACCACGGCCTGGAAGAACCAAATTTGAGAAACAGTAAGTCTGTGAAAGCATGGAGGAGGAAAAAGCCCTCTCTAGGGCTGAGGAGGGTGGTGGTAGTGTATGTATAGGGGGTGGGGGGGACACACTCCTCCTTCTTGCCCTTTTATTCGCTTGGTTCCTTATATCCCATCTCTATCTCTGTTAAACAGCTGAAAGGTTTCAAAAACAGAAAGTGTGTGTGTGTGTGTGTAATATTTAGAATTGCCAAAAACTTTAGGTGGAAGCCACATTAGAGATAATCTACTACAACCCTGTCATTTTTGTACATGAGGCCAGGAGACAGGGAGTGACTTGCTTATGGTCACAACCAGTGAGAAGAGAGTGTGGTATAGTAGGAAGTGCCATGCTACCACAAGCAAGTCACTTATCTTCTCTGAGAGCCTGTTTCTTCTACTGTAAAACTGGGGATAATACTGTTCTCACTGCCTGCCTCACAGGGTGGTTTCTAAGGAATCACTGTATAAATGTAAGGTATAATCCCTAGTGACAGGAGAGGCAAGACCTCCTAGGTCTACTGACACCCCATCTAAGACTTTTCCAAAAAACGTCCCCCAAACAAAAACTACTAGAGAAAAATTTAGTGGAACAAACTGTGGAAGGCACCAAACCAGCAGGTTAAACATCTCCTGAAGTATTAAAAACCTGAGAATAGAAAGATAAGGAAAACACCACTTCCCTTTAAGGATTGAATGTGTTCTTTCCCAGAAGAGGTAGCCTTTCTACCTGGTTCTGCCCATATAGCTCTATTTGGTAAAGATAAATGAGGCACCAATGACTTCCATTCTAACTGGCAGACTGAGTGGCTGTGAAGATCTTTCAATCGTCACTTCATTACATTTGGCATTATCAGAGGAGGGGGCCAGGGAAACCAGACCCTGCAGACCTGCAGACCCAACACATCTTTTTGCAAATCACTCAGAAGGAAAAGGAGTTAAGGAGGGAGTCACTGGGGAGGAGAAGATTAAGGAGGAAAAATACAATCTTTAGAATGTTTAGGAGAAGACTCAGGCATCACAGTGAAACCAAATTGCAAACCACAGTGGCCATGAAATCAGGAAGTGATGCAGAAGCAGCTAGCCTAGTGGTTAAACCATGAGTGAGTGGGTCAAACAGGGATGGAGGAGGTGGGTGTAGAAGGTTTAAATTTAGTCAGGTCAACATAGGCAGGCCAGAACTGAAAAAGCTTGGTTCAGAGCAGAGGAATTACCAACTTGAGTTGGTGCCTGGGATTTCAGAAGCAGTTCCAATAGAGCTCCACTGTGAAGAGAAATGTTTGGATTTGTACCAAATTATGTCAGTTTTCAGAGACCCTGCCAATATATTGCTTTCTACAGTGGGCAAAGTGATCTACATTAGTGGACTGCACACTCAGACAAGTCAAAAGTGTAACATACGATGATATATCTGGCAGCTAAACTCAATCTTGGGCCTCATTAAGAGAAGCACTGTGTCCAAAATCAGGGAGGTAATAGTACCACATTTTAGGAAGGGCATAGATGAGCTGGAGAGTTTTCAGAAAAGGACAAGCAGGGGGTTGGAGGACATCGAATTCATGCTATATAAGGAATGAGAATCAGTTGAAGGAACCAAAGATATTTTTCTTGGAGAAGGGAAGACTTGGGACAGGGGGAAGATCTTAGTGAAGGAATACAGATATGCTGATTTTCCCCAGGGAAAAGTAGGAAAAAGGGATAAAAATAAAAAATCTGAGCTTGATGTAAGGAAAAACTTCTTAATTGAAATGAAACAGGCTATCTTGGAAGATAATAGATTCCCTTTCATTGAAGGTTTTCCCACAAAAATGGCCTGGCCACATATTAGACATAGTAAAGGGGATTCTTGTCAGGAGGATGTACTCAATGACCTCTGAGGTCTGTTCCAATTCTAGGATCATGTGAAGTGTCTGGGGCAGCCAGGTGGAAGAAGAAATGGACTCAGTTTACTTGGCCACAGAAGGAAGAAGCAGGAGCAAAGAGTAGAAGTTACAGGAAGGTAGACTTTGGCTCAGGAGAGAGACAAGGTGTTGTGGTAGAAAGAAACCACTGGATTTTAAGATAGGGGACCTGGGTTTGAATCCTGTCTCCTACCTGCTATTTATGTAATAATATCACTTCTTTTTGGGCCTCAGTTTCCTCATGTATAAAATGGAAAGATTGGACTGGATGACCTTAAAGGTCCCCTTCTAGTTTTAAATCTATAATCTTATGAAGGAAAAAAAAATCCTAACAATTAAAACTACCCCAAAAGGCCAAAACTTGCTTCAAGAGGTAGTGCGCTCCTCATTTCTATGGGTCTTCAAGGGAAAATTAGACAATCATTTGTCAGGATTGTTATAGAAGAGATCCTAGTTAACAGGTTGGACTAGATAAGACCCAAGGTTCCTTCCAGTTTCGGGGTTTTATGATCCAACATCTTTTTATTTTCATCATTGTGCCTATCCTCAATCATTCTATGGGTTTCCTGTCCAGAAGGCAAAATTCAGTTTGCAGAAATCAAGAGAAACTAAAGATGGGAGTCCCTAAGGAAAAAGAATAAATGCCATGTGGAGATGCTACACAAAAAAGTGGCAATTCTATATTCCGCCCTCTCCTCCCTACAACCTCTTCCCACAGAGGAAATGTTATGTAGCCAGATCTGGGGTCCTATGAGGACCTAATGTTTACACCTAGACACCAGAAAGATATTATAGCTCCAAAACTCTGAACATTGGATTCCTGGATTCAATCCCAGAAGTGATACAATGAATGGTAAAGAAGAAAAATGGCTGGCACTTATCTGGGGCTCTGTAAACTATCTCACAAAGCACTTTACATACATTATCTTATTTGATTCTCCCAACAGCCCTGGGACTAGAGTGGAACAAGTACTTTTTAAAAAAATACAGATGACTAAACTGAAGCTCAGAAAAGTGAAATGACTGGTTAAGGGGATACAGCTAGTAATGGGTGGAGCCAGATCCTCAGACTCCCAATTCAGGGCTCTTTCTACTGTTCTGTAGAATGGGAGCCCAGGCTTTCTGACTCCAAGTCTAGTGAATAGTTAAGACCTTTCTAAAAGCAAAAAAAAAAACCTCTTAAATGGAGTTGGGAAAGTTTTGATTCACTCTATTGGTTTTCATTTCAGTGATAAAATTTTTTTATAATTCCATATAAATGTCTACTAACATGTTGTAGATCTAGACTTAGAGGTCCTAGACATTGAAGAATCTAAAAAGCAACAGAAATTTCTGTCATAATAAATGAATGACTGAATGAATAAAAGAGAAGGGGGAGAGAGACAGAGAGAAGAAAAGGGAAGAAGGAGAGGGAAAGAGAAAGAGACAAGAAACAGATCAGACTGGTGCTCCTGCCCTCTGAACTATGGAAAGAGGAAGTAGAGCTGATGGTCATGGTGGTAGAATCATAAAAATGTGAAAAATAAATGACAGGGTTTGTTTTTTTTTTCAGCAGCCATTATCAAAAAGAGTATGAATTCTGCAGGTGAAGAGCATTCCTATTTCCTTTTGTAACATATCTCTTGCAATAATTTGGCAGTGTCCCTTTAACTTTTGCATTTTGGAAATAGTAAGGGAGAAAAGGCCCCCAAAAGGGTTGTTCAATAAGTCAATAAGAGATACTTTGAGATAATATTACAACCACCAAATGAACTAAGAGACTGGTTTCAAATTTCTGGGCAAACACACACACACACACACACACACACACACACACACACAAATGATAGCCTGGGAATACAGGAAATCCATAGATGGAAATGGGCCAGGTAACTCATCCAAGTCTGGCCCTTGCTCCCGATTGACAGGCAGACCCCCACAGTGTTTCCCCCTGCAAACACCTAATTTCTTTAAGAAGCAAATAGTAAAGAAAAAAAGAAGACTTTGATTGTGACCTTCAGTAATCTATTGCAAATATTATTTCCTTATCACCTACAGCCTCCACCTGCTATAAGTTTTACCTTCATACTTTCAGTGTCCAACACTGGTCCTTTCTCTGGTTCTCTAGATTTGGTGCCCCAATTAAGAGCCCCTGTCTCAGTTTATTAGCACTGCCTCCCAAAAATTGTGCAAACAGAAATCGTCTCTCTCAGAATTGTCTTTTCTTCTGAAGAGGGATCCTCTCTATCCCTCTTGCTAGTACTGACCACAAAAACTACTCATTGATGGACAGTAGAATGGGTAGAATTTTCAAATTGAGGAATACCATCTTTCCATCTCCAATGGTGTGTGCGCTAGGAATCCTGTGTATATGAAACCATGTGTGCATGAGGAAGAGCGAGTGTTAAGTATGTGTGACAGTCAAGTAGTGAATGCATTAAACTTCTTAAATTCAATCTCCATGGGCAAGTTAAGCTTATGCTCAAATGTGTGTGTGGATGGCTGTGATCATCTCCCTTTGCAAATGTAGGAAAGGGCACTCCGATTGCTGGGAAATGTGTAGGCACAGTAGGCACAAACACTGTTTAGTGCTAGCCAAAGAAGGTGGTACACAGTGTAGTTTTGCCCATGCATGTGAGAATGTTGGTATTTAGCCAGAAATGTGAAAGTGCACAGCTGTCCCCAGCCTTTTCTGCACCTGCATCCATGGCATGGAGGGACAGATCATCTCTCCACAACTCTGTCAAACAGGCACATTCCTCAGGAGATGGAGCAGTTGGGGGGGGGGGGGATTGGTAACATGATCCTGAGCCTTTCTCTCTATGTTTCAGGTTAAAATTCTGCCCAGATTGGTAGCAACTGAAAGTAGTTGCAAATGTGGTTTAGGATTCATTGGACAACCTTGGGCAAATCATTTCTCTCCCAGAAGACTGTTTCCCTCTCGGTAAAATGGAAATAATTACCTGGGAGTTATCTCCCAGGGTGATAGGGAGAATGAGAATATATAAGAAGCTTGGTATTAGCTAACTATAGGGTTCTTGGCATAGTTCCCCTGAGGTCCCACAGAGTGAATAGATTAGAAACACAGGTCATTTCCCATTCCCCTTCTATATGGATGCTGCATATTTTGTAAAGGAGTAAGGAGGTGAGAAGCAAATAGAGAAAACTTGAATTTCACATTTAAGGTTCCTTGGGTTTGAGCAGGAATTCAGTTTCCAAACTAGTGGAACTAGAAAAAAAATCCATTTGTATTCTTCTTTCCTATCTTGATGAAGCTATGAAGAAGCAAAAAACGGCAACTGAAGCCTGAAGAAGCGGTTGAAAAAAAAAAATCTGTGCATAGGTTCAATGTGCCTCTGTATTGTCTGTCTGTCTTCCATGCCTGGAACGCTCTTTTCTCTTGGAATTCTGCCTCTTCTCTCAAGTGCTACCTTGGATAGGACACCTTTTCTGGTTGTTGCTAATGCCTTCTCTCTGGGGTTACCTTGTATCTACTATGTATGTATGTAGCTCGTATACTCTCTCTCTCTCTCTCTCTCTCTCTCTCTCTCTCTCTCACACACACACACACACACACACACACACACACACACACACCCCCAGGTTCTTGAGGCCAGGCACTGTCTTGTTTTTGTCTTTTATCTCCAATAATAAACCTAGTGCCTGGAATATATATAATAGGTGCCTAAAAATTGCTTGTAGATTGATTGGTGGATTGAAAGGCTAACGTTTTCTCCAGTCAGTTTGGAAGTAATGGTAATCGTGAAGCCAATTCTTTCAATTAGTTACACACCCAGGTGCCAGACCCATTCCAAGCAACCCCGTTATTGCCTTAGGAGCAAGCTCCAAGGGGGCTAGGTCAGCATAGGGCATAACAGAGCCCCAAATGAAACTCCAGAGCAACCCAAGTGGAGGGAGTCCTTAGTAGGCTAGTGGCTGGCTGGGAAACCTTATCCCCTACCTGACTATTCCACGAGTAAGTATGCTCTCGAACACCAGTATTACAACAAAGCTAAATAAAGCCAGCAGGCAGGGCCAGAGAGGGAGGGAGCTTTTCTCCTCTCCCACACAGGCAGCTTCGTCCAGTTTTGTTTCTTAGATGAGTCTAAGATACAGCTGATAGACTTCCTCGTCCTTTTTGCCACCCCCGTCCCAAATCTCTCATCCCCCACCCGATAGAGTTTGGGGTTTAACTGGCCTGCTGGCCAGGGCTCATTGATCTACACCACAAAGTCTCACTCATAAAGAACTCCCGAGCTCACAGAGCCGCTAGAGTTCTGCTCACTTTCCCCCTTTTCCATTACCACGTCCTTAGAGAAAGACAGCCCTGTATTCTAAAGCTACAAAGTGAGCAAAAATGATCTGGACCGAAGTTAGAAGGAACCCTCCCTCCCCTCCCAACCTACCCCCGTCTGAATTGGGGTTGGGGTGGAAGGGGGGGCGGCGGCGGCGCAGAGAGGGCAGAAATCTTTTTTAAAGCAGCAGTTTGGGTAAATTCAGTAAAGGGAGGAATCCTGTTGCTTTTCCTTCATGCCTCCCCATAACATGAGGGAGGGTGCTTCTGAAGCCACCCCCACCCTCTCTTTCCCAAAGCTGGAAGCCCAGCCAAGCTCTCTTACCTGCATGTCCTGCTCTGTCCTCTCGAGGCTCGCAAGGTTCCCCTCCCCCCCTCGGAAAGACTCCTTCCTCCAGCCCGGGTGGCAGTAGGGGGTGAAGGGGGTGGGGGATCTCTGTCCCCACCCCCTCTGAAGCAGGCGGCAGAGACAGGCAGGAGATACCCCACTCACTGCCCCGGCTGGGCCAGGAAGGGGGCCACTGAGTTGAAGCACAGCAGACCCCCCACTCCAACTCCCTCGGCTCACTGCTCCGCCCGGTCCGCCTCCCGCCGCGCTGAACTCCTCATCCGAAACTGGGGAGCTGGGGGAGAAGTCTGGGAAGCAGGCGTGGACGATTGCGCCCGCTCCGAGGAACCCAGCCCCGGGAGCTCTCTTCTGCACCCCGAGATCCGCCTGTAGCCTCCCGTGGCTCTGTTTGCTGGGGCAAGGGGCTGGCGACCCCCGACCCTCGAGTGTGTCTGTACCGGGTAGAGGGAGGTTACGACAGAGAAAGTCCGCGCTCTTTTTGGTCCGGAGGGACGCGACCCTGCCCTGCTGGGACCCCTGAAGTCGGCCCACTTGGAGAGGAGGAGGGGGCGTGAGGGAGGGCGGGCTCCGGGCTCTGAAGCCTGGCGAGGCGAGGCGAAGCGAGGGAAAGGGGTACGAAGCGCAACTAGTCCCAGCAGCCGAGGTCCCTGCTGCCGGTGGGGCTCAGTGCCATTCTCCGTGGCTCCGGGAGTTCGAGAAGCTAGCCTTCCGTGGCTTCAGAGAGGATGGCAGCAGCGCGCGGTGGGCGCGGAGTGCTGGGGCCCGAGCTGGGCCAGAGGATCCCGGGCTCCAGCCCCCTCCGCCCCGCCTCCCACACGCCTCCTCCCCGCCCCCAGCCAGTCCATACCCAGCCCCCGACTGCCTCCTTTTTGACCCCCCTACTTCCAGACTCCGGGAATACCCTTCTCACAGAGCACCAACTCGAGACTGCAAGACAGGCTCCAAGACGGTGCACTTCCGCACCTGCCTCACAGGGAGCTGCCTCTGGGTCAGATGCACCTCGGCCAAAAGTCCCCCCTTTCTATCTGACTTCCATGCGGTTCTTGCCTACCCCCAAGTTACTCTTCTCAGTTAAGTGAATTATTTGTTCAGAGTACCTCAAACCCTTGCTCCCAAACAGCCTGCCTTCAAAGCAGACTTTCTGGGCTTCTCCAATGCAGAAAGCACCAGCGAGTGCAAAGACTGGCCCCTGGAGTCCCTTTGAGTTTTCTGGGCACCTATTCTGTGGAATCCTGGCAGGAGCCCCACCTGCAGTTCTTACTGCACTGAAAAGATAAGAGAGCAAAGACAGAGCAATACAGGTCTCCAGGGTAGGGGGATTTGTTGGAGGCAAAGGCTGAACAAAGTTAAGAGACACTAAGGAACACTAGACCACACTAAAACTTAAAATAATAATAATAATAATAATAATAATAATGTTTCAACATTCTTTCACAAAACTTTCCCTTGTTACAAAATTTCTCTTCTTTGTTCTCCCAGTCTTGATGAGTTGAATAGGGCTGGAATTACTTTTCTGACTTTATGGGCAGAGTAGCTAAGACAGAGATGTGAGCACCTATCCATAGAATGAATTAGTCCCTAGAAGGAAAGAGAATTCTGTTTTCTGCACTTAGCTTAGTGGTCTACATCTTTACTAAAGCACTCAAGATATAGATATAGATATAGATAGATAGATAGATAGATAGATAGATAGATAGATAGATAGATAGATAGATAGATAGATGTATACATATACATATATATGCATATATTATATATATACAAATATACATACATGTATACACATACACACACATGTTTTAAGGTTAAAAAATGTTTTTGATCCCTCTAGCTTTTTTTTTTTGGCGAGGCAATGGGGTAAAGTGACTTGCCCAGGATCACACAGCTAGTAAGTGTCAATTGTCTGAGGCCAGATTTGAACTGAGGTCTTCCTGAATCCAGGGCTGGTGCTCTATCCCTCTAGCTTTTTATATCACCTTCATTACCCAACATATTCTCCCCTTCCCTTCTCACAGAGCCATCCCTTAATGGGGGGGGGGGGGAGGCAGAGAAACAGTTCAGGGAAAGTAACCAATACATTGAAAAAGTCAGACATTATATATGTATGCAGTATTTCATACCTAGAATCCTCAATCTCTGCAAAGAAAGGAGGTACATTCTCATATTTCTTTTAGGGGACCCAGTTTGGTCATAATAATTTGAAATCATTCAGTTTCTGTGATTTTGTTGCTCTTTTCACTTACACTGTCATAGTCATTGTGTGTATATGTATATACACATATATTCCTTTTGTTGCTTACTTCACTTTGCATCAGTTCATATAAGGTTTCTCATGCTTCTCTATATTCATCTTCATAATTTCTTATGATACAGTAATATTTCATTATATTATTGTACCCACAGTTTGTTAGACTATTCTTCAACCAAGGGCATCGCTTTGTTCCATTTCTTTGCTGCTACAAAAAAGTGTTGCTATTTTGGTTTATATGAGGACCTTTCTTTTTATCATTTACTTCCTTGTGATATATGCCTAGCAGTAGGATTTCTGGGTCAGAGGGTATTGGTCTAAAGGGTCAAAGTGCTTTTAAATACATAAAATCTCACAATGCCTTTCTGTTAGAAAGCACAAAAGAATGATGTGACTCAGCCATGTTATCTCCAGGAGCTGGGCTCCAAATTCCAAGACATCTGGGGGGCTAACAGCAGCAAGCTCACAGTTATGTCAGACAGACACGACAACTTATGTAAAACACTTTGCTGTTGTGTGTTTAGAGAGAGGAATAAAAGAGGTTGGCACCTCTAAAGAAACTGCTATTTTGATGCTATATGGTGAAGGATGGGCAAGGAGGTTACAGTTATCAGAGGAATTACCTTTTCTTAATTAGTAACCCAATGAGGTAACATTTCTAAGTAATAGCTCCCTTCAAGGAGGGTAGGGGTGTCAAGAAAAAAAATGGAACTAAATAACAAGTCCCCATTACGGTTAGGAAATAAATATCCATTTTCCTCTGGACTTTACAATAAGAAAGATAACAGCTGTTTTAGCAAATACCAGCTAATTAGAGGGAAAAGCTCACTTGGAATTGCATTGTTTATGGAATAGCATGTAGAAGGCTTTTCTCATCCTGGAGTAAAAGGTGTTTATGAGGCCAGGTCCTGAGCATTTTCAGGACTTTAACTGCTTGACCTATTATCCCTGAGGCCACTATTCTTAGTACAAGTCAAGGGAGCTAGTTCAAGGCTCCCTTTTTCAGAGAGAGAAAGGGATAGCAGAAAAATTATTTTTATAGGAAGTAAGAAGCATTAGATCCAGTTTGTTGCACCAAACTTGGCAATAATATAACAAAAACTCCTCCACTGAGGTCCTCTTCGATGTTTTATCATGGCATGGAGACAGCACTGTGTTCTCCAAGGCGTATGTCTAGCTCTAGCTGGCCCCACCAAGCTAAAAAGGCTTAGAGCACAAGAAAGGACTGGCTAAGTTCAGAGGAGCTTAAAACCAGGTTGGTCACAGGATAATCCATTTGGGGGCCACAGAAAGTCTTGAAGACAGTCTGAAGTACCAAAGTATATAATAATAACTCAAATAATATATGAGGATTTAAAAAATGTTTTCCAGGGCAGCTAGGTGGCACAATGAATAGAGCACCAGCCCTGGAGTCAGAAGGACCTGAGTTCAAATGCAGCCTCGGACACTTAACACTCACTAGCTGTATGACTCTGGGCAAGTCACTTAACCCCATTGCCTAGCAAAATATCAAAAAAAAAAAAGTTTTCCTCGAAGCAACTGGGTGAGAGAGGTATAATGGGCATAAGAGTGGAGAAGGGGATTTAGAAGTATAATTTCATTGGTATAGGGAATTCCCTGCCAGGAAACACCTACCAATACAAATCAGCAACTCCTCTCTGACTTATGGTTTCAGAAAATTGCTTGTACTGAGAAGTTCAGTGATTTGCCCAGAATCAGCATGTATTACCTGGTCAGATCTTTTTGACTTCCAGGTTTTCTCTCTATTCATCTCTCCTGGTAGGGAATAGAATAGAATATATGATATGATACAATATAATATGACATAATATGTAATATTAGCATTATTATCCCATTTTATAGACAAAGAAACTAAGACTTAAATAACTGACTTGTTCATAGTCACACAGCTAGGAAATAGGAAACAGGAATGGGTCTTCTGACTCAGAGTCCTATGCTTTCTGCTATATCATGCTTCTTCTTCTTCTTCTTCTTCTTCTTCTTCTTCTTCTTCTTCTTTCTTCTTCTTCTTCTTGTTCAGGGTTAGGGTTCTTTTGATGGTGGTGCGAGTGAGGGAAAGGCAGTGATTCCAAGAGAACTCTGATCAATACAAGACAAAGATAATTTTGGCAAGATGGACTTTCAGCAGGGCAGAAATAAACATTGGACCTGTCTTGAATTAGAGGACCAGGGACTCTGACTGATGTCACTATAGGACATGAGTTCCTCCTTTAAGTTCCTCCTGGGATGAATCAAAACTTCGTGGCTTAAGTGACGGAAGTTGTAGTATTCATAGGAAGAGAGCTTGTGGCTGAGTAGCCAGGAAGAAACAGATGAGACATGGCCCAAATTCCCAAGGGAAGTGGTGAGAACCCCATTGTCTGAGTCACTGAAAGTGCTAAAGAATTTCCTGTGGGGAAGCTGTCTACACCAGCCACTAGGATTTGAAGTCCACGGGAATGTATATATTGATCTTTCCTCAATCCTGTCTGTGGTTCTTGGGTAGGTTCTCTTTGTCCTTCACCCTTTAAATAAAATACTCCCTGTCTGGTAGATGGCTTAAACAAGATTTGGGCTTGTAGCAATTTTCATTCCTTTTGTACTTCTGTACTTCAATGAAAAAATGTGCATGAAGGAGGACAGGGAAAAATATTTTTAAAAACATGGTTCAGGAAGAAAAAATAACAGAGGCCAAAGGCTGGCAGAATACAGAGAAGCCTTACACCTTATATACAATGAATATTTTCTTCAAGAATAGATCCAGGAAGTATTGGACATAATGAGCACTGAATAAGAGAAATAAAATTGATTATAAAGTAACAAACAAAAAATACTAATGTGAATCGTTTCCAAATTAGCTGTTCACAGACAGATCATTCCCTTGTTAGTGCAAAGTTCAAAATCAATATTAAATACAAAAGAAAAAAAACCAAGAAGATATGTTAACTGAGACAACTCTATCTGACAAATAAATTATTAATACTGAAAAATGGGAAATGGAAGAAAGAACAGGTAACTGACATACCAACTGTCATCATTTCACAAAAAGTCTGACTGATGAAAAGCAATCATTATAACAAGGAGATTAACAGAGCCTAGAAACTTCCTTAATTGTCAAATATTTAATCTCTTAACAAGTGGAAAAATATAACAACCAAAAGAAACACCAGGAGCTAATTTGTAAAATCTAATAGAAGATGAAGATGGAAGATTATGATCAACATTGTCTCATAAAACAGTGAAAAGCAATACAAGGAAAAAACAAGTCTATAGAGAAATCTAATTGATACAGATCATTCCTTAGAGTATTTTAGCTTGAAAGTAGAAAGAAGACCATAGATAAAAAATGAAAAAGAGCTATAAATGTTTCTGCAGTCAACTCTTTTTTTTCTATCGACAACAGTAGAACTGATGCATTTGAACCTTAAGGTCATAGTTCCATATAAATTGCATGAAGAAGTAGAAATGGCATTAGGTTTAACAAAGGTGGAATAAACAACTAGATTAGACTAATTATGCTCCAAAGAAGTCAGGGTGATAAATAAAAGTATGTATAGAACAATTTTACATATATGTATATGTATGTATGTATGTGTGTGTATATGTGTGTGTGTGTGCGTATATATATTCATGTCTAATGGTGGCATGGGGGGAGGGGAGGGAAGACAAAATAAAGAAAAAAGGAAATTTTTTTTAGATTCATTAATTTATTTATTTTTCGTTTTCAACATTCACTTCCACAAGATTTTGAGTTCCAAATTTTCTCCCCATCTCATCCCTCCCCCCACCCCAAGATAGCATGTGTTCTGAATACCCCTTCCTAATCTAACTTCCCTTCTATCTCCACCCCCCCTTCTCTTATCTCCTTCCTCTTCTATTTTCCTGTAGGGCAGGATAGATTTCTATACTCCATTGCCTGTATATCTTATTTCCTAGTTGCCTGTGAAAACAATTTTTTAACATTTGTTTTTAAAACTTTAGGTTCCAAATTGTCTCCCTTCCTCCCTTCCTATCCACCCTCATTGAGAAGGCAAGCAACTTAATACAGTTTATATTTATGTAGTCATGCAAAACACTTCCATAGTAGTCATGCTGTGGAAAACTAACTATATTTTCCTTCATCCTACCCCATTCCCTGATAATTCTATTCTCTCTTTTGACCCTGTCCCTCCTCGAGAGTGTTTGCTTCTGATTATCCCCGCTTCCAATCTGCCCTTTCCTCTATCATTTCTCCCCCACTCTTATCCCCTTCCCCCCTATTTTCCTGTAGGGTAAGACAGCTTTCCATACCCAATTGAATGTGTATGTTATTCCCTCCTTAAGCCAAATCCAATAAGAATAAGATTCACTCATTACCTCTCACCTTCCCCCACTTTCCCTCCACTATAAAAGCCTTTTCTTGTCTGTTTTATGTGAGATAATTTACCCCATTCTACCTCTCCCTTTCTCCTTCTCCCAGTATAATCCTCTCTCACCCCTTAATTTTATTCTCCAGATATCACCCATTCATCTTCAACTCACCCTGTGCCCTCTATCTATCAGTCTATTTATACATGCTTTTTTTCCCCCTCCAACTACCCTAATACTGACGAAGGTCTCATGAGTTACAAATATCTTGCCATATAGGAATGTAAACAGTTCTACCTTAATAAGTCCCTTATGATTTCTCTTTCCTGTTTACCTCTTCATGCTTTTCTTGAGTCTTGTATTTGAAAATCAAATTTTCTATTCAGCTCTAGTCTTTTCATCAAGAATGCTTGAAAGTCCTCTATTTCACTGAATGTCCATTTCCTCCCCTGAAATATTATACTCAGTTTTGCTGGGTAGGTGAGTTTTGGTTGTAATTCTATCTCCTTTGACCTCTAGAATATTATATTCCAAGATATCTGGTCCCTTAATGTAGAAGCTGCTAAATCTTGTGTTATCCTCATTGTGTTTCTACAATACTTGAATTGTTTCTTTCTGGCTGCTTGCAATATTTTCTCCTTGACCTGGGAACTCTGGAATTTGGCTACAATATTTCTAGGAGTTTCCCTTTGAGGATCTCTTTCAGGAGGTGATCAGTGGATTCTTTCCATTTCTATTTTGTCCTCTGATTTTCTGGCAGTTTTCCTTGATAATTTCTTAAAAGACGATGTCTTTTTTTGAGCATGGCTTTCAGATAGTCCAATAATTTTTAAATTATCTCTCCTGGATCTATTTTCCAGGTCAGTTGTTTTTACAGTGAGATATTTAACATTGTCTTCTATTTTTTTCATTCTTTTGGTTTTGTTTTACAGTGTCTTGATTTCTCATAAAGTCACTAGCTTCCAATTGCTCCATTCTAATTTTTAAGGAAGTATTTTCTTCAGTGAGCTTTTGGACTTCTTTTCCAAAAAATCCGATTCTGCTTTTTAAGGCATTCTTCTCCTCATTGGCTTTTTGGATCTCTTTTGCCATTTGGGTTAGGCTGTTTTTTAAGGTGTTATTTTCTTCAGTATTTTTTTGGGTCTCCTTTAGCAAGCTGTTGACTAGTTTTTCCATGATTTTCTTGCATCACTCTCATTTCTCTTCCCAGTTTTTTCTCTACTTCTCTTACTTGCTTCTCAAAATCATTTTTGAGCCCTTCTATGGCCTGGGACTGATTCTTTTTTTTTTTTTTTTTGAGGCTTTGGATGCAGGAGTTTTGACTTTATTGTCTTCTTCTGGTTGTATGTTTTGATCTTCTTTGTT
The DNA here is from genome assembly GCF_003287225.1 of Phascolarctos cinereus. Lineage (NCBI taxonomy): Eukaryota > Metazoa > Chordata > Mammalia > Diprotodontia > Phascolarctidae > Phascolarctos > Phascolarctos cinereus. The sequence goes on along the minus strand of NW_027555514.1, from coordinate 195,481,230 downwards.
ACCAAAGAAAGATTATATGGTCTGACTTTTTTTTTTGCATAGTTTACTCATGATCCCAGACAATTTCTTGAGTTTTAAACTCTTTGTTAAGGTAGGGGTCTGCTTCCAGTATGGAGAATGGACTGTCCAATCTTCGGGAGTTTTGTGTAGCTGTTTTCAGAAATACTTCTAGGGACCTGTAAGTTTTTAGTTCTTCCAAGGTGGTATGATCAAGAGTGAGGTGTTTACTCCTTTCCTGGCCTGTGCTCTGGTCTATGAGTGACCACAAGCACTCTTTCCTGCCTTGAAACTGTGAGGAGAATTTCTCTTCACTGCCACTACCAGCTCCACCATACCAGTGCTCCTCCTTGCCCCAGGATCACCACCCAGAACTGTGACCCAGATCCAAGCACAGGCAAAGCAAGAGAATCCTGCCTCAGCACTAGCAAAGAGATCCTTGCAATCCCCCTCTGATCAGCCACTGAATTTCCCCTCAGTCTGTGGGCTGCAAGCTCAGGAAGCAGCCACTGCCTTGGGACTGCAGCTGGGACTGGGGCTAGGACCGAGCTTCTCTCTCAAAGTGGCCATAGACTTTTCCTACTGACCTTCTAGTTGTCTTTGGTGTTTGTGGGTTGAGAAGTCTGGAAACCACCACAGCTGCCTGTGATTCAGTCCCCTGAGGCCTGCTTCAGGTTCTCTGAGGCCTGGTCTTTATGTGCATGCTCACACTGAACTGTATTTCTCTCCCAGCCTGGTGTGATAGACCTTTCCAATCAAACATCCAGGTTGTCTTGGGCTGGAAATTTGTTTCACTCTGTCTTTTTGTGGGTTCTTCTGCTCTAGAATTTGTTTAGAGCCATTTTTTACAGGTATTTGGAGTGGTTTTGGGGAAAGCTCAAGTCACTGCTTTTACTCCACCATCTTGGCTCTGCCCCCAGAAAAAAAGAAATTTACATGATAACTCTGTTGTATATTAAAAAGGAATAGCAGGTTATACATAGTAGATTTGCAGTTTCATATGCAATCATCCTCTTTTTAAAAAAAATCATACTATGTTATAGAAATGCTTGTTTTATTCCATAATTAAAAATAAAATAATTTTTAAAAAAGGAGTCAGGGTGTGAGGTGATATAGTTTTAAGGGTAGTGATGAAATAGTTGTTAAGATATGAAAAGAGGGCAGGATATTACATGCTAGATAAAATCATGAACCCGGTTATTAGTATCAGCAACAAAATTTAACAATCCCTACCTTTCCTATCCCCACTTTCTAATCTGTATAAGTCCTTTATGACAATAAGCTATACATTTATCAAAGCCATCTTGGTTGAAGGTATGAAAGGGGAAGAGGCAGGCTTGTAGAAATCATATTCTACATCAGACCACATCTTTACAGCCAAAAAGTTGGCTCAAAATTGTAGCAAATACAGGATCTTAAAGTCTTACTGTTTGTTGACTATAAAAAATCATTTGTTACAGTAAAATACAGCTTTAAAGACTCTTCTTCAAAGAGGTACCTACCACACATATGTTAAAATTGCTTAAGATTCCTTGAAATATGTAACAACAGAGATAACTTTGATGATCTTCTGATTACTAATATCAAATGAAACATAAAACAGGGAGATATAGACTCACTAAAGGTATTTGGCACTATCATTGAGAGAGGTCCAGCACAGAGTCTAAATAGAATAGCTCTTTCCTATAAATACTGAGTCTTCTAGATGCTAATGTTTCTGGATAATTTTTGTATTGATTGTATCAAACACAGTGGAATTGTGAAGAGCTAAATGAGATCTAAAACCATTAAAAAAGAATTAACTTACCTATCCACTAAGGAAAAACCAAGAAATGAAGGCTGTTCCATTAGAGGGATTAGTCATATTGATGAGGTCAGAGTCTTTGCATACTTAGTAATGATATTCTCTTCCCCTTCTCATAATAGCTCTGCTTTCTTCTGTTGCTTTTATTGTTTCTAGGCCAGGAAATGCCAGTAAAGAGTCCTTTGAGTTTATGCTCATAGGCCCCTTAAAAAAACAACAACAAAGCTAAATGTTCCTATCAAAACATAACCAAAAATAACTGAAGAGAGAAACCAGAACTTAGGACATTTCTATGAGATCTGGGCAAATTTTGTTCAGGCCAATCCACATAGGATAATTTTCATGGCAGTCCTCTGCCATGAAAATCCATGTTACCTAAAGATTCCTCCATATGTGGGAGGGTGTGTGAATCACAGAAAACCCAGACTTTTGAAATAAACCAGCCAATCACTCAAAAGAAAAGTATGTGTGACTACTTCCTTAATTAGTTGGAAAGTATCATAGGAGCTTTAGTTCAAAGGATGAGAGCAGATGATGACAAACAAAATATCTAGCTGATATTGGCTGAAAGAACCACACATACCTCTGGCCTAAGTATAAATTAGATAGTGGCTCAGAATGGCACATTTTCAGATCAGGTCAGTAGAGTGGTGGTCAAATCCAGCAGCTAAAGAATACTTAGAGGGAATTAACCTTGGAAGAAGAGTGGGAAAGAGAGCTTTTCTCTAGCTCTCCCTCCCTTTCCCTCACTGTCACAAGGTGATGATAACCTTGTAAACTTCAAAAGGTTGTACTGTCTAGAGTTCCTACCAATGACCACCAGAGCCTACCATTAGAGATTCAGCAGTATTTTCATCAAGAGCTGAGAGATACATGAAGGACAAATTAGGTATACAAAGGAAAGACATCTTCAGTACTCTAAAAGGACAATGGCACTCAGAGCCCAGCAGTGAGTTACACCTAAAAGGAACTTAATGGGGAGTTCATGAAAGGAGAAAAGGACTTTCAGTGACCAGAAGCAATAAGTTTACACTTTGCATACCCTTGACCCAGCAATACCACTACTAGGTCTGTATCCCAAAGAGATAAAAAGCAAAAAGGAAAAGGACCTATATGCGCAAAAATATTTCTAGCAGCTCTTTTAGTGGTGCCAAAGAATTGGAAATTGAGGGGATATCCATCACTGAGGAATGGCCCAACAAGTTGTATATGATTATGATGGAATCGTGCTACTGTGCTATAAGAAATGACAAGTAGGATGCTCTCAGAAAAACCTGGAAAGACATGAACTGATGCAAAGTGAAATGAGCAGAACCAGGAGCACATTGTAAACAGTAACAGCAATATTGTATGGTGATCAATTGTGAATGACTTAGCTGTTCTCAGCAGTACTGTGATCCAAGACAATTCCAAAGGACTCGTGATTACAAAATGCTACCCACCTCCAGAGAAAGAATTGATGAAGTCTGGATGCAGATCAAAGCATACTTTTTCTTTACTCATTTTTCTCGGGTTTTATGTCTGTGTTTTCTTTCACAACATGACTAACTTGGAAATATGGTTTGCATGACTGAACATGTAATAACCTATATTAAATTGCTCCCCTTCTCTCAGGGAGGGAGGGAGAGAAGTTGGAATTTGGAACTCAAAAATAATTTTAAGTTAAAAATTGCTTTTACATGTAATTGGGGGGAAATATAAAATTTCTTTCAAAATTTTTAAAAATAAGCTTATACTTTAGCCATGTATGTTATTTAAGTTTGAGCCCACTCTCCTCTTGTGTGCACAAGGGGAAAATGAACACCTGGTTTGGGTGGATGTTTCTATAACTGTCTTTGCTATATCTGAACTCCCTTTCTAAAAGCTAATTAAGCCTACCTAATAATCAGTGGGAAACACACTGGTGAGGTAATGTGAGCTATAGTGGTAGAAAATCCAGTGACTCTCAGGATTACTCCCAGAGTCATATTCTAGAACCCTGAGAGCAGTGGTGGTCAGCTGTCCGTTGGTGACCTAATCTGCCACTGGGAGAGATCCGAGGAAATAGCCCTGGAGGTGATGTGATATATTCTTAAAACCATGGGCTCATAGGTTTAGAACTAAAAGAAACCTTAGAAACTGTATCGCTCAACTCCCTCATTTTGTGGATGAGAAACCTGAGGATTAAAGAGGTTGAGTGATTTGTCCAAAGTCTCCCACCACCTGAGCTAGGATTTGAACCCATTGTCTTCTGATGCCAAATCTAGCCCTCTTTCTATTATACATTATCAACAAGGAGTAGTCAGACAGGGAGTCAAGAAGCACTTATTAAGTGCTTACTGTCTGCCAAGCACTGTACTAAACTTTAAGAACACAAATACAATTAAAAAAAGGCAGTTTCTACCCTCAAGGGGCTTACATTCTAACTGGAAGACAACACACATAAAAGGAAGATGAAAAGGTGGGGTTAATGTGAAGGGGAGGAATACCCAGCTTGAGGAGGGGGTCAAGGTAGGATTGATGGAGAGATCCAGAAGAGTGTAGCCTGGTGGGAAATGAGAAGATAACTTATCTGAGTGCCCTCTCTAAATAGAGCTTCTAGGAGGAACCCCCCAACTTCCAATCAGAGGGCGCAGAGGTACTCCAATGTTCAAAAAAGTGATCTTCCAGGATGAGAGCTTTTTGGGGGCATGATGGAGAAGTCCAGAGGAGTTCAGCTCAATATTCATGGCCTATTCCTCTTACCAAGGTGCCCAACTGAAAGAACAACCTCCATATTATGAACCAATCTTTCAACTCACTCCCATCCTTACATTCTTTTCCACACTTACACTAAAGATGCAAGAAAAGTTGTCTCATCTAAGCCACCCTAATAAGCTTTGAAAGGACTTAGTGATAGAGATAAAAAGTGAGAGAAAAAGAAGGGAAAAAGCAAACATCAATAAAATACTAAAATATATATGTATGTATAAATAAAATATATATGTATATATATATGTATATATGTATGTAAATATATGTTTTAGTTGTTTAGTCATTTTTTAGTAAAACACCCTTTTGGTGTTTTCTTGGCAGGGATACAATAGTGTTTTGTCATTTGCTTCTATGGCTCATTTTACAGATAAGGAAATTAAGGCAAACAGGGTTAAGTGACTTGCCCAGGTTCACACAGCTAGTAAGTATCTCGGGCAGAACTTCAATTCAGGTCTTCCTGACTCCAGGCCCCAGTGCTCGGTGTACTGTGCCACCGTGTGTGTGTGTGTGTGTGTGTGTGTGTGTGTGTGTGTGTGTGTGTGTGTGTGTTTGTGTACACACATATAAATCTTTTTCTACTATTCCATACATACTGAAATATTTGTTTATTGATCTCTAAGTTCATAATGAAAATGAAAATTTAAATGAAAAAGATAAATTAATGCAAGAAAATCTAGGACAGAAAAGATTCCATATGCTATATAGAGCATTTGGTGAGGAAAAGAATGTAAGCTCTTTGGGGGCAAGAACGGTTTTGTTTTGGTGTCTATATCCTCAAAATTGAACATAATGACTTATACTTGGCAAGCACTACATGTTTGTGAAATTTAATTGAACAGAAGCAATATTGTCATGGGAGAGACAAGGTAATACCGTCAATTGAAAAATCCCCATTAATCATCTACTATGTGCCAGGCACTATGCTTGGCACTGGGAGTACAAAGACAAAAAAATAAAATAATCTTTTTTTTAAAGAGCTCACATTCTATCAGGAAAGATAGCATATACATATACAGCATATACAGAATACAAATAAAATAAATGTAAGGTAGTTATTAGGTTAGTCATAGAACAAGGGCCTTAGCAGCTAGGAAGATCAGAGTGTTGGCTGTGGATTCAGAGAAGCATGATCTGAATTCTGTCTCTGCTATTTAATACCCATGTGACCTTTGGAAGGAAGGCAGGAAGGAAGAAAGGAAGGAAGGAAGGAAAGAAGGAAGGAAGGAAGGAAGGAAGGAAGGAAGGAAGGAAGGAAGGAAGGAAGGAAGGAAGGAAGGAAGGAAGGAAGGAAGGAAACCAATTGTTATTAAGTGCCTACTATGTTCCAGGCACTGTGCTAAGTGCTTTACAAATATTATCTCACTTGAACCTCACAGCACCTCCAGGAAGTAGGTGTTATTATTATCCCAATTTTAGGGTTGAAGAAACCACTACTTGCTTCAGTTTCCTCATCTGCAAAACTGGGATAATAATAGCACCTACCTCCTAGGACTGCTGTGAGGATCAAATGAGATAATAATTGTAAAGCACTTAGCATGTGGTAAGAGCTATTTAAATTTTAGCTATCATTATTATTAGACAGAGGTTAAGTGACTTGTTCAGAGTCACACAACTAGAAAGTGTCTGAAGCTGGATTTGAACTCAGATCTTCCTGACTCCAGGCCAAATGTTCTGTCCACCGTGTCATTTAGAGCTGAGTTACCTCTCTGGGGTTCAGTTTTTTCATCTATCAAAAGAGAGAGTTGAACTAGATGACCAATGAAGTTCTTTCCAGCTCTAAATCTATAATCCTGTGATCTGCCTGGACAGAAGGAGGAAATAGCAGCTTCAGGGAAAAGATCATATATACTTGGCATGGAGTTATGATATAATATAGTTATGGGGAGCATAAATTATCTGGACATCTGCTGGAGTTCTCTCTTTGCCAAAAACAGAAAAGTTAAATAAATTTTTGACTTGACTCAATGACGATTACATTATTCAAAAAAATGGAAGAAGCAAGGAGGAAAATTGCCATTCTAAACTTAATTCTGATAGGAACTAATCACTGAAATAGAAATAATGGGAACCTTGACAGGAAGTTACTGCTTCAACTTAGAATTTGAATTACAGGAAAGCTGCTCTTCCTATATTAAGGAAGAGCAAGTTTTCTAAAAAGTTTAGAGAATAGACTAAAATTCTGAAGGCGAATTGACCTAAAAAGGATATGGCACGCTCAAGCATGAAATTCTAAAAATACAGAAATAAACTATTACAGTTATGAAGAAAATAGGAAGCTGTTTAAATAGATCTATGTGAATGCACAAGTCAGGTATTAGAGGATGAATACAAAAAAGTGACAAAGTTCTATAAAAATAGTGCTGGGACCTTAACATTCAGAATGAATGGAAGCTGATGATGAATGCAAACAACAACAAAAAGAAGAATTTTATGTCAAGAGTTTGGGGACAAGAAGGTCAAAGAAGGGTTGGGACAATTCCTTGAAAGAGATGGCAAGATGATAACTCCTTTTGCTTCTCCTTTCTTCTCTGCTGAGGTGTGCATCTTTAGGCCAGGAAGGAAGATAAAAATATGGGAAAGGGTCTATAAGGAGTTAGTACCTAACTACCTATAATGAGTTCAAGTCATCAGATCCATGTTAACTAGATTGTAAAACAGTGAAAGAACTGACAGTAGGATTACTGAGCAGATATCAATTGTCTTTGAAAAATCATAGAGGACAGAAGTTCTGCTGCAGCAAAAATGGGCAAACGTCCTGATTTTCACAAAAGGAATTAGTATTCAATGTAAAAGGCAGGCAAGTTTAATCTTAACTCCTATAAAAATATGAAACATATTAAAGGGATCATTTTTAAGCCTCTAGAAAGGGAAATAGTAAAACTAACATGACCATCGAGAATAGGTATATAGCTTTGTAGATCGATGAGATTAGGGAATAGTGTAGAATTAGTATCCTTAGGTTTCAATAAAGTATTTATCAAAGTTATCTCAGATTATCTGAGCTATAAATAGTAATTTATAGTATATATAATGTTATATACACATAATATAATATAATAATAGTAAAAAAAATAGATACCTAGAACAGCTTCACAAACAGTACTCTCAAATCAAAAATTTAAGAAAAATTCTAATGAAGGAATGGAGGTAGGGAGAGACTCTAGGCCAAAATGGCCAGTGTGAGGGAGGCAGGGACCTTGGAACATTTGGCAAAAAGGTTACTAATTGTGTAAGTGTGGGAGAGGAGCATGATTGGTCTGAGCTAGGAAAGAGTTTGACTGAGATGTGGCCACTTGGAAATGGGGTAGAGAAAACCTAGTATCTTGTTGATTCCTATTTTTAATAATTGTTTTTGTTAATTAGCTTCTAAGTTAGGTTTTTCTGTTTCTGCTGGAAGTAATTGCTATGAACAACCTCTAAATTTCAGTGCCCCAATCTCCTCACCCTAGTTATAGCTCTGCATGCTATCCTTGTGGAAAAGATGGAAAAATGTGGGTTAAATGATATAATTAGGTGAAATAAAAATGGTTGAATGAGTAGTCATTAACAACTGAGTATCATCTGGGGAGGAAGTATCTAATGGATTGCTCTATTCTTAGCCCTTGGCTGTTGAGCATTTTATCAGTGACTTAGTTGAAGGAAAATGTGGTTAAGAGCTGCTTTGGATGGCCAACAAATTAAAGATGGCCTACAAATCAAATTTGCAAATAACAGGAAGCTGAGAGGGAAGACTAAAATACTGCATGTCAGACTCAAGATGCAAAATTTTTTCAAAAGTTTAAGATGAGACTTCAAGGTCATGTGACCAACAAGATCCAGAACTAGATATTTTCTCTGATTCCCATGATCTTGCAAACCTCTCCAAAACGAATTATGCATCAGAGATAAAAATAACTTCAACTGTCTCCATCGTCTGAAACATTAAGAGTCCAATATCAGATAAAACAAAACAAAAAACCTCCCTGAGCTCACTTAGCACCTCCTCCCCCATTACCTATCAGCAGGGAGGCTGCACAAACCAACCCAAAGAACCAATACATGGGCTTACAACAAAACCCAACCCCACACCCCAGGCTGTCCTCTCTTTTCAATGCCATGGAGATTCCAGTTCTAGGCTGCAGAAGTTTGCTAAGGCTGACAGCCAATGCATATAGTCTCCCAGTGGCAGAACTTTGCCGGGGCCACAAAAGACCATGTTACCATAGGTAGCATTCAATGCTATGAAATATCTCTGTAGGAGAGTAGAAGAACAGAGGAAAAAGGGCAGGATATGTGTCTGAGCTTGAAACAGCTCAACTCCATACCCCATCCTTTTCCCTAAAGTCTCAGAGACCCAAACAGTAGAAATCAATCCCTGTAGTGCCAGTATAGCTGCTCCTTATGAGAACTGAGGAACAGAGGGAGTGGGACAGGACACACTGTGTGTGTGGGGGGGCACTTCATTAAGCTTCAGGGAAGAACTTAGCATATAGCTGGGGTCAATTCTGTCCCTCTCGAAAATTGGAACACTCATGCATTGTTGGTAGAGTTGTGAAATGAACCAACCATTTTGGAGAGCAATTTGGAACTATGCCCAAAGGGCTATCAAAATGTGCATACCCTTTGACCCAGCAATAGCACTTCTAGGACTATATCCCAAAGAGATCATACAAATGCAAAAAGGACCCACATATACAAAAATATTCATAGCAGCTCTTTTTCTGTTGGCAAAGAATTGGAAATTAAGAGGATGCCCATCAACTGGGGAATGGCTGAACAAGTTGTGGTATATGAATGTAATGGAATACTATTGTGCTATAAGAAATGATGAACAGGCTGACTTCAGAAAAACCTGGAAAGACTTTGTATGGTCTGAGTGAAGTGAGTAGAACCAGGAGAACGTTATACACGATAACAGCCATGTTGTGAGATGACTAATATTGATAAACTTAGGCTTTGTGATGGAAACTGCTATCCACATCTGAAGAAAGAACTGTGGAGTTTGAATGCAAATCGAAGCATACTATTTGCTATTTTCTTTTTCTTCTGTTGAGTTTGTTTCCTCTTTCTGGTGGTTCCTCCAATTGGTTCTAATTCTTACTTACAACATCACTAATGTGAAAATATGTTTAATAGGAATGTAAATGTATAGCCTATATCAGATTGTGCACCATCTTGGGAAGGGTGGTGGGGAGGGAGAGGGAGAAAAATTTGGAAATATGGAAATGATTATTGATAAATCAAAATAAATTAATTTAAAAAATTCTGTCCCCCTCAAAATTACTGGAGACAGATGCCTAGACTGGTGAACCATGAATAACCCAGTGTGGGAGGAGTCTGAGACGCTTTATGATCTAGCCCTCAAGGAAACCACCATCAGAGGGGAAGAAAGTCAGAAACTGAGCAACTGGGGAAAATAGGTAGCAGAGCAGAAATACTGAAATTACCAGATATGTCAGAAGAAAACTTAAAGACCTTGAACATAAATAGATAAATCAATAGGGAAAGCATTAACAACAGAAGGAAATGTGGCCTCTGTATCTAGTAAATGAGTTCAGGCATTTATGAATAAAGACTGCAAAACAAAGGCAAATGAACCAACACTTGATGAGGCAGAGAACCCTAACTACAACATGCAGTTCCTAAGTAGTTCAAAAGAGAAATGAGAATTATAGGAGATGAATATATGGCCTGATCTGCAAAAACAATGAACAGAATAGGGAAACTTGAATCCATGGTGGCAAAATTTCACCAAAGAAACAAAAGAGAGAATATTGGTTTGGGAATACAAAGATACAGAAGTGAAGAACAATCTAGAAAAAAAGAAACCAAAAAACCCATTAAAACAAAATATACTTACTATGCAAGCAAAACATACTAATCTCAAAGACAGGATGCACAGAGACAATCTAATCATCACAGATCTCCCAGAAGAACACGACATGATGAAACATCTGAATATCCCAATTCAAGAAACAATAAAAGAGAATGGCCCAACACTTCTGACCACAGAAAATGAAATACCAATTGAAACAATTCATAGATTGTCTCCAGAAAAAACCCAAGGTTTTAAACTTCAGATTCATAGTGGTTAAATTTAACAATTTAAGTCAGAAAAATTAAGTTTTGCATGCAGTCAGGAGAAAGACCTTCAAATACAAAGGAAAGGAAATATTACTAACACAAGACTACTCTGTATGCATAAGAAAACACAGGAGGAAATGGAATAATGTGTTCCAAAGAGCAATGAAGTTCAGGACGTAGGCCAGTATGACCTATCCTGCAAATCTGAGCTTAATCATACATGAAAACAGATGACCATTTAAAAATAAAGAGACATGTGACACATTCTTGAAAAGAAAATCAGACTTGAGTAGAATATTTGCTTTTCTAATACCCCAGATGACAGAAATACAGGCAGAGCAAACAAAAGCAGCAGCCAAGGACAGCAACAGTGACAGCAGATAGACCAGCAAGCAACATTTTTAAATGAATGTACACAAGAAGACAGACAGTTATAAAGGCAGAAGTTCAGTGTAGGTAACAGTGAAGAAGTAGGCCAGAGGCATTATAGACAGAACCTGCCTACAGGTGAACTACTGGTTTTCTGTGGGACTCAATTACAAAATTGGAGGGTACATGGAAAAGGGGAGAGCATGAAGGGATTAGAAGAGAGTGTGTAATGTCTCTGGGTCAAGTTGGGAGCTAGCAGCGAGGAGGACATGACCCCTGTGGTCTTGGGGAAAAGAAGAGCCTGCAGAGAAGGGGGGAAGGAGAAAGGGGAAAGGATTAAAAGGGGGAAGAAGTAAAGGAGGTCTTGCTTTGGTAGTGTGAGGGGTTCCATTGAAGAAATGCTCCTATGTATGAGGAGAGATGCTCTGTGGAGGGAGATGAGGACCATGTGTTAGGTGTGGTCTAAGGGAATTGATGCTCGAGAAGACCACTCATCCTACTTTTGGAGGTGGGAAGTCAGAAATTTTGGGAGCTACTGGCACCTGGGGGATGGGAGAGCGTGGACACAAAAAGAAGACATTGAGACAAATAGGGAAAAAGAAGGTAACCAAGGAAGGGTATATATCAATGGTGGGCTGCATAATCAGTGATATGATAGTGAAAGGAGTAGTCACATCAGGGGGGATTTCCCCTTCTAATATCTGCAGGAATTCTGAGAGAGGAAGAGTGGAAAATGGGAATCTGTGGAGCAAGCTCTATAATAAAGTGGCAGAAACTGCCTAGAAGGAAGAGCTTAGAAAGGATAACTTGGAAGTTTTAATTACATGAGGACTAGATAATTATAGAGGTCACAAATTAGAGAATGAGGACTTAGAGTAGATAGAAAGAGAGGATGGATAATGAAGAATGTAAGAGAAATCATCTGTGGAAAGGGGCCCAAAAATGAAATTTTAAAAAACTCCTAACAAACAGGACTAGTAGAAGGGGATAAAAGGAAGGGGGAAATCTACATGACTAACACAGGGGAAAAGGAAAGAAAGAATTATGTAATGAGATAAAAGCAGGAGAAAAAAGGAATGAATAAGCAAAACTCTAAAGGAAAAGGCTTACCACATGAGAGGAGGGGACCAAGGGTGAAAAGAAAAGGACCAGTTGGACAAAGCTACTTTTTAAAAGATTAAGGTAAAGTCACTGGAAGAACACAGTACTGTGTTTACAGCAGAAAAGGGGGAAAATCATAACTTGAAAAAACTCGATAATATTAGAGAGAGAAAAAATATAAACCTAACTTTTATAGATTTAAATGTGAATAGATTTTTTTGTTTTTCAGTCATTTTAGTCATGTCTGACTCTTTGTGACCCCATTTGGGGTTTTCTTGGCCAAGATACTGGAATGTTTGCCATTTCCTTCTCCAGCTCATTTTACAGATGAGGAAACTGAGGCAAAATGGGTTAAGTGACTTGCCCCGGGTCACACATCTAGGTGTCAGAGACCAGGTTTGAACTCAGGAAGATGAACCTCTCTGACTCCAGGACAGGTACTCTACTCACTGAGCCACCTAGCTGCCTGTGAATGGATTAAACAATCCAATAAAATGAATATGAGTAACAAATTGGATAAGAAAACAAAAGCCTACAATTTGTTGCTTACAAGAAACACATTTATAGAACAAAGACACACACAAAATTAAAATGAGAGAAAGGAAAAAAATTACTATGCATTAAGTGAATCCAAAAAAGCAAGAGTTGCAATCATGCTATCTGATAGCAAAACAAACATTCAAAAAATAAAAAGAAATGAACAAGAAAACTATACTAGGCTGAAAAGAATCAAAGACAACAGACCAATATCAATAATAAATGTTCCAAGTGCTTTAGCATCCAAATTCATAAAGGAAATATCTGAGCTACAAGAAGACATAGATTACTATCTATGTCATAATAGTGACAAGAGACTAGTAAATTTAACAGAAAAGTAAACACAAGGGAAAACGTGGTGCTGAAAAAATTGCTGGAGAAGCTAGAGTTAAAAGACCTATGGTATCTTCTAAATGGGATAGCAAAAGAATATATATATTTCTCTGAACCACATGGAACTTTAAAAAATTGACTATGTACTAGGGCACAGAGAAACTGCAAACAAACGTAAAAAGGCAGAAATAGTTAATATATTCTTTGCAGACCATAACACAATAAAAATAGTAATTCATTCAGGACCACAAGCAATGTGGTAGGTCAAAGAACAAATCTTAGAAACAATTAATAATAATGTTAAAGAAAATGATAACGATGAAACAACATAACAAAATTTCCAGGAGGCAGCTAATGCAGCCCTCAAGGGGAAAATCTTATCCTTACAAACATACATTAACAAAATTAAAACAAAGGATTTACAACAATATGCATTTAAAAATTAGAAAGACAACAGATAAACAAACCTAAAAAGCACAAAAGAGGAGATATTAAAAATCAGAGTGAAATAGATAAATTAGAAGCAAAAAAAAAATCCACAGAAATGATAAATAAAACTAAAAGCTAGCTTTTTAAAAAGACTAACAAAATTGATAAACCTTTAGCTAATCGAATTAAACAAAACAGAATATCAAATAAAAAAAGAGCAAGGTGAAATCACAGCAAAAATAGAAGAAATAAAAAGAATAATCAAAACATATTATTCACAGTTTTATGCTAACAAAACTGAACATAGAAAAATTAGAGGGCTACCTTTAAAAAATGTCCAAATTATCAGAAAATTAGAGAGATCTCAAGTAACTTAATTTTCAGAAAAGGAAATAGATCTGGATGTAAAGGAACTATGAAAGAAAAAAAATATTCCTTGTTCTGATGGATTCATAGGAGATTTCTATCAAATTCTTAAAGAACAGTTAGTATCCATACTTCATAAATTATTCTTAAAAATTGAGAAAGGAAGAAGTTTACCAGAATCCTTTTATGAGATAAGTATAGTCCTAATACCAAAATCAGGGAAAGATACAATACAGAAAGAAAACTATAGGTCAATATCATTAATGAGCATTGACTCAAAAATTTCAAACAAAATCTTGTAATACAGACTGCAGTGATTTATCCAATAAATCATTCATTATGACCAATTGTGATTTATACCAGGGATGCAAGGATGGTTCAACATTAGAAAAGTAATCAACATAATTAATCATATTAAAAACCCAAACATCCCAAACCGCATGATCATCTCAATAGATAACACTTGACAAAGTGCAACAATGTTTTTATGATAAAAATCCTACAAAGTGTAAGCATAGAGGGACCCTTTTTAATATCATAAAAAGCATCTATCTAAAACCAAAAGCAAGCATCATGTGCAATGGGGCTACACTAGACCCTTTCCCAATAAATATAGAGTGAAGCAAAGATGCCCACTCTCCCTACTATTATTTGATATAGTTCTGGAAATGATAGCAACAGCAATAAGACCAGAGAAAAAAATTGAAAGCATAAAGATAGGTAAAGAAGAGACAAAATTGTTATCTGTCTGGTGATGATCTGATGACTCACTCAGAAAATCTAAGGGAATCATCCAGGATACTAATTGAGATAATTAATAGCTTCATCTAGTTACTTGTCTCCTGAAGAATCTGTATGCAAGTCAAGAAGCAACAGTTTCAATCAAACATGAAACAACTGATTGGTTTAAGATTGGGAAAGGAGTACGACCTTATTTATTTAACTTATATGCAGAGTACATCATGCAAAATGCCAGACTGGATGAATTCAAAGCTGGAATTCATGTTGTTTGGTGAAATATCAACAATCTCAGATATGCAGACAATTTCATCCTGATGGCAGAAAGTGAAGAAGAATCAAGAAGCCTCTTGATGAGGGCAAATGAAAGAAAAAGCTGGCTTGAAGCTCAACATCCAAAAAATTAAGATCTTGGAAACCAATCCCATTACCTTCTGGCAAATAGAGGGAGAAGAAATGGAAGCCGTATCAGATTTTAAATTCTTGGCTCAAAGATCACTGAAGACAACAACTGTAACCATGAAATTAAAAGACACTTGCTCCTTGGAAGGAAAGCTATGACAAATTTGGATAGCATACTAAAAAGCAGAGACATCACCTTGCTAACAAAGGTCTATATAGTCAAAGCCATGGTTTTTCCAGAATATTGTATGGCTGTGAGAGTTGGTCTAAAAGGAAAGTTGAGTGCTGCAGAATCAATGCTTTCTAATTATGGTGCTGCAGAAGACTTTTAAGAATTCCTCAAACAGCAAGGAGATTAAATTAGTCAATACTTAAAGAAACTAACTCAGGCCATTCACTGAAAGGTCAAATACTGAAGCTGAAGCTTCAATACTTTGGCCACATAATGAGAAAATAAGGACTCAAGGACTCATTGGAAGAGACCCTGGTGTTGGGAAAGGTTGAAGGCAAAATGAAAAGGGGTGGCAGAGGATGAGATGGACAGAAAGTGTCAGGGAATCAATGAATATGAGCTTGGACAGAATCCAGGAGATAGTAAAGGATGGAAGGACCTGGTGTGCTATGGTCCATGGGGTCACAAAGAGTCAGACATGACTGAACAACTAAACAACAACAAAAAATAGCTTGAGCAAAAGTGCAAATTATAAAATAAGTCCTCAAAAATCCATAGCATTTCTATATAAAAAAATAACAAAACAAAAGAAGAAATAATAGAAAGGGAAACCCCATTCCAAATAACTACAAAATTAACAAAATATGTGGGGATTAACCTACCAAAGCACACATAAGACTTGTATAGATTCAAGTACAAAGTGTTCCTCAAAAAAAAAAAAAAAGAACAGCTTAAACAGTTGGAGGAATACCCAGATCTCATGGCAAGGTTATAACAATATAATAAAAATTACAACAATACCAAAACTATTTTGCAACTTTAATGCTATCAAATTACCTAGGAGATATTTTGTAAAACTTGATAAAATAATAACAAAATTCATTTGGAAAAATAAAAGATCTAGAACATCAGAGGATATGATGAAAAGAAGTAGAGACAAAGGGGAAATATCACTTCCTGACTTCAAACTCTACTATAAAGCAAGTTATCAAAACCATATGAGTTTCGTTTAAAAAAAAAGAGGGATAGATCAATGGAACACACTAAACAAGGGAGAATCAGAAAAAATAGAACTCAATAATCCAGTGTTTGTTAAAATGAAAACTATAAATTACAGAAGGAAAAAAATAACTCCTTATTTGATGAAAACTGCTGGGGAAACTGGAAAGCAATCTGGCAGAAATTAGACTTAGACCAATATCTTACACCACATTCCACAATACATTCTAAATGAACTACATGGAAATGCAATCTTAATATTAAAGATCATACTATTAAAAAATTAGATCATATCCATCTCACACTTATCGGTAGCAGACATAGTCTTAACCAAACAAGAGATAGGGAATTACAAAAAATAAAATAGATAATTTGATTACTTGCAACTGAAAAGCTTTTCTGCACAGATAAAATTCATGCATCCAGGATAAGAAGGGAAGTGGTTCAATGGGAAAAACCTTTTTATCAAAATTTCTCTGATAGAGGCTTGATATCCAAGATACATAATCAATTAATAAATATATATGACTATGGCCATTCTCCAATGGATAAGTGGTCAAAGAATATGAAGTAACGGTTCTCTAAATAAGAAATGTAAAGTATTTGCAACAACACAAAAGAATACTTGAAATCAATAATAATGCAAATCAAAACAATCCTGAGGTTTCACCTCAAACTCCCCACACACACAATTGACAGAAATGACAAAAAATGGCAACAGTTAATATTGGAAGGGTTGAAAAATAATAGGTACATTGTTGGTGGAGCTGTGAAATGATATAATCATATTAGAAAGCAATCTGGAATAGTACAAATAAAGTGACTAAAATGTTCATAACTTTGAGCCAGAGATTTCATTATTGGGTTTATATCCCCAAGGAAGCCAACAATAAGAAGAAAGTCTCCATATAGTCCAAAATAATTATACCAGCACCTTTTGTGATGACTAAGAATTGGAAACAAAGTAGATGCCCTACCTATAAGTTGGGGAATGGCTAAACAAACCATAGTATGTAAATATAATGGAATATTACTGTGCTCTAGGAAATGATATGTGCATGGAAAGATCTATATGAATTAATGCAGAGTGAAGTAAGATGAGTCAAGGAAATAATATACACAGTAGCTACAACAATGTAAATAGAAAGAACAACTGCATACACACATGTACACACACCCTAAATGTAACAAAATTATAAAGCTCAAGCAAGATTCAAATGAAGAGATATGAGAGGACATCCCCAATCTACCCTTTCATGGAGGTGGGAGGTCCACAGGTGTTATCCATTGCACATGTTTTGACTTTTTCAATGCATTGATCAGTTATGCTAACTTTTTTTCTCTCTCCAGAAAATACTATTTGTTATATGGGATGGCTCTTGGGGAGGGACAAGGAGAGGGAAACTTGGCATAGATGTGATGATGTAAGAAACAGAAGACATTATCAAAAACGTGTTTTCTAGAAATGTGGAGGCAAAACCAGAAGCCAACTTAATTCTGTGCTCCTTGCTCTCACTTGTACACTAGAATCTGTTGCTTTTTTGTACTATATAAAAATGTGTATTGATATGCTTTGTTTTTATATTACCTTCATTTTCTACTATATATTATCTCCTCCTCTACCCAGCAAGGTAACCTTTCTGACAAAAGGAAAAAGAAAAAAAAAGGAATTCATCAAAACATGAACTTTTTCTGAGAATATTTGTAACATTTCATACCCATAATCTCCCATCTCTGCAAAGGAGGAAGGGAGGTGTATTTTCTCAACTATTCTCCAGTTCTGGGCTTGATTATTATGACACAATGTTCACTTTCTTTCTTTCTCTTTTTTTGTTCTTTCCATTTATGTTGTTTTAGTCAATGTGTATATTGTTTTCCTGTGAAAGCTGTTGCTTTCAATAAATCTACTCAGATAAGATGCTTAGTTAGAATAGTATAGAGGAACAAAAATAATCAGCTTAGTTTTAAATTTGTAGAGATCCTGAAGCAAGGTAAGGCCAAGAAGTAAATGAAACCAGGGCCCAGTGATTGACAAGTATTCCTTTTTCTTGGATTGTGTCTTATCTCTCCCCTTTGCTGTCCCCACCCAGTGGAGAGATGGAGAAAGGAAAATCAGGGTGACACCAGCTCCCTCACTGAAATCAAATTTTGGTGTGATGTGCTCCCCCTAGTGACTAAGACCTACAATTTACCCTGGTCCCTGACAAAGAAAGCTGTTATCTGCTAGAAATGCTAGCTTTAGGGTGGAGAGGACTACCACACCTCAAACCTCTTACCTCAGGTTCCTAAAAATTCCCCAAATCATGGAATATAATAGGTTGACATCTGCTGTATTTGGTATTACCTACTTTTGAAAGGAGTTATGATTCTGTGGTCATAAAAGAACTACTGCGGTCTTTATCCCAACTCTAACTGGTAAATCCCATTCACAGAGCAAAGCTTCATCTTCACCTCAATGTTCTAGTGGTACCCCTAAGGTGTTGAAGACATCTTTTATTCACTGTTTTCCCATAAACAAATATTAATTTTCTCTCCCTCCCACCCACCCCTATTAGGGGGAAAAAAGAAAAGAAAAACAAAACTCTTGCAATAAACATGAATAGTCAAGAGAAACAAATTCACGTGTTCAAAATTGTATTTCTCATTCTCCATCTTGAGACCATTTCCTCTTTGTCAAAAGGTAATTAGATTCTGCATCATCAATTCTCTGGAACTGTGTTTACTCATCAAATGATTAGAACTCTTAATTCTTTTAAAATTGCTTATTTTTTACAATAATATTATTGTATAAATTATTCTCCTGGTTCTGCTCACTTCACTTTGAAACAGTGCGCACCCAAGTCTTCCCAGGTTTCTCTGCAACAGTCCCTTTTGTCATTTCCCATGAGAACAGTATTCAATTACATTCATATACCATAATATGTTTAGCCATTCAACAATTGATAGATGCTTCCCTTTAGTTTCCAGTTCTTTGCTACTACAAAAAGACCTGCTACAAATATTTTTGTATACATGGGTCATTTTCTTCTTTCTTTGATCTCTTTGAGGTGTAGGTCTACAAGTGATAGCAACAGATTAAAGGGTATATACAGTTTGCTGACTTTTTTTTTTTGAAATGTTTCCAAATTGCTTTCTAGAAGGGCTGGGCCATTTTATAGCTCCACCAACAATGCATCAATATGCCTGTTTTCCCGATATCCTCCAATATTTCATATTTTTCTTTCTTCTCAACCTTCATAATCTGATGGGTGTCAGGCAGAACCTCAGAGTTGCTTCAATTTTAATTTCTCATATTATCAGTGATGCATAGCATTTTTTTCACATGGCTACTAATAGCTTGGATATTTTTTCCCTTTGATAATTGTCTATCTATATCCTTTGACCACTTATTAGTTGAAGAATGGGTTTTATTCTCATTAAATTTGAATCAGTTCCTATCTTTCTTAGAAATAAGACTTTTATCAAAGAAACTTGCTGCAAAGATTCTCCCACAGTTACTTGCTTCCCTGCTAATTTTAGCTGCATTGGTTTTGTTTGTGCACAAATATTAAATTTTATGTAATCAAAAGTGTCCCTTTATTTTCTGTGATCCCCTCTATCTTTTATTTGGTCATGAATTCTTATTCATAGATTTTAATGTTATTTTCTTCTTTGCTCCACAAATTTGTTTATGATATGACCTTTTTATTTGATTCATATTTCCATTTGGAGCTTATATTGTTATATAGTGTGAGTTCCGGTCTCTAAACCTAATCTCTGACAGACTGCTTTCCATTTTTCCCAGCATTTTTTGCAAAATAGTGAGTTTTTATCCTAGTAGCTGGGGTCTTCTCAAAAGCTATTATGTTTGTTTCTGTGTGTTGCATACCTGAACCATCATACTAATTAAGCTTTCTATTTTTTAATCGGTGCCAAATCATTTGAAAGATTACTACTTTGTAATATATTTTGAGATTTGACACTGCTACAGCCTCTTCCTCCCAGTTTCCCCCACTAATTGTTTCCTTTAACATTCTTGATCTCATGTCCCTCCAGATGAATTTCATTATGATTTTTTTCTGGGACTATAAAGTAATCCTTTAGTCATTTAATTGGTATTTTTATAGGGATATGATCTTTCCCTAAGGAATGCTTTAGCTGCATCCCAGAAATGTTGGTATGTTGTTTTATCATTACCATCTTCTTTAACATAATTATTAATTATTTCTTTGATTTATTCTTTCACCCACTTGTTATTTGGGATCTTATTGTTAGGTCTGTATTTGGGTCTGTGTCTTTTGTTTGTCATCTCAGAGCCAATTGCAATAAAGGACATATTAACTATTTCTGCTTTTTAACATATATTTTCACTAATGCATTGTTGGTAGAGCTGAAAACTGATCTACCTAATCTGGAGAGCAATTTGGAACTATGCCCAAAGGGCTATAAAACTGTGCATACCCTTTAATCCAGCAATACCACTCCTAGGTCTATATCCCAAAGAAATCATAAAAAAGGCAAAAGGACCCACATGTACAAAAATATTTATAGCAGCTCTTTTTGTGGTGGCAAAGAATTGGAAATTAAGGGGATGTTTATCAATTGGGGAATGGCTGAACAAGTTGTGGCATATGAATGTAATAGAATGCTATTGTTCTATAAGAAATGATGAGCTGGAGGACTTCAGAAAAACCTGGAAAGATTTGCATGAACTGATGCTGAATGATGAGGAGAACACTGGACATAGTAACAGCAACAGCGTGTGATGACCAACTGTGATAGACTTAACTCTTCTCAGCAATACAATGATCTAAGACAATTCCAAAAGACTCATGATCAAAAATGCCAATGACATCCAGAGAAAGAACCATGGAGCCCAAGAGTAAGTTTCATCATATTTTTATGACCACGAGACAAACAAAGAAAAGAGTCAGAACAAAGACTATGCTGTTGTTTGGTTGTGTCTGACTCTTCATGACTCTGTGGACCAGTGTCCATGGAGTTTTCTTGGTGAAGATGCTGGAGTGGTTTGCCATTTTCTTCTTCAGTGGATTAAGGCAAACAGTGGTTATGTGACTTGCCCAAGGTCACCCAGCTAGTGAGTGTCTGAGGCCAGACTTGAGCTCAGGTCTTCCTGATTCCAGGACTAGGTCTCTACCCACTGAGGCATCTAGCTACCCAATAAGGAATACACTAGAGAAGAAACAGGAAGGGAGGGGATAGAACTTAATATTTTACATAATCAAAGTGTGAAAGAAGACAGTACAAACATGGAGGATTGGGTAGGGAGACAAAAGCTTACTTTCATCCAAATTAGACAAAGTAAGGTTGAATAAACACATAAAGAATTTGATTTAGAAATAAAATCAACAGAGAATGGGAGGAAATAAAGAGAATAGGTAGGAAGATAGGGAAGGTATATTTGGGGTGGGGGTGGGGCTGGGATTCATAAACAAAGTAAACTCCAACTTTGGAAAGTGGATCATGCAGAGAAAAATGAAAAATAAGAAAGGATGAGAACCTATGATCAGGGACTAGGTGAAGGGGAAAGAAGAAAAGCAGTGAACCAGAAGATGACTAATCAAACGTAGATCACCAGTGTCATAAACACTCTTTTTTTCAACATCCTCTTTTTATTTGAAAATTAGAGAGTTGTGAGGACAAAAAGGAAAAATATAAGAGGATAAGATGATGGGAAATATACAATTTTAACAATCATAATTGAACATGAATGAAATGAACTCATCCACAAAATGGGAGAAGGTAGGAGAAAGGATAAGAAATCAGAATGCAATATTTTATTGTCTACAAAAAACATATTTGAAGCAGAAATATTCAGTATCAGAATAAGTGACTAGAGCAAAATCTATTATGTTTCAAGTGAACTAAAAGAAAGAAACAGTGACAGCAATCATGATCTTAGTAAAGGCAATCACAAAACCTTACTTGATTAAAAGAGTTAAGTGGGGAGATTACATTATAGATATTTCAATAGTCCTTATGTGAAAAACGTGTATCTCTAAACACTTTCATCAACAAAAAGAAAAAGAACAGTTTGATGAGTGAGGCATGCAACTTTAAAAAAAACCCTAAAAAAATCAAATAATCAAAAAACCACAAAGAAACATCAAAATGTAAATACTGAAAATCAATTAATAGACTGACAAAATTGAAAGCAAAACCTTATTGAATGAAAATTCAATGTTTTAACAACAAAAACAAAAAAACAAAATAAAGAAGTAAGCCATTAGCTAATCTGATTTAAAAAGGAGAGAAGAAAATTGCCACTATCAACAATGAAAAAGAAGAAATCATATCAAATGAAGAAATAAAGGAAGTTTTTAGAAACTATTTTCCCCAATTATAAAACAAAAAGACTGACAATCTAAATGAAGTGAATTTATATCTACAAAAATGTAAAATGCCCAGAGTAGCAGAACAAGAAATAGAGAATGCAAACAACTGAATCTCAGAAAAAGAATTTGGAAAAGCCATAAATTAATAAATGAACTTCAAAAGAAAAACTTTAGGAGCTAGATGAATTTATAAGTAAATTCTATTGTATGTTCATAGAACAATTAATTTAAATATTATATAAACTGTTTATAAAAACAGTAAAATGCTTTTAAAAATATAAATATAATCTTGATACTTTAGCAAAGGAAAGGCAAACCATAGAAAGAAAACTATAGACTAATATCCCAAATGAATATTACTGTAAAAGTTGCAAAGAAAATATTAGCAAAGAGGCTACAGTAACACTTCCAAAAGATTTTGACTAGGCAGGAGTTTCTTATTGTGGTAGGTAATAACTATCTAATACCCATATATAGATAGATAGATACAGACATAGATAAATAATATGTGATTATATGTAATGCAAATAAATTAGAGGTCTTTCAAAGATCAGAGATAAACATAAGGATGTCCATTATCACCAGTATTATTTTGTCAGCGTGCTAGAAATTCCAAGTATGGCAATAAAACAGGAAAAACAAATCAAGGGAATAAGCATGGACAAAAAAGAAACAAAATAACATTTTGCAAATGATATGATGATCTAAATAGAGAATTAACTAAAAATTAATTAAAACCATTGATAACTAACCATTATAACTAATTTAATAGTTGACCTACTAAGCTACCCATAAGAGCTATATAAATAATACTACAAAACAATCTTTCTAGAAAGATATAAGTGGAAAAATACTGACTTCTCATGGTTGAGCTACGCCGATATGATAAATGATAATACTAAATTAATTTACATATTCAATGCTATAATAATCAAACCATCAAAGAATTATTTTCTAGATTTAGGATAACAAATAACAAAAGGTCAAGATTCTCAAGGGAAATAATTTTTTTTAAAGGTAGGTGGGAAAGGGGCTTAGCAATACCACATCAGCAGGCTATAATGCAAGGCTGATGTTAAGAACCCATTCTACCCAATTTTAGCCTTGATACCTTAACTAGGTGAGAACACATTTCAATCAATCATTCAATCATAGGCTTTAGACTAAGTGCCAAAAGTCTTTCAAAGCCATTAGAAGTGGAATGATTCCAGATAGGAAGTCTGTCCCAAACCTTCTGAGAGATTTTGTCATGCCTTCAGGGCCACGTATAAAACCATCAAGTTAACTGGAATTCCTAGATTCCAATTATTAGAAATTTGTAAAACATTATGGTTTGTTAAATAGTATCATCATGTATTGGAAGTATTAAAGAATGTGAATTGCTGGATTTAATTATGAACTGAGGCACACAGACTTTTCCAAGAACTCTTTAGTACAAGTCTCTGGGGAAAGAATTTGAAAAAAAAACAAAAACAAAAAAACCAACGCAGAACTTTCCCAAGTCACTAAAGAGCTATCCAGGATTTGACCTTTGCCAAACACATTCCACTAGATTTGTTGAGGACAGCAAATAGTAAAACTGTGGGATGATGATTTCAGCCTTCATACCCTAATAAGATGAGAACACTGTTCTAATAAATTTATTAATCAATCAATCATTGGTTTTAGTGTGAAAAGTCTATAGCCAAGAGCATTGTCAAAAGAAAGAAAGGGTCATTGAAGCATTTTTTTAATGTACAGAAAACAAATCCCAGAAGTTCAGGAAAAAAAAGGCAAGTTATATAGCTTTGAAAATAACATGTTGAATTTATTATGTACTTTTTAACAAGTAAGCTACACATAATAAAGATTCACATATTCCATACTATCCTTTTCTGTTCTACTTTGTAAATGGAGATGTTCTCACTCTCTTTTTTTTTTTAAGGTGGTGTTTATTAAGTTCAGAATAGGAAAAATAAAATGTTAAAACTACCCTTTGGTGTTTATACTTTGAAGGATTTTTAGCATAAATCAGATTTGTCCTTTGTCAAAGGCTTTTTGGCATCCATTGAGATAATAATTTATAGATATAACTAATTATACTAATAGTTTTCTGATTGTTGAAGCACCTGATGTAAATCCAATTTGGTCACAGTGAATAATTTTTAGATGTATTGCTATACTTTGTTTTCTTGGATTTTATTTGTAAAATTTTCATTAATATTCATTAGTGATATTGATCTAGATTCTCTTTATTCTTTCCTCGTTTACATGTTAGTGTTGTATTCCATTAAGGGAGTTTGGTAGCATGTTTTCTTTCTCAATTTTTGAAAATAACTTATATAACATAGGTATTTGCTGCTTTTTGGACAACTGATAGAATTCATATGTAAATTTAAATTTTTCATTTTCTGAGATTCAGTTGTTTAAGATCACTATTTCAAGTTTCATTAACTTGGGAATTTTTTATTTTTGTAGGTAATCATTATTTCTTCTAAATTCTCAATTTTATTAGCATATGATTTTGTCTAGTATGTTCTGATAACTTTTAAAAATTTCTCTTCTGTTCCCTTATTCATTTTCCATTTTGGAATTTTTTTTCAGTCTTCCTTTGATCAAGTTAAACTCCTTAGAAGTAACAATTATTGCATTCATTGAATTTAATAATAATAGTTAACATTTATATAGTTTTTACTATATGCTAGGTACTGTACTAAGTGCTTTACAATTATTATTTCATCTGATCTTCACAACCCTAGAATGTAGGTGCTTTTATTACCTCTATTTTATAGTTGAGGAAACTGAGGCAAACAGAGGTTAAGTGACTTGGGTCACAAAGCTAGTGTCTGAAGCTAGATTTGAACTCAGGTCTTCCTGATTCTAGACCTGGAACTTTACCCACTATGCCACCAAGATGTATCCCTAGTGCCTAGAATAGTTCTTGGCACTTAATAAATGTTTGTTAATTGATTGATTAGCTAAAGGTTTATTGATTTTGTTAGTCTTTTCAAAGACTGAGGTCTTAGTTTTATTTATTAATTCTGTAATCTTTGTTTTCCATTTTATTTTTTTCCTTTAATTTTAAATATTTTCTTTTTTTGCTTATTTTTTAAAAATGTAACTATTCTCTGCCACATGTACAGTTGTTGCCAAGAAAAGTTAGGAAAAGAGAAGTGATTATTAGTGGGTACCATTTTTTTTTAACCAAGTTCCTATGACACTGACCTTGAGGATGCCAGTACGGTCATAAAGCATAGGGAATGGCTGATATGTACAGAAGTGGAGGTACCATGCAAGTCTGAAGAAGGTGGATCAATCCTTGAGAATTCATTGCTTGGAATAAGGAGTTGAGGGACCATGGCTGAACAGTGGTGGTCAGGCAGGAATGTGAGCCAGCAAAAACAGGGGCTGTTGAGACAGACAGACTCAAAGAGACAATTCTTGACCTCATTCATTAAACAGTTAGGAAACTGTTTTCCCCAAGGGCCAGAGTCAGAGAGGATATGTATATCTTTAGTATTCATAACCTTTCAGAGTATATATGGAATCCATTTCTATCCTCAACTCAAAAAGACAATCAAACCAAATAAAAGTATAAATAGGATAGGGCAGGGAGGGGTTTGGTTGCTGAGGGGATCAATAAGGCTGAAGCTGACTAGGCTGCTGTCAAACCCAGAAAATAAATGACCAAAGAACTCACAGAGATTATATGCCAACTGTTAAACTGTGAAAAATAAAATAAAACAAAACAAAATCAAAGAGTAGCAGTGGTTATAAGCAAAAAATATTCTTTACTCCATTGGAGGAGTGAACCTAGACATGTGTGCCAGAGTCTCCTCTAGGAGGAGACCCAAACCAAGAGGCTAAGCCTTGATACATATAGTAGTGGCTAGACAAAGAAACAAGCAATAAACTGCAGCCATGGCAATGAGGAATAACAGAAACAATGAGGCAAGTTTGATTCATAGGAGGCCTTCACGACTGGAACAGAATGGGTTCCTGCAGGTGTTTACCTGAGCTCAGGGACCACTTGGGATGGGTATGAACTAATTTTGTGATTTAGCTGCAGCAGAGTTCATTCAGAGGGTGAGCACAAAGGATTGTTGCTATGCCAAGCTCAGGGCACAGCTTGCTTGCTGGGCCTTAACTCTGGAAAACAGGGCATGGAGTCCTGACACTGTTTAGCTGTTAACTTTAGGAAGCTACCAAATCAGCAGAAGCTGACTGAGACTGTCTATGATGTTATCTTGGGACACCTAGACTACAGAAACAGTAGAGGCTTTCCTGTCCTGTGGCCAGCCTTGGCAGGACCAGAGGACCTCTTTTTCTTGTGTGACACTTTGAGTGATTACAAGTATGTTTTGATTTTCTAAGTTTTAAAATTATAATTTGAAGCATTACACATGCACAGTAAATAGGTCAGAAAGACAAGGATTCAAGTCTTACCTCTTACATACTGGCTTTTTGATGTTGGACAAATCACTTAATCTCAACACTCCAGGTAACTTTTTTTTTTGAGGCAATCAGGCTTAAGTAACTTGCCTAGGGCTACTAAGTAGCTAAAGAGCTACTAAGTGTCATTTGAATTCAGGTCTTCCTGACTCCAGGGCTGGTGCTTTATCCACTTCACCACCTAACTTCCCCTCCACATAATTTTCTGAGATCATGAGTAACAAAGGAGGAGCCAATGCCTTGGATAGAGGGTGTCACCAGGAGCTACATAGATGTAATCACAGGTCCAGTCCCACCCATTTCACTGCAAAAATAAAACAAAATACCCCCCAAGTTCTTAAATCTATTCTTTTTTCTATCTAGCATACGTTAACGTCTAACATACATTAGCACGTTTTAAAATCTAACCTTTCCTCTTAGGATTGCTTAAGCAGCATTCCAAAAAATTTGGTACATTTTTCATCATTATGATTCTCTTTTACATACTTATTAACTGTTTTTGTGATTTGTGCTTTGATGCACTCTTTCAAAATGTCCTTATTAAGTCTCCATTTAGGTGTATATGTTTTACTTGTGATTCCCGTATGAATTATTTAGTAAGGAAGCAATGTCAGATGGAAGCTGTGTTGTGTGGTGAGGAATCACTCTGTGTCACAAGTTATAAGGCTCAGTTCTAACCCCACACCTTCCTGTGATGCATCTCCATTCCCAAAAACATGTTATCTTATCTTTGGCTCTCTATCCCTCCTATTACTCCCTGTGGGGATTTCTGGGATGGGATGTTGAACAAGGATATTCAACCATTTTTCAAAGAAGGTGGTCTCTTAATATAAAATTCCCCCCAGATGAAATTCATTATAAGGTCCCTATTTCTAACTATTGAATTGACTTCCTCTCCTATGTGAATAGTCTTTGGGGTCATATATATATTGTTCTTTAGTGGCACCTTTTCCTTTTTCCCTTCTGGACTGAGACCACCCCCACTTTCTAACATCCCCATTCTAGTTCTGTCCCCTACATTATTTTATCCTTTCTTCTACAGTTTCTCTTCCCTAGTATTCATTGAGAGACTAAAGGAATTATTATTACCCATGGACTTCCTGCTTCTACTCCTGACTGGAAGTAAAGTCTCCCTTGGAAAAGAGCAGGGGGAGTAGAAACTAGAGATGTGAGCGACACAATGACGCCCTCATGCTGCATGTGGGGGACAGCTACATGAAGTACTCCAGTTTCCTTCATCTCCATCACTAAGGAAGAAATATCTTAAATGATTCCTTCACTCCAACCCAGTGGCACAGCGGATAGAGTGCCAGGCATGGAGTCAGAAAGACTAATCTTCCTGAGTTCAAATCTGGCCTCAGATATTTATTAGCTGTGTGACCCTGGGCAAGTCACTTAACCCTGTTTGTCTTGGTTTCCTCATCTGTAAAACAAGCTGGAGAAGCAAACAGCAAACCACTCCAGTACCTTTGCCAAGAAAACTCCAAATGGTGTTGGGAAGAGTTGGACATGACTGAACAACAACAATTTGATCTATGATTATTCAAAAGAGATCAGTCTAACAATCTTGGTGATACCATAGGACTGCAGATCATGTAAAGGAACTGTCTGGGGATATCCATTTCCCACAGCCTTTGGGAATGAGAGAGAATGAAAATGAGGGGAAAATCCTCTGAACTACATTTCCCAGAATGTTGCCTCTGCATAAATCTGTACTTTGGCAATGAGCCAGCATGGATTCTGATTGGATGAGGAAGCTGGGGACATGGTTAGCTAATGCAAAGCAACAGAGAAGTGACATAAGCCTAGAGAAAAACACATAATGTTCAACTTCTAAAAGCATCTGGAGAAAAGCCAGGGAGAGACTAGAGCACAAATAAATGATCATTAACATGAGAAAATCCCTAATTTACCTAGTAAATCTGCCAGTAAAAGATGGGAATTTCAGACCCTCAGTATTCTTTACCAGCTCTGGTTTGTAACACACCAGACCTCAAGAGCGTCCTTGGTCTAGACTCAAATATAGCTAACTCCTAGTCACTCAGACTAGTATAATTATCAGTCCCTGTGGTTTCCTGATCCCGGCTGCTCCACATTGAGAGAGAAAGAAGGAAACATTTTTGTGGTGGATTTGCTTTGTGCAGGGGGCAGGGGGAGGCAGGGGAGGGAAGGAAAGAAAATAAGAGCAGTGGCTAGAAAATGGCTTGACAGGTTTGGAATCTTGGA
Source organism: Phascolarctos cinereus (assembly GCF_003287225.1). Classification (NCBI taxonomy): domain Eukaryota; kingdom Metazoa; phylum Chordata; class Mammalia; order Diprotodontia; family Phascolarctidae; genus Phascolarctos; species Phascolarctos cinereus. The sequence continues at coordinate 195,452,195 of NW_027555514.1, read as the reverse complement.
AAGCTTCCCAGTGGAGTAGGATTAGTGGCCAGAGTGCAGGTGATAAGGTCAAAGAGGCAAAATGAGGTTTTTATCTCCTTGTCCATAGAGAATTTCCTAGTTTCAGGAATGAAGGCATTATTCTTCTGTTGCTTATCTAACCCAAGTCATTTCACTCAAGTGCAAGATTTTCCGATTTCGTCAATGAAATTCCGTGGTAAGTTGTCCCTTAGTTCCTCCCTTTACAATCTAACTTTATAGTACACACCATTCTTTTTGATGCACTCACATGCTCACCAGGGCACTGCAGAAGAAGTCATTAGGTTTCATGGAAGCCACAATTTCCAAAGATCTATAGTAACACACATCATATCTGTATATGTAGGGCCATTTATAAACACGTATGTTGGTGTACGCCAAAGTTAGGTCACCTTACAATCTGTTGATATCTTTCCCTACCCTTCATCCCTTTTACTCTGGGAATCCTTCCCAGAAGGTGAAGGATTCTAAGTAAATGCCACTCTTGCCCTAGGTGCTCATCCCTAGTTATTTGGAGAATTCAGCAGAATCACCCAACTTGACTCAAGTTATTCTGATTGTTTTGATTTTTTCTACATCTGTAGCTTTTTATGATGAACAAGATCAACATTTCAGGTTAGAAAGATCATTGTCTCCCCCATGGAAAGATAATGACAGCAGGTGTCAAGAGTTGGACCAGTCCTCTGGTAATAATGATGATGGAATCATAATCATCATTATCATTATCATCATCATCATCATCATCATCATCATCACATTTATATAGTGCTTTGAGATTTGCAAAGCATTTTACATATGTTATCTCGTTTGATCTTCACAACAACCCTGGGATTATTATTATTTATTATTATTATTATTATCCCCATTTTACAGATAAGGAAACTGAGTTAAGTGACCTGCCCAAGGTCATACAGCTGTTAAGTGTCTGAGGTGGGATTCAAACTTGGGCCTTCCTAACTCCAAGTCCAGTATTCTATCCACAGCATCACCTAGCTGCACAAGTATAAAATTAGACACTTGAAAGCCATCTAACAAAAGGACATTAACAAAAGGATAGCTATAGCAGGAGAAAGATATTCAGAAAGAGGGGATGTCGATCCAGGAGAAAGCAATGACTGCGTTGAGTACAGCTTCCCAGTGCTAAAGGTCTATGGTCAAACTGGAGGGAGGAGATTCAGCTCTTTTTGTCTTGGCTGTTTTGTACCCAGGAGTCCAGAATGCGACATCAATGACCCAAGTCTTAGTCCCCAAACCAATCAGATCTCAAAGCCCTTTTAAGGAAAAACTAGCCCAATCTGCCTACACTTAGGGGAGACAGCATATTGTCCTTACCACAGCAGGTAAACAGTCAGCTTTCCAGATAGCCTCCCCATTATTTCTCAGCTTGTTCAGTCTGTCTGGCCTGCAAATATGCATTCATACAAAGCCAAATTTAGGCCTCTAACACTAACCCTCTTTGCTTTGTCATCTGAGAACATGAAGCCTTCCTGACCAACAACCATGAGGCACTGAGGACCCACAGTGACCAAATCCTGTCCTAGGTACTGCAGAGAAATCTAGAAAAAGGAGATGTGGTCCCTACTTGTCTTCAGGAAACAAACAAACAAACACATTATAATGGAGGAGACTGGTCACTCCAACACATGGCTACGTAAAAACCGAAATGACAAAAATAGTTACAACCAGAACCATTCAGCAGAAAGGACATGGGAATGATAAAGGATGGAGTTTGCAACTGGGAGTTACTGCTGTGACAACAGACCTGCTGGAACAACATGGGGAGACTTTATAGAGACTATTTCTAGTTAGCCTTTTCAAGGAGCCTGTGTCTGTCCTCTGAATTTCTACAGCAAGTGTTAGTCTATAACATTCAATTAAGCACAATCATAGATAACTTATGTAGGTAATTTATGTGACAGACTTCCAAGCCTGGTTGGTTTTGTTTATCTTGCACAGAAGGAGACTCCTGCTTGTTGGAGAGATTGCTAATGCAATTCTGTGTACCTACCAGAAGGGCAGAATTGTTGCAAGAGACACTTGTTGGGAAGAGATGCATTCTTTCAGAAAGACTTAAAGTCCCATACATTCTTTGGGACTACCTGCAGATTGGGAGGTGGGATGGTGATGGAGAGAAAGATTTTGGAAGTTGTAGACATATAGGAAGGAAGTCCCTCAACTTGTTCCTGATTTCCAGATTTCCTCCTTAAGAGATTATGGGGAAAGAATGTCCCCTTGGGTGAGATCAAGGTCTGTCCCTCTCCCTCTTTGAGCTGAGATCTTATCTTGATTCCATCAGAAGAGCTCGTTCACTCTTATGTATTTTTCTGGAATACTTTAGTCAGTATTGTTGCTTCAATGTCTGTTTGCTGTATTGCTTGTGTAGGGGATGGTGTGTTGTGGTGGTGTTGGGCTTTTTGCCCATGTAGGTCATATGTGTCCACATGGCACACAAGGGAGGGAAGAGAGGGACACAAGGGAAGGGAGAAAAGGGAGAAGGGAGACAAGAATAGACATCTCCAGGGTCTCCTCTCCTCCACCTTCTCCAAGGGAGACTTGGGCTTCTTCCAAGAAGGGAAGCAGGAGGTTGGGGTCAGAGAAAGAGAGAGACAGTACCGGCTGGAATTATTTCTATCTGATTCCTTAGATATTAGTCTAGAGGAAATAATTTTTAGGTTCAAGTTACACTCCTGATCTCTATTCCTTATTGGGACCCACAGATCTGACTAGAGTCTGGAATGGCTGATTTTCCCTATTGAATCTGGAAGCCAGAAGACCAGTAAGAAAGAGATTTCTTCTCTTTAGCTCTCATTAACTCCAGACTTGACACAGGTATAGGACATTGAATAATCAGTTTCTACCAAAGAGAAACCCTTATACCAATAGGCTTTGAGGTTCCAGTTATACTTGGATAAATGAGTTTACTTGCTAATTAACCATTTTTATGGTCTTTTGTGTATCTAGTGTTCAGAAGGAAGGGGCCAACCTTGTGAGTACAAGCACAGTGATGCCTTTTCCTGCTAAGGGTAATTGACCCATGAAGTAGTTTTTATCTTGAACCTATTGTGCCCCATAGATGAATAATATTCAGGAAGGCAGATAGGTATAATTCTAATCCAGTACCCTTTTCAGAGACTGAAGAAAAGAATGCCCAGCTTCATGGCTCTTCTCCGGCTCCCCTCAAGGCAGGAATCACAGTCTCCCTTAGAGTTAGGAAAGATTCCAGAGAGTGACATACATATGAGCACAAAAAATCTTACACTTAGAATTCTTCTAAATTCTTTACTCATAATTCTTCTAAATAAGGAAACAAAAGCCAACATACTGATGATGTCCGACAGCATATGCCCCCTTCTGTACCTGTAGCCTCTATTAAGAGGTGGAAGGTATGCCTCTATCAGTCTTCTGAAGTCAAGATTGGTCAAAGCATAGAGACAGGATATATCTTTTAGAGGTGTCTTTTACATTATTGGGGCCATTGTACATTTTGTTCTCTTGATTCTGTTTTCTTCACTTTGCATCAGTTACTACAAGTCTTTCCAAGGCTTTCTAAATTCTTTGGATTCATCTTTCCTTAACAAGAACAGTAATAGTCCATTACTTCCATATACCACAATTTGTACAGCCATTCCCCAAACAACAGGAAATTTGTTACCAGTTTCTTACTGCAACAGAAAGTGCTGCATGAGTATACACACTTACACACACACATATGTGCATATACATATATACCTTTTAGAATATAGAGGTCTTATTTTTTTTTTTATATCCTTATAGTATGTATGATGTTCATTAGGCACAGAATAGTTCAGTAGTTGGTTGATTGGTCAGGGCATATTGGTAGTAGTTCAGATAGCTGGTTCTTACTTGAAAAGGAACTAGGTATTCATTCCCTATCTTTTGACCTATCTTGAGTCTGACTAGGTTAAAATTTAAAATCATTTGAGCCTATAGTGCCATGAATCACCATCCTTAGAGGAAAGTAAAATTCTAAAATAGGGATATGGGCAAGAGAGATATGTAGAATGACTTCCATCTTGGGCTTAGGCACCCTGCACCTGCAATGAGGCAGTGTCCCTAAATATCCTGCTAAGATCCCTAAGGAAATAAGATCAGGGAAGAGTAGAGACAAATCTAAAGTAATCTAAAGGTCTTACCTGGTTCTCCATCCTTACCCACAGAAACAGGGATGGATGACCATGAGTCAGAGCTCCACTTAGTTCCAGTTTGCCTTGGATCACTCCCATTCCATCTGTCTTTCCTTGATTCTTTCTTGATTAGCTCAGTGCAGCATGACCCTGAAGACTTGGTCCAAGTTGGCAGGATCTGCAATGCTGAGTTGTTTGCCTTTTAATAAGGTTTATGATTTAAACCTTGTGCTCTTAACACCTTCTTTGCAAGTCTCAGAGGGAAACAAAAATGTCACAGTTGTTTACTCATTTCCTTCTTAATATGGAGACCTCTTATTTTGCCAAAGTGTCTGTGTGTTTGAATCCATATAAAGTTAGGACTGTGCATGTGTACACACACACACACACACACACACACACACACACACACACACTCACACACACACACTCACACACACACACACACACACACACACTCACACACACACACTCACACACACACACACACACACACACACAGGAGGTAGAGGAGTCACGGTTCCTGATAAGTTCCCAAAGCCACTCAGTAGAAAGATCACTTTCTAAGGATCCAAGTATCCCAACCCAAAAGCTCTGGATAATAAGTAAAGGACTCAATCTCTACTTCCTTACGAAGGTCAACATCCAGTTGCCCTTAGTAGGTAAAGAACACTAGACTCTTGTTGTTTGTCCTTTGTTCTAGAAGAGGACCAATGACATGAGGAGGGTGATGTCTTGACTCAGCAAGTGAATTGGATTTAAGTGAGGCAGGGCTGGTTAAGAAACACAAGAAAGAAATGAAAGCTCAGAAAGCACTTAGAAGGGCTTATGTATAGGAATGATCAAGTACACGAACATTCCAATGAAAGGGAGGTGAAGGCAGCTATGTCAGAACCATTAACAAGAATCCTGCAGCAACCTTTCTTCCCTTTTACCCAATGGAGTGGGACTAGTAGTATGGCCACTATGGCATGGCCAGAACCTGGGCCTTGGAGGTTAAATAAATAGGATTAGGAAAGGTAATGAGGCTCAAGGAAGCTTTTAAGGGGAGAGGGAAAGCCAATGATGAGAATAATGTGTGCAGAGAAGGTAGTTAGACTACAGGCCTGATAGAGTAGAGTTCATGTTGATAACTTCTGGGGGAGAAGGTTGAAAAAGTAGACTTGGGGGCAGCTAGGTGGCACAGGGGATAGAGCACTGGCACTGAAGTCAGTAGGACCTGAGTTCAAATGTGGCCTCAGACCAAACACTTGACATTTACTAGCTGTGTGACCCTGGGCAAGTCACTTAACCCCAATTGCCAAAAAAAAAAATTAGACTGGGAGGACCTTAAATGCCAATCCTAGGAGTTTGGACTTAATCTTGGGAAGTTATTGTGGGTTTCTGATCTGGAGAGTGACATGAGGGAAGAGGTATTATGGACCGTAATTCTGGCAGTGGTGAGGGTTAAAAAAGGCCAAGGAGATTGGGTTCTTGGTAGAGTGGACTTTTCAGGGAGGGATGGGAATCTCTGCTGGAAATACTGTTTTGAGTGTCTCTCCAATGTAATAGGTAGAATAGCCACCTTTCCACTCAAACACATTGCTTGGGGTAAGGAGAAAGGCAATTTTATTATCATAAGGAGGCTAGTGGTGGGGAGAGAAGGAGCATATAACCCATTGGTAAGAATAGGGAGGAACGGAGGGGAGTATATTGACTCTTGAGGGTGAATGGGGACACCTCAATTGGCTTTATGGAAATCTGTGTCCTTGTAGGAGATCAAGGAGATCTTTAAACCAAGGTTCATTTTTAGACCTTAGACTAAACTCTGTAACATGATGTTCTGGGCAAAGAATCCAAACTTCTGCCACTGATCTTTGTCACAGTGACTAACAGCTAGTGCAAAGAAGGTTCTCATTTGAGAGCCTCAAATTGTCTTATTACAGAAGGATAACACAAACCCAAATGATGAGGTAGAGAGGCTAGCATCTTGACTTTTCCCTTTTAGAACAGAAACAATATGATTGTCAGCAGATGGATCCTTTGAGAAAAGATGGCAGTAGGCTCAAGATAAGGGGCATGGGGGGAGATTTTAAAGTTCTGCTTTGGATATGTTTAGTTTTAAATGTCAGTGAGGCATTTGGGTAAAGACATGAGATGTCCAGCAGGTAGCTGTTGAGAGAGAGATTAAGATTGGGAGAGAGCGTTCCCTCTCCTGCTGCTCAAGGAGCCGGCTGCCACCATGAATGACATCGTAACCATCAGAACCAGGAAGTTCATGACAAACAGACTTCTTCAGTGTAAACAGATGGTTACAGATGCCCTTCATCCTGGAAAGGCCACAGTGCCCAAGACTGAAATTCGAGAAAAACTGGCCAAGATGTACAAGACAACTTCAGACGTCATTTTTGTTTTTGGATTCAGAACCCATTTTGGTGGTGGCAAAACAACAGGCTTTGGCATGATTTATGATTCCCTTGACTATGCAAAGAAAAATGAACCAAAGCACAGACTTGCAAGGCATGGCCTGTATAAGAAGAAAAAGACATCAAGAAAACAGCGAAAGGAACGCAAGAACAGAATGAAGAAAGTCAGGGGTACTGCAAAAGCAAATGTCGGTGCTGGCAAAAGGTAAGCTGGAGATTTCACAACAGAAGGAATAAAAGGCACTATGGATGATGTTTATCCAGAAGATAATTTTTCATCAGAGAATAAATAAACTATGTAAAAACTTCAAAAAAAATATTGGAAGAGAGATTAGGACTGGGTATATTTTCATATATGTATATATACAGGATGTTCTGAAAGTGTTAGTGTAGTTTTAATTTTTTAAAATAGTTTAAAATTTTCATTTTTATAAACAATATTTTATTTTCCCCCAATTACATGTAAAAACAATTTTTAACATTCTTTTTTAAAAGTTTGAGTTCCAAATTCTCTCCCTCTCTGAGATGAAGGTAAGCAGTTTAATGTAGGTTATACATGTGCAATCACGCAAAAACATATTTCCATATTAGTCATGTTGGAAAAGAAAACATGGACAAAAAAAGGCAAGAAAAAAATAAAGTGAAAAATAGTGTGCTTGAATCTGCATTTAGACTCCATCAGTTCTTCCTCTGGAATTGGATAGCATTTTTCATCATGAGTCCTTTGGATTCATCTTGCTGAGAATTTGGAGTTTTTATTGCTGAGAATAGCTAAGTCATTCACAGTTAATCACCACAGTTACTGTGAACAATGTTTTCTTGGTTCTACTCACTTCACTCTGCATCAGTCTTTCCAGGTTTATCTGAGAGCATCCTGCTTGTCATTTCTTATGGCACAGTAGTATTCCATTACAATCATACACTACAGCTTGTCAGCTATTCCACAATTAATGGGTATCCCCTCAATTTCCAATTCTCAGCCACCTTAAAGAGAGCTGTTATAAATATATTTTTGTATAATTAGGTCCTTTCCCCCCAGTTTAAAGTTTTTAAGCTTTAAATGAGATAATATTTATAAAGTGCTTAGCCTGGCACACAGTAAGTGCTATATAAATGATGATGATGATGATAATAACAATTATTATTATGCTTTAATAGATTAAAATTGAACTAAGGCTTCTGGGACAACATATGTATATTATACACACACATACACACACAAACACATACATATACATTATACTGTATATATGTATATAAAGCCAAGGTCAGCTCATTTACTCAGTCTCAGTTTCTTCATCTACAAATGGAGATAGTAATACTTGCAGCAATTAATTTACATCAATTTAGATAATATATGCAAACCTTTTTGCAAACCAAAATGCTATATGAACATCATTTAATACATATAGATATACACATATACAAATACATATGTCATATGTATGTTTGAGAGTCATTGGGATTGAGATAATAACTGAATCCATGGCAGTCAATAAGATCACCGAGAGAGAGAAAAAAAGAGAATCAAGGACAGACCCTTGGGTGTGGGATGATAATTTAGCAAAGGATATTGATGTAGCCACTTATCAGCAAGGAGCCTGATGGGAAGGTTTTTCTGAGCTGGCGAGAGGTACCGAAAGATCATGGCAAGAAGCCACAAATGCACTTGGGAAGCCAAGTAGAGAGGGGTCTATGGTTCCAGACATGTACCCATGGTGAACCAATTACAAATGAATGTTGCTGCTTCCTTGAGCTCAGGAGTTGGAGTATTGTCTCCACTGACCCACTTAAGGGGATCTGCCCAGAAAAATTTTGCTGTTTCCCTGCCTGTGCTTTCCTTGCCACTGCTGGAACTGGGCCATTTTCTATTTCCACACTCCTGCTTTATTGCTGCCTGACAAAATGTCATTAGTACTACCTAACCCTCAGGAGTTTTTCATCCGTAATTCTATGATGTTTTTTGTCTCCAGTTAAGAGAAATTGATTTTTAGTGTGTTCTGAGCTGAGTGAAAAGGGGGAAAGACAAAAGAGAAACCATAAGATCAATTGCTCTAGGACTTAACCATGAGACTTCCTCCGGAGATACATAGAGGGACTTCATTAAAAAGTAACAGTTATATAGGCAACAGGAGAACCAAGAGCTTTGTCATGGAAGCCAAAGGAAAAGAGAGTATCTAGGAGAAGGGATGGTCAACACTATTTAAGGCTGCAGAGAAGCCAAACAGGATAAGGACTGAAAAAAGATAATTAAATTTAGAAGATCTTTGCTAAGCTTGTAGGGGGCAGTGTAAATAGAGTGAAGTCTGATTTCCAGGATTTGGGAAGGGAATGGATAGAGAGGAACTAGAGGCACTGATTATGGAAAACTCTTTGAAGGAACAAGGCAGTGAAAGGGAAGAGTTATATACAGGCTTTAGAGAATGGCAGACTTAAGTAAAGTTTTTTAAAATATTTTTTAAAATGGAGGAAATCTGAACATGTTTATAAGCAACTGGGAAGTAGCTAGCAGTTAAGAGGGAGATTGAAGGGAGGGAATAGGTGGAGGGAGAGAGAGAGAGAAAGAGAGAGAGAGAGAGAGAGAGAGAGAGAGAGAGAGAGAGAGAGAGAGAATGATGGATGGATGGATGGATGGATGCATGGATAGAACAAATTCCCAGAAGAGATGAGAAGAAATTTGATAGGGATGAGAGATACAAGTAAAAGCATTTGTCTTGTCATAAAGGGCCATCTCTTCTTCAGAGAGGATTAGAGAAGATTTAGAGGGGTTTTGAGGAGTTAGGCAAGGGAAATGAGGGATTTCACAATGGGTGGTGTTGATTTTATCAGTAGAGGAATTGAGGTCTTTTCCTGAAAGACTGGTGTAGTTGTGGATTTGAAGAGAAAGAAAGTATAGAGCAGTGACTATGGGGATTGTAATGAATAAAACCCTGAGACAAGGTTTCCAGGTATTATTAATCCATTTATTAATTAGGCAATCCAATAATCAATAAACTGATGGTCAGTGGTTTCTCTGTAACCAAAGACATGAAGGGAGATTCTGACACATCTTACATCAGGTGTATTCCTTATGATAGGGAACTCTCCTGACAAATGAAACTTGACTGTAATTGTGGAACATTTAATGAAGAGGTGGGTAAGGAACTTTTGAACTCTACCTGCTGAGAACGTGGCTTGATCATGAGACTCAGCGGCCTCAGAGCCATTTCCATCTGTACCACTTCTGCTACTTTTCTCCTTCATGAGCTTAGGGTTGCCCTAAACTCCAATGGAGGGTATCAAGGACAGGAGTTCTTTCCCACTGGATTCTGTTTATACTATAAACAGAAATCTGTTTTCCCAGTTGGGTGGAGTTAACAAGTAGGTGCTTTGGGGGCTAGGAGTAATCATATCACTCAGTCATGCCCTTTAGAGACTAACTAACCTTTTCAGGAAGGGGTCTTAACAAAATTCAGAGGAAAAGGGTAGATCACAAATTAATAATTAATTATTAATATCATAACATAATATTAATTTCCTTCAAGATCATTATAGTCAATTTGAAAAAATTAAAATACTTGTTGGACTTCTGGATAAGAAGGAAATGAGAAAGATTCCAGATCTCACAAACCTTGATATAATAATGATTAAGATGTCCAAAGAAAAACAATAGTAATTCCTGCATCTAATCCAGGACTATATTATAATAAGAATTAATAATAATACTTGTTATTATTAACACCACTAATAGCTAACATTTTAATAGTGCTTACTATGTGCTATGCTCTTTACAATTATTATATCATTTGATCCTCCCAACAACCTCAAGAGGCAGGTGCTATTTTTATTCCCATTTTACAGATGAGGAAACAGACAACAGCAACAGCAAAAATAGACAGTTGATAGGAATAAACAGAGGAACTACATTTTTGAAAGGTACTATAGACAATGAATTAATATCAGTATCAAATACACATGCACAAAATGATACAACATATAAATACTTAATGGAAAAGTTAAATAAATGAGTTACAAGGAGAAATAGAGAGTAAAACTATAAAAGTGGGCAACCTCAATTTATCCCTTTCAGACGTAGATCAATCCAATGAAAAAATAAACAAGAAAAAAGTTAAGGACATAAATAGAATTTTATAAAAGTTGGATATGATAGGATTCTGGAGATTATCGAATGGGAATGGAAAGGAATATACATATTTGTCAGACATCTTTTAGCAAGCACAATGTAAAAAAAGTATAATCAATAAAGGCTTTGAAAAAAATGATTTAACTTAAATGGAGGCTAAACAATTTAATCCTATGAATATTGGTGGATTAAAGAACAAATAATAGAAATAAAAATAGTTTAATAAAAAAATAACAATAAGCATGGTAAAACTTTTGAAATTCAACAAAAGTAGGCATGGGGAAATTTATATTTCTAAACACTTTCAATAATGAAATAACAGATCAAAGAACTGTGCATAAACTATAAAATTAGGAAAGCAAGAAAAAAACAATCTGATCAGAAAAACAGAAATACTGAATGCCAAGAAGAGGTAAATGAAACTGAAAAAATTGAATTAATAAATTAAACTCGGAACTATTTTTCTAAATAAAACAGAAAAACTATTCACTGATCAGATTTTTTTTAAAAAGGAAAACCATATTTTTGATATCAAAAGTGAGGAAAAAAGATTCATAACAGTTGGAGAAGAAATATAGGAAATTTTTTTGTGTTCATTTAGTACTTAATTTTCCCCCAGTTACATATAAAAACAATTTTTAACATTTGTTTTTAAAACCTTGAGTTCCAAATTCTCTCCCTTCCTTCCTCCCCACTCCCCTTTATTAAGAAGGCAAGTAATTCCATATAGGTTATATATGTGTAGTCATGGAAAACATATCCATAATAGTCATGTTAAAGAAAACATAGGAAAAAAATCAAGAAAAAAAAGAAAGTTCAAAAAAAAGTATGCTTCAATCTGTTTTCAGACACCATCAGTTCTTTCTTTGGGGATGGAAAGCATTTTTCATTCTAAGTCCTTCAGAACTGTCTTGGATTGTTGTATTGTGAGAATAGCTGTCATTCATGGTTGATCATCTCACAATATTGCTGTTACTTTGTATCCAGTACATTTCACTTTGCATCAACCTAAGCATGTCTTTCCAGGCTTTTCTGAGAACATTCTGCTCATTTCTTAGACTACAATAATATTCGATCATAATTACATACCACAACTTGTTCAGCCATTCCCCAACTGATGGACGTCCCCTCAATTTCCAATTATTTTCTATGAGAAAAGAGCTGCTATGAACATTTTTGTACATATAGGTCCTTTTCCTTTTTGTTTTTTTATCTCTTTTGGGATACAGTAGTGGTATTGCTAGGTCAAAGGGTCTGTATGGTTTTATAACCCTTTGGGCATAGTTCCAAATTGCTCCATAGAATGGTTGAATCGGTTCACAACTCTGCCAACAGTACATTAATATCCCATTTTTCCCACATCCCCTCCAACGTTTGTCATTTACCTTTTCTTTCTTATTAGCCAAACTGAGGTAGTACCTCAGAATTGTTTTAATTTCCATTTCTCCAATCAATAGTGAGTTAGAATATCTTTTCATATGGCTATAGATAACTTTAATTACTTTATCTGAAAACTGATTATATCTTTTGATCATTTATCAAATGGGGAATGTCTCTTATTTTCATAAATTTGACACGGTTCTCTATATGTTAAAGAAATGAGGCCTTTATAAGAGAAACTTGCTTCAAATTTTTTTTACAGCTACTATTGCTAACTGTATTTCTCCCTATCCTATTCCCCTTGCCCCATTTATTCTATTCTCTCTCTCTTTCACCCTGTCCCTCCACAAAAGTGTTTTGCTTCTAACCACCCCTTCCCTCAATCTGATCTCCCTTCTATCACCACCCCCCTCTCTTATCCCCTTCACCTCCTACTTTCTTGTAGGGTAAGATAGATTTCTATACCCCATTGACTATGTATCTTATTACCTCTTTCAGACAATTCTTATCAGAGTAAGGTTCACTCACTCCCCCTTACCTCCCCCCTCTTCCCCTCCATTGTAAAAAGCTTTTTCTTCCTTCTTTCATGTGAGATAATTTACCCCATTCTACCTCTCTTTTTCTCTTTCTCCCAGTACTTTATTCTCTCATACCTTAATTTTGTTTTTTAGATATCATCCCTTCATATTCAACTCACACCTGTACCCTCAGTCTATATATATTCCTTCTAAGTACCCTAATAATGAGAAAGGTCATCTTCCAATTAGGAATGTAAACAGTTTAACCTTATTAAGTCCCTTATGATTTCCCTTTCCTGTTACTTTTTATTCTTCTCCTGAGTCTTGCATTTGAAAGTCGAATTTTCTATTCAGCTCTGGTCTTTTCATCAAGAATGCCTGAACATTGTCTATCTCATTGAATATCCATTTTTTCCCCCTGAAGGATTATACTCAGTTTTGCTGGGTAAATGATTCTTGGTTGTAATCCTAGCTCCTTTGCTCTCCAGAATGTCATATTCCAAGCCCTCCAATCCTTTAATGTAGAAGGTGCTAAATCTTGTGTTATCCTGACTATGGCTCCACAATATTCAAACTGTTTCTTTCTGGCTGCTTGCTATATTTTCTCCTTGACCTAGGAACTCTGGAATTTGGCTACAATATTCCTGGCAGTTTTCATTTTCAGATCTTGTTCAGGAGGTGATCAGTAGATTCTTTCTATTTCTATTTTACCCCTCTGGTTCCAGAATATCAGGGCAGTTTTCCCTGATGATTTCTTGAAAGTTGATGTCTAGGCTCTTTTTTTGATCATAGCTTTCAACTATTCCAATAATTCCAGATCAGTGTTTTTCCAAAGAGATATTTCACATTGTCTTCTATTTTTTCATTCTTTTGGCTTTGTTTTATTGCTTCTTGGTTTCTCATAAAGTCATTAGCTTCCATTTGCTTCATTCTAATTTTTAAGTGATTATTTTCTTCTGTGAGCTTTTGGACCTCTTTTGCCATTTGGCCTAGTCTGTTTTTTAAAGTGTTATTTTCTTCAGTATTTTTTGTATCTCCTTCACCAAGCTGTTGAATCTTTTCTCATGATTTTCTTGCATCATTCTCATTTCTCTATCCATTTTTTCCTCAACCTCTCTTATTTGATTTTCAAAATTCTTGTTGAGCTTTTCTATGGCCTGAGACCATTTCATATTTTTCTCAAAGGCTTTGGAAGCAGGAGCTTTGACTTTGCTATCTTCTTCTGGGTGTGTGTTTTGATCCTCCTTGTCACCATAATAACTTTGTGTAGTCAGAGTTTTTTTTCCATTGTTTGCTCATTTTGCCAGCCTATTGACTTTTAACTGTTTGTTAAAGTAGGGCTCTGCTTCCAGGGTAGAGGACACACTGTTCCAAGCTTCAGAGGTTTCGTGTAGCTTTTTCAGAGATACTTCTAGGGACCTGTAAGTTTTCAGTTCTTCCAAGGTGGTATGATCTAAGGAGAGGTGTTTTCTCCTCTCCTGGCCTGTGCTGTGATTTGTGAGCAACCACAAGCACCCTTTTCTGCCCTGGGATTGTGAGGAGGGTCCCCCCCTCTACTGCTGCTGCAAGCTCTGCTATGCTAGTGCTTTTCTTTGCTCTAGGACTGCCACCCAGGATTGGGACCCAGATCTGAGTGTGAACAAAGCAACAAGGTCTGCTTCAGTGCTAGCAAAGAGACTCCTATAATGTCCTTTTGACCAGTTGTTTGACCCCCTTACCATCTGTGGGAGCGAGCCCCACAAGCAGCCACTGTGGCTGCCTCTGCTGCTGCAGATTCAGTCACCCCAAGGCCTGCTCCAGGCTCACTGGAGCCTAGTTTGTGCTAGAATGCACTTCTCTCTCAGCCTGGTGCAACAGACCTTTCCTGCCAACCCTGTAAGTTGTCTTGGCCTGGAAATTTGTTTCACTCTGTCTTTTTACGGGTCCTGCTGCTCTAGAATTTCTTTAGAGTCATTTTTAAAAGGTGTTTTGGAGGGTTTTGGAGGAGAGTTCAGGAGAGCCCCTGCCTTTACTCCATCATCTTGGTTCCAACCTGCCGCTCCCCCCCCCCGCTGCCAATAAAGGAAATTGTTAGAAAATATTTTGCCCAATTATTTGCCCAATAGGGTTCATGCATGAAATGAATGCATCTTTACAAAAAATATAAAATGTACATGTTAGCATAAAAAATAGAAAAAGAGAATTTGCATGACCCAATTTCAGAAAAATAAATTGAACAAACTATTAAGGAAATTCTAAAGGAAAAAAATGAACCAAGTAGATTTAAAAAGGAATTGTATCAAACATAATTAGCTTCATTATTACATAATTATTTGAAAAAAATGAAGGGAGATAGCACAGTACCAAACTCCTTATATGAAACAAACTTAGTTCTGATACCTAATCTAGGGAGAGATAAAGAAGACTATGGACCAATATCTCAAATCATGTTGGATTTCTCCCAGGAATGTAGAATTGGGTTAACATTAGGGAAACTTTAAATACCATATTAATAACAAAAATATTAATAGCATATGATTATGTTGATAGATACAGAAAAAACTTTTGGCAAAATATAATACCTCTCTATGTAAAAAACAAAACAAAACATTTTAAGACATAGGAAGAAATAGAATCCAGATAAAACCAAGTACTAGGTAGCATTATCTCTAATGGAGAAATGGTATTAGGTTATCCAATAAAATTAAGGTAAAACAATAATGTTCATTGTTACCACTATCACTTAATGCAGTTTTTGAAATGCTAACTATAACAACAAGACAAGGCAAAGACATTCTGGGAGTAAACACAGGCAATGAAGAAATAAAATAATTTTACAGAACTCTCAAGATTCAATTAAAAGTAATTAAAACAATGAATTGCTTCAATAATGTAGCAAGATATAAAATAAATGCACAAAAATTATAAGTCCTTGAGTATATTGTCAACAAAACTCAGAAAGAAGGCAGGAAAATAAATTTCATTCAAAATAACCTCTGAATGTATAAAATGTTTGGGAGTCCACTTACAAAGACACACCCAGGAATTACATGAACACAACCACAAAACACTCTTTACAGAAATAAGACTTCAATAATTAGTAAGAAATTAACTCCTTGTGGTTGGGCCAGGCTATTATAATGAAAATTATAATACTACCTAAAATAATTTATAGATTTACTGCAATACCAATCAATCAAATTACCAAAGGATTACTTTATCAAACTAGACAAAATAATTTAAAATTTCATGCAGAGAACAAAAGGTAAAGAATCTAAAGGAAAACAATGAAAAAAGTGGGAAGTAAGGTGCCCTACTAGGACCAGATATCAAACCATACCACAAAACAATTAGTACTGATTAAAAAATAGAAAAATCAACGGATGAAACAGGTTAGGTGTGCAAGACTTTTGAGCAATCTAACAGCAGCACAGTATTCAATAAACATAAGGACACCATCTACTGGAGAAAAGAATCACAATTCAATAAAAACTGGGAAAATTGAACAGCAGTCTGAGACTAGGTTTACACCAATATCTCATACCATATACTATAGTCATCCCCAAATGAAACTTAAATATAGACAGAAGAAATCATATCATAGACAAATTAGAAGCTAAGACGATTTCCTGAATGAAGCTCCCATATAACCATTTCAGCAAAAACCTGAAATTCAGACCAGATCAAATAACATCAATATTCAGTGAGAAACTATAGGAAGGGGACAGCTAGGTGGCGCAGTGGATAGAGCGCAGACCCTGGAGTCAGGAGGACCTGAGTTCAAATCGGGCCTCAGACCAAACACTTGACACTTACTAGCTGTGTGACCCTGGGCAAGTCACTTAACCCCAATTGCCAAAAAAAAAAACAACCTAACAGAAAACCTCAAACTTGTGGTCTTAGAATCCCCAGGAGTGGCAACCAGAGTACATGACAGTGTACACCCCAGGCCCAGGGGACTTCCAGGTCCCAAGCAGTCTCATCTGAGACACCAGAGTGGGCCCTGAAAATCCAACACTCCGGACTTCAAAGATCTAGGGGTCCTAACCTTTGGAGCTGGAAACCCAGGGCAAGACATGCAGGGCGACTGTTCCACCCACAAGTACATAACAGGGTGGAGCCTGGCCTTGGTGCAAAGTCCTGGTTCAGATACTAAGTAAGTCAAAGAAATGATCAACCAGGATACTTGTAGCACTAGGGATCTCCAAAAAGAAGGTACAAGTAACTTCATTAAAACTGTAAGCAGTGATTCAAAGGAAAACAAAATGTATTTTCCACAACTACATGAATACTCATGTAACAGGGAAGTGGGGACTGGTAAGCAAGGACAGTATGCTTGGCTGAAAAATCATGTGGAAGAGTCTGAAGACCCTGCCTCTGGAAAGGTATGATAACACATTACAGAAGGGCCTTGCTTCTCACTCTGGATCATGGGCAGACATTCTACAAGTGGTTCTAGTCTCCTAATCACATGATGAAAAGGAACCTTTATATTAGCTGTGGAGCCATAACTGGGGTCAATCTGACTATACTTATACGATACGAGGATTTTGTATTTATTTTTCCAGTGGGAGCAAAAAGGTGAAAGGGAGGGGGGAAATGCTTAATAATTGGAAAAAATAAATTAACTAAAAAAAGAAAATGTAGCAGGAGGGAGAGAACGGAAGGACTCTTTTCCTTAGAGATTTAAGACTTCTTCATCCAAGCATGTGTCAGAAACATTTGTCTTTCATATTAAATGAAAGTATTTTTGTGAGTCTCTTGCTCCAGCTCTTTTCTGTCTGGTTGTGTTTCAGTGAAGGGAAGAGAAGTGCCAAAAGTCCTTGGAGGGGAGGTAGGCCTCAGGCCTTTGTTAACCACCTGGAGTTGCTGTACAGCAGCCCATGGACACATGGCCCTGATGTTTGCTATTTCTTCTGTTTCTGTTGAGTCTATTCTTTTTTGATTAGGTGAAAGAGTATCAGGGACAGCTATTACCTTGTGAACTTTGAAAGATTAGAATGGCCAGCCACCATCTGGAGTCTATGTTGGGTTTTATAGCCAGTCAGCTCAGCAGCAAAGCCCTGAAGATGACCTGATGATTCAGCCATTTATACCACATTTCAAAGTGAACCTGCTTAGCTCTGAACATCCAGTTCATCAGTGAGAGGGTGAGTTGGGATATGGATATGTAAATCTGATATGGGTTACACCAGGGATGTGAGAAGAAGAGCCATCCCTGGGGAAAGAGCAGCCAGTGGCATGAGTTCACTGGTGAGGGTGGGAGTATGCACACATACTCCCTACCTATTCCACGACACTCTTACAGACATCGGGAGCCTCATTCTTCTCCTTTCCCTTTTGCTCTCGCCACTTTGTTCTCTCTCCCTTCCTCCCCCATGGTGCCAAGTAGCCCCTTACACATCAGATGGTTCTGGTAGCATGGAGCCCTGGTTGGTCCTTTAAGAGGGCATGGAGGTCATTTTGCTGCCTGAAACATAATGGGCCTTTGCCTATCCGAGGGAGAAGAATTGATGTCAGAAGTTTTTTTTTAGAGTGCTTCCTGTCCCTCTGAGAATGCCTTCTCGACTCAGTGTGGCCAGCTGCTGTGGTGAATGTGGAGGCGTGGGGAGTGGTGTTCTTTTATTGGAATGTGTATTCTTTTTTAGAACCTCTATTCTTTTAATATCTTATTAATAAAATTGTTTTTATTGCATTTTATGGTCCACTGCTTCACTGTATTTCATTTATTTATTTATTTGTTTGTTTATTTATTTATTTATTTGTGTGTTTGTTTGTTTGTTTGTTTGTTTTAGCTAGGCAATGGGGTTAAGTGACTCGCCCTGGGTCACACAGCTAGTAAATGTGAAGTGTCTGAGGCCAGATTTGAACTCAGGTCTTCCTGGCTCCAGGGCCACTGCTCTATCCACTGTGCCACCTAGCTGCCCCTTCACTGTATTTTAAACCTGAATTACTGGACTGGCTTAGGTTAAGCCTAGCTCAGAACACAGGATCTGCCACTTTTGCAGTATGCCAGGTATGATAGCTATTTGGACAGTCACTGCAGCAGTGGGTGACTCTAAGATGGGCCTTGTACAAGGCTGAAAACTTGTTTGTGCCATTTTCACTTTTGTATGATAGCTGATAGGAAATGGACACAGAGGAAGCACAATAAAAATAGAGCTCTTCCATAAAGGATTTTACCTTACTGGATATTCTCTGTTCTGTGGATTTTGCTATAATTATTGTACTTCTGGCACATAATTAATTTTTTTGGGGAGGAGGGAAGGTATTTGTGCCCGAGGGGTTTAAAGAAAGTGTCATTTTTGTTGATCGCATACTCATATCCACAAACCTTTGATATTAATAACATGGCCCTGTTATGTGAGGGAAGGAGCAAATATATCCAAAATAGGAAATTCTGTCTGCATGGAGTCCTCATGGACATGGAAGAGAAGACCATACAGTAAAGAAAAAAGGAATAATGTATTCAGGACCTGTCACTGCTCCAAATCCAAGTTAGGATTACAAACAGATTTCCTTACAAGGCTTTATGCCACAGTGATTGCAAATCATTGAAAACACCCTCCAAACATTAACTCTAAAGTAAAACAAACAGGAACTACCTTGAGCATCTGAATTCCACACTGAGGCCAGACACAACTTTTCTTGACCTAGAAAATGAGCAGACTTTTCACAGTGTTGTTTTTACACACTCCCAACTCTCTCCTTAAGAAGAACACGTCTGGAGTTCTTCCTTTTTGAATAGCATCAGGGAGACCTATTTTAACACCAAGTGCTGAAGAAGCCTGAGGCCAGGCCTCCTGGGAGCTTTCAAGACAGCGAGATGAAAGTAAAATTACTTCAGGAAGAAGGAAAATGGATGTCAGCCTGGTGGTCATAATACCAGTTTGAAGACAAGGCATTTTAAAGTCGGGACTAGGAATAAGGTATGTATATCAATAGCTCAGTCCTGCTTGAGGAGTGTATTAATGTCTTCCCTGGAGAGTATGGCAAAAGAATCATTCTCTGTGGACCCCAGGATCCTGGAGCTTGCTGACTCCCAGTGAGGGCCCTGAAAGACTATGAGAGCAATCAGAGCTCTTTATCACTCCCAGGAAATAAATGAGCCTTAGTGACATTGGGAGCAAGAGATCTTTGTGTTAATCATATCTTTCTTCCTTCCATACTTAATTCCAGGTGAGGAATAAGCTTGATGTATTACATTCCTATATGTCACTTCTGTATCCTTAGTTCTAATCATGGGTTCATTGATGGCCCAAGTTAGCTCCAAGTATCTTTAGATTAACTGACCTAAAGAATAATTTGGAAATGTTGGTGTATTCAAAGGCTCCAAAAGTGGGTGATATTGCCCCCAGGAGTAGTTGGAATAATCTAGGGGGTTGGTGGTAACCTCAGGTGCAATTGGGGGGTGTTGAATAAAAATAAAGGGGCAGTAGAAGCATAAGGAAAGAAGAGAAGAAAAATTTGAAAAACTGTTCATATGTTTCATCTGCTGTGTAACAGTTAAAATTGTAGTCATTGCATCATTTTCCAAATAAACACAGAAAATGAAAGTTAAAACCAATCAATGGTCAAGTCCACCAACAGGTCTTAACAAACAAGTGTGGACAGGTGAGTATTTCACACATTGTCGGGAAGTCCAGCATGCACTGACATAAATATATGCATGTGGGGTAGCTAGCTGGATAGAGCACCAGCCCTGGAGTCAGGAGGACCTGAGTTCAAATCCAACCTCAGACACATGATACTTACTAGCTGTGTGACCCTGGGCAAGTCACTTAGCCCCATTGCCTCCCCAAAACAGAAATAAAAACAGAAATATATGCATGTAATGAATTGTTTACAATACAATATCATTACATGATGCAATACTGCATCACCAAAATTTCAATGAAGGAAAAAACCCACAAACTTACAATACATTATTAAATTTAAGATGTCATTAAAAATTATATTTTTTTGAAATGACAAAAATTTAAAAAAATTAAAAGGTTAAAAAATGGGGGGGATACTGAGCAAATTTTTTTAAAAAGGGGGTGGCAGGTCAAATAAGTTTGGGATCTAGATATTTGGACAGATGTTGGAAGACAAAGGAAAGACTATTGAAAGTGTTAGATTGCAAAACTATCACTGTTTGCAGATGATATAATGGTATGTTTAGAGAATCAACTAAAAAACTAGTTGAAATAATTAAAAACTGGAAGCTAAGCTGCAGGATACAAAATAAGCACATGTAAATCATCAGCATTTTTATATATTACCAACAAAGTCCAGCAGCAAGAAATAGAAAGAAAAATTCCACTTAAAATAATTGCAGACAATACAAAATACTTGGGAATTTACTTGCCAATACAAACCCAGGAACTATATGAACGCAATTACAGAACTCTTTTCACACAAATAAAGTAAGATCTAAACTGGAAAAATATTAATTGCTCATGGGTAGGCCAAGCCAATGTAATAAAAATGACATTTCTCCCTAACTTCATCTACTTATTCAGTGCCATAACAATCAAGACACCAAGAAATTATTTTTATAGAGCTAGAAAATTAATAACAAAATTCATCTAGAAGAACAAAAGGTCAAAATATGAAGGGAATCAATGAAAAAATGTGAAGGAAGGTGGTCTAGCCATGCCAGATCTTAAACTGCATTATAAAGTAATAATTATCAAAACAATCTGGTACTAGCTAAGAAATAGAGTGGTGGATCAGAGGAATGAACATAAATACTAGGTAGTAAATGACCATAGTAAATTACTGTTTGATAAACCCAAAGATCTAAGCTTTTGGGACAAAAATTCATTATTTGACAAAAATTGCAGGGGAAAACTGGAAAACAGTATGACTGAAAGTAGGTATAGAACAACATCTCACATCATATACCAAGATAAAGCCAAAAAATGGGTACATGATTTACACATAAAAGGTGATGCCATAAGCAAATTAAGAGAACATGGAATAGTTTACCTGTTGGATCTATGGATAAGGGAAAAATTTAGGACCAAACAAGATACAGAGTGCATCACAAAATGTAAAATGGATAATTTTTATTACATAATATTAAAAAGTTTTTGCATACACAAAACCAATGCAATCAAATTAGAAGGAAAGCAGAAAACTGGGGAAATTTTTTTTTACATCAAGTATTTCTGATAAAGGCCTCATTTCTCAAATATGTAGAGAATTGAGTCAAATTTATAAGAATACAAGTCAGTCTCCAATTGATAAATGCTCAAAGGATATGAACAGGCAGTTTTCAAAGAAATCAAAGCCATCTATATGTGAAAAAAATGCCCTAAGTCACTATTGATTAGAGAAATGCAAATTAAAACAACTCTGAGGTACCACTTCACACCTATCAGATTGGCTAATACAACAAAGTAGGAACACGATAAATGTTGGAGGAGATGTGGGAAAACTGGGACACTAATGTACTGTTGGTATAGTGAACTCATTCAGCTGTTCTGGAGAGCAATTTGGAACTATGCCCAAAGAGCTATAAAACTCTGCATACCCTTTGATCCAGCAATATAACTGCTAGGTCTGCATCCTAAATAGATTTTTAAAAAAGGGGAGGGGAAATAAGCTATTTGTACAAAAATATTTATGGCAACTCTTCTTGTGGTGGCTAAGAATTGGAAATCAAAGGGCTGCCCATCAATTGGGCTGCACAAGTTTTGGTATGTGATTGTAATGGAATACTACTGTGCTATAAGAAATGACAAGCAGAGTGATTTCAGAAAAATCTGGAAAGACTTACATAAACTGATACAAAGTGAAGTGAACAGAACCAGAACATTGTGCACAGTAACAGCAATATTGTACGATGAAGGATTTTGAATGACAGCCATTCTCAGCAATACTATGATCCAAGACAATTCCAAAGGAGTCATGATGAAAAGTGTATGTATATTACCATGTAATATGATATTCAGGTTTTCTTTTTCATTATTTTCTTGAAGATCTATACTCTTTGGATTATCTCTTCGCACTCAGTCTTCAAGTTCAATATTCTTGCTTTACGTGTTTTCCAACCTTGTTTTTTCTTCCATTATTTTTCATCTATCTACATATTTTTGTATTCCATTTATTTTAGAGATAATACACTATTATGGAGAGGGACTCATATTTTGTTCTAAATTAAATGGTCTCTAGCCAGACTTGATTTCCTTCTTAAGAATTTAATTTGTCTTTAGATAGGGCATTTATTAAATGTTTATAATGTTCTCAACACTGGGGATACAAATAAAAGCAAAAAAAAGTCCGTATAAGTGGTGTGCTGATAAATGTTTTAACAACTGGCTCTCCAAAAATGTATTTGTGACATACTTAAATTTAATCTGCATTATTACATTTTCAAGGGCAGGTAGGTGGCACAATGAATAGAGTTCTGGGTCTGGAATCAGGAAGACCTGAGTTCAAATCCAGCTTCAGCACTTATTAGCTGTGTGACCCTGGGATTAACCCTGTTTGCCTTAGTTTTCTCATCTATAAAATGAGCTGGAGAAGGAAATGGCAAACCACTCCAGTATGTTTGCCAAGAAAACCCCAAAATGGGGTCATAAGAGTCTGAAACAACTGAACAATGAATATTTTCTCCATCACCTTAAATCTAGACAACAAATCACAACCTGATCTGTAGCATTTGCTGATTTCTGCGGTGTAAATGAACACACCAAACATTTAACAATCAGTTCTCAAGAGCTGGTTCAAGTTGGCTCCAGTACACCCCTAGTCCCTATCCTAAAGGAGATCACACTCTAATGGGGGAAGATTATATTGAAGGGAAGCTGTAGAATTTAGTAGCGGAGCTGGAGCTGAAGTCAGCATGGGTTGGTTACCTATTGAAATGGTGGTCTGGGGCAGGGTCTAACCAATCAGAAGAGAGGGCCACAGAGTGGAGACATCTGCAGTGTGAGAAGGCAGCTAGGGAAAAGGTAGAGTCCGGAGATACTGTTGTATGATTTTTTTTTTTTACTTTTAGGCCATTGTGGTTAAGTGACTTGCCCAGGGTCACACAGCTAGTAAGTATCAAGTATTTGGTCTGAGGTCGTATTTGAACTCAGGTCCTCCTGACTTCAGGGCCGGTGCTCTCCACTGTGCCACCTAGCTGACCCCTGTTTGATTTTTTTTCCAGATAATTTTTCAATCGTTTTTCTGAATTATTTTTAAGATTCTTGGAGTTCCAGCATTGCTGTTTCATTGGATCATAGATCTAGATGGATCTGAGGCTATCAAGTCAAAAACTTCCATTTTAGAAATGAAGAAACTGAGGCCCAAGACAGCTAAGTGACTTGTCAAAATCACACCAGTAGTGCAGATGTGAGAGTCCTCTGAATCCAGAGCCCAGGCTCTTTTTAGAATCTTTGATGGCCTCCCTTTCTTTAAGTGGTTTTTGACCCAGTTTCCTTAGATGAATTTTTTGAATGATTTTTCTTCCCTACTCATCTTTTTTCTGTCTTAATCAAATAACCTGATGTTTTTCCTATATTTGTCCTTGCTGTAATGAGCTTACCACTAATCTTTTTCCATTAGAAGACCTAGCCACTGTTATCTTTCCCCCCTATTCTTTGGTGCCTGGCTTTGGTTTCTTGGACTCCCATTATTGGATGAAATATTTCTCTTAAATAGGTTAACACCTCCCCCCACCCCCACTCTCTCTCTCTGCTCTAATGCTGGACCCTTCGGTGGTTTGGTGAAGCTTATGGACCTCCTCTGAGAATGTTTTTTAAATGCATAAAATAAAATGCATGGGAATTACAAGGGAAACTAATTTTATTGAAATACAGTTTTACATACACACACATTTATGGACCTCAGGTTAGGAACCTTTCCCTTATCAAGTGAAGGCGAACAGTCGTGACACTGCTTCAGGGGGACTCTAATTGGTTCCTTTAAATGGTCCTTTTTACTACCAGCCCTATTCTTATGGATTCCACCATCCTACTTCTCAGTAACTAATTTTCTTCAGTCCTTAAGGTGGTGTTAGGGGAATAGTCAAGAGGGATTCTGAGAGAGTTCATCAGGAGAGCTGAGTGATTCCTATAAGCCTTCACATTCACTTCAACTTATACTTTTTTTTTTTTTTTGGCAAGGGCAATTGGGGTTAAGTGACTTGCCCAGAATCACACAGCTTGAATGTTATGTGTCTGAGGCCATATTTGAACTCAAGTCCTCCTGACTCCAGGGCCAGGACTCTATCCACTGCGCCACCTAGCTGCCCCACAATTTTCACTTATTTTTTTTCTTCCTGTTATGTATACATCTACACGTTATATATCATGTACCTAAAATTTCACCAGTCGTGGCCACCTGTGACAGTCCCTGGACCTGTTGGAGCAGGGGAAAGCAAGAGGCAGTGGAAACACCTAAACTAATCAATTGGTGAATTAGTCTTCAGTTATTTTCCAATAGATTGATAGTAGGTTCTTTTCACCTATTTTCTTGTCATTCTTGTATTTTTCTGTATTTTGGAATTTTAAAAATTTTAATCTAAGAAGATAAAATTCAATAGGGACAAATATAAGTCTTGTACTTGGGTACCAAAAAAAAAAATCAGTTTCCCAAATAGAGGGTGGGGGAGGCATGGATAGACAGCAGCTCTAAAAAAGATCCCGGGATATAAATGGACCGTAAGCTCAATGTGTGGTCAGTGTGATTTGGCAGCTAAACATGAAAACGTAATCTTGGGCTGCATTAGCAGAGGCATAGCTTTCAGAAATAGGGAGGTTGCAGTCCCACTGTCCTTTGCCCTTGTCAGACCTCATGGGTATCATATTGTTCTGTTCTAGGCACCATTCTTTAAGGACATCGAGTTTCCAGAGGACAATAAAGATGGTGAAGGGCATTGAGTTTCATGACAAATAAATACTGATTAGAGGAAATAGGCATGCTCACCCTGGAGAAAAGAAGATGGGGACAGGTGGGGGTGACATGATAGCTATGTCCAATAATAGAAGATATGTCATATGGACTTGGACTTGCTGTCAGTAAAAACATCTTAACAATGAGCTGCCCAAAAATGGAACAGGCTGCCTCATCCCACCTTCCACAGCATGCCTTTCCCAACTCCTCTTAATTTTAGTGTCTTTGCTCTTGACTATTTCCTATTTAACCTATCCATAGCTTGTTTTTTTACATATTTGCATGTCTTCTCCATCAGATTTTGCGAATAGGACAGGGATTGTCTTTTGCCTGGCACACAGCAGGCATTTAATGAATGTTTATTGACCAACTGGTGGGTTTCTACCTCCTTGTAGTTCTCCAAGTAGAGGCTGGACAACCTGGTCAGATGTGTCATAATGGGGATTCCTTTGTGTATAGATTGGACTATATGGCTGGTGAGGTCCTTTCCAACTCCAGAATTCCATGAGTCTGTGTGAAGAATAGAGATGTCCCTAAGAAAACTCAAACTCCACCTTTCCCCAGGATTCCCAGTCTAATGTTTATACTTTTAAAAGTAATTTTGCCTAGATTATCTCACTTTATTTTCTCAAAAACCTCATAAATTAAGCCAGCATTATTTCCCCACTTTACCTAATGTGGAAACCAAGGCTCATAACTTTTACTAAAGTTATGTAAGTCAATGACAAAGTTACAAATACACCCCAGAAAGCTTAGGGGTCTAGCTGGAGAAAATGTGGCAGAAATGGAGATTAGGAACTATTATAGAAGTAATTCCTCCATTAAGAAAAACAATACACTAGTTTGACTATATAACTTCCAAAGGGGAAAAGGCAGAAAACAACGTATGAAGGCTTTTGAGATATGGAGGCAAAAACTGCGACACAGTAGGGGTTGAAGTATTTTTCCTCATCTCTCCTTTCCAACACTACTCATCTTTCCTGGAAAAAACTAAAATATTTAGGACAGAAATCTTTAAAAAAAGAAAGAAAAAAAATTTCCAAACTCAGTTTTCATTGAGGACTAGCCAGTAGTAATCATCAAAGCTGGAAATTCCAATCATTTCCAAGTTCATAGCAATCATCAAAACCACCCCTCCTAGGGCATTTTTATTCATGGTTCTCATAATCCATATTGGCTGATTTCATGCAAACATTCCAAAGTAAGTGCTTCAGAATACTTCTCACCTTTTAGCTGAGACCACAGATAGGAAAGAACCTATTTGAAAGTAATATAATAAAGGCTAAAGGGAAACAGTATAACCAACATGTCTCACTAAAATTATGAATCCCGGGTTTAGGGCCCAGGAAAATGTACTAACACAGTGAGGGAGGTAGAAATTCATCCTGCTGAGTGTGTAGCAACACAAAAATGTCTGTACTTTGACACAAAGGGATTTTTTTTTCACTTTTTTCATATTACCTGATGGAGTTTCCCAGTCACACCCGATTTAGATGGCTGTTATAGAGTCATTCAAGCAGAAATAAATTCTATCTTTACTTTTTGGTTATAACTGTTTTTAAGTTTTCTGAAAGATCAAAGGGGCCCAACAATGTAGAACAATGCTCTTATGCTCTATTTTATTTCTTCTAGATCTAGGTGCATTTGGACTGAAGACTATTGTCCTAAAGATAGCTCAAGGTTTGAATTGAGTCTTAACCCTTATCACTGTGTCAACAACAGCTATGCCAGTTGACTGACTGTGCAACTTCTCTTCCACCTTCTAATTGTGCTCATTCATTTGAAGTTGTCACCTGAGAGTGACCCTGCAAAGTCTTTCTTTCAAGCAGGCCTCAATGCCCTTTGGCCCAGAACTCTTGATAATAGGCAAGACAAAAAAGAGACAGTGTAGAATTTTTAAATAACTTTATAGTTTCCTGATGAATTAAGTTTGTGAATAAAAAAAGAAAACTGAACAAAGTGTTTATAATAATTATCAAGGCAAAGTTGAATATAACACAATTTCTTTGCATTATCATTATCCTGTCAGTTACACAACTCCAGCAATAACACACACAACACACACACACACACACATACAGTTGAAGGCAGTGGGCAGGTTTGGTAACACCAGCATCTCCAGCTGCCTCTGTTACCAAAAAGGAACTCAAGCTATAAGGGAGATGGTACCCTATATACTCCTCTCCTCCTCCACTAAAGTGCAACACCTCTCTTCTGAAACAAGCAAAGGAGAGAGTCCCAGGCTGTACCTGATGTTCCTACCTTGGACGTGCTGACTTGTTTGGATGTCTATTGGGCTGTTCTTGCAGTGGGGCAGGCAGGTCATAAAGGATTGTGTATTAGAGCAAATGAAATACTGGTGCGGTATGGTGTAGTGAGCTGGGTCCAGAAGCCTTGCTCAGGCCCAGGAGTGAGTCCTCTGGCTTTGGTCTAATTCATCTCCTTTTCCAAAAGCATTTTCATTGGCTGGAGATTTTCTGGCCCAGAAAACTTAAGAGGTTAAAAAGTTCAAGAGCAAGAATTAGGGGACTGAAAGTTGAAGGAGTTGAGAACTGAGTGTAATTTGTCTCACCTGGCATGTAGGCTTCAGGCTAGCCTGAAAAGTGAGAGGTTAACTGGATGAAATAGCACCAAGGGGAGAGGAAAGAGGTTGTGTGGCCTGTACTGTGGCTGTTGCCAGAAGGGGGGCCGCCAACCACTCACCCTAGCACCATAGCTAATGAACTTAGACAAAGCGTCAAAGAGATCAGCCCCTGATGCTACATGGTGCTAGGCACTGGGGGCGTGGACTCAGAAACATTTACTCAAAAGATCCAGCTTACATTTTCTTCTAACTCTTGTAGAAAAAGGCAAAACATCCAGATGCAGGCCCATAATTTTTCCTCAGCAAGCCTGGGAGGAGGGGGAGGAGTTTGGCTGTCCCTAGCTTGAATTCCTTTATTAAAACAATATTGGTTTGCATTTTATTATTATTTTTTTTTATAAAACACAGCTCTTTATTTTTCAGTTCCACTAACTATTTTTTTCTCTCTCATTAAAAAACAAAACAAAACATTTCAACAATGGACACACATGGTTTTATAACTGCTCCAGTTCTCTGGACCACACAGACAATATTGACAAGCAGAGAAACAAAACAACAAAACAGGAGGAGGGATGGGGGATAAAGAACCCAAGAAATCAAACCCTAAACCTCTTCATCCCCCCAAAAAAGTCAGGAGAAGAAATATCAATGACAGGGTCACAGCACTTGCCAAACACATCAGAAAAGTCAGGGGCCTCCTGGTTATAGTTTTGACACTAAAAAGTCTGAAAACAGTTTTTGCTTTAGAAAGAGTTGGCAGAGGCAACCATTTTGTTCAGAAGGATTTCCCTGTAGTGAAGGGGACTTTTGTTTCCTGCTTAGATATCCCCTCAATTCACATGAAAAACCCCACAGATTTTTTTAAAAGAGCTTTCCTTTGAATGGTTCAGTCAGATAGCTTTCTCCCCACTGTCTTGATGAGCAGGATGGATCTCATCCGGACGATGGCCTCCACATGCTCTATATGGAGGTCCCTGCCGATTTTATGGGAACAGTACTGCTGAATCATAGCTTTCTCTTTTTACACCAACTTCCTCCAGCCTCTGGGCTTTGATGGCTGGGGGAAATAGTGACTCCTAATGAAACAAGGTTTTGTTGAAACCTTGAAGATGCCCAAATATATACCCTGGACTGAAGGCCTCAATCTTGGGGTAATTTACCACTGAGTAGACAAATGAAGCATTTTATCCTCTGGAAACCCCCCAAATTTCCTAGAGCAGAAAAGTAAAACCTATGGAGCAGCTAAGAGCTTTCGGGAAATGGGGTGAGGTGGCAGAACGAGACTGAGTCTAGAAAAGCTATGTGGGTTTTTCTTTGATATAGAACCCTTGAGCAGCAACACCAAATACCAGTCCTGGAACATCAGTGAGAGAGGAATTAGCCCAGTGGAATCACTGAGATTTAGCACATGGTGCCCTTTATTTTCTTCCTCATTTACTCAAGGCTTTTATCTGGGAAAAAGATATGACAAACACTTGGCTTCCCATTGGTGGACGACCAAGCCTAGCCTTCCCTTCATAGTTTAATGCCAGACTTCTTCTCCTACTACAGCCCTCTTTCTCCTATAACGTAGACAACTTTACTTTAAATGTTAGCCAGCAGTACCATCAACTATGAGGAAGGTCTCAGCTTTTAATATCCTACACTACACCACTGTTGTTAATGCCCTTTTTCAGGAAAGCGCATAGAATCACTCAAAACTCCTCCAGGTTGCTGTCAGGGCTGAAATGGGTTCACACATATGTTTCATTACATTCAAACTTGGAATGAATTACCCATTTTAATTAGTATACAAACTTCAGTCCAGATTCTTCATAGATCAGTATGTTAATACACCAGAGGGATACGTAGGGATGGGAGGAGAGACAGAGAGACACACACAGAGAGAAACACTCTCAATTTCTTTAGTCATCAACACTCCCATACAATTGTTAGGTTGATTCAGCCCACCACTCTCTTTCACTGCTCCAGGAACTATATTTTTTGAGGGTAATTGATCTTCAAGTGAGAAAGGGCAAACAGAATGGTTAATGAAATGGAGAAGTTTGGGAAGGTTACTGTCAAACATCCTTGTCAAATGTGAAAAGATAATCAAGGCAAAAAACACTGAGCAGCAATTGAGTAATTTGGCAAAATCACAAAAGCCACTGCTTGATAATGCCTGCATGATGATGCCCAAGCATGTCTTATACAAGTAGGAAATCAATCAATATGTGTTGATTGAACGAATGCGCCAAGCCCAGAAAGATACACAAAAGTTAGTGATCTGATTAACTTTCCTTCTGCAAAGGAAAGTTAAGTCACCATCAGTGTTAACTGCTGGCCAAAGATGCCTTCCTCTTGAAGGCAATTCCTAGGACTGTCTGATAAGACAGGATTTCTATCCAAGTAGGATCAAAAAGCTCATCTTCTATGGTTCAGAAGAAACCAAGTCAGATCAAGTCTGTTCTTAGATCTTTCTTCTCCCAAAGCCCCAGAAAAGGATTAGATGGATTTCATGGTAGAAATCCAAGGGGAGGGCTGGAGTGAAAGTGGAAAGGAAGGGGAGCACTCGTTAATACTCCAGATGGGTAAGAGCCTGAGGTGACCCGCTTGTGAGTCTGATCACAAGAAACAGGCAGAATTGGCTCAGATCCTCAAGCATGGCCCTGGATCTGATGTCTCCATTTGGCTCCACCAAGGGCATGACAGTTCTTCAGAAGTTCAGCTATACACGGGTGGCTCAATTAAGGCTCCACCATCCCAAGCCTGGAAAGGCTGTGGAGTTTTAGATGATTTATGGGCAGTGCGATAAACAAAAAGAACTCAGGTAATTGGTCACAAACGACTGCCATTACTCCCCAATCACTGTCTCACCTCCTCACTCCACCCCACAACAGACTAGCCTTCCTATCAAGGAACATATCAGTAAGAAGTTTATGAGCCGGATTCATTTAGACCATAGATAAAGAAAATTCTGGTATCTCACAGAGAGAAGGTATCATTTTACAACAGGGAATGAGGGCTCTTAGATTTCTGACAATGTAAGCTAATGGGACAGTCAGGGAGTGGCGGCTGGAAGATGTTAAGTCTGATGGATATGATGACTTTATGGACAGCGCTAAATTCCTTGGGTAATTGGGGGTGAGGGAGAAAATGCATGTCCTAAATGTTTTAGGGCAATGGCCTTTACCAAAACATGTGGATATCTGGCAAAGGAAGTGGTAAAAGGGACAGTTCTGACATGAATTGTCCATATTTGAGTGGCAGTGTCTGATCATTCATCACTGTCCTTGTCTGTGTTCTGGAAAAGTCCTTAAAAAGCCTTAACAATTTGAGGGTTCTTGTAACTTTGGAGTCTAATTGCTGATTAGTAATTTACAGACAGTAAAAACCAGGGTGATTATTAGCTCGAATGTGTTAAATGGGCATTTAAAGCTATTTTCCTAAATAGGATAACCTTTTTAGGACAACTAAAAAAAAAATGAACATACTGAATAACCAAGTGAGATTTCCTGTAAACAGTAAGTGACCCAAGCCCCTAAATGCATCATTTTTGCTACAATTAGAAAAGCAGGCTCTTGAAAAGAATTTACTAAAAAACTTCCATTCTAGAGGAGTGGAGAGAGCCCATATGAAAGATAGGAAGGCATTAAGTCACACATGAGGAGGCCAGGGAAGTCTGCAGAGCTCATCTTCCCATGC
This sequence comes from Phascolarctos cinereus, assembly GCF_003287225.1. Taxonomy (NCBI): domain Eukaryota; kingdom Metazoa; phylum Chordata; class Mammalia; order Diprotodontia; family Phascolarctidae; genus Phascolarctos; species Phascolarctos cinereus. Next base: position 195,420,489 of record NW_027555514.1, on the reverse strand, counting down.
TCACGATGAATCATGAGAAACAAAATGCGCTGAGGGAGCCTGGAAAGGGAAGCTGTACCAGCTGTGCTATTGGCTTCAAGATACGAGAGCCCAGAGGAGTGACCTGGAGAAATGCTTGTGGATTCAGAAGGCACAAGCCAGACTCCTACAGATCCAGTTTATTATCTTCTACAGAGGCAAACCTGACTGGACTGTGAGAACTCCTCAGGCTCCCAACTCTTTTTTTTTTTAAAATTTACTAGAAAAGTTTTGTCTGACAGCCTTAAGCCCAGTAAAGGCAAAGAGCTCCTGTGTGACGGACTTTCCTGTAGCAGCCTCTCATTAGCTTTTCAGAGGAGATGGCCAAGGAAGGACAGGATAGGTAGGATGGGGGCAAAGAACCAAAAGTGATAGTGTTTTAAATCAGTGTTCAATAAACCATTACTGAGGCAAGAGGGAAGTGGCTACTTCCTTGCCTGAAGACAAAAATCAATAATGAGAAAAGGCAAGTAAAAGAAAGAATGAATATTGAGCACCTTCCTCCCTAGAATTACGGTTTCAATGGAAGAGCTGGTGTTCTCTTAATCTGCTTCTTTGCCTCTCTCTTCCCTTCCCTACTTCTCTCTTTCTGTGAGACAACCCTTTTTAGAGAAATCAATTCAAACACAGAACACCCTAGATTTTCTGGCCTGTTGCAGGTCCTCTTTTTCCAACATGCTGAACTACAAAGTGGCAGCTGTAGGTTTTGTTTTTAAGTTAAAAGGACAAAAGAGAAAAGGCAACTGCTTCATGTCCCTGTGCTGAACCAGTATCGTTAGCTTCCAACAGTTACCCATTGAGGACAACTAGATGACAGGTCTCTGTGGAGAGGAAGCCACCCACTGTGAACCCCCAAAACAGTGAGGAGATCACCTCCACGGCAAAAAGATGAATGCAAAAACACTGTGGGACTCTGGATGGAAGAACAGGCATAGGAAGTAGTTTGTGGTGTGTGGCTGGTTGGCTTTAACAGGTACAAGGCAAACCAGAGGTTCCTGGATATCTGTTGTTCTTACTGCTCCTTTCTTAGGTCCCTGGACTGAATGGGTTGGCTGTTGGGCTGGATCACAAGGTCACTCAGTGGGGTCAGGAGGACTCCTCTAGTGCATTGACCACTTGTTCCAGAATGTCAGGGCAGTGATCAGCTATCTGTTGGAGGATGGCGTTGGCAAACTCCTGCAGTTCTGCATTGTCTCGCTCACCTTTGTCTAATTCACTGCAAAGCTGCAATGGAAAAGAGAGAAGGTTTTCAGATAAAGTAAGGATAAGTTCTGGACTCAAGTCAACCAACATAAATATATTTAAAGGCTCAAGGTGGAGAAATTGGGAGATCATGATCTCCCCATTTCCTCTTGGGAAATCTAGGTCCTTAACAGACAGCAGACATCATTATTATTAAAAACTGTGTTGATGGTTATTATGAAATGATTATAGAGTTCAGAAAAAATGAGGGATTTTACCTTCTGCTTTTTGCTAAGTACAATGGTACCATTCCATCTTCAGTTAAACTAGCTGAGGGTGTCTTTAGAGCGATGGGAGGCATTCCTCTGTTAGGAGTGAATATATTTCTGAGGCCTACCCATCACCAGTATTTTTACTTCCTCTTTGCCATGGTCCATCATTCACTTTGGTCTGGTCCTTTTTTTTTTCATCTTTTCTATGATAATTTTGAGAAAGCGAGGCTGTTATGCCCATTTACTCCAACATCTTGAAAAGAGTCTAATTTCCACTAACTAGATGCTAAGCTCAAATGTTCTACGTTGCTGAAGGATTAAAATTTCTGTCTGTGCCCTCTCAATTTCAGAAACCTGGTTGCCCCACCATAGTTACAATTCTCCTTTAGTGAAAAAAGCTAACTATAATGGCTTAATACTGTTAATACTGCACTAGTAACTGGTAGAACTGGGGAAAATATCAAATCCACAAAAGTACATGCCATACATGAAGATACGGAAGCAATTCAACACAAACAGATATATACATTCACAAAGTATTTGGGCACCTTTCCTGTGAGAGTTCTAACAAAGCTGAGGCAATAATAAATTGTGGAATTTGTGATCTTTTGCTAGGTGGCATGGTATATTAACCATAAGCTCTACTCATCTTGCTCTTTTCGAAGACTTCAATAAATACAAAAATGTAGGTTGCCTTTGCTAGGAATTTTCTAGCTTTTGTTTATGGATTATTATTTTTAATATGCTTTTAAACAATTATGTTTTTAGCAGTTACTACAGTCTTCCATAAACTCACTGAGCAGTAATGTGATTTCTAGAGGAACTCATGCCAAGAATCACAGATGCAACAGCAACCTAATATGGATCCTTGGATAAATGTGCATTATGGGGGAGAGTTACTGGGGTGGGGGGAGTGTGTGAGGAGGGGGAGAAAGAAAGGGTCTGGGACAGGGGTGGGGAACCTACAGCCTTGAGGCCACATGTGGCCCTCTAGGTCCTTAAGTGTAGACCTTTGACTGAATCCAAACTTCACAGAACAAATCCCCTTAATTTGTTCTGTAAAACTTGGACTCAGTCAAAAGGCCGCACCCAAGGACTAGAACGCCACATGTAGCCTCAAGGCTGCAGTTTCTCCATCCCTGGTGTGGGATAACTAGAAGAGAAGGTTCTAGCTTCCAGGAATGAAATGGGAGAGGAACAGGGGGGACTCAGAATGCATTTGAGGTGGTTTAGAGATGGTAATTACAGGACATGCGATAAGCCAAGCTTTGGAAGCTGAAAAGTAATCAACAGTGGTGACATGTATAAGGTGGTAATGAGGATAAATTACTTTGAAATCCCTTTTGTTTTGGGAGCAAAGGGAGAGGCTGAGGTGGATAGCACGGAGTATGAAGAATAAGAAGAAATGCCAAGTGGATACTGAGTGGAAACAAAATTTCATTGCTGGTGGCAGTTTTTTGGTTCAAGGCGCCTTGCCCCCAACACATTTACTATAAAGCACTGGTAAACAATTATCCTTGGAACAGGTTAAGAATCTGCTGTGTAGGTCAAAGTTAGGACTTAAAGAAGAAAATAACAGAAGCTGGAATTTTAAAAAAGAGAAAACTAGCTAGGGTTTGACTGACTGTTAAGTGTAAAGAATAATGTATTCAGTCTCTCAAAAGACTGGCTGAAAGGGTATGTGTTTTGTGAGTTCAAATAGAGGGGATATATATAGGGGAGGCTAATGTGAAAATCCAACCATGGTTGGCAGTGATTTAGCTCAATTCCTTTTGGCAGATGGTTTGCGGGTAGGTACAAAAGTATAAAGAAGTCTCTTACTTTGGTCTGAGTAAAAAGGAATCTGAACTCGATATCTCAGACAGGATTGCCTGGGCCATGGAAGTGAACTGTGTGCTGGCCTGCTGGTAGGGCCTTTCTGAGGTGATGGACAACAGCCAAAGCAGCTAAGCTGAAATGTTTCTCCTGATACAGCTGGTCCTGTTCTGCAGACTCCACCATGGCTCATCCATCTCCTGAATAGCTAATTTGTTTTGGAGATGAGAAGAAATAAAATGGCTTCTGACTGCAGATTTTGAAACAGCCACAGGGCAAAAGTAACAATTTATTCTGCTATATTAACTAATGTGCTAATCAGGGAAACCTGTTAAGAAGGGTCTGACTGCAAGCTGGGAAACTCTTGTGTCACATATTTTTCTGCTGACATTTACTCTTCCTTAGAAAACTCTGAAAACGTTTTCTCTTCTACCTTTTCCTTCATTGAATTCCTTCATTTAAGATGAAGGGGAGGCATGTTCTCCAGAATGTTTTATCTTATAACCAGCAGATAAAGACTCTCTCCAAAGTAATTTCCTATTTAATAGCTTCCTAAAGTACTGTACAAGAACGATGTCTGGTTTGTATTATGGCTCCCCTAATTGTGTCTAGTACCTCTGTTCTACCAGTAGCTGCTGGCTACTGCTGGCAGAAACCCAGGTATAAAGAGTCCATTGCAGCATCTCCAATCACGACCCTGGCATAGTGGTAATCATCCCAAAGACTACCACTGAGCAACTCACCAACCTCTCAGTAATGAGATTTAATTTGTTTTTGTAGAGGAGAAGTGGCTTAGATGAAGTAGATAAAATGTTACCTCCCTACAAAGAGTAACTCTGAATAACAGGGTCTTCTTACAACCTTACGCCCTGCCTTGATCCTCTTCCATCCAGTGACACTGGCCTGCAGGCTTTTCCATGAACAAGATACACTACCTCCCAGTTTCAAGCATTTTCTCTGGCTGTCCCCCATGCCTGGAATACTCTTCTTCCTCATCTCTACCTCTTGGACTTCCTGGGTTCCTTTTAAGTCTGACCTAAAATCCTACTTTCCCCATGGCCAGTCCCTCTTAATCCAGGGCCTTCCCTCTGCTGATTACTTCCTCTTTATCCTGTACATTATTTGTAAATATTTGCTTCTTATCCCTCCTCTTAGATCATAAGTTCCTTGAGGACAGGGCTGATCTTTTGCCTCTTTTGTATCCCCAGATGGTTGTTGTGAGGATCAAACAAGATATGTAAAATGCTTTGCAAACTTTAAAGTGCTATACAAATGTTGGGTGTTATTAGCCATTATTATGGTAACATAGCTAGTGTCACAGGGAATCCAAGGCTTCCCTATTCCAAATTCAGCATTCTGTACACTAGTGATATCAAAATAAAATAGAAATGAATCCCTGGGGGCCACAAATATTGACTTAAAAATTTTCAAAATAACATTTATTGAACTATGTTTTTATTTTTAAAAACATTTCCCAATTACATTTTAAGCTAGTTTGTGATGCACTTGAGTTTTGTGGGTCCACGGGCCACAAATTTTGACACCCCTACTGTACACTTTGCCATGTTGTTTCTTGTACCAAATTATACACTAATGAAATTAAAATCTTAAATGAAATAATAAGCATTTATAAAAATTTAAGAATACCACATTAATAAAGCAGGAAAGAGAATATTCACAATCTCATCACAGAAAGAGAAATTTTACAAGCCATATACAAATTCATGAAGTAGGAAAATCTTGATTCAGGTGGCTTTAGAAGTGAATTCTAACCAAATATTTAATAATAAAATAACTTTAAGGCTACACAAAATATAGAGGAAAAACATACCTTTGCCTTCCTTTTAGGAAGTCAATATGATACCCAAACCAGGGACAGATAAAGCAAAGAAAGAAAACTATAGCTAAATATTATTAATGGATATTCACATAAAGAAAAATCACAAAAACCTATTAAAACAGCACAGAAAAAGCCTTAAACACTGGAGCACTTCAATAAAAACAGTTACAAATCAAGGATGCTCACATTGCTTTTGACTCAGTATAGGGATAGGAACTGGATTTGTGATCTCACTGGCACAGGGAAGAGACTGGTGAGAAAACTCCTTCTACCACTGCAGTCAACATTTTCTTTGAAACTTTTAATCTTGAGAGCTGCCTAAATCACTCTGAAGTTAAATGACTTGTCAAACAAAACAAAACAATTATGTCAGACGCAGGACTTGAAACTACGCTTTTCTGGTTCCAAGGCCTATTCTCTATTCACTATGTCATGCAGCTTCTCTAATATAACATTGGGAATTCTAGCAAATGCAGTCAGACAGGAAAGAAATATTAAAGAAATAAACATTAGGAATATGGAATTAAAAATACTGTTATTTGCAGGTGATATGACAATGTATCTAAAAGATTCAGCTGTCTCAATCACAAATATATGGAAACAATAAATGAATTAAGTGAAGTCACAGAATACAACATGAAATCACAAAAATTAATTTTTTTATAATAAAGAGCAAGAAAATAGCATAAAAATAAAAATTATCATAATAAAACCCATCAAATAGTTCAGGATGAGCCTATCTAGAAATATACTCCCCTCCTGAATCACTGCCTTGTCGTGGTGGAGAAGTTTGCATATCTCAATGAAACTATGAGCTATGCCATGCAAGTTTACCCAAGATGGACAGGGCACAATGGAGAGTTCAGACAAAAGGTGATCCACCAGAGAAGAAAACGGCAAACCACTCCAGTACCTGTGCCAACAAAACCACGTGGAAAGTGTTAAAATGATAAAAGAAAAGACACTGGAAGATAAGCCCTTCAGGTGAGAAGGGGTCCAACACATTACTGGGGAAGAGTGGAGAACAACTATAAGTAGCACCAAAAAGAATGAAGTGGCTGGACTAAAGTCAAAAGGAAGCTCAATTACAGATGTGTCAGTGACGAAAAGAAAGTGATGCTGTAAAGATCAATACTGCATAGGAACCTAGAATGTAAGATATATAAAACAAAATAAGCTGGATGTGGTCAAACAGGAGATGGAAAGATTAAACATTAACATTTTCAGTGTCAGCAAACTTAACTGGACAGGAATGAGCGAATTTAATTCAGGTGATCATTACATATGCTACTGTGGGCAAGAATCCCTTAGAAGAAATGGAGAAGCCCCATAGTCAATAATATAGGGGGTAAGAAAAGCAGTACTGGGGTATAATCTCAAAAATGACAGAATGATATCTGTTCAAATCCAAGGCAAACCATTCCACATCACAGAAAAAGAAGACCAAGAAAGCAAAATGACCATCTGAAAAGGCTTAACAAATAGCAGAAAAAAGAAGGAAAGAGAAAGGGAAAGAAAGGAAAAAGGGAAAGATACACCCAACTAAATGCAGAATTTCAGAAAATAGTAAGGAGAAATAAGAAGGTTTTCTGAAATGAGCAATGCAAGGTAATAGCAGAAAAACAAGAGAATGGGAAAGACAAGATCTCTTTAAGAAAATTAGAGATATCAAAGGAATGTTTCATGCAAAAATGAGCATGATAAAAGAAAAAATGGCAGAGGCTTAACATAAGTAGAAGAGGTGGCAAGAATATACAGAAGTACTATAAAAGAAATACAAAAAATAAAATAATCACAATGGTGTGGTTACTGATTTAAAGCTATACATCCTGCAGAATGAAGTCAAGAGGGTCTTAAGGAAACATTGCTAACAATAAGGATAATAGAAATGATGGAATTCCAGCTGAGCTATTTAAAATCTTAAAAGATGATGCTATTAAAGTCCTGTTTTCAATATGCCAGTAAATTTGGAAAATTCAACAGTGACCACTGGATTGGAAAAAATCAGTTTACATCAAAATCCTAAAGAAAGGAAATCCCAAAGAATGTTCAAATTAATTACTGCACAATTACTCTCATTTCACATGCCAGCAAGTTTACACTTAAGATTCTGCAAGCTAGACTGCAGCAATATTTGAACCTAGAATTACCAGAAGTACAGGCTGGTTTTTGAAGAGGCAGAGGAACTAGAGACTAAATTGCCAACACTTATTGGATTATGGAGAAAGCAAGGAGGTTCTAGAAAAACATCTACTTCTGCTTCACTGACTACACTAAACCTTTGGTTGTGCGGATCACAACAAAACGTGGCAAGTTCTCAAGGAGATGGGAGTACCAGATTATTTTACTTATCTCCTGAGGAACCTGTATGCTGGTCAAGAAATAACAGTGGGAACTGAATATGGAACAACTGATTGGTTTAAGATTGAGAAAGGAGTACAAAAAGGCTATGTACTGTCACCTTATTTATTTAACTTATATTCAGGGTACATCATGCAAAATTCCAGGCTGGATGCATAAAAAGCTGGAATTAAGGTTGCTAGGAGAAATATCAACAATCTCAGATATGCAGATGATCCCACTCTGATGGCAGAAAGGGAAGAGGAATTAAGAAGCTCTTGATGAGGGTGAAAGAGGAGAGTGTAAAAGCTGGGTAAAGCTTAACATAAAAAAAAAACACAACCCAAGATCGTGGCACTGATTCCATCACTTCCTGCCAAGTAGAGGGAGGAAAAAAGGAAGCAGTGTCAGATTTTATATTCTTGGGCTCAGATATTACTGGAGACAACGACTGCAGCCATGAAATTAAAAGATACTTGTTCCTTGGATTGAAAGCGATGGCAATCTGGATAACATACTAAAAAGCAGGAACATCTCCTTGCCAACAATGGTCCATACAGTGAAAGCTATGGTTTTTCCAGTAGCACTGTATGGACTATAAGAAAAGCTGAGCACCACAGAATTAATGCTTTTGATCTGTGGTGCTGCTGTCCCTTGGACAGCAAGGAGACCAAATCAGTCAGTACTTAAAGAAATCAATTCAGACTACTCATTGGAAGGATAAATACTGAAGCTGAAGCTTAAATACTTTGGCCACATAATGAAAAGACAGGACTCATGGGAAAAGAGCCTGATGTTGGGAAAGACTGAAGGCAAAAAGAGAAGGGGACGGCAGAGGATGGGATGGATAGCATCATGGAAGCCAATGAACATGAGCTTGGACAGACTTTGGGATCTAGTAGAGAAGAGAAGGGCTTGGTGTGCTATTGTCCACAGGGTCATGAAGAGGTAGACATGATTGAACAAATGAACAACAAAAAATATACTTGACCTGTATAAGGACTACAGGATGATAATGACTGAATAACAGAAGAACTATATTATTGAAAGGGCATTCGGTGTTCATGGAGAGGTCAGATTAATATAGTAAAAATTACAATGCTCCACAAATTAATTTATATGTTTGATGCAATTATCAATCAAGATGCCATCAAGTTTTCTTCACAGAAGTGAGTATATTTATGATTAAATTTTTTTGAAAAATAAATGGTCAAAAATATAAAAGGGTAGAATAACAAGAAAAAAGCTGATGGTGAAGGTGGTTCTTGCAATCCTAGGTTTTAAAATATACAACAAAGAAGTTATCATCAAAAACTATCTGGTTCTGGGCAAAAATATATATACAGATACACAGATACAGATCAGTGGAATAGAACAGAAATAGCAGACATCAAATCAATAAAAGATTAGGGCTTGGTAAGCCTATAGAAAATAAGAACTGGGGGGGAGTACTGAAGCATACTTGGGGAAATTGATTAGAAACCTGGTATCAAACAGATTCAGACATATACCACATACCTCAGCTAGATGACAAATCGAAACAAAAAGAACAATAAAAGAGACGAAAAAAATGTCAGGGTTGTGTGTGTGTGTGTGTAGATACACATACACACATATATATATATGTACTGTCAAGATATTTGGAGACATCCTGTTTCCCAGAGCTAAGGCACAGCAAGCAGGCTGTGCCCTGAGTCTGGCGTAACAATAATCCTTTGCACTCTGGATGATCTTACCTTCTGGTAAAGTTGCTTTGACCAGTTCCAGGTATTCACTGAGGGATTTATGTTTCATATTAATCAATAACTGTTTAGATTTGTTGGAGGAGGCTCCCCCCATTTTCCAGTGACCTGAGAACCATCCATATCACACCTCATGACATGCTCACAATCCTTACTTCTTATAACTGCTAAGTGAACTGAACGAGGCACTAAACTTTTGTTCCCACCGTGCTAACTCTGTATGTACCCTGCTATGAGATGATCAACTTGGAGACTGTTCCCACAGGACCCAGGAACACCTGCATTGTCTACACATGGGCCTGCCGAGGGAACCACTACTCAAGACCTAAGAATAATGATGTCATGGTCCAGCCCACTTGTGTTTTTTCTTGTATATAAAGCACTGCCTCGCCCCAGTATGTGAAGCTCTCCTCCTCAGGAAGACTTCCGTTTGCAAGTGTTTTCCTCACTCTGAAATTAATTAAACTTCTGTCTAATCCCTGACACACCTGCCTCTGGCCTGCTCCGTTAGGCTCCAGCCATTCACAGGTTAGAGGCTGGTTCCTGTCAGGTTGACAATATTATAGTACTTAGAGCTAGAAGAGAGCTTTTGTTTTATCGATGAGGAAGCTGAAATACAGAGATATTAAGATTATATAGCTTACTATAGACAGTGAAAAAGTTGTCGTAAATTTGATAAAAAAAAACACTGACAAAAATATATTTGTTGTTGTTCTATTGTTTTTTTAGTCATGTTCAACTCTTTGTGACCCTCTGGGGTTTTCTTGGCAAAGATACTGGTTTGACATTTCCTTCTCCAACTGATCTTAAAGATGAGGAAACTGAGGTAAACAGGGTTAAGTGACTAGCACAGGGTCAGACAGCTAGTGTCTGAGGTCACATTTGAACTCAGGGAGATGAGTCTTCCTGACTGCAGGCCTGTACTCTATCCACTGCACCACCTAGCTACCTCTAAAATATACATAGGGAATTCTTGAAAATACATAGAGGGTACAAATCCCCAGTCCACAAGAGATTAAAATAAGCAATTTTCAAAAAAGGATATTGAAATGGTTAATAATTATTTGAAAAAAGTATTCAAATTCACTAAAAATAAAAAGATGCAAATTAAAACGTTTCATAGGCATTAAATTTACAAAAAAATTAAATGCCAAAAAACATGCTCATTAACTGCTGGTGGAATTGTAAACTTGTCAAATTGTTCTGGAGAGGAATCTGGCAGTTCAAAATGAAATTTAACAAAAATAATTATACCCTTTAACTTGATAATTTTATTTTGGTGATTATACCTTGAAAGTATTATCAAAAAGAACAAAAAGAGCTACCTGTTCAAAGATTTTCATAGCAGCATCATTTGTAATGGTTATACCCCAAACCTTCAACCAATCTAAATTTCTAATAATAGAGGAATGCTTAAATATATTTTGGTCCAAGTCCTTCCTTTGACATATATTATGTGTGTGGTCACTGGCAATTTACTTTACTGCTCAGTCCAAGGTAATATTCTTAGAGTAGAAGTATAAGCTGTATTCTTGGAATTTCTATGCTGGGGTTTCCCCTGATGAAATCATAGGCACCCCAATATAATGGAACACTACAGTACTGTTAAAGTCGAGAAATGTGAAGAATATAATGATATATGGAAAGAGATTTATGAAAAGAGGCAAAAACAAAAAAGTGGAATCAAAGGCACAGAGTATTAACCATGCAGGAGTTAAAGTAAATGGGAATGATTAGAGCATACTGATGAAAATTTACGAGTTAATGAAAAGCTAAAAGTCTAGGAAGTTCATACTGACCTCTACAGATAACTTAAACTTAGTGTTCTTATGTTCTGAAACTAGACAATTCTGTATCCTTCAAAAAAATTTTTTTAAATTACTTCAATTCACTTCTATGCTAGAAGAATTTTTTAGAAAAATCCAACCTTTCTTGCTATGCATTACATGGAATGGGGTGGGGTATTCACACTTCAATCAGGAGAATCTAGGAGAAGTGGAATACTCTGGAAAACAGATCTGGACTGCAGACAACCATCCAGAGGTAAAGGGGCCACTGACAAGAGCCTTAAGTGTTGGTCAATAGTACTGGATTGAGTAAGGCAAAGCTGAAGAAGAAAAGCCAAGATGGGGCTAGGTTAGGATAAAGCTGTAAGTAACACTTTTCCCATGTGGAGTCTGTGGCCTCATACCCCCCCCCCCCAGCAAGCAATGGGACTTTTGTTGACTTATAGTAGCAGCTGCCAGAATGCTTCCATGATGGCCTTGCTGCTGTTTGTCCTCTGTTCTGGAAGAGGACCATGACATCAGGAAGGTGATGCCATGACTTGCAAGTGACTTGGATTTAAGTGAGGGAGGGCTGTGCAAAGTCACTTTCTCCTCTGGAGCCATCCGGGTCCAGTGAAAAGATACAGATCAGGATGACTGGAGATGGCTCTGATGGTGGCCTTAGTGCCTAGGGGAAAGGATGAAGCAATAGGGGAAAGACAGGGAAGAGGAAAAGGTGACAACTTTGATGGTAATTTCAGTAGCTCAAGGACAGCTGACTTTCAAGTGGCAGGAGCTGTTTGTATATTATGTAAGTCATTCATAATTTGGAGATGAATCATCATAGAAGTATTGTGGTTTTGAGAATATTTAAAATTGTGTTGTTTCTGGACTCTTCCAGTAAGAACAGTACAATGGAAAGATATGGGAAGGTAAATAGAAAACTGAATTTAACTATTAGGATTGGTTAGGATTTAGTGGTCATTTCCACAATTCTTAAATCTTACTGGCTGTCAGTTTACACAAACAGTACTTATCCTAATTACTTCCATGTTATCTGGCATTCACAAGAATTGATTTTCTCCTCCAATACCACTGAAGAGTTAAGATCATTTTTGCAACAGATGTGAAGTAATTTAGAAATGGTAATAATTTGTAAAGTGTTTTACATGCAAAATCCCCACAACCACCTTATGAGGATAAGTGCTATTACAATTCCCATTCCATAGATGATGAAGCTGAGGCTGAGAGTTAAATGACTTGCCCAGGGTCAGACAGCTAGTGCCTGAGGTAGGATTTTAATTCAGAGCTTCCTGATTCCAAGTCCAGTGCTCTCTCTATCCATATGCCACCCAGTCGCCTCCCAAAATAGCTCATTAAATTCCAAGATGGTAAATAATTACTTTTGCAGGGAGTTAACCCCCCCCACTTCCTGTGGCAATATTTTGAACATAAAAGAAAAGATGCAGTTATGACAAAAAATATTAAGACTTCCCTAAATTAAGGGTTTATAAATTGAATATATTACATATTCATATTTTAGAAGTCCTGAAAGTTAGTGCAAGCCCATGCAAACAAAATTCAGGCCAAAAGAGGTTTCTACAATCCTTTGTTCAAAGCTGAAGACATATGAGACCCAGCAGAGAGCAAGTATTTCACATTGGAGCAGAGGGTGGTTTAACATAGGAGGACTAGGACATGAATTAAATGGCAGGGACAAAGGATTATAACTGGCTTTTAAAAAGAGACCGGGAAAGATGAAGATGTGGACTGAGAGAAGAAACAATTCTCTTTTCTAAGTTAAGTGTAGATTAAACAAGGACAAGGACTGGGTTTGGGATCCTTTGTAACATTCCTCAGAGGGGTTCAATCTTGGTTGCAGGAAGAACACAAGTATTGTATAAATAATAGGTAACTCATCTTTAGCCCTAAGCCTGGACCTCAGAAAGTAATACTAATGGACTTCTACTCTTCGGGCTGTATAGGAATAACTCCTGTTCTGAACACACTAGGATGTGATATTGCTAGTCTCAGGTTGGGGACTTCCATTTATAACTGACTGTGCCTCTACTGCTGGCTATGTGTTAAGCACAGGGTGAATCACGGCTATATCTAGTTTACTTTAAATTTTTTTTTTTTAAGTTTTCTATCTGAATCTACTGTCACTGTTTGGTATCTTCCCCCAACTAACTGGAGGGAACTTAGGCAGAAGAAAAGTTTCAGATACTTTCTAGCTTATAAATATAGCTGGGCTCAGACATGAGCCTAGAACTAAGAGTCCACTGTATCTCTCTCTTCTTAAATTTTCATTTATTTATTTATTTGTTTGTTTATTTGTTTATTTATTTATTTAGGCAATTGGGGTTAAGTGACTTGCCCAGGGTCACACAGCTACTAAGTGTCAAGTGTTTTGGTCTGAGGCTGCATTTGAACTCAGGTCCTCCTGACTTCAGGGACCAGTGCTCTATCCACTGTGCCACCTAGCTGCCCCTCACTGTATCTCTCTTGTGGTACATTCATTCAGCTATTCTTTAATGACCAAACCCCTACTTGTTTTGCCAGAAATTTTACCATCTATCTGGGTAGGTATGACACCTTGCTCTTTACATAAAAAGATTAATAACAGCTGTCAGAAGAAGAAAGCACCAGATAGTTGTGTGAGTAGATAGGTGGTACAATGGATAGAGCGCTGGGCCTGGAATCAGGAAGACCCGAGTTCAAATCTGGCCTCAGACACTTACCAGATTGTGACCCTTAATTTTTGTTTGCCTTAGTTTCCTCTTCTGTAAAATGGGGATAATAATAGCACCTACTTCCCAGAGTTGCTGTGAGGATCAAATGTAATAATAATTGTAAAGTTCTTATTACAGTGTTTGGCACATACTAAATTCTATATAAATGTTGGTTATTATTATTATTATTATTATTATTATTATTATTATACACTACGATGTTTTTCTCCTAAATGTATGAAGGCAGATAAACAGATAACATCCCCAAGTCTAGGTCTTACTACAGACACGTCTATTTTCAGTTCTGATATTCTGGGAATTGTTGGTATTATCTCATTTAGCCCCTTGTACTCTGCCCACTATTGTTTGTATATTAGGGTTTTATCCCATTGTTTAGACAAGGAGCTGAGGAAGCAAACTGAAACATCACAAAAAGAAGAAACCCACACAACCAGAATAAAAATGCTTGTTTCACAAAAAATCATTCTACTTAAAACAATTCTTTGTTTCCCACTCACATATTCCATGAGGTCTATTCGTGTGCCATAACGCTATTTTTGAATGTATTTAGTAGATGGATAAAAGAACATCATTTTCTTAACTGATCGCACTCTTCAAATTAGGAAGATAAAGTCATAAGTATGAAGGCTCAGTACCACAATGACATTATTGTACATATATATATATATATATATATATATATGCCCCCACACAAAACTCTGAAAACAGAAGCCCAAGTGAAAAGTCTTTGAAAACTGGAAAACAAACAGAAGAAAGAATGTAAAGCAAAGGCCCAGACCTGAGTAAAGCCTGGCATTTGGATCACAGAGAGAAGCGCTGTAGTTTTATTAGGCAGGTATGATTTGGCTACGTGAACGTAGTTCTAAGTGATGAGAAGGGGATGGATGTAAGATAGGAATCCTTCTCAAGGCTACCGCTTTTTCTCTCTTAATTTATCTTAAATTTATCCTTTAGATATCTTGTTTATACCTAGTTGTTTTCTTGTTGTCTCCTCTATTAGACGGTGAGCTCCTTGAAAGCAGGGACAGTCTTTTGCCTTTCTTTATACTCTCAGTGCTTTGCACAGTAGGCACTTTTAACACATGTTGATCGACTGATTGATATGTTGTGGAGCTAGAGTCAACAAGACTTGACATATGAATAGGAAAACCACAAATTCTTTCCAGAATCACAGGATCTCAGTTAGAAGGAAACTCAAAAGCCAATTAGGCCAACCTGTATCTGGACAAGAAACACCTATCCAAAATATCCAACAAGTTGTTGTCCAGGAGTTAAAGAAAAGAATGGAAATAGTCCTTCAAGTATGTGCAGAGCTGTCATACAGAGGAAGAATAAGAATTGTTCTGCTTTGCAAAGAGACAAAATTAGGCTTAACATAAGCAAGCACTTCCTAATAATAAGTGCTATCAAAAAAGTAGAATGGGCTTTCTCTGAAAATAGTGGATTCCCTTTTGCTGGAGGTCTTGAAGAAATGGCCAGATAATTACTTGTCAGGTACAATGTAGTGAGGATTCTCGTTCATAGACAGGAAGAATTAGACGGCCTCTCGTGAGACCTTCATGCCTGACATTGGCTGCCCCCATGCATGGAATGGTCTCCCTTCTCAATTGTGCCTCCAGGCTTCTCTGGCTTCCTTCAAGTCCCAGCTAAAATCTTACTTCTACAAGAAGCCTTTCCTAATCCCTCTTAATTCTAGTGCCTTCCCTCGGTTGATTCTTTCCAATTCATCCTGTACATAGCTTGTTTGTGCATAGTTATCTGCATATTTTCTCCCTCATTTGGATCATGAGCTCCTTGAGGGCAGGGAATGTCTTTTACTTTATTTTGTGTCTCTAGGGCTTAGCACAGAGCTTGGCACATAGTAGGTACTTAATAAATGTTTATTGACTGATTTATTCAATAAAAGAACAATTTACCAAATATACACTATGTGCCATACTATTAGCTACAGTGTGCTAAACACTAGAAATGCAAAGAGAAAAATGAAAATAGCCCCTGCCTTCAAGAAGCTTGTATTCCACTGGCAGGACACAAAACATAAACAGGTAAGTAAATACAAAGTAGTCTGAAGAGGGAGGGCACACTAAAGCTGGGGGAACCAGGCAAGGATTAGGAGGTAAACCTTGAGCTGAGACTTGAAGCTTCATTTAATAAGGGTTCTAAGAAGCAGAGGGGACTCATGTTATTCTTTCCTCTATGTTTAACACTGCTTTGCACATCACAGGTGCTCAATTAACACTGTAAAGGAATTTTAATATTATCCCTAATAAGACCTGGAGAGAGAAGTAAGATATATAACTTGAACTGAATACAGAAATTCCCACGATGATAAAATAAAGGCAGCTTTCTCATGCACCTAAGATACATAATGTCAGATTTTATTAGATGAACATCATCTAAATCTTGACCTTGCCCAACTACAGTTTCTTGAGACTTAACAAGATCACAGCTAATACTCAAGGGGCTCTGAATGAATCATGTGAATTGGATGTCTTTACTGAAATCCAGAGATGAGGAACCAAAAGAATGAAAATCATGTAATGCAATCATGCATGCAATCTGTATCCAGCTACCCACAAACACGGTTTTTTTATGTGTACAAAACTCTGCATGTGTGCGTGTGCGTGTGTGTGTGTGTGTGTGTGTGTGTGTGTGTGTGTAGTATTCTGCCATTCAAACAATTAAATAGCCTAGATTTAGTTTCTTTGAATCTATCCAGGGCCTCTGAAATCACCAATGCATACAATTTATTCAATATAGGTGGCTGACACAAGAATAATGTTACGTTTTGAGTTAGTTATAATCACTTTTTCTACCTATGTGAGCACTGGTGATAAGTTGAACAGTGTAAGTTAATTGTTGCAGGAAAACTGTATTATGGAATATAGGTGAGTGTGAGCAAAAGAGTCATAGGTGAAACCTAAACATACAGATTCACTTCACTGTATAAGTGATATAATCACTTACAGCTATGAAAATGATCGTGTGTGTGTGTGTGTGTGTGTGTGTTTGTGTATGCGCTCTTACCAATATTTGTACCTGTGAATATCTCACCCTCTTGCCGAAATTATGTAATTAATGTGTTATAGGGTGTTCTATAAATCCTCAATTTAAAAAATTCTGATTTTTAAGACCAAATAAAATGAGCATTTCCACATACAAAGTAGAGCAGACCATGAGGATTATACACAAAACTACAAATCTCTATTAGATACAACCAGATTTTCTTTTCAAGTATACAATAAAATCCAATATTATTTCAAAGTTGTCCTGCTTGTGCACATTTTAAAAATGTTTCAGTGATCACCTTTTCTTCTTTTGTTGATAATGCTATTACTAGCCACCCTCTCTCTCCAAACACCTGCTCTTTTTTTTTTGGGGGGGGGAAGAAAAAATAAAGCCCTGGTAACAAATAAGCATAGTCAAGCTGTTTCTAAAAATCCACATCTTATGCACCTGGAGATAATTACCTATCTGTCATGTATCAGGTGGGTAGCATGCTTCATCACTGGGGTTTTCTAGAGTTAGTTATTTTATTTATTCATTAAGCTTTTTAAAGTTGTTTTTCTTCAAAATGTTATTATATTAATAGATTTCTCATTTCTGCTCACTTCATTCTTCATCAGCTCATACAAGTCTTCCCATGTTTCCCTGAAATAAGTTCTTTCATCATTTCTTATGGCATTATAATGTTTCATTACATTTATGTATCATAGTTTGATGAGTTATTCTCCAATTAACAGACACTCCCTTAATTTCCAGTTCTTTACTATAATAAATAGAAACGTTTTCGTACACATAAGCTTATCCCTCTGTCTTTGCTTTCTTTGGAGTAAAGTACTTAGTAGTGGCATTCCTGGGTCAAAAGGCATGAACAGTTTAGTAATTTTGTGAGTATAGTTCCAAATTTTTTTTGGCGGGGGGGAAGGCTGGATTAAGTCACAGTTCCATCAACAGTACATTACTGTGTCTGTCTTCCCACAGCCCCAGTCACTGTCATTTTCCTATTTTTATATTTATTGTGGTGTACCGGATAGAACATTGTACCTGGAGCTAGGAAGAACTGAATTCAAATTCAGTCTCAGATACTGTGTGACTCTGGGCAAGCCACTTAATCTTTGCCCATCTCAGTTTCTTCATCTGTAAAATGGGGATAACAATAGCCTTTTGGAACAAAGCACTTTGGAAAACTTCAAGCACTATAAATGCTAGATATTATTATTATTATTGTCATCTTTGCAAATATTCTGAGTGAAGCAGAACCTCAGAGCTGATTTAATTTTCATTTGTCTAATTAACAATTTGGAGCATTTTTTCCCATATGAATATTGGTAACTTTGCATTTCTTCCTTTGAACACTGCATATACATATTCTTTCATTATTTATTTAATGAGGAAGGGCTCTCATTCATATATATATATATATATATATATAGATATAGATATATATATATAGATATAGATATAGATATAGATATAAGAATCAGTTCTTTATACCAGGTATCCCTAAAATCCTCATTTCTTTAATTTCTTTTCCTTAATCTATCATTACAGGTAGCATTTCTAATAATATATCAAGTAATATTAATGGTGATAATGCACATTCTTGCTTTACCTCTTTTCTTACTGGAAAGATCTCTGTTCTTGCATTCACCTTAATGCTGGCCCTTGGTTTTAGGGAAATACTTTTTTTTTTGGAGGGGAGGGCCGCTAGGCAACAGGGTTAAGTGACTTGCCCAAGGTCACACAGCAAGTAAGTGTTAAGTGTCTGAGGCCGGATTTGAACTCAGGTCCTCCTGACTTCAGGGCTGGTGCTCTATCCACTGCGCCACCTAGCTGTCCTGAAATACTTTTTACTATCCTAAGGAAAGGTTTGTTTATACCTATATTGTTTAATATTTTACTTTAAAATGGAGGTATTTTGTCAAAAGCTTTTGATAAAATTTTATTATTATTTTATTATTATGGTCTCTTATATTTATTGATTTCCTTATACTCCTTGCACTCTTGATATAAATCCAACAGGTCATAATCTTTTTAATATGCTGTTATATCCTCAGTGCTAATATTTTACTTAATATTTTGCACAAATAGTAACTGGGGATATTGGTCGATATTTTTCATTCTCTATTTTGTGTCTCCCTGGTTAGCTATTAAGATCATACTTGTATTAAAGAAAGATTTTGGTAGAAACCTTTTTTCCCCCTATTTTTGCAAACAGATTATGTAATATGGGAATTAATTCTTAGAACGTCTGATAGAAATTTCTTATAAAGCCATTTGGTCTTGAAATGTTTTCTCTGGGAGTTAATCTATCTTGTTCAATTTACTTTTATGAAACAGGGTTATTTAAATTCTCTATTTTTTGTTTTATTAATCAGGGTATTTTATATACACACACACAATATCTGTCCATTCATCTAAGTTGTCCATTTTGTTGGCAAGGTAATTTCTGATTATTTGCTTTGGAAGGATCCCTTCTTTTTTTGCTACTGCAAAGAGTTTATGTAATATTGAAATCATTAGTTCTTTGAATGATATAATTCACTTGTAAAAACATATGATCTTGGAGAGGTATTTTTGGGATTTCATTTATGGATTGTTCAATTTCTTTTTCTAGAATTAGGTTATTTATTTCTCCATTTCTTGTTCTGCTTAACCTGTGTATTTAATACTTTTGTAAGTATTCATTTTAAGACATCAAACTTTTGGCATATAATTGAGGAAAATAATTTCTGATAATTTCCTTTACTTCATCTTTATTTGTTGTAAATTCTCTCTTATCAATTTTCATATTGGCAATTTGGTTTTCTTTATTCCTTTAAAATTAGATAAGCTACATTATTAGTTTTCTTTAAAAAAAAGGTCACAGTTTTATTTATTAATTCAATGTTATTTTTGTGTTCAAATTTTAAAATGTGTACTTTGGTTTGCAAGGTTTCTTTCAAATCAAAACTATGTGTAGGATGTGTAAGTATATAGGTATACATAAGTATATAAGTATAAATATATATAAGCATAATTTTATATATAAGTATATCTACTTATCTATAATTATATAAATATATGCAACCCTCCCAACACATATGGAATTAAGAACAAGATCTATTCCACAACAGATAAATTGTCAAAGGATATGAATACACAATTTTGAAAAATTCAAGCCATCAATAACCATATGAAAAAATACTTCAAAACACAAAGAAGAAAAATGAAAACTGACACTGAAGCTCCATACCTATTTAATTGGCAAAGATTACAAAAGATGAAAATGGCAATTGTTGGAACGTTTGTGGTAGGACATGCACACTAGTGTACTGCTGGTGGAACTCTGAATTAGTCCAACCATTTAGGAAAGAAATTTGGAATTCTATTCCAAAGTCAAACTGTGTATATGTACTCTCTGCCCAAGCAATGGCATTATTAGCCATATAACCCAAAGAGGTCAAAGACAGAGATAAAAGTCCTATATGTACAAAATAATCATAATAGCATATTTTGTTGTAGAAAAGATTTGTAGACAAAAACAGTGTCTATCAATTGGGAAATGGCTGAAGAACAATATGAATATAATGGAATATTATTAAACCATAAGAAATAATAAATATGACCAATCCAGAAAAACCTGGCAATATGCAGAGTAAGGTAAGCAGAATCAGGAGCACAATTTACACAATGACCACAGTAATGTAAAGGAAAAGAACTTTCAAAGACTTTAGGGTTCTGATCAATCCAATAATCAATCACGGCTTCAGATGACTGATGATGAAGCATGCTTTCCATTTCTTGGCTGTGAGGCAATGGATTAAAGATACAATAAGAAATACAGACAACGTGTAAATTTGTTTTACTGGACTGTGCTTATTGGCTACAAGGGAATGTTTCTATTTTTTGAACTGATGGATAATAAGAATTATGCAAAAAAAATCCCAAAACCAAAACCACAACAGGAAAAAAAGAAAAGAACACTAATGAAACATTAACTATACACAGAAGACACATGCCAAGGCAGCTGCCTGAATAGGAAGAAGGCCACCCAGATCCCACATACCCCAAATCTTGAAGTTTACATCAAATTGAATGAATATTAATAAATCCAATGAGAAACTACTAGGTGACTTTTTCCATCCCAGAACTGCACAAAAAGTCATCTTTTCCCATCTCCTCCAGCAAAGGAGGATGCCTCTCTGTGCAACCTATAATGGACCACCCTCAATGAGCAGAAGGCTCTTCTGAGAAAGCCCCAGACCGGTGAGAAAGCCAAAGGGTAGGGACCCTGGAAGCCCCTGGGACCAGCAATAGTTAGTACTCAAACTAAGACAGCCCAGGCTGTCTTGATACCTTGTCCTGAGAAAGCAGACCTGAAGTTCCAGCAGATACAACCTCAAGGATGTGGGTGAGGGGAGGGTGAAAGGTGAGTAAAAGACCCAAGGGGACCCAGGTTGTGACCAAGTAGGGTCAACCACCTCATTCAAAATTAGTCAGTAAAGAATGAAGCCTGGATCTGGTACAAAGCCCAATTCAAGAACTGAAGCTGGAGAGATGAGCAAATCAAAGAGAACCTGCTCCAGTATAAAAAATTATGGTAAATTTAATTCCCTAAATTCAAAGTTCAGAAAAAACTTAGAAAGTCAATTTATGTGAGCAAGTGGAAAGAACTATATGATGATGGAGTGGTAACATTCTAATTGAGGGAGAAGAAACATGTTTCCCTTAGGAACTTTCATGTCTTCAAAGGCTACTGACGGAGTTAAATAAGAAAAACTAAGTTCCTGACTGGGGGAGGTGATTGATTCTATTCTTAGGGTGTTAAGAAACGGAAGACGAAGAATACACTAATATAGAAAGGATGAAGAAGAAAGCAGAATTTGCTACTTCTCATAAATGAGGAGTGTGGAAAGAAGAGTATACAAATATGGATGAGTTGGGGGATGTGGCACCTGATAAACTTCATTTTTATCTGAAATGGACAAAGGAGTACTGAACACACACACACACACACACACACACACACACACACACACAGAGTTTGGTATAGAAATACATCAAACCCGACACTGATACAAGTGGGGATGATTCCTGAAATAGAAACTGTTAAAAACTGTTCTCTTGGTTCAGAATACATAGAGAATAACAACAAAGATTTCCCCCTACCTTTCTGATCTTTTTTTCATATGATTCTCCTTCACACACTCTCAGTTCCAATCAACCTCGCCTCCTATAGCATGTGGCCTTTCCTGATCCTCTCACTTACTGGCACTGCTTTCCTCATTAAATTACTTTGTATGTAGTTTGTATTTACTTAATTACATATCTGCTATATTCCTATAGTAGAATGCAAGCTCCTTGAAGCAAGGGATTATTTTTTTTTGTCTTTGTATCTCTAGCTAAATGCTGTACCTTGTATGTGGTATCTGCCCGAGGATTTTTTCAGTTATGTCCAACTCTTCATGACCCAATTTGAGGTTTTCTTGGCAAACGTACTGGAGTTTTATAGATGAGGAAACTGAGGCAAATAGGGTTAAATGACTTTCCTATGATCACACAGCTAGTAAGTAAGTATCTAAGGCCAGATCTGAACTCAGGAAGATAAGTCTTCCTGACTTCAGGCCCAGTACTCTATCAACCTAACTGCCTTCATATATGGTGAGTGATTAATACATATTGTTGAATTTATCGAAAAAATCTGAGACTTGATCACAGTGGTGGTCAGAATTTTCCATGCATGCCTGAGCAAGCCAAAGCAACAGAAAATACAAAGCTAGGTACAGAGTTTGCCATACTGATTCTGGCCAAAATGTTAACACATGATGGGAAAAGTTGGCACTGCTGGGCTTTTGGGGGCAGAAAGGTTTTACTGATCTATTCACAGGAAGAAAGTTATAGTCCTTGGATTGAGAAAAGTCAAGAGATCAAAAGGTGGAGAGAGTTAAGCAATCCTCCAACTTGAAAAAAAAACGGAGTATATTTTGGTTGGAGTAAACGAATACTGTTTTGCCAACTTTAAATAACCCCATGACCAAAGACAGCAACAATCACCACATTTTCTAAACAGATTTTTATGTTGCACCAATCTTTAGATTTATTTTCTCTACTGCTTTCTGGAATTTTATTCTTACTCCAAACAAAGCTTTTTAATAATTCTGTCAGTTTCATCAAAAAAATTACATTTGCATACACTGGAGCTTCTTTGTATGTGGTAAGAACTTCCAAACTCATTTGGATCTATTACTTACATTCCTTATGAAAGTATGTGCCATATGAGACCTAAACTCATATATGAGAACACCACTTAATAAAAACCTAACAAAAATTCTAAAATGAGAAATCTTAATGTCTTTAGGGAACACATATGTAGATATGTACACACACACACACACACACACACACACACACACACACACAATCTAGATAAGATTGTCCTGATATATCCTGAACATAGCTGGTGGTCCAATTTTACCTAGATGAGAAAGAAATGTTCCAAATTGGTCAAGCAGAAAGAACTCTGGTGGTTTTTATGCTGTCTTAAGGGCATTAAAATTTATATAAACTTCTCAGGCTTCTAATTCTCTATCAAGGTAAGCTCAAAGTAAAGCAACATCTGCCAGTTAGCACCCAGAACGTCTATAAATGCTTGTGCAATGAGTTGATTTTTACGTATTTGTCTTGCTTGTATTCTCTACAGGAATGTATAGCTGAAATGTTAGAGTATGTTCTCTCCCCCGGCTAAGCTTAATCTACTCCAGCTGTCTAAGTAAGCAGAGTTTTAGAGTTTTGGATAAAGAGAACTTTATGTAAACATTAACTCTAAGCTGGAACCAGAAGATGTCAGAAGCTCCAATACAACAGTTTCAATTCACCTCTAGACCCGTCCTTTTGTTCATTTTTATACTTTGAATTTATAATATGAAGAAAACATTAAAATACAGATTTGCATGCTCCAATAGAATCAATATAGGGCTGCTGATGGAGAGGGAAGGAAAAGACTATTCAAACACAGCAATCCCATGACTTGCAGGGAATTACAAATTGAAGGACTGCATTTATAAGATTCTGTAGGCCAACCAGCCTTGGGTTAGGTATCTGTGTTAGGTTCTAAGATAGAGAACGTTCCTTCCATGTAATACTGTCCTTGGTGTCATAGGGCAGTTGTATCAGACTCAAAATAGAAATGAGGCCGCTGACCTATGCATGAGAAGGATCCCTGTGGGCTGCTATTAACTTAGAAAAGCAGCCTCGCTTCAGGGTGTAGAGTGAATTTAGAGATGTAGGGGTAAGGAGAGCCTGGAGTTTGGCTGACTAACTAAAAATTACTGCAGTTATCAGGGTGCTGGTTAAGTAGGTCTAGACCTGTTTAGTGGCTGTGGTGATGAAAGGGAAAATCTGGGAGATATCTGGATGAAAGAAACAACTGCATTTTACAGAAGATTGGACATAGGGGATGGAGAATAGAAAAGAATCTGGTTCCTGATCTGGAAGACTAGAAGAAAGGGGATAACAAATGGCAAACACAGAGTGCCTGAAATGGTTGACCCTGAGGAGGCATTTTCCCTGCAAATGAATTTAAAAATATTAAGTTATCATCCAAATGTTGGGCACCTCAGTTCTTCAAAAATCTAATTCCAGCCATGAGAGTGCTATCTTTCAAAGACAAACTTTTCTGTAATGTTAAAGGCCATCATTATTAATGCTTCCATCCCTTCAAAACCCCACTTTCTCAGTTTACTGGTTGGGGGAATAAATCAGAAAAGCAGTTTGGTTATTCATTCAGTTAAGTGATAACACAACAATGTTCTAGAAATAAGGAAAAGTCTACGATGGTGGTGGCAGCTGCAACTTTCCCATTTTTGCAACTTCATTAATTTTTAAATGCTACTTTGTCTATGGCTCTGTCATGACGTAAACAGTAGACAGGAAGACAAAAAACAAACTTCCCCAGAGTGAGAATCTCCAACTTCCATCATGCCAAGGAATTTGGACAGGTGGTGAAGAAAAGTGTAATTTGGTTGAACTGAGTGAGGGAAGATTTAGGCACTGAAACTTCTTAAAATCTCTTTCTTCTTGTTTTGTGGTTTAAAATGGGAAAAAACAGTTTCAGAAGAAACATTACTGAGCATGAAGATAGAAGATGGCCCGGCTGAAACTGCAATCTCAATAATGAAAGACAATTCTTAGTCAAGAGAAACATGATGGCGCTAAGAGGAAACCTGAAAGAGGGCACAACAGCTAGTGCTGGCAATGGCATCTGCCAACACCTCGTCCACAAGGGCATTTTCATTATGAATCTCTGGCTTCATTCACTTACAACTTTCTAAAAAAAAAAAACTTCTTGGGTTGAAAATTTCCATGCTTGATCTTGTTTCAAAGGTTATTTTTTTTTTCCCTAGGAAAGTCTGAATTAAATCTACCCAGGTATAACTGAATTGCAGGCCTGGAGAAAAATACCATATTCCCCCCCCTTTTAATGACAAGTAGTTTCAAGTGCAAGTAACTCAAAAAAACAACAAATATTAACACGCTTTGCTATGACTATTCCTTCTTGCACAGGCTTTAGTTTTTTGTGAGATTTGAAGAAATTCTCTCCAAAAGAGAGTGACCTTTAATATTGATTGTTCATGTGCACCAGTATTTTGAGTAGGTCTTTAGTTACATTTTCACGAAGTATTAGCAATAAAAAAAAAAGCTATAAATATTTTCCTTTGGATGTCCATCAATTGGGGAATGGCTAGTTGTGGCGACTGAATACTACTGCGCTATAAGAAATGATGAAAGGAATGGTTTCAGAAAAACCTGGGAAATCTCATTTGAACTGTTAAAGAGTAAAGTGAGCAGAATCAAGAGAGTAATTTTATATAGTAACAACAATACCATCAGGACAATCAACTTTGAACGCTGTAGGAACTTCAATGACAAAAGACTCATGATGAAACATGCTATCCATCTCCAGATAGACAAGTGCAGTCTGAAGGGAATTCTCCTTCCTTCCTTCCTTCCTTCCTTCCTTCCTTCCTTCCTTCCTTCCTTCCTTCCTTCCTTCCTTCCTTCCTTCCTTCCTTCCTTCCTTCCTTCCTTCCTTCCTTTCTTCCTGACATGGTTAATGTGAGAATTTGTTTTGCATGGCTATATATAGTTGTAGTGGGCTTTTTTTTCTTTTAAACAGTTTCACAAGAAACATTATTGAGCATGGATTTCACCTCAATGGGTGAAGGGGAAGGTAGATGGGGAGGGAGAGATTTTGGAAATAAAATAAAATTTTAAAGTAATTCTTTTTAATTGAGGGGAAACAAGTGAAAACATTATTTTCATTTTTTCCCTCTCTCTAAAGGAATAAATTCATTATAAAATCATACAGATACACTAAAGCAGAACTCTGAGAACAGTGTAGTTTTCATAGAAAGAAAATGAAGTGAATGAATGAATGAAAAAGCATTTATTAAGTGCTTACTATATGCCAGACACTGGCTAAGTGGTACAGACAGAAATGCTAAAGAATGATAATCCTCGCCCTCAAGGTGTTTCCATTCCAATAGGTGGAGATAATTTAAATAGGTGAGTGGTGGTGAGGGAAGAGTGTTTTGGTTCAGGAAGCAAATGGTTTCTAAAGCAATGGGAGTATCAGTTTAAGTACTGCAGGTAAATAAATCGAGCTGCAGTGCAAAAGCACCAAGGTGGTTGAAGCATAGTTTGATGAGTGGGTTAGGATAGGCATTGTGAGCTTTTACCAATTAGGAGAGCGAGGACCATTAGCTAGATTGTTAAATACATAAATTTTTTGGTAATATGTACATTACAGGGAAGTGAGTAAAACATTAAAACACTGAGATTACATTTTTTGACTTGTGGATTTTTATCTTCAGTTTCCAATACCATATAACAAGAGGGTTCTTTTTGTATGTTTATTTTTTAACCATAAAGCATCATTTTTCCTTAACAAAAGTTAAAAAATAAATGGGAAATACTTATTAATTAGAAAAAATGGTCAGCTCCAAGCTATCTTTAAATATCTGAAAGGCTGTCATGTGAAAGAGGCTGGTCTTGTTTGACCTCAAAGAGCAGAACCTGGAGCAGAGGATAAAAGGTACAAAGAGATAAACTTAAACTTGATATGAGGAAAAATTTCCTAACAATTAATGCTATCCAGAAGAGGAAAGGGTTGCTTTAGGAGGCAGTAGGCTTCTCCTCATGGAAGGCCTCAAAGCCAAAGCAGGATGATCCCATTAGGTATTTGTACAGCGTATTCTCTTTCAGGCATGAGCTGGACCACGCTACCTGACTTCCCTTCAAACACTGAGGTTCTGTGGATAATAGCGTGTGCCTAATACTGAAGGCAGAATGCTTGCAATCAAAGCTTAAACATAGCCCTCCCTCCTATCTCCTCATCCGTCCCTGGCTTTAGAATACACTCCCTTTCATCTACCACATGGTGTTCAGTTTTCCTGCTCATCTCTGCTTTCTCTCTACCTTGTAATATCTATCTGCCTCAGACCCTACTTACTCCCTCTGTCTCTTCACGATGTCCTTTTCATTTTGATTTTGCTAATAAGCCGTTATGTCTGCTCCCCAGTGCTGTCACCTCTCTGCCTGTTCCCTTTTTAGTGTGTGTTCAATCTCCCCTTCCAGCTGCGCCTTCAATTGAATTCAGCTGGCATTTTGTAAATTGCTTACTTTGTGCAAGGCATTATGATAGACTCCAGCGATACAAAGACAAAGTAGTCCCTCCTCTCAAGAAAGCTTCTTTTTCCTATTTTAAGACACAGAAGAAGGGCAACACCAGATTTTTCTATATAAATGCTGGCAGAGAAGGCCACCTGGTACACCTACAGAAGCTAAGTGGACAAAATGCTGGACCTAAAATCAGGAAGACTCAAGTCTGAATCTTGCCTCAAACATTTACTAATCATGTGCCTCTGCACAAGTCACTTAACCTCTCAGCCTCAGTTTTTTTCATCTGTAAAATGGAAATAACAATTGCACCTACCTTACAGGGTGGCTTGTGAGAATGAATGAGATAATATATTAGCTATTACTCTGTGCAGAAAAGCCAACATTTCAAAAGGCTGTGAGACCTCTACTAAGAATTTACTTTATGGAGTAATGTACCTAGGAAGACTGTTTTGGGGTTTTGCGACCTGTCTTATAAATGTTAAGCCTCTAGAAGTTCAGATTTTCCTTAAGTGGTCAGAGTAACAAGCAGTCCTCATATTCATAACACCCGTAAATGGCATGGTTTCTTTTTCTTTGTAGACCACACGGAACTGCTTTATAGACAGAGTCAAAGTGACATCTGTTCCATAGCTAGTGCAACAAATCTTGAATCTGTGTGATACACTCTACAGGCTGCTCCCTATTGGGTCAATATAAACAGCCATGATACTTTAATAAGTTTTCATGGTGGTCCAGGTATAAACTGACCTGCTCCCGGGTCATCTTCTGCAGCTCACTTTCCCAAGCTGCCCGATCATCGTCCAGGTGATAGGAGGCAGGTGGAGTTAGTCCTTGAAGAATCAGGGGATCTCTGTCATGGCAGAGAGACGTCAGATGTCCAATGTACAACTTCAATTTGCTGCGGTTCTGGTCAAGTTCTAAGAGGGGCTGGATTATCTGAGGTGAAAGAATAGGGACCATCAGGGACAATCTGCCTGGGAAAATTCAAACAACTTTTGAATTTCTCTTCTAATATGCCTCAATCAAAAGCAGGATTGTAAATAAAACTGTCCCTATAAATAAAACTCTGACCCTGAACCCTTCTAATCACAACTAATTTCACATAATTACTAAAACAACACATTTTGCCATTTCTACCACTCTGAAAGAAGAAAGGAGAGATTGCTGAGCTTTTCATCAACACAACAAGCAAAAAACAGCATTTAGATAAAGGAGTAACAAAAAAACCCAAACCTGTGGGTTGGTAATCATAGATGACATTCCTAACCCTCCTGCTACTTCACAGCCATTCCCCATTGGGCCAATCTAAACAGTAATCCTGTTTTAGTAGGTTCTTATGAAATTAGTTTCAATAAAGGCTAGTGGAAATTTCTCACTTAAAAGACAAGACTACAATTCATATGGTTCTTTTACCTTCTACAACCACTCTATAGAAAATATCTTTTGTCTAAATACAATGAGTGAAGTGAGTTTGTTACCAAATTAATCCTTGAATTCCTCATATAGGCCTTTTGAAATGTCAGTTAATAAATTCTCATATAGGATGAGATGCCTGACTCAGGCCAGGACTCTCTGTACTATTCCAAGTTCTATGAATTATTCTATGCCTATCTAGACTAGGCACTATTCCCCTGATTTCCCTCCCAGGAAAACATACTGTTTTTTTCTGATTTAGGATCTCATTTTATAGTTACTCCTTACATTTTTAGCTATACCCAAGGCAGTAAAACAAAGTCTGATGTTTAAGAAGAGGTTTGGATACATTTCACATCTCAGATTAGTGTCAGAAAAGCACCTGCCTGATACACAACGGCTGATTGTACAGCCTTACCAAAATGCTGGCAATACTCAAAATGGTCTCTAGGCTTGTAAGGGCTGAGTTTTCCACCTGCACATTAGCAGGCTGGCATGTTTCATCAGCAAGACACCTCTGACCCTACTAATGAATGAACTGCCTGATAATTTTTTAGAAACAGGGGCTTGGTATTTTCATAGACGATATTAAATCCTTCTCTTTATCCCCCAATAATTCTGCACCTTTCCTTTTATCCTGACAATATTTCAATAGATTAACTATTATGAAGTGAGAAGAAAAGGCACCACTAAGTGGCTGTCTAAAACAATTCTTTCCCTACTAAAGACTGGAATACATCTGTATATAATATAATGAATTGTGAAAACTCTAGGAGACATCTGATATTATAAAATTAGAGAGCATAAAAGATTAGGGAAAAGAGTTGGTTTATATCCAGTAGACAGATATACAGAAACTAATGAAACCCCATTATCATTATTTTGGTTATTAAATTATCAAAGAAAAAATAGCATTATGATAAAAGTTATAACACATATATGGCACTGTATGATAGCCTAATAGTAGACTAATGGGATCAGCTCTCTGCTGGAATTTCCTATAAGTTATACATACATACATACATACATACATATATATGTATATATATTCCCCATCAATCTTGGAAGGCAAGTACTGTTTTAATTAAGCATGGGACTCTCTGTGGGTAGGAAAAAGCATTAGAAGTTAAAGGGCATCCCACTGGCAATATCCATTTAAGTGCATTTACACTGTGTTCTTTTGATTACACACCTTTCTAGATTTCACTTTCACAGACATGTTTTTAAGAGTCACATTCCTCACAATGCAGGACAACACAGTTCTATTTTATTTTCTCATTTCCTTTAGTCTGATTTCCTCTACTCCTTTGTCCAAACTGTCAACAAAACAATTATTTCTGGTATTCCCAGTGGATCTGAACAACTTACCTCCCTTTTCAATGTCCAGAGTCCCAAACGCCAGACTAATTCAGGTAATGATTTCCAATGTTAGATTGTCACATCTATGCTGCATGGTTCAAAGATATGAATTTTCACCCAAGAAATGTCTTCTATATTTACTGCTCTTGTGTTTTGAGCTTGAAAATAGGCTGTAAAAGTGTGGCCATTTTGTAGGATTAAAAAATGTGGCAGCAATGGAAGGTTCAGATTTCTTATAATAAAATGGAACTTGACAGGCTACTAGTCCACTAATGTAAGACCAGAAGGTTATTAACAAATCTTTTGGTTCCAATTTTCAGTCATGGGTAAGTTTGTCTCAAATTGATTTAAATGTATCACTTGGGCTTGAATCCTGACTGATTAAAATAAAACAGTACTTGCAGTTTGAAAAAAATGCTACTGAGTAATTTAAGAACAGAATTTGATTTTGTATCTTCTAGGACAAGAATCCATTCTATCCAGTGGCTATTTGGTTTCTCCTCTGCTTATCTATCAAAGAGTATTTGTTGCTTCTGCTAAGGGGATTACTGAAAGTATGTGAAACTGTTCAACGAGTAACACTTCCATACACAATCATAAAGCCAACACCCCAAAACCGAGAGTCAAATAGAAAATAACTTTATGCAATTCAGTTCTGCTAGCATTTATTTAGCATCTACTGTGTATAAAGGACTATGCTGCATGCTGGAAATCCAAAAATAAAAAAGAAAAAGAAAAATAGTACATGTTCTCACTGAGTTAACTACTGGGAGATGCAACATGTATAATCAAGTGAATAATTTGACGAGCAAAAGTACACCAACAACTAGATATATCATGGAAGGCTTTCCATAAGAGGTGACACATAAACTCTGCCTTGAAAGAAGGCAGGTATTGTAAGAGACGGTTATAAGAAGTATATTCCAGGTACTGCAGGCTATGAAGTGGGAGAGAGGGCCTAGCAGGTCAATTTGGCTAGAGCGTAAAGTACACAACACAGAAAAAATATGAAATGTATGCAAAGGTAGGTTGCAGCCAGACTGTGAAGGCTTTACATGCCAAAGTACGGGGTTTGTACTTCTTCTCTAAAGGCAATAGGGAGTCCTTGAAGATCTGATCAGAAAGGTGGCATGTGCGACATGATAAGAGACCTGTGCTTGAGGAAGAAAATCTTGACAGTTGGCCGTGGATGGTTTGGAGAGAGCGGAAATAAGAGCAAGGAGACCAACGAGAAGGCCTTTATAACTATCCAGGCAAGAGTGATGAGGGCCTGAACTTGAGTGGCAGAAAAAGATGAAGTCAAAGCATAACTGTCAACATCCTCTCTCTCTCCTGCTCTTTCTGATCTAACACGGACTGGCCATTTAGTAAACACCCTAAAACTGCTATTGCATAATCTCAAAGGTATGCAAGAGAATTGGTTTGACAGAATGACAGTGTCCTTGAATCCAAAAGTTATATATATTATATGAACCTTGGCAATTATCATCAGACTCATTACCTGCATGAATACATTAGCTACATGGTTCCTACCCCACACCCCCACACCCCCGATGCTACAAAGTCACAGGAAATTTCGCAGAATCACATCGTTGGAAGGGAATTCAGAGGACATCTAGTCTTAACATACATCTGAACATGAAGACCTTCTACAATATGCCCAACACACAGTCACCAAGCCTTTGCATGAAGATCTCTAGTAAGAGGGAATCCACTGCTTTTGGGGCAGGCCATTTTACTTTTGGATAGGTCTCATTGTTAGGAAGTTTTTCCTTACATTGTGATGATAAGCCAATCACCTCCCTTGTTCTGAACATTATACCTTTCTTAATGTTGTCTAAGATTGCAATAGCTTTTCTGGCTGCCACACAGTCCTACTCTAATGCCGCATTATAAGGTACAAATGACCTTGGGTTCTTGAAGGCAAAAGTTCTGGCTAATTCTTCTAAAGTACAAAAGTTTAAAGTGCAGTTAAGAAATACACCATGCCTACTGTATGAGGACCAATTTAGCAACATATAAAGAGACACATCACAAATAGCTTGGCTACGAGTTAAATTCTTTGTCCACAGAAGTACATGAAACAACTAAAAATTTTTTGTTTGTTTAGGCAGTTGGGGTTAAGTGACTTGCCCAGGGTCACACAGCTAGTTAAGTGTCAAGTGTTTGGTCTGAGGCCGGATTTGAACTCAGGTCCTCCTGACTTCAGGGCGGTACTCTATCTACTACACCACCTAGCTGCCCCAACTAAAATTTTTTAAAAATGGAACTCAGTCCTGCATATCCGACTTCTGTTTTTATGGTGAAGATGGTAAAGTGATAAAAATGGGAACAGACAAGCTCTAAGATCAAGCAATCTATCAGTAAGCATTTATTACCTATTATCTGTCAGGTACTAAAAGGAATGACCCCATTACATGATTTCATTTGATCCTCACAACAAACCGGTGAGGTGGGCACTATTATGCCCATTTTACAGATGAGGACATGGACCTTGAAAAAGGTGAAGTGACTTGCCCCAGGGTCACATGGCTGGTACATGTCTCATGGCAGGATTCAAGCACAGGAAATTATTTAAGGATAAAACTGAAAGAAAACAGATAAAAACTAAAAGGCTCTGTGAATATTTCTATAGCAAACTCTTGATCAGTGAGAGGGGATCTATCATATTTTGACATCACAGACCCTGATATGCTGCATAAGGAAATAGAAAGAAAGAAAACTATATATTAAATCTTAGATATCAGACTTTCATCAGAGATAAAATATTTGATGCAAAAATTTCTTTCCTCATTTTACTGTTTCTCCTCTTATTTTAGCTGCGTGTACTTTTCTTGGACAAAAGCTTTTGAATTTTATATAAGAACTGTTTTGTCTCTTTTTTGATGCTTCTTTTCCAGAGAATAAACTGTTTTGTAGAGTTTCTCCATCACATCTTCCAAATTCTCTGCTTTTCTTATTTGTCTACTATGAGTACAAAACGAAAAGTCTCAGCATGTCTAATATGAAAAATATCCCAGAGGCTAGATGGGCATCACTGTTGAGGAAGACCAAAGACATCGTTTAGCACCTAAAAGTTACTTAAAAGAAAAAATTATTTGAGGAAAATTAATATTATGCTGTATCATTTAATAATCAGTATTACTCTGTAATCTACTCTATTTCCCATTTTGTTAAACCCCACTTCTCAGTTTGGCTCAAAATACAGTTTCTCTCTGTCCAAACTAAGGGGGTGGTTGAATAACGTGATTACTCCTAGCTCCCCTAGGCATGTGCTAGCGAACCAGTTTCAAATGGTACCATAGCTTTGTTTACTTGTAAACTAAGAACCATCTTGGACTGGGCTCCTCTCCAGAGGAAGGCTCCCCTATACTTGCCTCTCCTTGTCAAAGTTATCAGTGGTGTGGTCTCCAAAGGAAAGGCTGAAGGGGGAATCCCCATTAGGATGGTTCTGATTTTCTGGCCAAGATTACTAAAGCAGCTGAGACCCATAAAACAATTAGCACTCCTTAATTGTCAGAGAGGGAGCCATACCTGAAGGCCAACCTATTTTCCCCAGTAGTAGCTAATTATAAGGCCTTTCAACTACCCCCACCCCCTTTTCCTTTCCCTCTCAACAGGGTCTCAATAAATATAGTCTTTTCAGTGCCATCATGGTCACTGACTCAACTGAAGGGGTGAGAGTGGGGGAACAACGTGACCCACTTTTTAAACAGCTACCATTACTATTACTGAATGAATCCCTTTTACAATGTCCCCAAAAGGTCATCATCTAGCCTATGACTGTAGAACTCTAGTGAGGGAGCAACTGTTAGGATCTGGGAGTTAACTTACCAAAATGCACACAAGATTTTATGTAAGAATGAAACCAACCTCTTTTCTCCTCTTTACAGAAATAAAGATGGACAACTAATTATAGAGCTACTTACTATTCATGGCTGGAGTGTGTTAGTTCAATAAAAATGATGACTACTTAAATTAATTTATAGATTCAGTACTACACCAATTAAATTACCAAAGGGATATCTATAGAACTAAACAAAACAACTACTAAATTCTGGATCTACTCCTGATCCTTTAGACTATTAAACTTCGGCCCTTCTGCTTTCTCATATTGCAGATGCCTCTACCTCTGTAGCTCCTTCCTTTACTTGGTGAGTTTCTGCCAGACACCTTCATTTGTGGGAGTGCCAAGGCCATGGATGTGCTTTCCTCTTCTGACTCTGCTCTTGATTTTTACAACTTTAACATTCTGATGAAAAGGGATGAGAGGGAAGCTTACTTATCTATACTACTCCCTACCCCTTTTCAGCTCCCTTTTATGTCTTGTCTTCTCCCTTCAGAAAGGAAACTCCTTGAGGACAGAGTCTATCTCTCCTTTTGCTTGTATTTGTATTCCTAGTGCTCAGCAGCATAAAGCAAGTGCTTAATAAATACTTTAATTTATAATAAGTCTATACTATCAAGAGATATGATGAGAAAAGTATGAATGAAATCTCAAACTATTATAATGCAATGGTCACTAAAATTATTTTGCATTGGTTAGCAAAGTTGACCAATGGAACAGATCAGAAAAGCAAGAAATAGAAAACAAGAACAATCAAAAAAACAGTAGTCCAGTGTTTGATAAATCCAGGAACACAGATTATTCAGGGAAAGACTTCCCTTCTGACCTAATTGCTGGGAAAACAGAAAAGCAGTTTGGCAGAAATTAAGTTTAGGACCAACATTTTGTACCACATGTCATAATTAATTCAAAATGGTCTCTCAATATGAATATATACATATTCAGATATAAAAGGTCATATCATAAACAAATCATCAAAGAATGAGAGGTGGTACCT
Source organism: Phascolarctos cinereus (assembly GCF_003287225.1). Taxonomy (NCBI): domain Eukaryota; kingdom Metazoa; phylum Chordata; class Mammalia; order Diprotodontia; family Phascolarctidae; genus Phascolarctos; species Phascolarctos cinereus. The sequence goes on along the minus strand of NW_027555514.1, from coordinate 195,385,480 downwards.
CAACCATGTGGGAAGAGGGGTTGAATTCTTAACGACCTGGGGTAAAGGATATCATAAAAGGCAATACACACAATTTTGATTATGTAAAATTAGAATAATAAAAGAACCTGTTAAGTGGGAAAATATTTGCATAATCTATAGAGAGATAACGTGGTACAGCAGAAAGGGCACTGGCTTGATTTCAAATCCCATCTTTGACACTTACTTATTACCTGTATGGTCTTGGTGAAACAAGTAAGTGCCCTGGGTCCCAATTTCCTCATATATAAAATTAGAGGTTTGGTCTAAGTGGTCTCTGTAGCTATTCTAGCTTTCCTTAGAGCTATGATTCTATGATCACTAATGATAATCTGATATCCAAGATAGAGAATTAGCATAAAAATATATCACCAAGAGTTACTCCCTCATATATGTGGTTAAAAGTTATGAACATCAAAAGAGTGAAAATTCTGATCACAGGAAAACATGGTCCAGACCATCTAAATAGTAAAAGAAATGCCAAGTGAAAACAGCTTTGAGGTTTCCCTCTATACCCTGCATTCTGAGATTGGACTTCATATACCTTGGACTTTAGCCTCGTTAATGCCTGGATCTGACAGGTGAGCTTTCACCTTATTTTGCTGGAAACCAGGGCTCCAATGCCACTTTTGGCCACCTCCACACCACGCCACCACAAGTGGGACCTTTATGTGTTATCTTCCCCTGTTAGAATGTAAGCTTCTTGAGGGTAGGGACTGCCTTGCTTGCTTGTACTCTGAATGTTTAGCACAGTGCCTAGCACACAGTAAATGTTTAATATATACGTTATCTACTTAAGAAGTGACAGAGTGAAATAAGCAGAAGTAAAAGAATGACTCCAATGATGCAAATGAAAAGATCACTATCAGGAAGCCCACCTACAAATAAAGGAAAAGCTAATGAACAGATAATGAAAACATTCCTTTTTAATGGCAGAGAAACAAGGTACTACTAGGGAGAACGTTACATGCGATGTCAGATGTGCTTGTGTTTATTTTCTTTATTTATTGCTCAGAAATGACTGAAAAGGCATCAATAAAATATAGACAATTTTTTAAAAAATATGTTTTAGAGACAGGAAGACCTAGGCTCAAGTCCTGGGCAAGTCACTTAAACTCTCAGTGCTCCAAGACAGCGGTGTCAAACTCAAATAGAAACAGGCCTGCAGGCAAAATATTAACTTAGAAAACCACAAATTAGCATTATCTATGCTGTATTGTATTTCTTATTAATTTTGTTAAATATTTCCCTATTACATTTTAATTTGGTTCAGGATACGATGGGGAGTTTTGCAGCCACTTGCACCCTGTGAGTTTGATACTTCTGCTCTAGGAGGCTTTCTAAACTCTTAAGTTGCACCGGGTCTCAGACACATAACACTCACTAGCTGTGTGACCCTGGGCAAGTCACTTAACTCCACTGCCTAGCCAAAAAAAAAAGTGTTTAAACTCTTAAGTTGCAGAGGAGGCACAGACCTTTTATTGGTAGAAGTTCCTCATCCAGGAGTTTCTTCTATCAACAGACTCACAAATCCATTCCCTACCCCCTGTTCCTTAAAACAAAACAGGGTAAAGAGCTGATTCTCTGTCTTTGAAAAGAATTAAAAAAACCCCCAACAAAATTAAACTACTAAGCCAGCAATTTGCCTGCCCCGCCAAGAAAGGAGGTCCTCAATGCCCTTAAACCTATGTATACTGGGGATCACAGAGGAATCACAGAGGAAACTGGTGATGATCATCCTTGTTCCATTCTGCTCCTCTCTGGTCCTAGAGTCTGCAGCATTCATTCTTTGTTGCAGAGATACAATAAAAAATTTTGGAATAAGCACGTCTTCTAGACAGACAGAATGGAAGCGGCTAACACGTTTGTCTGCTGTGCAAATTGCACTAAACCCCACAACATGTCATTTTTGTATCACCCTCTCCAAGAACTGAAATGTTTCAAATAAACTTGGAGTGCAGGAAGTGTGAGAGGGCAGACAGAAGCAACTTTTAAGGATTTTTGACCATAAAGGTATCTTAATAATGAAGGTATCACTCCAAATACAGGTTATAATCACAGATCACACAAGACTCAATTTATCCCAAGCTTCTCCCAAACTATAGAGAGCCAGTGAAAATCAGGCAACTCACAAATTACAGGGTAAATTTCTAATAAGAAACAGGATCTAACAATATGTGCAGTCAACGCAGGCAGAGACTAGACTCTGGAAATACCTCCTAAGAATAACTTCTACAGATAGTGACCACAGAGCAGCTAGGTGGCTCAGTGGATAGAGTGCCCAGCCTGCAGTCAGGAAGACCCATCTTCCTGAGTCCAAATCTGGCCTTGGATACTACTAGCTGTATGACCCTGGGCAAGTCACTTAACATGTTTGCTTCAGTTTCCTCCTATGTAAAATCAGGTGGAGAAGGAAATAGCAAAGAGAGAGTTCAGCTACCATTTGGAATTAGGGAAAAAAATACATAGATGTACTGTAGTACCTATATATAAAATCAGAAAGGGAGTTGTTTGCTATTTGGTGAAAGGCAAGTCACAAATGGCATCTGCTCTACCACTGCTAAAAGCAAAAATAGCCAGGGAAAAACAAGTGGTGCTCAGGTGTGTGTGTACATACACTTACACTAAGGCACGGAGTGAGAGGAGAATGAGAAAGGGCAAGGTGACTACAAAAGACGGGAAGAGATGAGTAGTTATTAGCCCAGGTCTTTTAGAAAGAGGAAGAATATTTGTGAGAATCTGCATAGGCTACTGGAAATGGAAAGAAAGACATTTCTGAACAACAGAAAAGAAATTAGCTAACCAGCAGAAATATGGGAAGTGTCCCAATTAGCACTGGTAAAAATCCATTGTTCTATGTTAAAATGGGGCTCAGCTCCCTTCATGACAGGAGTGGATACCAAAGACCACTTGGACTTTTTTCCACAAAAATGCCTGAGCAGCATAGGCAACTTAACTTTTGAACAGACTTTAAAATTTTACTTTCTGATGCTACTTCTTTGTCCCCATTATTACTCTGATCTAACCAAAAGAACATTATTTAAATTTTCCACTCCCACTACTTGGAAATCCCCTCATATCTGAAAAGCTGAGAGGGATCTTGGCTGCTCTGACAGAGTTGTCTTTCCTGGCTTTATTTCTGCCAGAGTCAATGAGGGAATCATATTCATAAAGCAATTTTTTTTCCTGAAAATTTTTAAATACCCTGAATATATCCAACAGATTAACAATTTCTTTCATTTTAGGAACTATCTGGAATTTTGGGGGTTTTCAAGGGAAAAATAAAAATAAGGAATGCTGTCTTCTCTACTTTCTCTGTTTAAGAGCAAAAACTCCCATGAAATATCACAAAATTCAACCGATAATTTAAACAAGTTGTTTTGCTAGGAAAAGTTTAATTTACTTAGCACAACCCAGGCTTTGTTGGGCACTTGTTAATAGTTTAGTATTACCATACAGATCAATACAATTAAAAATACATGCCTTGGAAACCCTTTTTCATGTAAGGCTACAATTTAGTGGCACCGGCAGCTTTCCATAGGGAGGTCCAAGATGGTAAACAGTTGGGGATTTTATAAGCTACGGCTGAGGTGATCTAACAAAGGGGATTTCAGGGCTACATCACAAAATCAGAATCTAACAGGAAGCAACTTCAGAGCCAACAACTACAACTCACAGCTGAACAAGAATCCCTTCTACTAAATCTCTCCTGAGTCACCATCCAACATCCAATAAGAGGAGGCTTAGTACCCCCCAGGGCAGCTCATCCAAACCTTGGATAGCTCTACCCTGTAAGGCTTTTTTACATCAGGTGTATATCTACTTCTCTTCGATTTCCATATACTGCTCCTAATTCTGTCCGTTAGACTCATGCAGAACAAGCCTAATTTCTCAGCCATGGCAAGTCAGACTAACTCAAGCAGCAAAGCACCCTGAGGGAGATAAAAGATGTGGCAAGTCAAACTACTGGCACCACCGATCAATATCATCCCCTCAGATCCTAATAGATTTCCCTGAACCTAAGAACCCCTGGGAATAACAGTGTTCCACAGATCTTTGTCTAGCCCTCAGCCATTACCGACAGCAACAGCTACCCTGACACCACCAATTGCCACTGACAGGCAAATAAGCCATCGGGGTGGCAGCAGCTCTCCAGACCACCAGTCTGGTTTTGGCTCATATCCTGGGAAGTAGCTTCCATGGTGATATAGTCTGACTACTATTTCTATGAGTTTTGAAGTCATAGCTACTGAAGAGCCAGAAAAAAAAAGTCAGCACCAAAGTCTTTAGCATTGCCAAATGGTTCAATATCAGAAAATTATGTTATTTTGTCACTAGATTAAAAGGTATGCATTACCATATCCTTTGCTGCTATACCTTAAAGACTCTAGGATAAGGGTGGGGAGCCTGTAACCTTGAGGCCACATGCGGCCCTTTAGCATGGTCCTGAAGTGTGGCCCTTTCACTGAATCCAAACAAATTCCCTTAATAAAAAGATTTGTTCTGTAGAACTTAGGCTCAGTAAAAAGGCCGAACTTAATGACCAAGAAGGCCACACGTGGTCTTGAGGCCTCAGGTTCCCCACCCCTCTCTAGGATATTTCTATCAGACTTGCATCTGAAATAATCTCTCCTCTCAAGGAGTTTATATTTTATCAGGGAAGACAGTGTGTGAGAGTGAGTGAGTGAGTGAGTGTGTGTGTGTGTGTGTGTAGTTGTACATATGAGTACATAGAGAATACAGAGTAAACGTAGCATGAGATACAGGTAGTCAGGGAAGGACGGCACTAATAGTTGGGGGAATCAGGAAAACTTTGTGTAGAAGGTGGTACCTGATCTGTGTCTTGAAATAAAAGGGGAATTCTATGAGGTGGAAATGAGAGGGAATACACTACAGATATGGGGAAAAGGCAGTGCAAAGCCATGGAGAAGGGAGATGTTTATATGAGGCGTAGAGGGAAGGCCAGTTTGGCTGGGCTGTAGAGTGGGGGAAAGAGAAGGGAATAAGTATTTATTAAGTGCCTATTACGTACCAGGCACTGTGTTAAGCAATTTACAATCAACAATAATTAGTCAGTGTCAGTGGGATGACCTCACTCATAAAACAGAAAAGTATCACAGAATGGATGTGAAAGCCAAATTCAACAATATGTTGTTTATAAGAAATGCAAATGAAAAAGAAAAATGCACATAGAATTAAAATAAAAGGCTGGGACAAAACCTCTTATGCTTAGGTAAAGTAAAAAACCAAGGGTAGCAACCATGATCTCAGACAAAGCAACAACAAAAACAGACTATAGTAAAAGATAAACAGAGAAATTACCATTTTTTCCCTGAGAGGTACCATAGGCATTGAATTAATATCAGTACTAAGTAGATAAGCACCAAATGCCAAATCATCCTGACACTTAAGAGAAAAGTTAAATGAGTTTATAGGGAGAAATAGTAAAATCATAATAATGAGGGACCTCAAGTTACCCCTTTCAAACCTAAATTAATCCAACCAAAAAAATCAACAAGAAAAAAAGTTTCCCTCCACCATCTTCTCTCATACCAGTATCTTCTCTTAGTTTTTCATCCCCTCTTTATAAAGAAGAGAGTGGTGAAAGAAAAGTTGTATACTCAGCATAAATGTTCTAAGATATAATCTGCTTCTGTGCCTTGGCCTCTCTTCTGTTTTCTTTACCTGGCACCCAATCACAGGTTTTTACCCTTTTTTCCCCCCTTCTTTAAAACCCCACATTCCCCTGTTGAATAAAATGGCAAAATGATCCCTGCTCTTATGGTCTCCGTGCTACTAGTTTCTGACCTGTGTTTGGATCTGAGCAACACTACTGTGCACTTGCCTCTGGCTGGAGTTCCATCAGACTGCTGTTATCAACCACTATCAGACAAAAAAGCTCTACAGGTTGAGAGTAATGAAACTATAGATTCCCTTTGGTCTAGAGGATGGAACCAAAAAGCCTCTTTTCCCATTCTGGTTTGCTCCCACCCAGAGCTTCCTAATTGTTTTTTGCTTCTCAACTTGTTCCCCACTCTGTAGCACCCATAATTACTCCCCACCTGGATCCACATTCCTCAGCACAGATCCCTGCCTCACTGTTCCCTGTGACCTGGAACTGGGCACTGAGTGACAAAGGTGCCCAATGGCACTTGTTCTTGTACCTTGTGCAAGTCTAGGATCCTCTGCTTATCTGGGATCTCTTCTTGCCACGGTGCCCTCATTTCCTGCTTGCTGGAATACTCTTGTGCAACCATTGTGGCTACATCCAGTCCCCCACTATATATGGACTTCACTGTCTTCCTATGACAACTCTGGCTGGAAAAACGATTTACTGTGATCTTTTCTTGGATTTTTCAATCAGAACTCAGTTGTGGGCAGAATTTGGTTGTACTTTTTCCCATTATTCAGCCATTCAGCTTTTGCTTAATGATCACAGATTTAGAGATAAAAGGGATCTTAGAGGCCATTGAGTTCAACCTTCTCATTTTACAGATGGGGAAACCGGGGCAGGGAGATGTGAAGTGATTTGGCCAGGGACAGCACCTGAGGTCAGATTTGAACCCAGGTATTTCTGATTCCAGAATAATCTCCATTAAAGCATGCTGATAAGGTGCATTTCATATTTGTACTTTCTAAAGAAAGAAATGTAAAACACCAACACATTTTTAAAAATATGCTGATACTTTAAAAATGAAACCAAAGTAACCTTTTAGTCATGGTTGTTAACTTTTATTCTCAACTTAAATACTCTTTAATTTGTAAGTGCTTAGAAGTCAAAGACCTCTATTCTTAAATACTCCACATAGTGCTCAATTCATTAGAATGCTTAAGTTAGCAAATTAACCTCATTAATACTCCAGGTGAAGATGAAATAGAAAAATCCTACACTTGAAAAACAGGGATAGGAGGGAAGGGAAAAGTGTGTGCATAGACGTAAGCTCCTGATTTCTACTTAGAGTGTAATATTTCTTTTTCTCACTCCTTCCCCCATTAAGAATAGCCATCATCTTATTTCTATTAATGTTTATTTTCCCTTCATTTTCTTTCTAGCCTTTGTTCCTTTTGGCACCAGAGAACATAACAACAACCAGGAGGAGCAACTGCTCTTACCAAACTTCAAGTTAACTCAACCAAATGAAAATACCCTGCGTGTATCACATGCCTGTTGGGGGTTCTTCAGACATAATTGCCAATGTGAGTGTTGACAACTTACAATCCTGAATGTGGTAGTGATGCTGATAGGAAAAGAAAGCTTTCCCTGGATCAGATGAACAACTGGCCTGTATTGTTCATCCATATAATATGACTTTTTACCTGTTAGTCTAAAATACTCCATCACTTCTCTAATAACAATTCACTCTTCTAATCAGCTGCTTCTCTACAAAGCCATCATGAAGTTGATTCATATTATTATCTGGGTTCAAAGTTCTGTACGCACTGTAGACATTTCAATGTCTCCAACATTCTTCGGCTCTTATTTACAAAACCCTGTTCACTAATTCATAAATTCAGTAACTATTTAAGTACCTAATATGTGCAAAGTTGTATTCCAGTGGTTAAGTATGATAGTGATAAGTACAGTCAGCTGTTGCTTTAAGCACACTTGCACACAGTGGGAGTTAGTTTAGCTGTGAGTAGGCTCCTATGAACTGGAACTACTATATCCTGGTGTCTCATACTAATTATAGCTTGTACCTTCTAGGAAAGCACAGCTGCTCATCTGGCTGCCTGCCCTTACTTGCTCTCATGTTAGTTAACAGTAGAATTAAATTAATTTAGGTTATCTGTGCTTTATCATCTCAATTAAAAATTTTATTTACTTCAACAGTTCTCTGGCAGGAGCTACTGCAGTATCTCAGCACCTAATAATGAAATTTAATGAGGAAAGAGTATCCATTCTTTTGTGCCAGAAAGAAAAACATGGCTGTCTGTAACCATGGACTGAAATAGGACCCATTCAACCATTACTTCCAGAAGTATGCAAATCCACTGCTAACAAACTAAGTTTTTCGAGTTAGTGACTAACCTATTGCCTAATATGAGAGTAGATAAGGGTAAGCAGCCAGACAAGCAATCAATCATTATGCTATATAGATAGTACTTTTCAACTGGATATTCCACAAGCACCTGAAACTCCACAGGTCCAATACAAAACTCATCTTTTCCCCAATCCCAACTCTTTTGTGAACTACCCTATTTATATTAAGGGCACTACCATCAGTTACTCAAACTTGCAACTTTAATGTTATCCTCAAATCACTTACCTTATCTGTCTAATTAGTGCCAATTTTTATAATTTTTATTTTCACAACATATCTTCATTCACAGTTACTAACCTAGTTCAGTCAAGTCAAGAAGCAATTAATAAATGCCTACTCTAACAAGCACTGTCCAGGCCCCTCCTAATTGTTTTCCCTGATTCAAGTCTCTCTTCACTTAAATACACCCACTAATTAGCTACCAAAGTGATTTTCCTAGAGAGCAATAAACTGTAGTGGCACCTTATTAGAGTTGAAGGATTAAATCTTCATTTGCCCTTCAGAACCTAGCTCTAACTTACCTTGATCTAAACAGGCCTTCTAACTAAACACTGAATCTCTCATGTCTATGCCTTAGAATTGGCTATTTTCCATGCCTGGAATTTACACACTCCTCACCTCTTTCTCTTAGAATCCCTAGTTTCCTTCAAGGCTCAGTTTTAACACCAACTTCTCTATATGAAGTTTTTACAGATCTCCCCAACTATTAGTGCCTTTTCCTCAAGTTATTGTTGTTTAGTCACATCTGACTCTTTGTGATCCCATTCTGGGGTTTTCTCGGCAAAGATACTCGAGTGGTTTGCCATTTCCTTCTCCAGCTGATTTTACAGATGAGAGAACTGAGGCCGACCGGGTTAAGGGACTTGCTCATGAAAGAGTCTTCCTGAGGCCAGACCTGGCCCTCTAGGTACCATATGGCTGCCCTTCCCCCAAATTACTTCATATCTATTTGCAGCTATTTTGTCTACATCTACATATGTAAAGGTTGTCTCCCCTGTATTCCCTAAGCCTAGCACAAGTGCATGCCGCATCGTAACAAATTCATTCCGTTTCAAACTTTGCTCCAACAAGAGATTGCTAGGGCTTCGAGATGACTTCTATGCTCTGCTTTGTACAGGTGGCGAAGAACTTGAGAGAAGAGAGGAATCAAAGAAAGCCATCCACAACAGCTGCCAAAAAATGCTAACTATTTTACAGATGATGGCTCACAAACTCACCTCCCAAACTAGAGTGCTTAAAGTTTCAGAGAAGAGGCTGAGATTCAAATTAAATAACCCCTATCATCAAGAAGTCTGCAAAGGGGAAAAGATGCAAAATCCCATCTTAACAGTAACAATGTACTTGGCTTCCAAAGTTAAAAAATAAGCGCTATTTTTAAAAAAGGGAGCTGTTTGTGTTTTAAAATTTTAAGACAATCAAGGTTAAGTGACCTGCCCAGGGTCACACAGCTACTAAGTGTCTGAGGTTGAATTTGAACTTGGGTCCTCCTGACTTCTGGGGCTGGTACTCTATCCACTGTTCTACCTGGTTACCTCTTGTGCTTTAATATTGACATAGATGAGCTCTATCGTCTTACTCTTACTTTCCTTGACAAGTTGTACTGGAACATTGCTGTTACTCTGAGTAGTTCACTATCCCTAGTTCTTCTCAATACTTCAGTGCCTTTATGATCTCATCAATGTGGCTATTTCCATCAACAGATCAAACATATCCACACATTCTCATCCCATTCGTGGCCACATCTTCCATGGAGAACGTATCAAATAGGCTGAAGGCTTTCCTCCAGGTGTTTCAATATTCTACATGTATGATTCTGGCACTTGGGTTGTCTACATATTTTCATTTGCATTTGAGACTAACTCATTCTCCTTTTCCAATAATACATTTCCTTGGCAATATATATTTCGGGACCACTTCTAGCATGCAATTCATTGTTGGTGATATGTTGTAGAGTCCACCATGCATGTCTCCATCATCTTTTATGTTACTTGCACTTCTGATTCACTATAGATTGTGGTATTCTATGACTGGCAGCCATAAAGAATCACTGGGAAAATAGTGCTATTAAAAAGATGAGGTTTTGCATGAGGGCAAATTTGGGATTACTAACAATAACATGCAAATGCCTAAATGCAATCAACCTATGGTTTTTCTCATCTTCAGATGCAGGTCCAGATCACTGCCCATCTGAAATCCTTGTCAAAGATATGTGTGTACTGGCTTCTCACTCTACTATATATCAACATCTGGGCAGTACATATGCTTCAACCACTTGCATTTTTCCTGCATAACTTAAATAGTTCAGTTTCTTGACAGTTACTCATCTTATTGGAGAGGGCCTATACTATATTGTGGCTTAATGTAATCAGCACAATGTCATCAGCACCTCAGAAGCATTTGGAGGACCTCTTCTATTTGGACTGTGCATAAGACATACTCCATAACTACTGCAACATTCAAAACATAATATGGTGGAGAATTGTGGAAATTGCATCCAGAGAATCAAAAGCAGAGCCCAGAGAGGAATGAAGGAGTGGACATAATTGATCTGGGCACATTCCTTAGCATGGAGATTCTGGGAAGACCTCACCAATCAGAGAAAGCCTCCCAGGGGTAGAGTAATCTTCCCTGAGTGAGAGGGATATTGGATTATGATGGAGAAAGAACTCCAGAGAATCAAGAATGGAGCCTAAAGAGAAATGAAAGATTCTTGGAAAAGGATGCTCTTTATCATTTATGTGACACATGACCATCCAGTCTTTGCCGGAAAACTTCTAGTGAGATGGAGCCTACTACCTTTAGAAGCAGACTATTTTACTTCTGGACAGTACGCTAAGGAAACCATTACTTTTTTCTGGACACTATGTCTCTCTTAATGTAGTCAAAGATAATATATGTTTACTTTGGGTTTTTGAAGTCTATGCCAGCAAAGCAAAAAGTTCTGCTAGATTCTACCAAGACAAAAAGGTTTCAAGTATGAAACTGGTAGCAAGTTGAACTTAATATATGAAAATAAAAATAGCTAAAAATAGAGTAGGTTGGATAGGATTTGGCAACAAAATATGAAAAAAAAATGGCTCTCAGGTCAAAGTGCTCACCTCATGTTTTTGCCATGATTGTGATATGTACAGTACTACAAAGGGGCTGTAGGTGCTAGGAATCATAGAGTTTCAGACCATCTAAAAAGACTAACTTACTTGTTGGTATATTAACTAGATCTTTAACCTATAACAAAAGAACTAATGTATTCAATCTACTATGTGCCAGGAAATGTGCTACATGCTGGGGATACTAGGATAAAGAAGGAAACAATTCTTATATGCAAGGAGCGAATTCTAGTGGCAGAGATAACACATACATATGTATAATGATATACAGCATAAATATAAAGCCAGCAAATATAAAAGTATGCAAAGTAGTTAAAAAGAAGGCAGTTTGGAATGGGGGCACTAGCAGTTGATAGGGAAGAATCAGGAAAGGCTTTATGCAGAAGATGGTACTTGAGATGAGTCTTAAAGTAGAAGAGGGATTCAATGATGCAGAAGAGGAAAGCAAGGGGAACAGTCTGTAGCAAAACACAGAGATAGGAGCTAAAATGTCATGCATGAGGAACAGAGAGGAAGCCAGTTTGGATGAACTGCAAAGTGTGGGAGGAATAATGTCCACCGAAGCTTGAAGGATTACAGTCACTGATACAAAGGAGTTTATATTTTATTGTAGGGTTGATGGAACATTGATAAAGGAAGGCCTCGGCTGTTTTGTGCATAGATATAACATTCCATGGGCAATTTTTATGATTTTGCTAAATGAAGCATAACACAGATTACAATTGGGAATTATGACCATGAATTTTAAAGATCTTAATATTTCAATTGCCTGTCTTTCCTATCTATCCTGTGTGTTTTTTGGCTATAATTGTTTCCTACATAAAACTGCTTCTTCAGTTTTTGGCAATGGGATTATTCAAATGAAAACTTCACCAGCATGATTTTTGTCAGTTTACATGAAACAAAAGTACATTTTTACTGAGATCAAAATAAGTTTCTTGAGATCTTGCAAAAACCTTTTCATCTGAAAAGCTGAGGACTCATTTTTATGCTAAAAATGTTAAATGTATTTTACCTGCATTTTAATCTACCACTTATTACCTGACTTATTTAAATAAGCTATTGATCCTGAAAACTGGAAAATGGACAAAGAAACAGACACTGATAGGGTCACTTTGTTTTGCTGAAATCTTAGCAATGTAAAAGAATTAACCCTCTAAGAAGTAAAAAAGCTTAGGAACTGGCACAGCAAACAAACACTAGATCTTCATGAGGAGTCACAGGAACATGGAAGCCAAGGCCTGTGAAGTCACTGGAACAATAGTTTACAAAAGGATTATACCTACATGATTTTTAGATTTTTTTGACAACTGCATTAAAAATGTATAAACTATTCATAATACTTTTTACTGACAACCAAGAAAAGAACAAATAAAATCTTGATTGTAAAAGAAAAAAGTGAAGGCAAACAAAGGAAGAATAATAAAAATTATGTTTGAAAATATGGTTTAGATTTAAGAAATAAAGGAAACCAAATGTCAAAGCCTCGTACCTATATATCAAGAGTATTTTCTTGGAGTCCCAAGTCTATAATTTGTCTTTCAAGGCCCTCCTGTCTTCTTTCTCTACATTCTTTCATTGATCTCATCAGCTATGGACATGTCCCACAAACTGCCGTATTTCTCTTCTGAGCTTTTATCCCATACCAACTGCTGGCTGGACATCTTTACCTGGAAGACCCACAAGTAGCCTTTCCAGGAAGCCCACAAGCATGTCCCAAATGAACTCATTATCCTTTTCTAACTGTGATAGCTTCAACCTGAATCTATTAAAAACAAGCTGTTGATGATGAAAAATTTAAAAAGGCAAAGCTATTGATGCTGACCATTACCATTATCTACAACTCTATAAAAACCAACGTAAAAGAGTTACCACAATGAGGAGGTCAAAAAAAACGCAGAAACTATCTTAGCCAGCTAACACCTGAGTTCCTTGCCAAATGGAGGTGTGGAAGCCAAAGGAAACAATGGTTTAGGATTACAGTCACTTGCAAAATGCCATGAAGGAAGATGGTTAGAGATTACAAACAGTATCCTATCATTAAAATAGTAGAGCACAGTGGAAGAGAAAATAAGTCCATAAAAAACTGGGTGTGAGACCCAAATAAGCCATATTTGTAATTGAAAGTGACACTAAAACAAGAAGTAAAGAAGAAACAGGAGAGAGCTTTCAGCTTTTTTAAAAATAACAATCCGCTTTCAAACTCCATACAATGAAACCACTACATTTGGACCACAGCACTTCAATTCCTGATATGAGGAAGGAGAAAGGCAGCTATGGTGAAACTGGGATGAGGATCTGAACCAGACCAAGTAGATACAGATTTCTGTGCTGTAGGTAACGTAAAGTTGAGAGACATTAGGTACCATTTTACAGGATACCTCACAGAGGGGAGAACAGAAAAGGAATGAAAAAAATCATAGGCAATATTTATAAAGAAACATGTAGGGACACGTGCGCGTGCGTGTGTGTGTGTATTCCAATCGGGCTATCAATAACTAACAACCCATACATCTGTTTTTATCTTTATAATTTCTCTCTTAGAATAAAATGCACGTGTCTTGTTTATGGACATGCTGATTACAATTCAGTTCCAGAATATTGCTGGATTTTTTTTAATGAGATCCAATGAGATGAGATTAACAACTCATTCAGGAAAAACTACACAAATAAAAAATATCTTTTATTCTTAAAAAAAAATCTTTTGTTCTGACTATGACATACAGCTGAATGGCCAGTTTATTGTATTAGTATGTCAGTATACATATCTAAGATAGGTAATTCAGGTGGATAACCTACAGGGCTACAGGGAGAGGAATGGTGAGTATAAATTGTTTTTGTTGTTCAGTTGTATCTGACTCTTTGTGACCCCATCTGGGATTTTCTTGGCAAAGATACTGGAGGAGTTTGCCATTTCCTTCTCCAGCTCACTTGACAGATGAGGAAACTGAGGCAAACAGGGTAAAGTGACTTGTCCAGAGTCACACAGCTAGTAAGTGTCAGAGACCATATTTGAATTCAGGAAGGTGAGTCTTCCTAACTCCAGGTACGGCACTGTATCCATTGTGCCACTTAGCCGCCCTTCCCCTTCACTACCTTATATCATATTGCTATGGCAAGCCTATGATCTTTTATCTAGATGCCTTACTTTTGCTGTTTGGAAAACATTCTCATTTCTTATAAGGGAAATCACTGAGAAAAGAATTTTTGTTTAGAAATCCCTTTTATAACTAACCTTTTCGGGAAAACTATTGATATTCCTTAAAGTCAAATATAATTCATGTTATATTGTAGTGTGAACAGCCTTTTCCAGATTTCTTAATGACATGAGCACCACTGTGTCATTGTGAAGGGACAGCCAGCCCCAGAACCAGCAAGACCAGAGGTGTCTCACCTCTGACACACAGTGGCCATGGGACACTGTGCAAGGCACTTAATCTCTCAGTGTGCTACAGAACTTTCCATGACTAGAAATTGCAGAGAAGATGCTGACCCGCGGGGTAGCAGAAGTTTCCTTACCTAGGAGTTCTTGTAACAATGAACTCACAGGTCCAACCTTTAATTATATGTCATAGTATAAAATCAGAGGTCTGGATTTGAAAAAAAAAATACTGTTCACTACTGTTTTATGTGCAGGAACCCTTTGAGGGAGGAAGACTAGTTTTATATTCTTTTTTTTCCCTTTTTTTTTAAAAGGCAATTGGGGTTAAGTGACTTGCCCAGGGTCACACAGCTAGTAAGTGTCAAGTGTTTGGTCTGAGGCTAGATTTGAACTCAGGTCCTCCTGACTTCAGCGCCGCTGCTCCATCCACTGCGCCACCTAGCTGCCCCAGTTTTATATTCTTTTAACTTTTACTATGTCTAGCAAAGTGCTGAGCACATAGCTGGTACCGAGTAAATACTGATTTTGTTATTTACTGAATGAATTCCTGGAACTGAGTTTTTAGAAGAGCTGACCACCGACCTATGCTTCTGAGTCTGGGTGGCAGCAGGGCAAAGTTCACAGAGAAGCCACTTAGGTGTCTTTTGTTATGGGGCTGTCTTGGGATTATACTCTTTACCACAGAAACTCAATGGATGCTACAGTTAAATGGTTTTTAAGCAAAAGAATGTTATTTTCCCTTTTAGGAAAGAAAATGTCTTCTCTTTTGCAGTTAGGATCTTCCTATTTCCTGAACTCTACCAAATTTTTCTAATTTCATACTAACTTTGTATGGATTAATTCTCTGCTAACATTATCTCTGACCCATTTTTCAAAATCTAGGGTCAGGCTTTACCCTGATTACTCTTCTATTCCAAAACCTGATCCTGATATTTATTATGTGGGAAGATTTATAAAGTTTCATTGAAATAAGTGTTTTCTCCAAGCTAATAACATTATTTCCATATGCTATTCTCTTCAATCTTGCTAGATGACATCTTCTACCCACAGAAAGTTTCCTTGGAGATTTAAGAGACTTCCATTACAGTGTTGATAACTGCACTGTTATTAGCATGTTGAACACTTAGGGAATTTAAAACAGTAATAAGGAGATACGACAAACAACCCAAATTGTGTAAACAAAAAGAAAATGTAAAAAAACCCCACTATCTTAAAAACACTATTAAAACACTTCTTCTGAAAGGGTCTACCAGTATTTCCATAGTCCCTTAGAAAAGTAAGAGTTTGATATCTATCTATCTATCTATCTATCTATCTATCTATCTATCTATCTATCTATCTATCTATCTATCTATCTATCTATCTTATCTATCTGTCTGTCTGTCTAAGCAAAACTATTTGGATGCCACACTGATCTAATAAGCAAGCAATCAACTTCCAGATTTTAGTCAGGAGAATATATATAAACCAGTATTGAATATTGTATTTTTTAGAAGGCATATACTTTGCTTGAGGGAGTTCTGGTGCTAGTTTATATAGATACTTTTGCATGACGGAAGTGCAAAGAAACAATGTGTCAATGGCACCTTCTATATCTCTAGATCATCTCAATGGCCACTAGCTACAGGTAATAGGATGTTCACTTAGCAACAAAAGGAAAAGATTTTTATATCATGCCTGGCTGCATTTTCCTTGGTACTGAACAGTAGAACTCAAACCCTGGAACACTCATTAATTTCCTTTTGACTTCAAACATTTTTTCCTAGTTCTTGTTTCCTGTCATTTTTATTGGTTATTTCTCCCCTTTCTTATCTACTCGCCTAACCTGTTGGTAGTATATATGCCACTACTAACAGCCAATTCTTTTTTTTTTTAAAATACTGAATAAAACTCTCCTTTGTAATTCACAGCTTGAGTAATCAGTGAGACTAAAGGTAGCGTAGATGGGTTTGATTGTCTAAAGCTATTCAAACAGGTAATGGCATAGAAATCTGTTTGTTATTAATATTGGATCTGTTTAGGTGGAAAAGGTTCTGTCTGACCTCAAAGAACAGAACTAAGAAAAATGGACGAAAGCAGGAAAAAAAGGCAAAGTTAAATTTGATGTTAGGAAATACTTCCTAATGATTACAACTGTCCAAAAGTGGAGTGGGCTGTCTCAAAACATGACAGCTTCCTCCTCATTGGAGCTATTAAACAGGAGTTCTATGGCCATGTGGCTGAATATTTTATAGAGGATATGAGCTGAACTACATGGCCATTGAGGGTCCCTGAAATTTTGAGATTCTGTAAAGTCCAATATAACTAATTAGCAGAGGGAAAGAGAAAGATGAAAATTCTAGTTAGTATTTGGAAAGAGACATGAGAATTTTTCATGTTTAGTGCTGCTATTCAATGAATTAACAAGAAAAGCATTTATAAAGAGTTTACTATATGCCAGCAATTGTGGTATACTGGAGAGTGTTTATCACAGAAAAGACTGTGTGAGAAGTCAAAGGGGTGGTGAGGTAATGCATAGGGCAGTTAACTGACATGCTCATTCCAGGAATAAAGGTAATATGATAGCACTAATGTAATTACTGAGTCCAGAGCAAGAAATGGAAAACTGGTAGAGAGGTGAGGGTGACTGGTAAGGGTAGATGATAAGATGATTACAGTGGACTTCTGTAAGGAATGTCAAGCACAATTTGGTCTGGCAAACTGGGACTGCCTAAATATAGCAGGTTAGTTGAATTAAGAGGATAAATCCTAGAACATTAAAATATTTGATATCAACACTTGGAAAGGGCAGGTTAGCAGGAATTACAATTGATGCATATTTCAATCAAATGTATGGGGATACACAACTGATAAATGCTCCTCTGACTAGAAATGCCATGTAGCAGAAACACTCTGATTCAAGTGAAATATTTTATTTCTATTGATGTCATTTGTTTTTACATTTTTTTTTGTTTTTTGTGTTTTTACATTTTGAAAGAAAGACTGATAAACTATATTTAACTTTTCTATTGACCTCGCTGTTTTATATCATTTGGAAGTAAGTTTACCCAGCTTTAGCTCCTTCTCAGAAAGCTCTGCACTATTCCTTGAAGAGTTTGCTTATTGGTATCAGTTATATTATGTTCTTTCATACCTTCAAGGTATAAGTTATTTGAAATTTTCCCTACAGTATGTACCCATTTCCACCAACTTACCTTATCATCCTTGTTTGTGTTCCCTAACGAGTGTTCTAATCACTTTAGGCAATTTAATAAGGCAAGACATTTCAAAAAGAACTAATTCTAAAAACAGTGAGATCACTAATACGCTTAGGTAGTGAATCCAATGGAGTAATAAATAATATCACCAATGAATATGAACTTTATAATCATGATTATTATTTTTGTTACAGAAAAGGATTTCCTAAGGAACCTCCAGGGCATAAGATCAAAGGGAGATGCTGCCAAGGCTGTATTAGATTTTGGCCTGGAAATAAAAATTAGACAGTGTCCTGGCAGCTATTTAACATAGCTGTTTTTCTAGAAAAGGAGAAAGATAGCTCTTTGCATTGATTTTTAGAAAAATCCCTGCTCTCTTCTCCCCAATACTGGCAGACGCTTGAGAATAATTTTTTAAAATGTCATATGGGCTAACCTATTGCTTCCAGTAATTCAAATGAGTTATCCTAAGTCAGTGGCTTTAGGACATTCATTTATAGATGAAAATAAGAATTTAGTTGGATGTCTTTTTTAAATTTGGGGGCTTTTAAAAAAAAAGACTTCATGTATGAATAATTGCCACATACAAAGAATTTGCCCAAAGCCCAAACCAGACTTATTCCATTTAGAAAATGGCATGGTACAGGGTCTATTTTCTGCTTTCAGTTTTGTGTGAGTCATAATATATTATGTTGCCAGGACCCTAAATTTGATAATCTATTAAACAATCATAGCTGGAAAAAATTAATTATATGCCCTGGAAGTTCTCAATAAAAACACACAACAGGAAAAACACCATCACCCAAACACAAGGATGTCAGAAACACAATACATTCACCATGTGAAAAAAAAGGGAAATTCATGAATCACACAGAAGCAAGTGATTGTGTAAAAAACAACTTTTCTACAATTAAGGAAAACTGTTTCTCACCGTTCTGAACAAAATGGCTGAACTAAGAGCATCTGATTGGCTATGCCCATATACCCTCCTCCTCATCCTATTGGAAGAGAGATGACAAGGGGAATAAGGCCCCAGAGCAGCATGGGAATGAAAAAGAGTTGGTTAGTATTTAAAACATAGACATAAGGATAAAGTAGAAAAGACTGGATTCTAATTTCCTTATTTTTGTCCTTTCCACCACCCCACTCAGTTTTCTGACTCACTGAGACTGGTTTTCTTATAGATAAAGTTATAAATTTCAGGCGATTTTGAATCTAAAAAGACTCCCTCAGAAAGTTATATTCTCAAAATGCAGTTAAAAATAAGGTAAGATTGTCTGTTCATCAATTTTTTCTAAATGTTCACTCTTTGCTATTTCGTTCAAGAAATGCACTTCTTTCTAGTATGTATATGTTAGGATTTATACATTCCACTCTGTTACCTTTAAGAGAGGAAGTTTCTATCATAAAGCTGTTCTAGGCAAAACTGTGAATTAGGCTGCTTGCTCCCAATCTGTTTCATGTACCCTTTCCTTCACCTATATGGTACCTATCTCTCCAACTCATGTGCCAGTGTTTGTTTGCTTTGTTAACCCATATCCCCATTAAAAACTGCCTTAATTTAAATTTAATCCGATATTCTAATCCCAAGGGTTACCTGCAATTCAAGGTTTAACTTTAATAACAGAATAAAAAGTATACTTTCTTATTAAAGGAACAGTATAATGAAGAGTTAAAATAACAGGAGTTAAAGACAGGCTTCCTTTTTGCTTATTTATACTGTAACGTCCCTCTCTCTTTCTCTGTGTGAGACCAACTTCTACTGGCACAGTACATGATATACTACTATAATTAGACAATCTCGTTGAAATTTAAGATTTAGAAGCTACTGCTTTGATCTATAAAACTTCTGCCTCTTCTCCTAAAAGACAGTGGAGGGGCTGTCTTGGTAGACATGGCTAACAGAGGAATTTTCCTTCACTTTTTTAGTCACATGGATATAATTAATCATTTTTTCCTTAGCAAAATATTTCAATATTGGGTATGATGGAGATGTTGAAATTAGATTTTAGGGAATGGGATATAGGTAATTCTTTTACTTCTCTTCCCCATTCATCACTTACAAGATCCTGGAAAAATCCCTCACACCCTCCCTTTTCCCCAGAAAGAATCAGATATGGTTGTCTCCACTATAGAGAGAAGCTGAAGGTAGGGAATTGCCTTGAGAATGAATGACTCATGCTGGAAGACTCTTCTAAATGAATGGAAGAGACTCCACATTTGAGTTCCTAATCCTAGGAGGCACTGAAAAGAGATTTGGAAATCTGCAATTAAATTAAAGATAGCTCATATTTTAATTTATGTTCTGTAGGTAACTGATTTTCCCAGCCCTCTTATTTCCATTTGTCACCTATGTGGCCTGGGATACTATGCGATATATATATTTCCACCATGCCAAAGAGATAATTTGTTGGGTTTTTTTTAAACTTCCTTTTATGCCCTCCACTGACCTTACAAGGAAGTAGTTTCAGTAGTTTTACTCATAGGACACAGTTTCTTTCATGGGAAAAAGTAGGACAACTGTAGACCCATGGTATGTTTCTGAAGGAGGATAAAGAAGGAACTTCTCAAGTATTAAAAATTCCTAGAAGAGTTTGTTACTATTATCAAAACTTTTGAGTAGCCAATTTTTTTTTAAGGTTCAAAATCACCATCTTACCACACAGAGAGTTTGTGTATGAAAATAACTAGGGAATGGTTTTCAGGAAGTTAATGATTCATTTTTCTAACATCATTTCAGAATGAAGATTCTACACGCAGACGTAAATTACATCCCACACATTTCAGACATCTGAAAGAATGACAAGAGAAGGAATACCTGGTCTGGGGAGGGTTTGTGGTTGGTTTGGCTGGAATGAGAAGATTTGAAGTGGTCATCCTCATAGTTGTCAGCCATCAACTTCATGCGATTTTGAGTCTAAAAAAACATACAACATCGTTCAGATAAAATTCCTATGGCATGATAAAGTGAAATTCAGAAGCTTTTAAAGAATCTCATTAGAGGCTGACAATAAGGAATAAATTCAGCAAAGGGTTTTGTGACTATACATCATATACATAAGACAAACAAATAACAGACACACCTAAATTGGGTAAGGAATTTGATAAGAAATTATTTTCATTTTTTTCTACACTTTAATGCCTGAAAAATTTCCCATCTACTTCCCATGTCTTACAAGAAGGGTAATTAGAATAGTGAGTGACCCCATATTAACTTAAATTAAAGCAGCAAAAAAATACTTTTGTGAGATGAGAAAATTTTACAATTTATAATTATTCAATATTGTAAGGAATGAAGGTCATTTAGGACAATTCAAATCGAGCAGATGCACCAAAACTGATTATACTAGATAGTAACATTAAGATGCTACAGGGAAAACATTTTAAAATTTACAGATCTGCACATATTTTTGTACCACCTTTTCCTTATTCTAGTAAGAATCCTTATTCTATCTTAGAGACTAAACATGTTTTTCCTAACTGCATATTAAATTGTTATAGATTTTGAGATACTGGACATGCATCCATCTTCAAGGCTGTTCTCTGGGGTGACATTCTGTGATATCTAGGACATTATAGATAAATTTTCTTTTATGTGTGCTGCTACATGATACATGAAAGTATATGGACTTGCCCAGAAAGTTTGTAAAGAGGAAGAAAACATCTGCATTTCATTCATTTGGCTAAGAAAGCTGTTCACATCAATCTAATAAAATGTGCCAACGACAATATGCTTTTCTCTGTCATTTTTTTTAAGAATGCAAAGGAGCTTACCTTTAATGCTTGGTATTTAAAGAAACTTCAAATATTCATGAAGGAAATTGGAATCCATTTTTAGGAAGAATATAAAGTATTTCTTATACACACACACACGCAAATCTTAATGGAAATGCTGATCAGAACAGAGGGATCTAGACAAAAGTAAGTTATTGAATTCAAGTAAGAAGATGGAGAGGTTCTTAAAAGATGAGGTAGTGTGGTAAAGTAGAAAGACAGCAGCCATAGGAGTCAGCACTGATTCTGTGTTCAAATTCCAGATCAGCCACTTTGTGCGTTGCCTTGGGCAAGTCATTTAACCTCTACCAGTTTCAGTATCAGCATCTACAAAATGAGCCAGTTGTACTAGATGGTCTCTAAGAAAGGTCCTTTCCAGCTCTAAATCTGTGATCTTACATTCTCCCCTTTCCATTTCTAAAATGCCACTCTCAAAGATAAGCTTGAGAATATTTGAAATGTACTTTTACTACCATGAGAAATTTCATTGCCCTGGATATTTTGTCACTTGAAACATTAATTTATTCAGACTGATGAGTTCCTCAGTATTTTTCAATTCCACAAAAGGAAAAAGATAACCTCAAAAGTGGTGACCAGGAAAAAGAAAGTCAAATATAGAGGAAAGGAAATCTGAACAACACAAAACTATTCCATACCCATGGGAAAACATATGAGGGAATGGAATAATGTGTTCCAAAGAACAAGCGAACTCAAAAAGCAGCTCAAGATGACCTACCCTGCAAATCTGAGCCTAATCACTAATGAAAAAAAGATGCATATTTAATATAAAAAGAGGCATTCAAAACATTCCTAGAAAGAAACCAGACCTGAAGAAATTATTTGCTTCTCAAACACTCCAGACAACAGAAATACAAGAAGGGTAAACAAATACAGCAACCAAGGATGACAACAACACTAAATGATAACAAAGAGACCATTAAGAGATATTTTTTTCTAAATATACAAGAGGAGACAAGGGTGAAAGTAGAAGGCAAATTTAGAAATGGTGGAAAAACAGGATTGAAACATTATGGACTAAACCTCATGACACTGCTTATAGGTAAATCAATGTTCCTTGGAGGATTAGATTGTAAAATGGAAGGGCACCTAAAAGGGGGCAGGGGATTTAGAAAATAGAGGGCAACATGTGATATACTCTAATAAAGTCAAAGGTTAAGGAAGGGAAGGGAAAAAAACTCTGTAATCTCTCAGGAAGAAGAGAACCTAAAGGAAAATGGGTGAGGAGACAAAGATGGAGATAGAAAAAGGGAGAAATCAGGTTTCAGTGGTGGGAGGGGGCACCACTGATGAATGCACACATGGGATAAGAGAGGTAATACAGAGAGGGATATTGGGGCCTTACAATGAGTATGATTTGCAGGGATTTGATGCTGCAATAATACTGTCTCAAAAGAAGAGAAATCAACTCAGGGTGGGAGGGAAGAGGGCGGAAATGATACCCAGAAGAGTGGGAGGGCATGGTCACAGGGAAGAGATTTTGAGGCAAATAGGAAAAAAAAATTAACAAGCAGAGCACAAAGGTCAATAATGATTTGCACAATAAGAGACATAGGAAGAATACTATCACAGGGCAATATCCTCTCTATCATCTACAAAAATTGTTATTTCCAAGAGTGAAATACACCAGACATAAAGGGGGCTGAAGAAGGATGTACAACATAATAATAGAAACTGTTTAGAAGGAATAGATAGGTAGCTTAAAAGCTTTAATTTCATGAGAAAGGCAGAGAATAAAAGACTAAAGTACAAAGACCATGAGTCAAAGAATAAAAGTCTAGCAGAGATGGAAAGGAAAGATAAATAATTAAGAGAATGAGGGAAAGAATTTGTTTTTAGAAAAAGGCACAGAAAATGAATTAAGAAACTAATAAAAAAAACAAAGTGAAGAGGAGAGAGGGGATTTTACTTAACTACTTAACTAAGAGGGGGAAAAAAGAGAGGAAGAATTAAATAACTCGATAAAAGCAATAAAGAGAAATGAACAAAATGAACTAAGCTCCGAAACCAGGGCAAGTTGTAACAGATGGGCGGAGTTGTCTTGAGGGTAAAGGGAAAGCAGCCAGTGGGAATAAGGCTAATCTAAAATAGATTAAACTAAAACAACTGAAGATTTTGTATTTATAGTGAAAGAAGGGAAAATCCTAATTTGGAGGAAAAAAACCCACAAGATAATATTATCAAAAAATGGAGAAGAATATTAACCCAACTCTCAACTTTAAATGTGAAGGATTAAATGATACAATAAAATGAAAGAGAGTGACAGGGTAAGAAAACAAAACTCCATAATCTCTTGCCACAAGAAATATATTAAACAAATAAGATACACACAAAGTAAAAATGAGCAACTAAAAAAATTTATTATGCATTAGATGAATCAAAAAAGCAGGAGTTGAAATCATGCCATCAGATAAAGCAAAAACACTCAAAATACAAAAGAAAGATAAACATAAACAAAAAATATCAATATTAAACTTAAATGCTCCTTCTAGGGCTATATCCCAAAGAGATCATACAAACTGGAAAAGGACCCACATGTACAAAAATATTCATAGCAGCTGTTTTTGTGGTGGCAAAGAATTGGAAATCGAGAGGATGCCCATCAATTGGGGAATGGCTGAGCAAGTTGTGGTATATGAATGTAATGGAATACTATTGTGCTACAAGAAATGATGAACTGGCTGACTTCAGAAAAACCTGGGAAGACTTGTATGGTCTGATGCTGAGTGAAGTGAACAGAACCAAGAGAATGTTGTACACAATAACAGCCACGTTATGTGATGACTAATATTGTTAAACTGAACCCTTCTCAGCATTACAAGGATCTAAGACATCTCCAGAGGCCTTGTGATGGAAAATGCTATCCAAATCCAAAGAAAGAACTATGGAAGTTGAATTGCTATTTTTTTTCTCTTCTGTTGACTTTTGTTTCCTCTTTCTGATAGTTCCTCATATTGGTTTTAATTTTTACTTACATCACTAATGTGAAAATATATTTAATAGGAATGTAAATGTATAGCCTGTATCAGGAGGGTGGTGGGGAAGAAGAGGGAGAAAAATTTTAAGCTCAAAAGCATATGGAAGTGATTGTTGATAAATCAAAATAAATTAATAAAATAAATTTAAAAAAAAACTTAAATGCTCTAAATGCCTTAGCACTTAAACCCACAAAGGAAACATTAACTGAACTATAAGAATACATACATGGTAATATAATAATGGTAGGACATTTAAAATTCCCCCTTTGGTTCTGGGTAAGTTTAACACAAAGATGAATAAAAGGTCAAAAACAGAACTGAACAAAACATTGTAGGAAAACCACTTTGGCAACTAAGTGGAAGTATGCTGGAGCACTGCTTCTTGAACTGTGGACTGCAACCCCATATAGGGTTGTGTAACTGAATGTGGGGATCGTGAAAAATGTGGCAACAGTAAAAGGTTTCTGAACGTGCAATGACCAAAAATCAATTCAAAATCAAACACATAATGAATCTGAGGTGTTTCTGGCAGCACTTGCCTGTGTTGCATCATGCAACTTCACTGCAGCCTGGGTTCTAAACACACAACACGCACACTAACGCCGTAACGCCACACAAACACCTCGGCTCAGATTCAAGACTATTGTATGTTATGAATTGCAGTGTTTTTACTGTACATACAAAATTGTTAAACAAATTTTGTCTTGGGATTAGGACAGAATTTCCAATAATTTCTGAAATGGCCCTAAATGTATTTCTGCCATTTTGCACTATGTATTTATGTGAAGTAGCATTCTCAGCACTGATGATTATAAAATCAAAATACTGATCAACTCTGAAAAGCGTTGAAGATACTCTATGTCCCACAGTATATTCTGCCATGATTTAATTCTTCATATAAAAATAAACAAACACATCCATCTCATTAGTATGCAAATTTGCTTTTGTCTTTAGTAAATGGTAAATAAATAACAAAGAATTGCTTTAAAATAAATTTCTTTATAATTTTATAATTTATTATGAGTACATGTATACTGATTCATATATACAGGTATACCTGTATACACTGATTTGTATACCCATTTTATATACCTATAAACCTGGGGTCATACTTGAGAGTAGGGAGAAACCTAAGCCAGGAAGGCCAACTGAAAGGCTATTGCCAATATTCCGAGAATGAGATGATCAGATCCTGCATCAGAGTGGTGGCTGTGGGAGTTGAGATAAGGGGACAGAGATGCAAAGGTGAAATTGACAGACATCAACAACAAATTGGATTATGAAGAGTGAAAGAGTGAGGGTCAAGGATATCTCCTAGCCTGAGTGATTGGGAAAATGGTGGTGCCCTCAACAGTAATAGAGAATTCGTAATAAGGGAAGAATTTTGGGAAAATATAATGAACTCTCTTTTGGCCATATTGAATCTGAGAAGTATAAAAGGTAGGTGGCGACATGAGATGGCTGCTCAAGAGGTCAGAGCTAAATTAAATAAATATATGAATAGAGATGATAACTGAACCAATGGGAGCTGGTGAGACTGACAAGTGAGATGGTAAAGAGGGGAAAGAAGAGAGCCCAAGACAGAGCCTTGGGGGACACTCGTATTTAGTGGGGCTGACCTGCATGAAGATCTAAGGAGGAAAACTGAGAAGCAGTCAGACATAGAAGGAGAACCTAGGAGAAGAGGGTGATCAACAGTGTCAAAAACTGCACAGCAGTGAAGATTTTAAGAACAGTGTTTTAAAAACCTTAACAGGCCGTTAATATTAATAAATGTTAATCAGGATAAGCATCCATCAAGGTTTCCTTTCTGATTCCATCCATGCTATAGAAGTGAATCTTGGTTCAAAATTAACACAATAATAATGATACTGCAAGTCATAACCCAATCAATAAATGGTCAAAGGATATGAACAGTCAGTTTTCAGATGAAGAAATTAAAGCCATCTATAGTCATACGAAAAAATGCTCTAAAATCACTACTGATTAGAGAAATGCACACCAAAACAACTGTGAGGTACCACATCACACCTATCTGATTGGCTAACAAGACAAATCAGGAAAATGACTAATGTTGGAGAAGATGTGGGAAAACTGGAACACTAATGCATTGTTGGTAGAGTTGTGAACTGATCCAACCATTCTAGAGAGCAATTTGGAACTATGCCCAAAGGGCTGTAAAAGTGTGCATACCCTTTGACCCAGCAATAGCACTTCTAGGGCTGTACCTCAAAGAGATTACATAAATAGAAAAAGGACTCACATGTACAAATTTTTTTTTATTTTGGTTTGTTTATTTAAATGAAGATTTATATCAAATAGCTTTTATATATTTAACATACCTTCACTATTACTTTCTATTTGCCTCTAGTCTTAAAAAGCCAGAAAAATGACTGGGAGAAAGCTAAGTTTTCATTAAAAAAATGTGAAAATAGTTCCATAGGCCAATGTACAATTCCATGTTTAGCAACACTCGGGAGTCCTAAAATAAGAGAGAATATCAATTCTATGTTATAACACAATATCCAAACCTCAGTGTTTAGGTATAGGCCTGTGCTCTAGTGGAAGCTGGAGATCAAACAATTAAATGAGCCATTCTTAAATATTCAGGAAATGTATTGGTTGTTATTGACACAGCAAATAAGAAGGTGCCATTACTATACTATGTTTATCTGAAACAATGTCTGCCATCTGAACACAAAGGGTATATTACATCTGGTGAATGTTTTTTTTTTAAAGTGGTAATGGTGACAAAATGATACAGTTCCCATAAATGCAAAGCCTCAGTCAATCCATTCTTAAGAGAAGGCTGGACACTGAGGGGAAGCACACTCTGACTTGGCAATGGTGACTCACTGGCTAAGCAGAGTCTGCAATGCTTCGTGCATGCATTCTTTCAGTTCCAGTGACACCTTCTGTCCAAGATGGGCCAAGCAGTCTTCTATTGAGCTCTCTGGGTTAACAGGGCTGAATACTGGAGACTTGTGGCAGTCAAAGCCTGTGTTAGTGAAAGCTGAAGAAATTTCTTCATTCAGAGACCTCAACTTCTCTTCAATTTCAGACTTAACTTTCAATAGAAGCTCTTGATCCAAAAGTTGTAAAGATGTAGATAGCTGGACCCCTTGAGCTGAGAAAGGATCCTGTTCTCGTGGCTTCTCCCTTGAAAGCAGTCCCAGGTAACTGAGAACAACATATTTTGTTTCATAGTGAAATCCTACAGGCACAGCAACAGAAGAAGCCATTAGGTTGGCTGGCAAAGTTCCACAAAATTCCAGCATGAGGGGACTATTTCTCGGTAAATATGAAAATGCTGGCCCTGGTTCCAGGGGAGGAAGAGAAGGAGAAGAAAAAAGAGGTGGAGGAGGGAGAGGAGATGGTGGTGATGGTGGCAGCAGGAGGTCCTCAGACAATCCCACAGCTACGGCAGCAACTGGCCTGACCCATGAAGGGTCCCTAATCTACCCTACAAAAATATTTATAGCAGTTCTTTTTGTGGTGTCCAAGAATCGGAAACTGAAGAGATGTCCATCAGCTGGGGAATGGCTGAACAAGTTGTTATATGGAATACTACTGTTCCATAAGAAATGATGAGCACACTGATTTCAGAAACACCTGTAAAGACTTACATGAACTGATGCTGAGTGAAGTGAGCAGAACCAGGAGAGCACTGTGCATAGTAACAACCACATTGTGCAATGACTAACTTTGATAGACTTACCTTTTCTTAGCAGTGCAAGAATCTAAGACAACTCCAAAAGATTCATGATGGAAAATGCTATCCATATCCAGAAAAAGAACTATGGAGTCTGAATGCATATCTAAGGATACTATTGCTTTTTTTCCTCTTCTTTCTCATGATTCCTCCCATTGGTTCTAATTCTTCTTCGCAATATGACTAATATGAAAATATGTTTAATGTGAATGTATATGGAGAGCTTATATCAGATTGCATGTCGTTTTGGGGGGGAAGGGGGACAAAATTTGGAACTCAAAATCTTATGGAAGCGAATGTTGAAAACTAAAAATAAATAAATTGACTAATAATAATGATATTGATTTGCTTAACTTCATCAAGAATCCCCTTATAAACTTTAACAATTCCTCAGTGACTTTAATGGAGCTCCTTTATATCTACAGTGAGGATTAACAAAGCTTATTTAGGATAGTAAGCAAAACCAGAAACTTTAGGACTCATATTTCTTTTTGGAAAAATGAGAGAAAAAAAAAAGCACACAGTTGTTCCTTGACATTTGCAGGGGTTAGCGGTGCAGGATGCCTGTGAATGTGAAAAACTACAAATAATAAGGCCCCACACCAAGCCTTTATTTTTAATAATTCTGTTCGTGTTTATTTAATACACAAATCAAGTAAAACAACACACTGCACCCATAAAAAAGTTGCAGTTTCTATGTGAGGGAGATTAACATCTCACACGCTATGCAGAGTCTTTACAGACCCAGGTGTAGCTGAAGCAACTACTTTACAGAGGATTTCCTTCTACAAGAAAAAGGGCTAGATACGGAGAAATCACATGACAGACTCTGGAAGGTAGGTAGAGAGACAAAGAGACAAACAGGAGATGTTCCCAAGGACAACATGTAGCCTGTGGTTCTTTAGCACACTAGACTTTTACCAAAATTTAACTGTTTATAATAAATTTATGGATGTATACTTATGGTAGTAAATGATAAAACAGATCAATAATATACAGTATTTATGCATTTAAGACTTCCTAAAAAGTTTTTAGGTTTCTTTACACACACACCTCACATGTGATTTCTGCAGTATGCTGCAAATCTCCAAAAAATTCCTATTTGATTATCAGCAGTCAATCCACAAATAACCAACACCTTCAATTTTAAAGGCATTCACTACGTCAGAGAGGAATGAACACATATGGATCCTACCACTCAGTTTCTAGTGTGACAATGTTACATTATCCACAGAATCAAAGTCCATTAAAGGAATAATAATAATAATAATAATAATAATAATAATAATGAGAATAATAACAGCTAGCATTTATATGGCATTGTAAGGTTTGCAAAGCACTTTACATGTTATCTCAATTGATTACACCTGATAATAGCTTTTCATCATTATTTATTTTATAAACCAATATGTACTCATTTAGTTTTATGAGAAAAAGTCACAACTGCCTGGTCTTTCTGTCATTTATCTAAAATACCTGGAGAGTAATTTTTCATTATTACCACCACCACCACCACCTTCATCATCATCAATTAGAGAGGCAGCAAGATATTACAGTGACTACATTTGAGGTTAGGGTACTTACCCTAAAAGGAATATGCTACTTATGCAAAGCTAACTCTAGTTATCATGTAGATCTGACACTTCCTTATAACATTATGCTCTAAAGACTCTGAACATAAGAGGATAGCAGTCTTTAATTTGTTGTTCCCTTCAACTATATATCAAACATAAAAACATACTCAGAATTTATAAACCGACATTTTTATTGAAGAGTTCTTATTCTACTCTACCTGAATGCTTGTTTGTTTGTTTTTTTCTGGCAAAGCTGCTCGACCTAATGGGCAAAATCCCCTATTCAACAAGTCCAACATGGTTTGTTTTGGAATTTAGGTACAAATACTGAATGCCAGAGCTACAAAGTCATTTTCAAATGAGGTCATGAACTTAGGATTCCTAGGAATTAAATATCTAGAAAGCCAGAGGGTTTGTTCCTTTGGCTTTCTTGCTAACACAACTTCCCTATATTCATCTGATTTGAAGTTCACCAAAACAGACTGAGGTACAGGCTTCATTTTACATCCCTACCACACAGCCACCACTACCCCTTCTTATAAATCTGAAACAACTCCTTCCCAGATTCAATTTAATAATCTTTGCAACCTAAAGTGCAAAAATTCGTGGCGTGAACAAACCAGAAAATGTGAGGTCATATTTGCTGTATCCAATATGACAACTTTACATAAAAGAGATTTTAAACAGACATGAAATAAAATGTCAGGCTAAAATTCCTCTACACGTCACAGAAGAAAGTTGTCCTACTTATGATTTCATCTGGAGAGAAGAGTTTTATGCAGAAATGTTATTTTCAAGGACTCTGTCACAAGAAACTTTAGCTACAACTCCCCCCTCTGCCAATGTTCCCCCAAGGAATCTTAAATTTTGGTATTCCTCATTTTCAAAAGGTTCAGGAATTTCTCTTTCAATTAAAAGTAAAATCTTATTTTCCCTTCTCTTCCTTTCTGTTTTTAAACTGAAGTTAAATATTTAGGCAGTAAAAGTTATCAGAGCTTTTACCTGTTCTGATCACAAAAGTATCCAATTATGTGAGAGAAACAGCTAATAAGGATTTAGGAAGATGAATCTCAAGAAGCTTTAAAACACACAGAAATAATATGTGACCCAGTATGTATACTATAATTTTATGCTCCTGATTTTTTCTAGTTAGAAAATGAGACTAATGAAAAGAAGGATAGAAGAAAATGTTGATTAAAAAATGGAGGTACAACCTTCAGACTAAGAGAAAGTCATTCTTAGCTTATAATATCAGACAGCTGAAAAATAGTTTAGCTGCCTTTGTGGTCAGACCTTAGGAAGCATTGTAGTCTGATTCCTGTAACAAAAGCTACATGCCAGTAATAACATACAGAACATGTATTTTCAACTACTACTAGGAAAGAGTGACCTAGGTCTTAGAGACACAGATATTTTTAACTCTGACCTTAAATTTTGGAACTGCAAGAAGTTGCTACTACTAAGAACAAAACTAGTCAGAAGACTTCCATTATCTACAGCGTGTTATCCTATGAAAGCTTTTTGGAGATAATAAGACACAATGGGAAAGCACCAGGAGGGAAGGTATCAAAGAGCAGCTTGACTGTTAATAACCATCACATTTACCAAGGACTAAAATGAATAAAACCCGAATATTACATAGTAGACTAGTAAGTTTTGCTGTAATAGTGGCAGGTCATTGGCTCCCCAACAGTCTGACTGTTTCACGACAAGTTCTTACATTCTGGGGGCCATTTGAATCTTGGTGGCCAATTCAGGCCTGAAAGTAGTAAAGAGATTAGATAGATGAAAACAGCATTTTAGTTTTTACAAGCATTCAACTTTGTCCATGGTGATATCACAGCCAGTTTGTATATCCCTCCTCTAAAGGACAAAAAGGAAAGGTATGTTATATGGCTCAGAGTAGCTGACGGATTTGCCACAGTTTTAGAGCATGTAGAATATCATCTAGATCATGTTATTATATAAGGATTACATAAATTCAGAGGAGCCACTGACTGCATATTTATCAAATGTGCACTTACTGATGAACCACTTCAACTACTGGTGTCAATAACATGGATTCCTGTGAGGCCTCCTACAGCCAGAAGAGCTATGAGGAAACCGTCACCGAAATTAGTACTTATTACTAAGAAAATCAATTATAACCCCAGCATGGCAGTGTTGGTGACAATTTCAGGCTGGAATAGTGACACCACGCTGAGGCCAAGCACAAATATGCCTCCAAGATATCTACAAGATTGGTGGTCTTCATACCATGAGGAGACTGGTGTTCTAAAACTAGGCATGGCAGGGGTGACCTTTGCCCCAGTTAATATTACAACTAAAGTAAAGTGTATAGTACTATATTCCAAATAGCAAAATATTGAGGCTCACAACCAAGAATAATTTACCTGACAAAACTAAACACAATTTTACTGTAAAAAAAAAATTGACCTTTAATGAAATAGAGGATATCTAAACATTTCTGATAAAAAAAAAACCCAGAGATGATGAGAAACTCTGAAATCTAAAGTACATGTATCAAAGAAACCAAGAAAGGTAAATATGTCTAAGCAACTGAAAAGGGCTATATGATGTAGAAGTGCTTGTATTCTAAGAGAGGGAGAATATCTCCTCAGAATCTGAATGTCTTCAATGGTTATAAAGGGAACTAAATAAGAAAGAGGTCCTTGGATTAATTTTTTAATGGTTTGAGGAGTTTATAAAAAAAAGGGAGAGAAAAAGAAATTCCTTAGGGAAGAAAGAAGGGGAAAAGAGGCTAGAATTTGCCTTTTCATATAATCAAGGTATAAGAGAAAGAATATACAAAAAACCTGGAAAATGGGTTAGAGGTAGTTGTGGTCACAAAAACTTCACTTTTATCTAAACAAACAAAAAAAGGCTTTATCTAAACAGAATCTGGAGCAGAAATACATTAAACTTGAAAGGGAAATAGTCACAAACTGGAAGAGGAGAAAGAGAGCATTAAGAAGGAAGGATTAATTATAAGCAAAACTAGTTCCAAATTTGGAGGATAGAATATGAAAGTGGGATTTTGGGGGGGAAAGGGTAAAAATCCCACGTTTAGCAATTTGGGGAGGGGAAGAAAAAGTAGAATGGAAGCATAACACATTCATTATGAATCATTAGTGTTAAGCACCCTCCTTTCTCATCACTCTCTTCTTTATGAAAAAGGGGATAGGGACAAAGAGAAGTAAGGAGAAGATGGAAGTAAATAAACATTATTGATTATAATGACGAACATAAATGGGATGAGTTCACGTAACAAAACAGAGGAGAAATGAATTAGAAAGAAGAGTACAAAAGCATTTTGTTTAAAAGAAACGTCTTTTAACTGGCAGAATTAAGAGGTGGTAGAATGAGGGCCTCAACAGGCTCCAAGACCCCTTCCGGCTCAAATTTATGACCCTGTTCAGTAAGTAAAGTCCGCTTCTTTCCCTCTGGCTCCAAGCACCAAAGGGGCTAGATCAGAATCTACTATATTTTTGAGGTGAACAGGGAATAACAATCATCATCTCATGCAAGACGACAGTAAAACACATATGATTAAAAGATAAACAGGGAAATTACATCATGCTTAAGGGCACTGTAGATGATGCATTAATATAAATACTATATATGCCATGGATGGGATAACATCTAAACACCTAGGGGAAAAGTTAATTGATTTTTAGGGAGAAATAGAGAGTAAAACCTGGAAACTTCAATGTAGATTTTCACACACACACACACACACACACGCACATGCGTGCGCATGCACACTCACACATATGTATATATATTTATAGGCATAAGTCTAATAAAAAACTAAATAAGAAAGTTAAAAATCTGAATATAATTTTAGAAGAGTTAGATACGACAGATTTCTGGCAATTAGTTAATAGGAATCAAAGCAGCATATGGTATTTCTCAGCTGTCCACAGGACCTTTATAGAAACTGACTATACTCAGGCATAAAAACTTCACAAGTAAATGCAAAAAAGAGGAGAAATAATGAGCTCATCCTTTGTTAACCACAACACAATACGAATTACATCCAATAAAAGGATTTTATTAAAAATTATTTGGACAATTAAATAACAATCCTAGGAAAATTCTTAAATTAAAGAACAAATCATTTTGAAAATACATAATTTCAAAAAAGAAAACTATAACAATGAGACAACATACTAAGACTTTTGGGATACAGACAAAGCAATCCACGGGGAAAATTTTATATCTCTAAACATTTTCATCAATAAAAGAAGAAAGAAAAGATTAATTGAAAGTGTAATTTTTAAAAAGCAACAAATAAAAAACTTGACTAAGTATGAAATTAAAAATTCTGAAAACAAAAACCCATTAAATAGAATAGGAATTAATAAAACTTTCCTTCATAGGCAAAAAAGTTATCTAGCTGGGTATAGTAGAACACACTTTTAATTCCTACAACTTTCACACCTTTAAAATCAACTACTAGGAGAGACTGAGACTGATGGACTGCTTGAGTTCAAAAATTTTGAGCTGTACTATGGCTAAAGCCCAGCTGAATATCTGACTAGGTTTGGCACTAATGAAGTGAGTTACCAGGAGAGAAGAATCACCAGGCTGCCAACAAAGGGGTGAATCAACAACACAGATGGGAAAAATGGAGCAGGTTAATACTTCTTTAACAATCAGGAATAGGACTGAATTCATGTCCCCTCATTATGCTTCCAGTCTGAAAGGGTTATGGAGACCTAGTTTAAAAAAAAATAGTATCTATTTAACACCAAGAGCCCCCCAATAGAGAAACAATAGAGACCTTTCCATTAAGATCAAAAGTAAAACAAGGAAATCCATTACTACTACTTCTATTTGAAATGCTACCTATAAGAAATAATTAAAAGAAAAAGAAATAGAGAAGAAACTAAATTACTGCTTTCTGCAGATAATATGATGGTCTCCTTAGAGAACCTTAATGAATCAACTGAAAGCCTAACTGAAACAATTGAGAGCTTCAGCAAAGTAGCAGAATATAAAATAAATGCATACAAATTGTAAGTTTTTCCATATATGACCAACAAAACTCCATAGCAAGAGACAGAAAGAGAAATTCCTTTTAAAGTAACTACTGAATTTAGAGATCATCTCCCCAAGGCACACATAGAAAATATATGACTACAACTGCAAAACACTTTTTACAGAAATATAGACCTAAATAACTGCAGAAATATTAATTGTTCATGGCAAGGTCATGTCAATGAAATAAAAATGACAATTATACCTAAATTAATTACTCAAAGCCACAGCAACTAAAAGACTTTACCTTAAAGAATAAGAAGCAGTTCCAGATCTCAAACTATACCACAAAGCAGAAATCAACAAAACTATTTAGCATTGGTCAAAAAATAGAAAAGTTGATCAGTGGAACAGTTTAGGTATATAATACACTAAATTTTGTTGTTGCTGTTGTTGTTGTTTAGTCATTTCAGTTGTGTCTGACTCTGTGCCCCCTTTCTGGAAGGTTTCCTTGGCAGAGATACTAGAATGGCTCGCCATTTCCTTTTTCAGCTCTTTTTACAGCTGAGGAAACTGAGGCATACAGGGTTAAGTGACTTGTCCAGGGTCACACAACCAGTAAGTGTCTGAGGCCAGATTTGAACTCAAGAAGATGAGTCTTCCTGATTTCAGGGCAGGCATTCTATCCACTGTGCCACCTAGCTGCCCTAATTATTATTATTATTATTTTTAACAAGGAATATCTTTGTATAAATGAAGGGCATATAGGAGAGGCTATAACTTCAATGATAAGAACAAGGTAGGTGAAGTGACTTGCAAACCTGTCTTTTTCTGTTTCATTTATACTTAACAGGATAGACCAAGGACAGGAAGTATAGGAAACAATGATAGAAATCATGAATCACAGAAAAAGGAAGAAGCGGAGATAGCGGAGCTCAGACACGGAAGCAGGAAACATACACTGACTTATTTGACTCTAGAAGATTGGAGAGAGATTGGTTAAGCCCGATTCAAACTTTATAATTCCCCAGGGCATCATAAAAGTCAATAGTATGACAATAGGAGGAGTGAGTCAAGTCTGATGCTAGGTAAAGAGGAAAGGAAGAAGTATATTCAAATATCTGGAATTGAAAGACAGAAGAGAAGGACAAAGGAAAACTGAGCTGATTCTGTTTTTCAATCTCAGGATTTCAATTATTCTAATCAAGAAAAATTCATCTAAAATTAATCTATGTCTCTGTGGGATCCAGAACAGAGCTGAGACACCAAATGAAGAGGATTTTTGTTTTATCTCAAGATACAAAAACATCTGCTTCCATAAAGAAAATATTTCTAAAAAAAAGTGTTGCAAACATTATGTACGTTTGTTTTTTCTCTTCCTTTTCCTCTCCCTTCTCCGTTACTAGAATTAGTAATTAACAGGAGGCTCAGAAAGGGAAGTGACTTGTCCAAAACTGTATTAGTTACTGACAGAACTAAGATAAGAACACATTTTCCCTGAAAACACATATCAAGCTGTCAATAAACTACAATCTTCAAAGTCCCAAACATATGATGTTACATAATACCACATATGCACCAGTCATTGGGCTGGGTATTTGGAATACAAATATAATACATAGGTGAACTGATGAGAGATACAGAAAAATATCGTTTTTATAGTTTGTTAATAAGAATAAAATTGACTCTCTTGACAAAGAATTGTGCACAATGTTGTCTATTTCTGGATTATTGGCTGTGATTTTCCTTCTCATTTTAAATTGATAATTTTGTTTTCCACTCTCTTCTCTTTTATTTAGTAGCATACTGATTTTAATCAAAAGATTAAAAAAACATACTACTATGGAAGTGTTTTACATCACTACACATCTATAACCTGTATCGAGATGCCTGCTTTTTCAATGAGAGTGGCTGGGGAGGGAGGGAGAAAATTTGTAACCCAAAGTTTTAAAAACATACGCTAAAAAATAAATAAGCAAGCAAATAAATAAATAAATAAAGGATTAAAGAACAGAATATAAAGGTAACTCCTATTTCAAAAAAAAAAAAAACACCCCAAAACGCCAAGTGATCTAAAAAAGAACCATTAGGGAGAGACAATGGAAGAATGATCAAACTACCTGAAAATCGCAACTTAAAAAAACCCCCAAGCCTGCATGCCATATTTCAAAAAACCATAAATGAAAACTGACTACACATATTAAAATGGGAAGGCAAAAATGAAACTGGAAAGAATTCACTGACCACTTCCTGAAAGAAACCTGAAAATGGAAATTCTCAGGAATATCATAGCCAAAGTCCTGAACAACCAAGTCAAAGAAAAAAACACAGCAAGGAGCTAGAAATAAAAAGTTCAAATACCAAGGAATTACAGTCAGCATCACACAAAGCATGGTTGCTTCTACTATAAATCAGAAAAGCGTTTAGAATGCTGTATTCCAAAAGGGCTTTCCTGAAGTAGTTATATTAACGTTGGGCAAACTGACTTCTGTTCAGGCAACTGTCCTGGAAGGAAGTCCAAGAGCTGCCTCTCTCCTGAGCTCGTCTTCCATCATGAATTGTTTATGGGACATGTTCAACTGGATATCTTACAGCTGTGTCAAACTCAACATGTCCAAAACAGAACTCACTGTTTTTCCACTCAAGTCTACTTTTCTTCCAAACTTCCCTATTACTGCTGAGGGTACCATTATCCTTCCAGTCACCTAAGTTCACCAACTCTGTGTAATTCTCAACTCACTCACCACGTACAAGCAATTATCAAATCTAGTTGTCTCTATCTCTACATGTCTTGCTTATGTCCCCTGTTCTCCATTCACACAGACACCACCCCTAGTACTTCTTACCTAGTGCAGGTAGTTTTGTAGCCCAGCAGTCCACGGTTTTGGCCAGAAACCCTGCGGGTCTTTCCCCTCCTAGATCTATTTTATTTTTTGAAGAGGCCTCATTGTTTAAGCCTTAATCACTGAATGGGCATTGTCTCAGTCAAACTGAGATCTGTTAAAGACCTTATCTTGAAAAGGCCAAGGTCCCCTGGGCCATCTCCAGTTGTCCTGATCCATATCTGGCCACTGGACCCAGATGGCTCCAGAGGCTGGTGACTTTGCACAGCCCTCCCTCACTTAAATCCAATTCACTTGCATGTCATGGCATCACCTCCCTGATGTCATGGTCCTCTTTGAGAATGAAGGACAAACAGTAACTGCAACATACTTCTAATTGGTCTCCTTACCTCAAATCTCTACACATTTCAATCTATCTTTCACTTATCTGCTAATATGGTTCTCCTAAAGCATGGGTCAAATCATAAGGCATATATACCCATAATCAAATATAAATTCCCCTCGTTGGCATTCATATCTTCACTTCCAATATCAAGTAGGATCAAAATAGCTAATATAAGTTCTTTGCAAATCTTAAAGTGTTACAGAAATGCTAGCTATCATTACTGTTATCTTTCTAGTCTTCTTCCATATCATTCATATTGACGGACCTTGCAATGTAGTGATATTGGTCTACTTGCTGTTATATGCACTTGATGATCCATTTCCCATCTCTGTGTCCTTGCATTGGCTGTTCCCCATGCATGGATGCACTCTCCTCATCTCTGCCCCTCCGAATTGGAGGGTGGAACATTAAACTCCGCCTTCCTTTAGAGAGGGTTCATAATATTTCAGGTAATTCCATTTTCCATTCATATCTGTTGCTTTGCTTCAAAACCATGGAAAACCGTACCCTAATGCTGGGTACTGCCTGGTGGCTACCTCCCCCATTTCCCTTTCCAGCTTCCTTTTGTATGTCTTCCCCCACTAGATTGCAAGCTCCTTGGGAGGCAGGAACTGTTTCTTTTTCTTACTTGTATTTTCTCATTTTGTATCCAGCCCTTAGCACAGCGTCTGGCACACAGTAGGCGTTTAATAAATGCTTACTGAATTGAATTGAACTCCCAAAGGGAAAAAAAAAACCAGGACTAGATGGATTTACAAATGAATTCTATTAAATATTAAGATCACAATTAATCCCAATACCATATAAACTAGAAAAAAAAATAGGAAAAGAAGGGGTTGTCCTACCTAATTTCTTACTATGATACAAAAAAATGTGGTCTTAATTCACAATCAGAGGGAATCAAAACAGAGAAAGAAAACTATGAACTAATATCTCTAAGGAATATTGAGGCAAAAATTATAAATAAAATACTAGAAAGTACACAAAGCAACATATGACAAAGATTATACACTATGACCAGGCTGATTTTATACCAGTAATATACTGGTTAAATATCAGGAAAACTATAAATATAATTTACCATATTAATAGTAAGAACAACAAAAATCATAAAATTGAATTAAGAAATGCAGTAAAAGCTTTTTGATAAGATATAATACTTATTCCTACTAAAATTAACTGGAAAGCATAGGAACATATCTAAAACCAAGAGCTAGAATTATCTATAATGGAGATAAAGTAGAAGTCTTTCCAATAAGTTCAGGAGTAAAGTGAGGATGTCCATTATCATCCTTATTATTCATTATAGTGTTAGAAGTGCTAGCTACAGCAATAAGACAAAAAAAAGAAATAGAAGGAATAGGCACAGGCAAAGAAGAAACAAAATCTGTGCTTTTTGCAAATGATATGATGGTTTACTTAGAGAACCTTACAGAGTCAACTAAAAAACTAATTTATACCGTTAAGAACTTGAGCAGAATTGTAGGATATAAAATAAACCTACACATGGTTAGTATTTCTGTACCTTATCAACAAAATCTAGTAGCAAGAGATAGACAAATTAATTTTAAATTACTTCTGAATATATAAAATACTTGAAAATCTACCTGCCAAAACACACATGGAAATTATATGAACACAATTACAAAATACTCCTCACACAAATAAAGACAGATCTAAATAATGGGAGAAATATTAATTGTTAGGGGTAGGCCAAGCCACTATAACAAACTTGACAACACTGCCTAAAATAATTTAGTTATTCAGTACCACACTAATCAAACTACCAAAGGAGGACTTTAGAGAGCTAGAAAAAATAACAAAACTCACCAGGAGCTACGAAAATGATTTTTAAAAAATAAGGGAATTAAGTTTTAAAAGTGGGAAAAGAAATGGCCTATCAACACTAGATCTCAAACTATACTGCAAAGCAATAATCATCAAAACAATCTGATATTGGGTAAGAAACAAAGAGGGTGATTGATGGAATAGATTAGGTGCATAGTATACAGAAGTAAATGAGCACAGTAACCTAGTGTTTGATAAATCCAGAGGCCCCAGCTATTGGGGTAAAAATTCACTATTTCACAAAAACTATTTGGAAAACTGGAAAGTAGTCTGGCAGAAACCAGATACAGACCAGCATCTCACACTGTAAAACAAGGTAAACTACAAATGGGTCCGTGACTTAAAGGGTGACTTTATTTAAAAAAAAAATTAAGGAAGTATGAAAGAAATTATCCATCATATCTGAGGATAAAAGAAGAGTTCATGACCAAACAAGATAGAGAATTAAAGTAAAATGGCTAATTTTAATTACAAAAAAATTAAGTTTTTGAATAAACAAAACCAATGCAGCAAAAATGAGAAGAAAAGTAGTTAAACGGGGGGGGAATCTTTACAGCAGCTATCTAGAACATAGGACTCATTTTTAAGATAAGAATAAGAGACATTTCCCAAATGATAGTCAAAGGATAAGCAGTTTTCAGAAGAAATCTAGGCTATCAACATTCATATGAAAAGAAATGCTGTTGTCACTAAAAATTAGAGAAAAGCAAATTAAAACAATTACACACCTATTATTGTCAAAGTTGACAAAAAAGGCTGGAGGGCCTCAGAAAATAGGTACATTAATGGAACTCTGAAGTGGTTCAACCAAACTATTTTATTAATTTGTGCATACCCTTACACTCAGTGATATCAATATTAGGGCTATACTCTCAAACATATGAATAAGAGGGAAAGGACCTATATGTACAAAATTATTTATAGCCACTAAGAATTGGAAACCAAGGGTGTACTGCTCAATTGATGGTGAATGTGATGGAATACTATTATTCTGTAAAAAGATGAAGGGGATAGTTTCAGAGAAACCTGGGAAAACTCGTATGAACTGATAGAGTGACCTGAGCAGAACTAGGAGAATAATTTATACAATAAAAGCAATACTGACAGATAACTCTGAAAGACTTACGAGGCCTCTTCCTTTGATTGGCTAGTTCTAACTCTCAAATTATATGTTTCTATCATATTTATCCATCAAGAAATTAACCTATGTGGAGAAGGAATTTATCATCCACTCTTTGCCCACTCCAACCCCCATATCAACTGCTGACCAACAACTCCCCCACCACTCCCACAGGTTAAGTCCAAGAGCCCTGGGGGAAAACCCAGTGGAGTGTAACACCAGTCCACTCCCCAAAACCATACTCTATGGGAACAACTCTTGTGAAGATGAAACCTGTGGATATTCAAGCAACTGCTACTAGAAAACCAGAAAATAAACTTCTTACCATCAAAGTTCTTGTCATCATTAAGTGGTTCAATGGATGTGGTTTTATCCCTGGAAATAGCACTAAATAAGATGGATTATCATATGCTTTGCCATTGCATATTTCTTTATGACTTGTAGCTGAAAGCTCCTAAGTATTGTCCCTCAGTATTAGAATGTGAGCTCCTTGAGAGTATGGATGATGTTTTGATTTTCTTTTCATAAACCCAGGATGAGGCTTTTATACATTTTTCATTCATTCATTCATTCATTCATTCATTCATTCATTCATTCATGCTTTAAAGCCCCATTCAAATGGCACATTGTTCAAGAAGCTGTCCATGATTTCCCACTGTAATGATCTCCACACACTCTGTTTTACCTTTCCTTAGTTACTGGAAAATAAATGACAAAAACCAAAAAGAAAAGCCCCTTTAATTTTGGCAGAGGTGGGAAACTGCTATATAGCAATGTTGTATATATTGTCAGACAGATTTTTGGGAAAGTTCAAAACGTCATCATTTTTGCAGTGGGAAGAGTTGTTTAGCTCATATTTCTTTAATTATATGTGATTTGGAGTATTTTTCATATGGCTGTGGATAGCTTACATTTCTTGCTAATTTCAATTTTTTTGTTCTTGTTGTTTACTTTCCTAGTCAGTACTTTGTGCTTTGCTTGGTCAATTTTAAGGCAACCCTATTTCCACAGGTTCACTTCCCCTCAGTCTCTACCCCTTCCCTCAACCCCTGTTTGACTACCATTGATCTAGGGTTTTTTAAATTAATTTTTAATTTTTAATTTTTTAAAATTTAAAAATTTTTATTTAATTTACGTAATTCTTCCCTTCTTTCCCTCCCTCTCTCAGTTAAGTTGTTAACTCAAAATCCCTCTCTCCTCTCCAAACTTCTTGCTAGTTTTTGTTCCATGATGAAATGTTCCTGTGTTCTACCTTCCCCAAGATAATTTTCTTTCTCATTTGCTACGCAACTTCCTCTCATCATACTGGCTGGAGGTTGAACCTAGGAGCTCCAATTTTCCTTCTCCTGAGGTAGAATATTGTCTACAGAAGCACAATACTTTCTCAGTGGAAGTGTTCTCTTGTGTACCCAACTCCTTAAAGACTGGACCCATTGTAATTTCCCCATTTTTCATTACAGGAGATATCTCTAGCCCTCATGGGAATGATCTGCATTGGCACCTCCTCCCCCAGCGGATGGAGATCTCAACTTTCTTTTCTCATTCAATTCAGTCCTTTGCCAAATAATCCATTCTCCTGTACTCACTTTCCTTGCTGAGACTACAGAAAGTATTTTCTCTTCATTGTTTGTCTACCAATTAAATTGATTAGGACACATCACATATTCCCTTCTATCTTCCATTTTCCTTTTCCCCATATATGTACCCCCCACACACACTGCAATTTAGTCTCACAAAATACATCTATTCATCTGTAGGTAGGCTGCAGGGTTTAAGTTCATAGTTTTCCAGGTCTGTTCCCCTACCTTAACTACTTTAATTTCTCTAAATATTGCTTTCATCATTTGTCCCTAAGGTACCTTTTAAAAAGAAATTTATTAATGGTCCTCTTATTTTTTCTTTAAAAGAAAAAACTCATAATGTCTCCAGTTTCCTTTCCTTTTAATAGTCTTTAAAGATGGGGTTATTTATTACTTATTCTTTCCTTGGTAATTGTGTTTACTTTTCTTATGCTTCTGTTTAGGTGTTTTTAAATTGAATAATCTATACATATCTCTTTTTTTGTAGAGAAAAGATTCAAATGACTTTTTCTTAGTAAATGTTCATCTTTTTTCACTGATAACCAGGCTCATCTTTGCAGGGTATTACATTTTGGTTTGCATTCTGAGTGAGTACCTGTGCTTTTTTGGAACATATAATTCCATTCGTTCTGGTAGGTACAGGACAGTCTTGCGTTACTTGAATTTCCTTTCCTTTATATTTGAAAGCTTTTCTCTTGGTCACTTGTGGAATTTCTTGTATGTCATTGCAGTTGTTAAATTTAATCACTCTATGTCTTGGAGATTGGAACATGGGAATTTTTTAAAGGCCATCTGTGGTTTCTTTCAATTGGTGCTTTGTTTCTGAATTCAGAAGTTCTCAGTAGTTTATCACATTCTTTCTTGCATTTCAGTGTTCGGGTTTTTTGACATCAAGGATTACTCCTTAAGTTGTCTCTATTCATCCCGTCTCTGTGTTCAGTGTGTTTGGCTTGTATAGAAATGATGCGTTCTGTTATTATTCCTGCTTTTTGCTTCTCTTTTTCCAGACTGCCCTCTCATTCTGTCATTCACTATTTTGCTTCCTTTGTGAGGCTCTATGAATTCAAGCTTTTCTGTCACTAATCATTTCTGCTGTGCAGAACTTTTGTCATTTGTTCCTTTGTAATTTCTCTCAAAATTCTGATTTTGCTCTTAACCATCCTAGAATATTCTGGTTCAGTTCCATGCTTTCTTGGGATTCTACAGGATTATGTATTTCATTAGGTTTCAATAGTTTCAATTTCTTTTGTCTCAC
Organism: Phascolarctos cinereus; assembly: GCF_003287225.1. Taxonomy (NCBI): domain Eukaryota; kingdom Metazoa; phylum Chordata; class Mammalia; order Diprotodontia; family Phascolarctidae; genus Phascolarctos; species Phascolarctos cinereus. The sequence continues at coordinate 195,341,664 of NW_027555514.1, read as the reverse complement.
AATATTTAATTAGAGTGGTTTATAATCTCTTAGATGTCTGGGGACTCAACTTCCCTTCCAATTTTACTGTCTTCTGTTGAATTATCTGCTAATTATCTACACTATAGGTTTTTAATTGAATTCTCTTCCTCTTGAGGTTTTTATTGGTTTGAGTCTCCTCCTGCCCCTACTCTGTTATTCTCCTGTTACTTACTTACTGACTCTTCCTCTTTTAATGGTGAGTTTTACTAGGCTGGAACTGAAAGCTGTCTCAGCCTCCTTGTATATTGAGAGCTTAATTTTCACTAGCTTTAGTCTTTACTCCAAGTAACTTCTGGGGAAACAGGATTAGTGGCAGCTGAAATCCAGTGCCCTTTTCTTCACGCCCAGCATACACCTGCATGCTAGCCTGCTGTCCAAATTGCCTTTGTTCTTTAGTTCCCTGTCTGGCAGTGTCTGCCAATTTTTCCAAACTTGGGGGATGTTCTGGGTAACACTTTTCAGTCTTGGGGTTCCTTAAGCTAGGTGCTATCCCAGGAAGCAAGAAACCCAACGTCTCTCCCATAACTCCCCCTCTTCTATAAGTAGCTGGGTAAGGTTGAGGTATGTGGCTTGCTGCAACAGGACACTGAAGGAAGGACAGGAATAGGTATTAGATGAGACTGCAGCAGGAGGAAGATGCCTGAATGGGTTGCAAAGTACAACCCACTGTTGTGGTTTGGTTTGTGTGTCCTGCTGGAACATGGATGGAGGCTGTTGGGAAAGGGCGGCTGAATGAGTACATCAAGGATTAACATTCTCCAGTGTTAATTTGTAAGCCCAATGATGGGCTTCTTGCTCTCTTGTCTGTAAAACATATATAACTGCTTTACCTTTGGTACACAATTCCTCTTTCTTTTGAGGAGGGAGGTTTGGGGAGTTAGTAGGGAATGAAGAACATGTCTCATCCTACCTACTATTGGTTGTGTAAATCCTGGATTTATTCCTTTGAAAACAGTATTCTTGTTAAATTTCATCTTATTAGAGTCAACCAAATGCTCTATCCTGTCAAGATCTTTTTGGATACTGACACTATCATTCCATGCATCAGCTATCCCTTCCCAGCAATGTGTCATCTTCAAATTTGATAAACATGCCATTTCTGCCTTTATACAAGTCACTGTTAAAAGGTTAAACAACACAGGTCCAAACACATCCCTGGGGCCTTCAAATGGACATCTCTTGTCAATTTGACATTTAATCATTAACAATGGCTTTTTCACATTAGCCATTCAACCAGTTCGAAATTGGTCTAACTGTATCATCCATTGTCTAGCCCATGTTTCTCCATATTTATAGTATGAAATATTCCATTAAATGCTTTGCTAAAATCTAGGCAAATTACATGTATTTATTTGTATACGCACATATATATATATAGCATTCTCCTGAGTTTGGTGATACTGTCAAAAAAGAAAATGAGGTTAATCTGGAACGACCTGGAATAAGACTATGTGGACTTTTTATAATCACCACTTACTCTTCTAGATGTTTACTAACCATCTCTTTAATGATCCATTCTAGAATTCACAGGAATAGAAGGCAAGGTTCCTAGTCTATAGCTGAACACAACTTCTCTTCATGTGTCCTTTAATTTTTTAAATTGAGACAATATTTACCCTTTTCCAGTTCTATAGTACCTCTCATATTGTGCATGCTCTTGCAAACATCCCTTCTAATGATCTTTATTACTATCCCAGAATGCAGTTCATCAGGAGTGGGTGATTTGAATTTACAAAAAAAACAATTAGATGACTTCTTACTATCTCTTTACATATTTACTAGAAATAGTAAATACTTTTTTTTTTCCAGGAGAAATATCAGAAGCAAAACAAGACTTAAGAACTCCTGTGTTCTCACTGCTGTCAATTCCCATCCTCTATTTACCCCAAGCTATGGCCCTTTTCCTTCTCCTAAACTCCTTTTCACCTAATACTATGAAAACCCATCACACACATATCGCACCATTCACTCACTCTCTCTCTCTCTCTCTCTCTCTCTCACACACACACACACACACACACACACACACACACACACACATATCCATGAATTCCAGAACTGGCTTTTTGGCTGCCTGCCCCGACAATGAGATGATAATAGTCCGTCGTTTCATGCAAGTTCATGTACATAACTGCTGTAGCTTAAAAGCATGACACTCAGCCTCCAGTAAATGTCATACTGACGGACCACACAGGCTGTCTTTTAAATAGCATAAGCTGATAATCTTGCTTAATTATCTACAAGTCAAAGAGCCAAGGGATCAAACCCTACTCAGCAGTCACAGAATTATCCTGAAGTAGAAAAGTTGCCATGGGCTAAAGATTGTAAATGAATCACAATGATGTCTAGGAAGTTGTTTTGATGGCAACATTTCTTTCACTCTGTTTTTAAGTGTTTTTTACTGATGTGCTTATTAAAAAAAAAAAAGGTGCTGTTATTACCCAACGATTTTTTCCCTCCCCCAGAAAGAAATACAGTCCAGAAATAAGTATACTCAAGAAAAACAAATCATCGGAATCATTTATAGTAAAGGCAAGCTTGTGTATAAAGCCTAACAGTGGGATAAAGTAGACTACCAACTCTGGTATCCCAGAGGTCAACTGATACCTGGTTGTGGTTTTGCAACTTCAGTGTTACTCTGTCTTTAAAACTAATTAACCTATGTGACTATGAATATGATAGTTAAATAACTAGCATTAAAAACACAGAAAGAGATGAATAAGCTCAATACTAAATAGTGACAAATGAGTTAGGAGAGGTATGGTGGATCTAATCCAGGGCTACATTTGACACATCAGCGCCAAGTGGAAATAGACAACACAAATAGTCAAAATAAAAAGACCTAATCAAGTTGACAAATGACATATTTTTGACAATTCCTGAATTTTAATATATTATGTTCTTCCATGCCCTGGAATCCTGCTGAAATAACTGGTCTTCAAGCTTGCCTTAGCCTCTTAAATCTTGGTGTATCACAGATAAAATGGTATCAATTTAATCTGACTTTCTGGTCTCCACTTAACCTTTCCAAGGTGGAAATTACTCTTTCTTCTTCCACTAGAGGTTTACTTAATGAGAAGTTGGCCTTACTTGGGCATAAATTAATACTAGTGTTATACCTTTGAGTACAAGGTCTTCCATAGAAGACAGTGACAAAAGCCATACTTTAAAAAAAAATTAACATTACTATACATTTTAAAACTAAAATGAGTAAGTATAGAGAAAAGTTTACATTCAGAGTGAGAATGGAATGGGCCAAACATTACTCCCTACATGTATTAAGCGTGTCTCTGAACTTGTTCCATGTTATAGGATGCTGGAAGAACTGTTTTGATCCTTGGTGTTGGCTGGTTTTGCTTAACTTTCACTTTTTCTCTCTTCCAGTCTAGATTTCTAGAGAACTATTCAATACAACAAATAATGGTTTTGAAAGAAAAAAGGGAAAAAAGCCCAAAAAATCAACAAAACTAATCAATATAGGCATACCTCATTTTATTGTGCTTTGTTTTATTGAATAATAAAATTGCACTTCGAAGATACTGCATTGTTTTTTGTTTTGTTTTGTTTTTACAAATTTAAGGTTTGTGGTAACCTTGCATCAAGCCAAGTCTATAGATGCCATTTTTCTAATAGCATGTGCTCACATGTCTCTCTGTTACACTGTGGTAATTCTCATAACATTTCAAACTTTTCATTATTATTATATCTGTTATGGGGCTCTATTGTCAGTGATTTTTGATATTACTATTGTAATTGTTTTGGAGGACCATGAACTGCACCCATACAAGATGATGAACTTAATAAATGTTATGTATGTTCTGATTCTTCCACTGATTGGCCATTTCCCCATCTCTGTCCCTGTCTTTAGGCCTCCCTATTCCCTGAGACACAACAATATCGAAAGCAAGCCAATTAATAACCCTACAATGGCATCTAAGTGTTCAAGTGAAAGGAAGAGTCAATTGATGGGGCAAAGTTCATTACTGTCTCATTTTAAGAAACTGCCACAGCCATCCCAACCTTCAGCAACCACCACTCCAATTGGTCAGCGGCCATCAACATATAGGCAAGACCCTCTACCAAGATTATGATTCACTAAAAGCTCAGATGATGGTTAGCGTTTGTAGCAATAAAGTATTTTTAAATTAAGGTATGTATGTTGGTTTTTTAAAGATATAATACTATTGCACACTTAACAGACTACAGTACAGTGTAAACATAACTTGTATACGCACTGGGAACCCCTAAAATTCATGTGACTTGCTTCATTGTTTGTTCATGTGTTTGACTACTTATATTTTGGAGAGTGGCTTTTGGTCTTCGATACATACATCTGTTAGCCCTTTCTGAGAAATCTAATACAAAGGGTTTTTTCCCCCATTTAACTATTTTCCTTCTTATTCTAGGTGCACTAATTTTATTTGTGCAGAAGCTTTGCAATTTCAAAGGTGACTTTTATCTTTTGTAATTGCCTCAATCTCTTATTTGGTAAAGTATACATCTCTACCCACAGCTTTGAAAGGTATGTGATGTACTTTTTGTCTAATTTTTCTAACATATTGATCTTTAATATTAAAGTCATGTAAAAATAAAGAAATCTATTTTGAATTTATTGTAAACTATGGCATAAAGTTGGCCTAATGTCTGCCAGACTGTTTTACAGTTTTCCCAAGAGATTTTTTCAAATAGGAATTTTTTTCCTAAGTAATTTATGTTTTCTGTTTTATCAAACATTAGGTTACTGAGTTACGTTATTTGCCTAGTCTGTACCACCGATCTACTTCTCTATTTTTAAACCAATGTCAAGTGGTTTTGATGATTGCTACTTTATAATATAGTGTTATTCCTCTGAAAGTGCTACTCCCTATTCATTGTTACCTTTTTTCATTATTTCCCTTGATATTCTAGATCTTCTGTTTTGCCAAATGAACTTTATTATTTTATTGAATTCTGTAAAATATTCTCACAGTAGTTTGATTCGCCATTGATAGGTGAAGTATTAAAACTGTAAATTAACTTTGGTCATATTGTCATTTTTATCATATTGACGTGTCCTAGTAATGAGCTATTCCTCAAGCTATTTAAGTTGTTTTTTTGTTTTGTTTTGTTTTGTTTTTGTTTTTTAAAAGGCAATTGGGGTTAAGTTACTTGCCCACTGTCACACAGCTAGTGTCAAGTGTTTGGTCTGAGGCTGGATTTGAACTAAGGTCCTCCTGACTTCAGGGCTGGTGCTCTACCCACTGCACCACCTACCTGCCCCAGTTGTTCCTTATTTCTTAGGGAACACTTTGTAATCGAACCTGTATAAGTATTTTATGCGCTGTGGTAAATTGCTTCCCATATTTCAGAAACACTTGGAATGAGAAGTCCCTTTTTATTTTGTTGCTGTTGTCAGTACTATTTATTGTTGCAAAAAAACCATCATATCCTTAGCAAATAGGAATAGTTTTATCTCCTTTTTACAAGTAGTTATACTTTTAATTTCTTTCTCATTTTAGGGCAACAGTCAACATTTCTAGAGTATGAAATAAAAGCAAGGTGAACAGGTATCCTTAGTGTACCCCTGTACTTGTTGGGAAAGGTTCTATTACATCCCAGTGTATATGACGATTGCTTTTGGTTTTGGACGGATACTTATGATATTTTTAAAAGTCCTTGTATGCTCTGCCTATACTTTGCAGATTTTATTTTTAATAGAAGTGTTTTAGTTTTCAAGGACTTTTTCTTCAATTATGGAGATAAACATGTAGGGCAGGGAAGTTCTGGCTTTGAATATGATTAATTACATTGATTTCCAAACGTTAAACAATCTTTATATTCCTGGTATAAATCCAACTTGGTCATAATGGAATGATTTCTTGGATTAATTGTTGTAGTTTTATTTTGGACAAGATTTTATTTATAATTTCAAAATCAAATTAATGATATAAGGTCTTCATTGTTTTATTTTATATTAGGATTATATCTGTCTTATAAAAATGAATTTAGTATATACTCTTAATTCTAGAGAATAATTTGTGTAGTATTGGAATCAATTTTTTAAAAAATTTCATCAAATTCTCCATCATGATCAGGAATCCCAACCTCCTTGCCTTGGAAGTTCCTTTAAGGCTAGGTCTATTGTCTTCTCTGAGATTGGATGATTTACAACCTCTATTTGCCCTTGTGCTAATTTTTATATTTTATATTTTTGAAGCCATTCCACTTTTTTTTTTGCATTCTCAGTCTTGCTGGCATATAATTGTCTCTTCAGAACTAGCAGATTTTGCTAATTTTTATTTCTTCTGATTTTGTTGCAATTTCCCCCTATTTGCTATATTATTGATTTGATTTTTAAAACTCTTCTTTTTATTCAGGTTGGCTAAAGTTCTATCTATTTTGTTAGTCTTTTCAATGAGCTAGCTTTTAATTTTTATCACTCCTACAGTTTTTTGGTATCTAATTTATTTCTCCAATTTTCAATATCTTCTCTTTTGTGCTTATGTTGGGTTTATTTACTTTAATATTCAGTTAATCAATCCTTGACATTTTTATTTTGTTAAGTATGATTTAGGGATCTAAATTTCTCCGAAGGACTGTATTAGCTGCATCCCAGAAATTCTGGTATGTCATTTCACCATTATCATTTTCTTTTACATAATCACTCTTTGTTTCTATAATTTGTTCTTTGATCGACTCATTACTTAGGATTCTGTTGTTAAGTCTACAGATAAGTCTGTGTCTTTTGCTTGTGGTCTCTGAACTGATTATATTTTTATTGCACTATGGTCTGACTTAACATTTGTTTGTAATATCTCTGTACCCTAATAAATGGTCAATTTTTATAAAGATTCCTTGTGGTTTTGAGAAATATGCTTATTTGGCAGCAGTCTCATTTAGAACACATTTTAAATCTTTCAGCTCTATCTTCTGTAGCAATTTGTTCAATTCTATATTTTTCCTTCTGTTGGCTTTCTGTTATGTTTGTTGAAAACTGGGAGAGGGGCATTAAAGCCTACTATTATTGTATTATTCTCTAAGTCTTCTCAAAATTCAGTTATTTTGTACTTTATGAATTTAGATACTAAGGTATTTGGCACATACAAGTTCAATATTGTTATAGCTATGGTCCTTTCAGCAAATGCAGTTTTTGTTTATCTTTTTATGTTGTCAATTTTTGTTTTTGCTTTATCAGATAGCATAATAGCAATTTCTGCTTTTTAGGATTCACCTAATGCAAACTAAATTTTGTTCCAGTCCCTTATTTTTATTTTGTGCAGAGTTGTTTTTTGTAAAAGTGTATTTCTTGGAAGCAACAGATTGTAGGGTTTTGTTTGTTTGCTTGCTTGTTTGTTTAGCTCCAATCTGTCACTTTTTCCATTTTATTGGATTTTTTAACCCATTCACATTTAAAGTATAGTTAAGTTTATGTTTTCCAACATTCATCTCTAATGTTGTTTTCTTTCTAAATTAAGACTTTTTGTTCTCTTTCCTCTGTAAAGATAGCATGTTATCTCTTCTTTTTTTTTTGCTTAATTTACCTTAAGGGAACTCTGTTCCCACAGACTGAATTCTCCTCACCCTAAACTCCTTCTCCTATTTGTCACCTCTTTAACTAATTTTGAATTTTACTTAATATACTATTTCAGTTTTCTTTCTTTTATTTAAATATGTAATTCTTCCCCTTTTCCTTTCATTTAATTAAAATCTCTTTTCTTCTCCTCCTCTTTAACTTTTTTTGTCTGTTAGATTTTAGAAAAATGTCTGCATCCTCCTGTGTCCTAGAATGTGTGATCCATCACTACCCTCTTCCTCTCTCTACCCCAAACCACCATGCCTTACCACCTTTCTGATTATCAGTGGCCCCCATGAGCTCTGATTACCTTTCTCCTGAGTCAGGATGCTGTCCACAGAGGCAAAATATTCCTAAGAAGTAGGGATCAAATTCCTGTAGATTATATATTAAATTTTAAAATCCCTATGCCCCACTTACAGAATATTTCCTTCCCCACCCCCATTCCCCCCAAGTGTCCTTTCAACAGCATTCCCTACTACCAGTGAATTGAGATTTCCACCTTCTTCTCTCAGTTACGATCCTTTTCTCTGACACCTCACCTATTTCCCCACATACAGCCCTTAATAGTCCCAAGAGACCACAGGAGTTATTTTCCCTTCATTTTTTCCCACTGACTTGATTAGAGCACATCACACAACTCTTCTATCTTCTTCCTTCCCTCTCCTTTTTATACAATTCACACATTCTGCCACTTAGAAATACTGATTCACCTGTAAATGATGCAGTGTGGTGAGTTTCGGTCCATGAAATTTCAGGTCTGTTACTCCAACTATTTGTTCCACTTATGTTCCACTTTTTCCCTTTTCTCCTTATGTACTTTTAGGAAGAAATCTCTTAATGGTTCCTGTGGTTATTTTTAATCCCATAGGTATTTTTCTCTTTCTGTTTTTTTGGAAGAAGGGAATTTATTACTTGCACTTTCTTTGGTTATTGTATGGTTTTGTCAATCTTGTGTTTTTATTACCTGAGTTGCTTGCAAATAATTTGTTCATGTCTTGGGTTTTATTTATTTTAAAAATCCTTCAAATGATTATCCTTTATTGATCAATCGTATTTTTTAATTGACGTTTAGGCTCCACTATTCAGGATAATTGATGTTTCGGCTCAAGTTCATACCACTCTGAGTTGCATCTTAAGTTCCTTTGCTTTTTTAAAACAAATTATTCCATTCCCTTATGTGGTTTGTGTTGGGCACAGATTAGCACTGTACCATTTGAACTTTTTTTTTTAAGGTCTTTCTCTTGGTCACTTACAGAACTTGCTCTTAGTCATTCAAATTGTTAACGTTTGCAGTATGGGTTTTTAATTTTTTTTATCCTCCGGGAAAGAACTCTGAATTCTTTTAATTGATACTTTGTTTTCTGTGTTCATAAGTTCTGGGTTGTTTTCTTACATTATTTCATGCATTACACAAGTCAGGGTTGGGTTTTTTTGTTTGTTTGCTTGTTTTTACTTTTCTTCTGGTAGATGTATCTTTAAGTTGTTTCTACACACTCTGTATTTAATGTCAATAAGTTTTTCTTGTATACAGATTATCTGTTCTTTTAATGGTATAGCTTTTTGCTTCTCCTTTCAGAATGTCCTTCACTTCTGTGTATTTGCATTTCCAAAGTTTTTTTTTTCTCTTCTGTTTCTTTAGAGACTATCAAGTTTTTCTATTCTGCCAACTTTTTGTGGGCAGGTCATAAATTCCACTCTTACAATTCTTGTTTCTTTCTTGAACCAAATAGAAATATCCTGCTGAGGTACCATGCTCTTTGGGAAATGCACAGGATCCTCTACATCCTTAGGTATTGATTCATTTCCATTTTTCTTGCAATATTTATACAGAGATGTTTATTAAAATGTCCTAAATGGCATCTTTCCTTCTCTTATTAACGTCTTCCTTGTTGATTTATTTACTTGTGCCCAAGGTTTTTAACTTACTTTTTTGGGGGGCAGCTAGGTGGCACAGTGGATAGAACACTGGCCTTGGAGTCAGGAGGACCTGAGTTCAAATCCAGCCTCAGACCAAACACTTGACACTTACTAGCTGTGTGACCCTAGGCAAGTCACTTAACCCTACTTGCCTAAAAATTAAAAAAAACCACCTCACTTTTTTTTCTTCCTGAGTCTTAAAAATTTCAGTCATTTTTTCCTTTCAATCTCCTATTGCTCCCCATTTTGATGGTGGATTCCTCTAAGGGCTGGATCTCAAAACTGTCCCAGCCTCCTCTCACACTGGGGATTCACTTTTTGTCAGCCACGGTCCTTGTCTCCAGTGATAGTACTAGGCCCCACTGGATGGCAGACCCTAGTCCTTCAGTCCTGGTGGAGTCCTACTCTCCTCACATCCTCTCTTCTGCCCATACACACATATACACATCCGCATGCACGCACACACACACACACACTGGTGCCCTGCCCCAATACACTGCATTCTTAAATTCTCTGGCTGAGCAGTGCAGCTGCTGTCCCAGAGACTGCTTCTGCTTTCCTATACCTTTACCTCCTCTAAACCAGGTGCAGGAAGATGTGTATGGCAAAGAACTGAGTTTTGTTGTTTACTATCACAGAACAGTGTCATGAGGGCAGGGCCAGTGTGTGCGGGCAGAGACTGTATCAGCAGGAAAATAACTGCCAAATGGATCCCACAGCACAACTCCATGGGTCTTTGTGCAGCCCTGCCAGAATCTAGGGGCCAGAGGTGAAGAGGGTGCTGGGTAGACATGATGAGGATTAGCCTTCTTTACTGTTAATTCATCAGGCTGTTATTTCTGAGGGGTTCTTGATATCTAAGTCTGTGGAGAAAGCTACAATTATTTTACCTCTTGTGTATTATAGTTTTACAGCATTTTGAGAGGTCATGAGAATCACAGAAAAGGTCACTTAGTCTTCCATCTTTTTGGTCATTTGACCTTTTTCTCATAAAAATCCCAGATGTTATAGCAGAAAGGCACCTTAGAGGTCATCTAGCCTAACACTTCATTTTTACATTCAAGCAAACTATGTCCCACTGAGGATAAGTCCCTTGCCCAAAGTCACAGAGATATTAACTGACAGAGACTGGACACAGAATTCAGATCCTCTGACTCTTTGTTGGAATGGAAGGCTCATCAGGCAGGAGTTAGGATATAATCACAAATAACTGATGTTAAATCCAAAGCCAATTACAAAACATTTTTAAAAGTAAAATGAAATAAAAGGAAACCTTTTCAGCAACTGAGCTCTGTAGTCTCTGAAATTAACTAAGAAACTCTAACCCACCGTTTAACAAATTTTTTTTTTGGCAACTCGGTTAAAAAACAAGACTTTCAAACTGTAGCAATTACTATGTGAAAATTATAAAAATCTTTACTTGAAAAGGGAAAAAATACACAGAAAGAGATCACCTTGTGAAACTATGTCACTGAATAGATTACATTAATGCCATAAAGAATTCTCTCTAGCTTTACTTAATTCCACTGCTGGTGCTGGCTTGACAAGCACAGCAGGCCATGACTTATAATCTGAACATGCTGGCTGGCACGCACCACAGCACATCTGGACCTTGTTAGACAACCTTTAACTTTGTTTTCTTGTATTGGCCCTCCCTCTCTCTGAAAAAGCTTCCCCAATGACTCTTTGCTATGAATGAGTCAGAGAAACAAACTACTGGGGGGGGGAAGTAAATTGGGACCACATTAGATAATGACTGCCACTTTTTAAATCCCTTCCCCACCTCCATCTCATGATGGCAATGGCCCCACGTGAATGCCAACGACCAATCAAGATTCAGCTGTTCCATTTAGTGGAAAGTCTACTCCAAGTTAATTCTGTGTTAGGATTCTGTAAGGAAATCGTCTCTAGATTGAGGCACATTCTTGCAATTCAAGTCTAGGAGCTTTAAATTAAAACAACATTGATGCCATATCCTCTTTCCAAAAGGCCTCTCCCTCATCCAAGCTTTAAATACATGCTCTTAGAGAAATTAAAGAACCAAAATGTCTTTGGCAGAACTCTCTTTCCTTTGCTCTCATATAAACCCAGATGTATTGTGAGTGGGTAGGATTGTGAATCCATGCACGAGAGAGAGGAAAAAAGCACAATCTGGAGGAATCATCACAGTTTTCCTCAGAAATGCTCCATCTTCATCCTTAAATGGATAATATTGTAGGATTTTTGGGACATTTTCATATAGTGGTTATGTATGAATTTGGAATCCATCGACAATTACCATGTAATTAAATTTAGAATTTTGTGGGTAAATTGGTTTGTTTCTTGTCCAATTACAAAAGTTCCTCTAGAAATCCTTCCTTCTTTCAAACTTCTCTATTACTCTCAAGGACACCACCTTCCAGTAACTCAGGTTCATGACATAATAGTCATCCATGACTCTTTACCCTCTCACTCCCCATATCCAATCTGTTTCCAATCCCCATTGGTTTTACCTTCATCACATATCTAGGATATTGCTTTTCACTCCTCTGATACTGTCGCCTCTTAGATGCAGGCCTCATCTCCTCACGCCTAGACTGCCCCAACAGCATACAGCTAAGTCTCACTGCTTCAGTCTCTCCCCATTCTGGTCCATTCCCCAATCACCTGTCAAAGTGATCTTCCTAAACCACAGATCTGACCATTTTACTCCCACCAGTCCCAATCAATAAATTCTCTTGGCTTCTTACCACCACCAGTACCAAATATTAAATACCCTCTTTGTCACTTAAAACTCTTTATAACCTGGCCCAATACTCCCTTTCAGTTTTATTACAATTTACTAATCTCCACGTACTCTACAATATTTTGACAGAGACCTCCTTGCAGCTCTCTATATAAGGTACTCCATCTCCCAACTTTGGGCATTTTCATTGGCTGTTCCTCATGCCTGGAATGTTCTACTTCTTCATCTCTACCCTGTCTTGCATGTCCCAGCTAAAATCCCATGTTCTACAAGAAACCTTTCTTGATCTTCCTTAATGCCAGTACTTTCTCTCTGAGATCTTCTCCAATTTGTCATATATAGTACATAGTAAGTGCTAATAAATGCTTGTTGACTGGTGATTTGAGACTACATACAAGGGTAGTTCATTTGTTATGCCTTGCTCTTATTTCATGAGAACAACCTCCTTTTCTAGTCATCTTTTTTTTTTTTGCTTTACTATGTTTCTTATTCTTTATACCACAGTCACTTTCTGTTATTTGATACTGCCTCCCTCACAAATGAGAATCTTCCTTTTCAGCAAAGAAAAATAGTGAAGCAAAATAGATAAAAACAGGAAGCATATGCAACATTCTTCTCATGCACCTTTTTAGTGACACTTTAAAATGTCCCCTAAAAGCTAATGGAAATACATGGCAAAAGAAATAGGCTTGATGTTTGTTTCACAAGTATCCTAAAATCAGATAATTCTACTTATTGCTAAAGACAATCTTACGATACTAAAATTTTCCTTGTACTTAAATGAATCCTATGAGTTGTATATGCCATTTTGTGAAAAACGGACATCGTTGGGGACTCTTTCAGGTATAGGTTATAGAATTATAAAGTAAACTTTTGAGCACATTTAATATTGATCTGCAAAATGGAAAAATAAATTTATAGTGCAAATATTCCATATTTATTCAGGTAAATGTTAAATGTTAAACTGAAAAACACAACTGTTTGATCACTGGTATCCCCCTACAATGGAAGAAGAAAAAACTCCTCTGGAAAAAGCTTTCTGCCTCTAATTGTTTCAAGTGGAATGACACAGCCAACAAGACAAAAAAGTAATGCAATTAGAAAAGGGTAGGGGACAATGATACAGAAGAGGACAGAGTACAAAGTGGTGGTAGGAGAATGGCCAAAGATCTCAGGTCTACCTCTGTCCTTTAAAATGGGTATCTTTTGGCTCTTTGATGTTTGCAGGTAGAAGGTTTTAGACAAACACTGGGCACAAAATTTTGGAAGGAATGATGTTAGAGTTGGGCTAAATATTGCCCATTCCTTTACTATTCCAAAATCTACCTAATCCATAAGAACTATAAATCCTTTTACAATAAAGTCCTCTTCATGCCTGAAGTTGCTAGATGTGAATCTTAATCTTTTTTGTGTCTTGGACCTTTTCTGATAGTCCAGTGATGCCTCTGGACTACTTTTCAGAATGTTTTAAAATTCACAAAATAAAATACACAGGCTTACAAAGGAAGTCAATTATATTGGAATATAGTTGAAAATATTTTTAAAACAAGTTCATGAATCTCAGGTTAAGGGTCTCCGCTCTACAGTAAACAGATAAGGCATCACCTTTTTTTTTTCTTTTCTTAATCCAGCAGTAGCACAAAACATACTGAAGTAGGTACCTGGGGACATAAGAGATTTGCAATAAAGATGAGCTCATTTACTTACAAAGGCCAACTCGGTATATGTAATTAGAAATGTAATGTAATTACAAATGAACCATTTAAGACAATACATGGCACTTTAAACCATAAAGCAGAGGAGAGGGAAGGGAAGGAAGGAGGGGAAGGAATAGAAGGAAAGGAAGGAAGGGGAGGAAGGGAAGGAGGAAGGGAAGAAGGAAGGGAGGAAGGAAGGAAATATTCTGCAGTGAAATGTAGACAGATCTAGAGTGCCCTTCCTAACTTGGTTCCCACTGTTCATTTAATCATACCTGCTGTTTCAATTGCTGCACCAGACGATCCTTCTCACGTTTCAATGCAGCTACCTCATCTTGGGTCTTCTTCTTGGAGGAGGAAAGCTCCAAAAGAGCTATGTTGGCATCTTTTTCACTGATGGCAGCGAGGAGAGCTTCCTGCCTACAGAAGAAAGTACAGAGGCTATTAGTACGCTGAACAGCACAAGATTTTTTTCTCCCCCAAATTAGTCTATCATTTGGAATAGTTGCAAAACTGTCACTTGAATGTGCTGGGCCTTAAGCAAGCCCTATTTTGCATCATATATTACATCAAAATCTATTCCTGATAAGTTACATTCTGTGACTCTGTGTGCCAACACATATGCACTTACCAGTCCCAGTGATCAAAGTGGTCTTCCTAGTGTAGAAATAAAAAGACCACATTGTTTCACTGCTCAAAACTTCAACGTTTTTTTACTGCATACCACATAAAGATCAAATTCCTCAGGCTGGCATTCAAGGTGCTCCACAATCTGACTTCATCTATAACTCAGAATACTTTCCCTAGGTCTACACAGTTTGTCATTGTAAAACGAAGTACTCATGGTTTGGGGAACAGTTCTTTGCTTTCTTATTTCTATATCTTTGTGAATGATTCTCCTTGAATACAGAATGCCTTTTCCTTCCCATCCCCATCCTATCCGTCCATCAGACAACTTAAGTGCAAACTAAAATGACACCTCTTTCAAGAACCTTCCTCTATCTACAAAATTAGAGCTGGAGGAGACCTCGGTGGTTACCTAGTTCAATCAATACCAAATACAAATCTAAGAATTTATTTGATGAACACTTATAATATTTATTTGTATAATATAAATGTTTATTTATATAACATGACTACCAAGTAGTCATTAAAGTTCTGTTCAAATACCTCCAATAAGGGGGAATTCACCACTTTCTAATGCAAGACAACTCTCTTACAATTTTTTTTCTGACACCAAGCCGAAATAAGCCTTAAGCACCTCCTAGAACTAATTAGATAGGGGAACTTCTCTGTCTCAGAACACCTTAATTTTTTGTATGTTCACCTATTCTAACACGTATTGTTTTTTATGTACATGTCTTATTTCTTCTCATATTCCACAAATTATAAGCATCTTGAGGGCAGGACCTTTATTTTATTTTTTCCTTTCTACCAGCACTTACAATATTGCATATGTTAGGATTTAAATGAAATCGTCCTTTCAAATAAAGTTGATATTTCTGGATAAGGATATAAAGAACTAGCTTTCCTAACATCCTTAACTGGTTAACAAAAACACATTATACCATATTTAATGTCATAGAAATAACGTTTATTCATGCAAAGTAGGCAAGACTGGAAATAGACTGTCTTTCAAAAGAGCTACTGCTGCTAAGTCTCATATTCTACCTCATAATATTGATAAATACGAAATTACTACCTTGGGCAAATAACATTATAGAGTATTAGTTATGATGACTTAAATATGTTACAGCAAAATGACATTTTCTAGGTCAGGGTAATATCTGGAACACCTGTAATGGAGAAACTCATTTGTACCGAACTACACGGAAGCAGATAAAGATGACACACTGATGATATTAAGACAGGGGTGTGGAACCTGCAGCCTGGAGGGCACATGTGGCCTTCTAGGACCTTGAGTGTGGCCTTTTGGCTGAGTCCAAGTTTTACAGAACAAATCCTTTTATTAAGGGCCTTTTATTAAGGCCGCAAGTTCCCCACTCCTATATTAATAGCCCTAAATATTATTTTAAAAAATACAGAGAAGAAAATGATAGATGGTGAACAAGTTAATGGGAAGCCAACAAGAGGGTCTCTTGCCTTCAACATCAAGGATGCTATTGTCTTTAATCAATAATCTGCAATAGGGGCAGCTAGGTGGCACAGTGGATAGAGCACCGGCCCTGAAGTCAGGAGGATCTGAGTTCAAATCTAGCCTCACACCAAACACTTAACACTTACTAGCTGTGTGACCCTGGGCAAGTCACTTTACCCCAATTGCCTAAAACAAACAAACAAAAATCTGAAATAAATAATAGTTACTAATGCTTTGGAGCTCAAGGCATAACTGAACTGAGAAAGTAATACCTCCATAGTAGGAAATATAGAACCTAAACTAATAGTTTTAGGTGTAACTGGGCTTGAAAGGTTTAATTAAATTAAATTTTTTGGCAAAATAAACACTGTTACCTATTTATCTCTACCCACATATCTCATTCCAGTGAAAGCATTCTGCAGCTGCCTGAGTAAAGATGCAGTATGGCATGAGGGTCCCAGGTAATCCTCAATACTTAGTGGAAAAATTACAAGACAAATTGTAAACAGAGGTAAATAGAAGTTAGAAAAATATTATTCTTTCTTGAGGTATTAAATGCTAATCTTTCCTCCATTGATACAAATAAATCTACAGCTTGTGGGTTTTTTTTAATTTTTAATTTAAACATCAAATAAAATGAGCATTTCCATATACAAAGTAGAACAAAAAAGTGGACTAGACATGACTGTCCATGAAACTGAATCTCTGTCACACAGAAACTGTTCCTTTTAAGAAATTCAGCATGTAACAACTTTCAAAGCTATCTGGCTAAATTTGTGTTTTTTTCTGACTTTCCTTCCATTATCTTCTCTGCATTTAAAAAAATACTTAAAGACCCTCTTTTTTATTGGAAGAAAGGGAGCCCTATCATTAGTTCCCCTTTCCCTCCTACCCTGATACACAATTAAAGCAAAATAAAATCCCTGTAACAAATAACACATAGTCTGAGCAAAACAAAATTCCACCTTGGGCATGTCAAAAATGTATGTCTCATTATGTACCTTGAGTTTAATTCTCTTCTATCAGAAAGTACGTAGCAGCATGATTTATCATCAGTCCTTTGGAATCATGGTTGGTCATTGTACTGATCAGTTATTAAGACTTTCAGCGTTTCGGTATTTACAACATTGTTGCATAAATTGTTTTCTTGGTTCTGATAACTTTAATTTATATTAATTCTTATAAGTCCTCCCTGGTTTTTCTTTCATCATTCTTAGGGGACAATAACAGTCTTTTCCATGCATATTTCATAGTTCAACAGTTCTTGAGTTGATGGGCACCCCTTTATTTTACAGTTCTTTTCTACCAGAAAAAAGCTGCTATAAAACATTTTTGGGCATATGGGTCCTTTCCCTCTTTTTTTGAGGTAAAGGCTTAGCAGTGTTATCATTAGGTTGAAGTGTATGCAGTTGAGTGACTTCTGGTGTGCAGTGTAAAACTGCTTTCCAGAATGGCTGAATCTATTCACAGCAATACCAACACTGCATCAGTGTGCCTGTTATCTTGCACTCTTCCAATAATTTTAATTTTTCCTTTTTGGTCATCTTTGCCAATCTGATGTATGAGAGGTAGAACCCTAAGTTGTTTTAATTTGCCTTTTTCAAATTATTAGTAATTTGGAGAATTATTCATAAGGTCATTGATGCCTTGGATTTCTTCCTCTGAAACCTTCATAATCATATCTTTTGACTAATTATCTACTGGAAAATGACTCTTGTTTATTGTATATTAATCAGTTCCTTACAAATCTTAGAAAAGAGACCTTTCTCAGAGTAACTTGCTGCAAAGATTTTTCCTAGTTATTCATATCCTTCTAATTTTAACTGTATTAGTTTTGTTTGTGAAAAACCTTTTCAATTTTATGCAATTAAAATTGTCCATTTTGTCTTCTGTGATTCTCTTCATACTTTGGTCATGAACTTTTCCCTCATTTATGGTGGTGAAAGCATTTCGTTCTTTGCTCTTCTAAATTCATTATTATGTGACTTTTTATATCTAGCCCACTTATGTATTTAGCATTCATTGTGGTATATGGGGATAAGATGTTCTAAATCTAATTTCTGTCACTGTTTTCCAGTTTTCCCAGCTGTTTTTGTCAAATGAGTCCTTACTGCAGTAGCTGGGGTCTTTGGGTTTATTTAACACTGTTATTATGTTTGTTTCTGTACATTTCGTATCTAATCTGTTTCACTGATCAACATGTCTTATTTTTTTCCCCCAGTACTAAATTGTTTTTATGGTTATTGCTCTGCAGCATTCATTTCTGGTACTGCTAGCCAACCTTAACTCCCTATTTTTTTTCATTGTTTCTCTTGAGAATCTTGACCTTTTAGTTGATCTTCATATACTATGAAACAGATCCCTCGTGGCTTGTAAAGGCTTTTTATGATCCAGATTGGAAAAGGAAAAAGAAAGCCAGACTCAAAAAAGAAGAAAACAGAAGATACTAGCAAAATGACCAGAAGTAAAATGAACAGGTTGAAAGATACTCTTTAATAGTAAATATTTTTAAAGCCATCATTAAGAAGATGAATCTGACTCTATGAAAACTAGAAAGCTAGCCTAAGCTTCTGAACTGAGAAAAATGCTGGATTTTTAAAAAGCACTGTTCCAGCTGAAATTTGCTTCTGTTTTTTGTTAAGATAATTATGTTTTAACAGTAGTCACGCAGAAGTTTTCTAAACCACGAACTGGATGACTACTGTTAGAATATACTGACGAGAGATATTCTGCAACTTTCAGGGCCCTGAGGGATCAATTCCCAAAACTGCTGAAAAAAGGAAGATACTTCAAATGCTTAGGAAAATGTCAGGGACATTAGTATTACCTATACCCCAAACATGATAAAGAAAAGTAACTAACAACAAATATGCTTACTTTCCCATCTCTCCAAAATCTATATAAGAATAATCTACCCATATTTTGAGAATATTTTTGATTAAGTATGAAATAGGAACAGGCAAGAACTTGCATGTTATATTCTACAGCAGATCACATCATTATAGGAAGATAATTGGCTGGAAAGGTATGCAGTGCCTGTTGTGCTAGCTGTTTGTTAACTTTTAAAAAAATCATCTGATTTGGCAGAATAAAATATCAACTTAAAGATTTTCTTCTAATAAGCTCTCTCTTAAAGATTAGTTAAAATCAAATAAGATATAGAATAGATTAGACAATCAAAAGCCAGAAGCAACTGAAAATAATAACCTAGTATAGGTTTTTTAAATCTAGTGATATAATCATGCAATTTTTGCTACTGACTATTTAGATTCATTATCTTTGCAAGAGATGGCATTTCTACATACAAACAATCTTTAAATTATGCTGAAAACCATCAACTTGAATAGTTATTAGTTATGTTCAAAAGTTATGGATTATGCTGAAAAACAATCAAGTTGAACTTCTTTTCTTATGTAACTAGCTACACCTTTGCATAGACTCAGGTGACTGGTTAGCATTTCAGAGTAATATGATATGACAAGTCCACTTAACAACAAAAGTACACCACTGAGGAAAAACATTCAGATTCTATAATGATTTACTTAAGAAAGTCTACCTTTTAATTCTATAAACTAAGTGGGTTCGTTTTAAGAGCACCAAAGATCAAGATGACAAGAAAAACACATACAGCACACTGAGGACAATGTTTTGGGAATGATCAAATCTTAAGAGGATATTGGTTAGCAGCAAGAAGGGAGAGTTAAGATGATGGAGTCAGAGAAAGCAGGCTTGCCTAGCTCTCTACTAAATCTCCTCCCCAAAGATATAAAAAATACACCAGATCAAATTCTGATCAGGAAGCCAAGAGAAAGTCATAGTAAGTCACTTTTCCAGACCAGAGCACTTTAGGGAGAAGACAGAGTGGTCTGCAGAAACTGGGGATGGCAGTAGCATGGTGCACTTCAGCTGCTAAGCTAAGGCTAAGAGGGCTGAGCTAAGACACCAGAGCAAAAAGCAGGGAGGCAGAGCGCTCAAACTAGGGCACAGCACAAGAATGGATGGCATCTGGAAAGTCTGTTGCCCACTACTCAGTTCAAGATCACAAATCCAGGGTGAAAAGGAGCAGTCATAGTATGGGTCTCAACTGTGTAGTGAGATAATTTGAATTTTAAAAAAATTAGCAGAATCAACAATGAAAAGCCATAATTCACAACCAACAAAGAAAAAAAAACACAATTAGTAGGAACTACTTTGCCAAATTATATCACAATAAAACAGATGAATATTTACAAGAAAACTAACTGTCCAGATTAACAGAACAGGAAATAAAATACTCAAATAACCCTATCTTAACAAAATAAATTAAATAAACCATAAATGAACTCCTAAAGAAAAAAAAAACAATCCAGGACCTGATGGATTTACAAGTGAATTCAATCAAACATTAAAAGATCAATTAATTCCAGTACTACAGCAAATGTTTTTAACAATGAGTAAAGAAGGGGTCTTACCAAATTCTTTCTATGACACAAATATGGTTTAGATGGCTAAAGCAAGAAGAGTCAAAATAAAGAAAAAAAAAGCTATAGATCTATCTGTAATGAGATTATAGCAATACATTACAAAGATCAAACACTATGACAAAGCTGGATTTATACCAGGAATGGAAGGTGGTTCAAAATTATGATAACTATAAATATAATTGATCAGATTAACAGAAAAACAAAAATCATATGATTAAATCAATAGATGAAAGCTTTTCACAAAATACAACATTCATTCCTGTGAAAAAAACACTAGAAAGTATAGGAATAAATGGAGCTTTGCTTAAAATGACAAATACCATCTAAAACCAAGAGTGAGCAGTGTCTATAACACAGATAAGCTAGAAGACTTTCCATTTAAATCAGTGGTAAAACAAAGATGTCCATCATTACCATTATTATTCAATGTTGCACTAGAAATGTTAACTATTGCAGTAAGACAAGAAAAGGAAATAAAAGGAATAAGTATAAGAGAAAATAAGACCATATCATTTTTTGTAGATGATATGATAACTTATTTAGAGAACCCTAGAATCAATGAAAAAATGAACTGAAACCATGAATAACTCCTGCAAAGTTGCAATATATAAAATAAGCCGACACAAATCACTTGCATTTCTGTATATTACCAAGAAAAAGGAGCAGAAAGAGGCAGAAAGAGAAAATTCACTAAAAAAAAACCTATATTCAGTTTAAAATACTAAGTATGTACTATAAATATATACTAAAATATAAAATACTAGGGAATTTAACTGTGAAGATGCATATGGGAATTATATGAACAGAATTACAAAATACTATTTACACAATAAAGAAAGATGTAAGTGACTGGGAAGGTATTAATTGCTCATGGGTAGGCCAAGCCAGTATTATGAAAATGACAATGCTATCTAACTTAATTTACCTATTCAGTGCCATAGTTACCAAACTACCAAAGGATGACTTTAGAGAGTTAGAAAAATAATACCAACATTTATCTGGAGGAAAAAAAAAAGGTCAGTAATATCAAGGGAATTAATGAAAAAAAGTGGGAAAGAAGGGACTCTAGCAGTTCAAACTTTACTACAAAGGTGTAATCATCAAAACAATTTGGTGCTAGGTAACAAATGGAAAGGTTGATCAATGAAACAGATTAGGTACACCAATATATATGAGGAAATGAGCACAGTAATCTAGTATTTCATAAAGCCCCCCCCCAACAACTATTGAGGCAAGAAGTCACTATCTGGCAAAAAAATGTTGAGAAAACTGAAAAGCAGTCTGGCAGAAACCAGGAATGAACCAACATTTCACACTGTAATCAAGGTAAACTCCAAATGGGCACAGGATTTAGATATACAGGGTGATATCAAAAGCAAATTAGAGGAATATGGAAAAAACCACCTGTCAGATCTGTGGACAGGAGAAGAGTTCATAATCAAAGAAGAGATAGAGAGGCTTACAAGAAGTAAAATGAAAATCAAATCAAAAGATTTTGCACAAAACTCACAATGCATCTAAAATTAGAAGAAGCAGGAAATGAGAAAAAAAAATCTTTCCAGTAAAATTTTCTTGGATAAAGGTCATAGTTATAAGAATAAGAGCCATCCCCCAATTGATACTGGGTCAAAGGATATGAATAGGCAGTTATGAATAAGCAGTTTTCAGAAGACATTTAAAGCTATAAATAGCCATGTGAAAAAAATGCTCTAAATCACTAACAAGAGAAATCCAAGTTAAAACAACTATGAAGTACTACCTCACAACTACCAAATTAGCTATGTTGACAAAAAACAGAAAATGACAAATGCTGGAGGGGATATGGGAAAACAGGTATGTTAATTCATTGTACAGCTCTGAACTGTTCTAGTCAGTCTGGAAAGCAATTTGGAACTATTAATTAATTAATCAATAAACTATGCCCCAAAACACACTGTTAAGCTGCACAGTCTTTGACCTAAAGACATCACTACTAGGTCTATACCCTCAAAGAGACCAAAGAAAATGTGAAAAGACTCATATGAACAAGTAATTTTATGCCAGCTCTTTTTGTTGTGGCAAAGAATTGGAAACAGATGGGGTGCACATCAATTGGTGAATGACTAAACAAATTTACAGTATATAAAGCTATGGAATACTACTGTGCCATAAGAACTGAAGAAGCAGGTGGTTTTTAGAACAACCTGGGAAGATTTGTATGAACTGATGCAAAGTGAAGTGAGCAGAAATAGGACAATTTATATAATAACAATATATTGTAAACATCATCAACTTTAAAATACTTAGAGGGAGGGCTAAGTGGCGCAGTGGACAGAGCACCAGACTTGGAGTCAGGAGGACCTGAGTTCAAATTTAGCCTCAGACACTTGACACTTACTAGCTGTGTGACCCTAGGCAAGTCACTTAACCCCATTGCCTAGCAAAAAAAAAAAGACTTAGGAACTCTGATCAATGCAATAATCAACCAGAATTCCAAAGGAATTATGATGAAGCATGCCTCTCTTCCTTTCCCTTCCTTCTTTCAGACACAGATAATGACAGAATTAGTTTTCCATGATTATACGTATTTTTGTAATGCAGTGGGTTTTTGCTTTTGTTTTTTAGCTTTGTCAACTGGGGGGGGGGAGTAAAGGAGAGAATTAGGAATCGTAGATAAAATAAAATTAAATAAAAATGTTAAAAAACAAAGAGGATGTTGGCTTAGGATTATGCATAATTCAGAGATATCCCAGTTGAATTAAAATCCTATTGTATAATTAGAACCTAGGTAACTTGACATGTATAAGTTTTTCTTTCTCTTCATTTTGAACTGTTTCTTATTAAACTCTCACAATGTGTGAAATATCGCATAGTACATATGCACATGTGTATACTACACTGTGATCCTTATTATCTAAAAGATTTATATTATCTAAAAAGCACATTGACAGATTAAACTATTATCCTTGAGTCATGTTGTGGAAATAGAATACACAGCTAGGTGGTGCAGAGGATAGAGGACCTGGCCTGGAGCCAGGAGGACCTGAGTTCAAATTTTCAGCAAGTCATTTAACCTGCTTGCCCAAGTTTCCTCAACTGTAAAATGAGAATAGTAAGAGAATAACCCTACCTTAAGATTAAACAGAATTAATTATTAAATTAAATTTTATTAATCACTTATAATATCTTATTTTAACACATTATATGTACATTGTTATAATAATAAATTAAATTTCATTAAATATTAATTAGAATAACCTTATATCTCAGGGTTATCTTGAGGATCAAATGAGATAATATGTATAAACCACTCGGCACAGTGCTTGTCACATTATAGGTACTAGATAAATGTTCTCTATTAGAATCCAAAACAATTGGCATGCAATGTGTGTACATGGCTGAAGAAGCCAACAAAATAATATACTGACTCAGACTATATCTAGGTCATACAAATTGGACATAATCGTGTCAATTACCTAAGACTGTTAATTCTCATCTTAAAATTTATTTCTTTTATATAAAGATAATACTAGTTCATTTATTTCAAAGTAAGATTGGTAAATTTGATGTGGATATATGATGCGGAAGGACAACTGCTAGTTAAAAATTTCAGGGAGAAACTGATGATGATAAATGAATTAATGAAAAAACATCTATCACACAAAGACAGTCCGTGCCTTCTGGGAGCTAACATTGTAGTGGAGAAGACCACACTCACAGGGGAGTGGTAGCCAGGATGGGGTACTTTGGCTCCTAAAGGGCAGTTAGAGGATAGCTCCAGAGGCTAATTAGAGGATGACGAGTGGAGCCAAAAAGGAGACTGACATATCCTTTCCAAGAACAATGGCAATGTTGATTTCATCAAGATTACAAAAAATAGAGGTGGGAGAGAAAAGGAACACACATTACACAGTGGCAAGTTAGTTATTAAGGCTGGTGAGATATCCAATGAGTAGAGAGTAAAGTGTGGTTAGGGCCTTTCTGAAATACCAGGTCAGGAAAGGTAGTCACCATTCTGGAAAGTGAAACCCCAGAATATAAAGCTCAGAAAAAAAACCTTCAGGGCATGGTCACTGCTAACAGGTATATGGAGTTTTAATATTTGCAAAGCATTTTATGTTGTTTTTTTTGAGGCTCACAATAATATTGTGATATGATATACTATATATAAATATATCATAAAATATGTACATAAACATGCATATTATATATAATGTATATACAGTATTGTATATGTGTGTATATATGTATATATGTGTATATACACACACACACACACACATAATTCCATCCCCATTTTATAGAAAGGTTTAGTATTTTTCAAACGGCTACATAGCAAACAAGTACCAGGAGAGGTATTTGAACCCAGGTCTTCCTAATTCTAAGTCCATCATTCTGTCCACTATATATCATATCATTACTGTCTCTCAGGAATATAAAATGAGAATGAATCCAATAGTCACTTATATTTGAGGAACAAGACAGATGTGTTCATATAACATTAATGGGGAAAGATAACACATTATAATCAAACAATACAGGTAACTTTTTGTAGGATGAAAGATACTAAATCTTAAAATCTGGTGAAGAGTACTTGGTTTTCCAGAGGGAGATGGAATTTTCAGGAAGACAATACAACTAATTGCTAGATGTACCGACTTCAATTGTGGCCTTCTCTAAAAGTAACAAAAAACTGGAATTTCAATAAATGGATACTCTAAGGCTCGCTCTTCTCAATTATTTCAAAACATCAAGAAATGTACCAAATATAGTAAAAGAACAACAAGAAATCTCAATAAAGAAAAGCTGACAGACAAAAAGGAAAGGGATTAAGGAAATGAACTGGCAAAAAAGAGGGTCTAATAGAGTGATTAAGTTGTGAAGCTGGTCTAACCATTTTGTTAGAAAATTTGAAATTATGTAAGATAAGTTAAAATAATGACACTGCAAATACATCGTTTCATTCTGTTACTGAGAAACTAAAAGTCTAATATATTACTACTTGTAATCACTTAGTTTAACTGTTTTTGGAGAATCTACTTTGTGAGTTGTTTGGGTGATGTTAGGAGATGTCTGCTGTGTCAAAATGAAACAATAGAAAACAAAGTAACAACTGTTTAGATGACTCCAAGAACTTGACAATCTGGAAGGTAAAAATTCTGATGAAGCTTGTTTACTGCAGATATTTTGATGGAGATGATACCTAAAAAAGGTAAATAGCTACAAGAAACCTATAAAATATAGGCGATTTTAAAAAGATTATATGCAGCCAAGGAAGATTTGTAAATGGTGCTAATTCTGATTTGGCTTCCTTTACATCCCTGAGGAATAACTCATATAAAAATGTGTCACATGCCCCAAATAAGTAAGAACTGTGTGGTAGGAATAGCACTTATTTTATCTAGGCTGGGCTGGTACTTAAAGGGACAGGAGGCTCTCTGGCCTCCTTGCCACAGGTGGCATAGATCTAGTGTGGTTGGAGGTTTTAGCAGAATTCTTACTGTCCTTCAGACGCCTTCCTGACATAGAGTGACCAGTTGCTGTTGTGAAGGCAGAGGTAGAGGAATGTAGCTATTTTACCTAGATAACTACATTTTAACCTTAGTAATAATGTCATTTCCTTGCATTTTATGATACGTAAGTATTTCACTTTTCAGTCTACAGGCATTTATTAAGCACTCATCATTTGCTAGGCACTGTGCTTTAGGCTGGGGATAGAAGATGGTTCCTGCTCTCAAGACATTGATAGTCTAATGAGGGAGACAACATGCAAATGACTGCATAAACAAGATACTAACAGGATCAACTGGAGAAAATCTTAAAGAGAAGGCACTAACATCAAGATTAAGACTCAGAAGATGGGATTTTAGTTGAGACTTAAAAGAATCCATGGAAGACAAGAGGCAAAGTTGAGGAAGAAGAGTTTCAGGCATGAGGGGCAATCAGTAAAAATTAATGGAATAAGGAGATAGCATACTTCCTGCCCTGAGAAGCAAGGAAGCTAGTGCATCACTAGCTTGATTCCAGTTAGATTAGGCATAAAATAAACTTCAGGGTCCTTCCTCCCAAAATACCCTTGCTGTCTGTTTGTCTTTTCCACAAACAATAAAACACATTCAAAAATGTGAACACAGAACCTTTCCAGAGTGATAACTAACTCCCTACTGAATGACTAACAGGCTCATTATGGATAATGGGTTGATGGCAGCAGAAGTCTAATTGTGAGCCATTAAACTTGTTCCACCCTTTAAACTGCCAGACCAGTCCTGGTTGCCCTTTGACCTTCAAATCCTAATAGAACCAAGATGTCTGTAAAGTTGCTCTGCTGTGGCATTTGGATGTCAGGCAAGTTTGACTACCCCCTTCTTTTCCCCTTCCCCTTTCAGGCAAATCTCAGAAAGTAGAGAAGCCTTTTGACAGATATAAAAGGCAAATGGAACACAAAACCCCCTTGAGAATCCAAAAGAATCTTTGGGTCCGTGACACTAGGTCTATTATCAACAGTAAAATTAAAATGATGACAGGCTATAATCAGAGTTGAACTGATGGTAGCTGACAAATCAAGGAGTGTCTAGAATATGAAAGGAAAAAAATGAATACAGGTAAGAGGACTATTATTCCCTCTTCCTTTTCCTCATCCTCCTATCAACCACAGTGTTATTTCTCAGTGAATAATTTAAAAATTACTTTCCTCGCAACCAAAGTAACCCTAATAGCGTCACACAAAAGCTCTAGTGAGGTCAGGAGTTCTAAGAGTATTTAATGGCACTGAACTGTAGGCATGTCATCTATTCTCACTTTTTCTGCTTTCTTTTCCTGAAGGAAAACTCAAAGCAAATTGATGAAAAATCAAAGCAGCAAAATCTTTGATTTTTCTCCCCTGTCTTTAATGGTTACTTACCCAATTAACTACCTAAAATAAGAGCAATGAGCTACAATGGTATGTGTATCTTTCTCATTCTACTTCACAGCACCTCTCATATGCATTCCTGTTTCTCCTCACACACACATCTAACACTCTTGTTCAGGCCTTATTGCCTTGTGGCTGGAATGTTGTAACAGCTTTCTGGTTGGCCTACCTGCTTCAAGTCTCTTCCTCTCTTCAGTCCTCAATTCGGTTATCCAAGTGATTTTCCTAAAGTACAGTCAGTCAGTCATGTAGCATTTATTAAGCATGTACTCCGTGCCAGGTGCTGTGCTAAGCACAGGGAATACAAAGAAGTGCAAAAGATAATCCTTGCTCTCAAGGAGCTTGCAGTCTAAAATGAGTAAAAATTCATCACTTTCAATTTTTAGTTTGGTCCTCTAAGCTGGTGGTGAAAAATAACAAAGGTTTATAAAAATGATCTATAATAATACTTAATATAAAATTTGACTTTTTCAATTGCAAGACTAGATTTCAAAAATTTATAGAAATATATCTAACTTTCTCTACTAGTATACACTCCACAGAAGGGAGCTATTTCCTTACAATTATTATTCTTTAAAATAGCTCTCCAAACCTTGGAAAACAAGGCCCTTTCCCATTCAATTATAAGGTAAAGCAAATGTAGAATGATTCTGAATTTTCATAGAGGTCAGAGAGGATATTTAGACAGCCCTACAATCCACGGTCCATCGATAATTTGTTCTCTTTCTTGAGTAGAAACTAGTTTGATTTCTTTTTAAAGTAGATGGTTATTTTGGCATCTCAAAGACTTTCATATCCTAAAATTTTCTAGACTACAAAACTAATTAAACCAATTCCACAACATGTTTGCAAGGCAGGTGAAGAATCATTCTCTGGTAAAACAGCTGACTTTGTCACTCTCCAGTGTGATTTCCTATTACCTTCAGTATCCTTTTAAAGCCATTCATAACCTGGCCCCTTCTTCTAATAATTTATTATTTTGGATTCTCAAGAGGGTTTTGTGTTCTATTTGCCTTCATATCTGTCAAAAGATTTATACCTTACTCACCTCCACACATTCTATTGTCCAGTGACACTGACCTTCTGGTTACTACTTCCACAAAACACTCCATCTCTCCCCTCGGGGCTATCTCCTGTGCCAGGAACTCTCTCCCTCCTCATCTTTATCTTCTTTCTTTGTTGGTTTCTTTCAAGTCTCAGATAAAATTCCACCCATTAAGAAGCCTTTCCTACTTCCCTTAAGACTAGTGCTTCCCCTAGGAGATCATCTCCAATTTTTTTTCTGTATGTATTTTGTTTGTACATAGTTGTTTTTATGTTCTCCCCCTCTCCTTCCCACTCCTTCTCCCCATGAGAACGTGAGTTCCTTGAAGGTAAGAACTTTTTTTTTTTGGTCTTCTTTGTATCTCCAGTGCCTAGAACATATATAAATACATACCTACAAACATATATATTTCCTCCTCCCAAATAAAGGTGATGAGTCCTAATAGAAATGAAAGGCAGTTTTAAAAGTTAGTTGGGTTTTTTTTCCCCCTTAGTGGATAGGGAAAAAAATGTTCTGGAGCATTTTTTGCACCTTTTAATTTGGATTTAAGAACCCTGTCTTGAAAATATGTCCTTTTGACTTTTTCTCCTCTTTAACTCTTGGAAAATAGCATTGAGGGAAGAAGGTACCTTAAAGTTAAAGCAAGTAAAATTATTTTGAGGAAAAAAGATACCAATTTGTTTTTGGACAGGAAAGGTTTGAGTTTCCTGGACATAGCGTGTTAATCTGAATGATTTGGCAGGAATTTAATTGCCTAGTAAATGATAAGCAAAGTCACCTACAAGGCATTAGAAAGAAACAAAAGACAACAGCACACTATGCAGTCAGGGGATCTTAAATTGGAAAGCAGTTTACATGTTAAAAAGAGAAATTGTGCCTATAAACCTGGACTTTTCCCTTCTGATCACTAAGTAGCAAATATTTTGCAAGGAATTTGAGAAATTTTGTATGGAAAAAAAAAGTTTAGGCCAAGTAAGTCAATACAATCTGAGCATGAAGGGTGGTGTGTTTAGACATGGCAGTTCCAGTCTAACTCACAGAAAATTCTACTAATTTAGCAAAAAGACGGATTCAGTAGGAAAAAACATACTAAACAGTACATCTGGAACATGAAACATGATTCAAAAGCAGACAAGCATAAAGTTAAGATATTAGCTATAGTGAAGGAAGTGAAAGGGTGAATTGATACAAAGAGTAATGGAATTCTGTGACTTAACAAGAGAATCAATTTGGGTTAATCCATCAGAAAACTAAAAGGATTAAAAGAAATCAAAGATGGTTTAAATTGAAGCAGTGAAGTACTGAAGCTCAATATTGAAATATTTTTAATTTTTCAAAAAACATCTAGGAGGTATAGTTCTGGAGATCTGGGTTCAAATCCCACCTCAGACATACTTAGCTGTGTGACCCTGGGCAAATTACTTAACCTCTGTCTATCTCACTTTCCTGATCTTTGGGATAATAATAGCACCTACCTCCAAGGGCTGTTGTGAGGACAAAATGAAATAATATTTTAGAATATTTGCACTTTGCAAAGTCTCAAAACACTGTGTAAAGAATGCTCGTATATGTGTGTGTGTGTGTGTACATATGTGTGTATGTGTGTGTACATATAAATAAATATATATAATCATGATCTCACGGTCAAAATAGAGTGATAAAGGCAAAAATATTCTAGGAACTGATTATCTGTTGAGGAAAGGATCGTTTTTAGAGGGAAGGATCAGGGAAGAAATCAGAAGAGACAGCACTTGAGTGTTAAATAAGAAAAAATTCAACAAGCCAAAATCTAGAAGTACTTTTCAGGCTTGCTTAATATAAAGAAACAGGAAAATACAAGAAGACATTTGGAATGGTTCAATCTAGAAAGGAATGTAGGATCCAGATAGTGGAAAGCCAAGCAAAGAAGTCTGTATTTTAACCTTTAGGGCAACATGCAGAATTATAAATATTAAGAGATACTATAAAGGAGGTCCATTTACATTTCAAAACAATTGTTTACTTGCTCCTCTAAAGGGTTAAAGAAGTTCCTCAATCAAACCAGAATGAATTACAAGATAGTTATTTGCTAGATAAAGGACCAGCCTTGTTCCTGGTACCCTTTAAATAGTGACCTTCATTAATCTCCTCAGTCAATAGAGCAAAAGTTTAATTAGTCACAAAAAGAGCCAGCTATGGAGGAAAAAGCCAGTTCTTTTTTTTCCTTTGCATTTAATAGTAGTTTTTTTTCCCAATTACATGTAAAGATAACTTTCAACATTCATTTTTGTAAGTTTTTGAGTTCCAAAACTTTCTTCCCCCCCTCCCTTCCTTTCTTCCTCTCCAAATAGCAGACAAACTGACATAGGTTACACATGCACAATTATGTTAAGCATACTTCCACATTAGTCACGTCATGGAAGAAGAATCAGAACAAAAGGGAAAAACCACAAGAAAGAAAACAACAACAACAAAAGTGAAAATAGTATGAAGAAGCCAGTTCTTAAAAGGGAATTGGCTCTTTGCCTTTTCCCCTGTGCCTTTTCCAAAGTAACGGTAGAGGGAGAGATTCCTTTCCCCTCATCCCACAGTAATAGTATCTTACAGCAAAGCAGCTCACCCTTGTAGCAGACACCTCACCTGCAGAGAGCTGGCTCTTAAAGTCCACTGAAGACTTGTGTTGAACTTTTGGAGAGTACCAGGCCCAGGGATCATCACAAACATCACAAAAGGGCCTTTCCCCTTCTCTCTACATATCCTCACATTTGGGACTCTCAGCCACTATGGGCTCAAATATCCTCTCCATGCAGATGACTCCAAAATCTACATATCTAGCTGACTCCTAAATCTATCTCCAGAGCTGTTAGACATTTCCCAGATTTTCCATGGGAATCTCAAATTCAGCAAGTCTAAAATGTAATCTACTGCCTTTCTCCTAAATCCAACCTCCTTTCAAATGTGTGTTTCTATGGGGGGGCCATGATCTTTATTATTAACTAGGTTTATGATCTCAGAGGCATTTTTAACTTTTCCCTATCAATAATTTCCCAAGTTTCATAGATTCACCTTTCACAGCCTTTCTTACATCAGTTCCCTTTTCTCCACTTCCATGGCTACCACCTTCATTCTGATCCTCTTCAGACCTTGTCTGGACTACAGTAATAGTGTTCTTTGTCAGTGGAATTATTAAATTTAATCACCATGTGTCTTGGAGTTTGTAGCCCATGGGTTTTTTTTCCCCCTAAAGGTGACCTGTGGATTCTTTTCATTGGCACTTGGGATTTTTTATGTTCAGAAGTTCTAGTTCAGGAATGGGGAACCTTCGGCCTCAAGGCCACATGTGGCCCTCTGGTTTTTCACAGAACAAATACCCTTAATAAAAGGATTTGTTCTGTGATGTCTGGATTCAGTCAAAGGGCCATACTTGAGGACCTTAAAGGGCCACATGTGTTCTCAATGCTGCAGGTCTCCCCCCACCCCCGTCTAGTTTCTTACATTATGGTGTTCAGATTTCTTAACTCTATGCATTCTGTCTTTGAGATCAATGTTTTGCTTGTGTGTAGATATTTTCTTTTAAAGGTACTGCTTTTTGCTTTTTTTTCTTCCAGATTTTCTTTCGGGTCTGTGCATTTGCATTCCTAAACAGTTATTCTCTCTTCTGTTTCTTCGGTAAGACTTGCCAACAAAGATTCAAATTTTTGGATTTTTTTAAAAAATTATTTCTGCACAGCAGGTCATAAATTCTGCTTTCACAATTCTTATTTTTCTTTTAAACCATTCAGGAATATCCTGTTGTGATTCCATAATTTCTTGGGAATCTACAGTGTCTTCTGATCCATCAACTGGCAAGTATTTATTAAATACCTGCTATGTGCTAAGCATTGTGCTAGACATTGAACTTAACAAACATAAAGACTGGAACCCTATGTTGTTGTTCAGTTGTGCAGTCTTGTCTGACTCTCTGAGACCCAGTAGACCTCTTTGGAGTATATGGCATGTTTAGGGAGGACTACCATATCTGGTGTGAGGATCTGCAAAGCTCTTTTCAGGGCTGCTCATCTACCTTTAGTGTTCCTGTGCCATCCAACTCCCACTTGTGGCTCCAAAAAGCTATAGCATGTACAGCAGCCACATCCTGGTAAAACTGTCTTGGTGGACAGGCTAAATAGGTTGAGGGTAACTGACAGGCTTTGAACCTATTGGTGAGTTAGGGGGATGTCTACCCCAAGCATGTGAAGGCTTTCTCTGGTGAAATGGGTCAATGAGAACAATTCGTTCCAGAGCCATGAATGAAGCTGAAGCAGGTGCTGTGGAGCACTTAAGAGCTCAGTCAGAGGTTGAAGAAGCCATGGTCATTCACTGCATTCTGGGCTGTCACCATGCATCTTGACTTCTGTCTTGCCACTGGATTTCAGTGACTCTGGAGGAGACAGTGAGGCTGACTACTCTGTGCAACTCTAACTTAAATCCAATTCATGCACAAGTCAAGACATCACCCTGTGATATTATCGGTCCTCTTTGAAAATGGAGGACAAACAACAGTATCCTCTGCCTCATCAGGTGCTGATTCATTTTCTTTAATCTTGCAATATTTATTCACAAACGTTTGGACTCTTATCAGATCAGGAAGCCACGTTACCTTCTCTTATTAGTACCATCCCTGTTGGTTTATCTGCTTATGCTCATAGTCTTTCATTGAGCTTTATTTCTCCCGATATCTTTGGTAATTTGAGTCTGTTTTTTTTTTCTTATATTCTCCTATCTCTTATTTTCTGATTCCTTCCCGTTTGAGTGTGGTTTCCCCTGGGGGCTAAACCTCAAAGCCATTTTGGCCTCCTCCTACCCAGGAAAATTCATTGTTTACCAGCCTCAGTCTCTCCCTCATGTGCCTTCTGAAGGGAAAGAACTTGTCCTAGCTGGATGCTGGGTTCTTTTGAAACCTCAGGCTTAGGGGAGCGTCATACAGCAACACACACAGGTCCTGCCCAAGTTCCCTCTATTGCTCAGTTCTCTGTTTGGGTTCTGTGGTGGTACAGAGTGTTACCATATTGCTGTCCCTGCTCAAGGAGGCTTCTACCTTTTGATTTTATATGGCATTGGGAGCGAGTTGGAATATAACTGAGTTATGTTGCAAACCCATGGGCTGCATATGAAGTCCTACTGCCAGGGCATTGTGAGCAGTAAGGGAAAGGGGAGAAATCTTCTCAGCTGGTTGGTTCATTTAATTTTTACCTTATTTGGGTTCCTGGTGTCCCAAGACTGTGGAGACAGCTGGAATTGCTTTACCTTTTGCACATAATTCCTATTTTGGAAAAGCTTGGGAAGTCACGAGGATAGAAGAGAATATTGGGTTCTCCATCTGGTTAGTTATGTGACCTAGAAGCATGTAACAGCCTTCTAATCATTCTCCCTGTTTCAGTCTATCTCTGCCCCAATCTAGTTTCCAAAATGGCTGCCAAAATAATGTTCCTAAGACACAAGTCTGACTATGTCACTGCCCTCCTGAGAAACTTATAATTGTTCCTCATTGGCTACAGGGGGGAAAAAAAATCTTTAACTTGGTTTTTAAGGTCTTCCATAATCTGGCTCTCATCTACTTTTCCAGACTTATTTTATATTGCTCCTTTTCACAAACTGCATTTTAATCATACTGGACTTCCAGAAGTTCCCCAACACTCCAGCCCTTGTCTGGATATCTGCATAAATCTGCATAAGTCAAGAATGTTTCTACCCAGGGGCACTTCCTCTGTGAAAGTCCTCCCTGATCTCCCCAAATCATTACGGTTCTCGATATATTTGAATTTAGAACAGAAACTCCTTGAGAGTAGAGACTTTCATTTTATATACATATCCTCTAGTCCCTATTACTAATACTTTGTACAAAGAGTAATGAGGACGACAGGATTGTGTGATTATATGTGAGAGAAGAACTGTAACTTCATCTGTGTTGCGAATTCCTCTTAAAATGTTATAGAAACTCTTTCCAACAATGCAAACTTAAAATTCGTAACTTTTAGTCTCTGAGAGTTACCTAGGAGAACTGTAAGGTTAAGGATTTATCTAGGATCAAAGAAAAATTATGTGTCAGGGGCAGGATTTGGACCCAGGTATTCCAGATTCCATGGCTGGCCTTATTCTCCACTATCTCATAGTAGGTGCTTAACGTTTATTTAACAAAGCCATGGATCAAAAGTTCTCACAAAAGCTTGTATTAAATTTCAACTTCTATATTCTTTATAAATCAAGCTGAAAGAATTGCTTCAGTATGATTGTGCCACTCATTAATGCAGAATATGACTATTTAATACCTTGGTAAATGCTCCTTCAGAGTTGCTATAGCAAAAAATTTAATTTTAAAAATTTAAATTTACATTAAAAGTTTTAATTAAACTTTAAAAACCATTGCCTTTGTGGCCAAATTTGTAAGCTTCTGTGATGACAGGTAAGTTGGAACCCAGACCAAAACAACAACAACAACAACAATTCCTCAAGGGGTTCATACCTAAAGTCCTTTCAGTTTGATATAACTGTCTTTGAAAACTCAGAGGCACCTCAATGGGCCTTTAGTAGAGGAACTTTTCTGCCCAGTCATAAAAATATCTCAGTTTCTGTGACTGTATGTGTACTTATATATCTACCTATATATTTTCTTTTTAATCCTCTAGGTAGAATAATAATAATAACAATAATAAAAGTAGAATAATCTTTTCTGAGTGCTTAGCAATCTGAAACGATTAAATATTGCCTATAATGCTGGCTTTGATTTTACTCTAGTAAATACTTCTGGAGTTCATCTAAAATTTCCTTTCCCAAAGTTTCACATATCTACATTTTATTTATAAAAAATAGAAACTAGAGAACCACATTACTATTATGTGATGATCATATCTGCCAATGGTGTCTGAGAACTAATTTTTAATAAAAGTTGTAGGAAAAACCACTTGATAGTTCATTAAAAAAAAACCCAATAAAACATTCGCATGCGTTCAGTGACCTACAAAATGGCTCTCAAGCACAGATGCCTTATCAGTGGAAAGTAGCATTATCTTCTGATATGTGCCTTATGACTATTCCTCATCACTTACTGATGAACCTACAAAGCTGGAGTCATGAGTAAATTCAGTTTAATCCAAAGGACAGCATCCATGTAAATTGTTGCTATTGCTAGAAAATCAACAGAGAGGGAGCTGAATGCAACTTCTAATGTGGAAATGTTTCATCAACCAAGCACAAGAATTTCTGAAGCATCTACTACTTGTTTTCTTTTCATAGTTCCTATCTCTGTTTCATGACTGGTATTTCGGGCTAAGGTACAGGCTCTACCCATTATGCTCTTCTTAGATGGAGTGGGCATGCCCTAGTGGGTCCTGTCCCCTCTGTAGTATGGATACTGCTACTACTGCTACAATTCTGAATGTAATGTTTGGAACCAGCCCCCATCCTGGCTTCTGCATCCTCTCTTAGTGGTCCAATGCAGGCTGGCTTCAGCCTTTCTCTATCTTCTCTTCCTTGAACAACTCCAACTAGGAAATAGTTATATCACCTGCTATAGGCCTGACACAAATCAAGTGGATGTTGGAGATAGCTGGTCTCAGGACTCTTTAAAGGCACCCTACCAAAGCCTGGTCACTGAGCTAGATTTGTTTCAATTTGTCACCCCATCCAGTCATGCTGAGCAGCTGCTATGACTGCTCTATGTGTCCCCCACTGATTGCTTCAGGCTCCATTTACTAGAGCTCAAGCCAGCTTTCCCTTTCCCCTAGAATCTCATTTGCTATACTTTCTGATCCTGGTTGCAACGTCTAAAGGCAGACAAAAGGAAGGAAAAGTAGAGCATTTCTCTTCCCCATGGCTTCTTTGTACAAGAAGCACAGGATTTGAAAATTAGAGAAATGCATAGTTATTTTTCTTTACAGGAGCCCTTTTTTGTGGTGGCAAAGAAGTGGAAATTGAGGGAATGCCCATCAGCTGGAGAACGGCTGAACTAGGTGTGGTCTATGAATGTAATGAAATACTACTGTTCCATAAGAAATGATGAGCAGGCAGATTTCAGAAAAACCTGGAAAGACTTATACGAACTGATGCTGAGTGAAGTGAGCAGAACCAGGAGAACACTGTACATAGTAATAGTAATAGTAATCATACAATGGTATGATGATCAACTATGATAGACTCAGCTTTTCTCAGACTATGATCTAATACTATTCCAAAAGACTCATAAAGGAAAATGCTATCCACATCCAGATAAAGAACTATGGACTCTGAATCTAGATTTCCTTCTTCTTCCTATGCTTCTGTTCACACATAATAATATCTCTTCTGACCTCTCTACCTCTGCCACTTGTTAAAAAAAAATCTATTCTTTCTCCAAGGTCCAACTCAAATGATATCTCTTCCACGTGAATCCTTGAAGCCCCTCTCCTCAGCTGGAAACACCTAACATGTTCTATTTTGTATTATGTATTGTCTATACAACTTCTTTTCCTCTCTTTATGACAGGAGGTCATATTTTTGTACTACTTTAAGTGCCCAATATAATGCTTTACACATATTAGGAGCTTAGGTTTAATTCAATATGCCTATGTTTAAACTGCAATGTTTATATACTGTATAAGAATTATACTTTGTTGTACACATACTGGGCATAAATGTCTGCTGTTAGGAACAACAGCTGGCATTAGTTTCTGGTTCTCCTCTTACCTATCTGACTTCACCTTCGAATTCTACTTCATCATAATCCAATTCATGTCCACTAACCCTAGGTGTCCTACAAAGTTCTGTCCTGGGCAGTCTTCTCTTTTCTTTCTAGACTAAATCACTTGTTGATCTTATCAGCTTTCACGGATTCATTTATCATCTCTTTGCTAATGATTCTCACATCCACCTACCCTGCCCTAAACTCTGCTGACCTCTAGTTTTGCAACTGCAACTACCTATTAGAAATCTCAAACTAAAACAACTCATTATCTTTCATCCCA
Source organism: Phascolarctos cinereus (assembly GCF_003287225.1). Classification (NCBI taxonomy): domain Eukaryota; kingdom Metazoa; phylum Chordata; class Mammalia; order Diprotodontia; family Phascolarctidae; genus Phascolarctos; species Phascolarctos cinereus. The sequence goes on along the minus strand of NW_027555514.1, from coordinate 195,304,297 downwards.
AACCTTTTTCTTCCTTATTTCCCTGTGGTACAAGAGTACTAATATCCCTCTAGTTACCCAGGCTCACAACCTAGGTGTCATCGTCAACTCTTCACTCTCTGTCACCCGCCCCACCACTTACAGTCAGTTGCTAAGGCCTGTCAATTTTATCCTTGTAACATCTCTCAAATGTTTTTCTCTCCTCTGACACTGCAGGTCCTCATCACCTCAAGTTGAAATTGTTTCAATAACTACTAGTTGGTCTGCCTGCCACAAGTCTTCTCCACTCAAGTTCAGCTTCCCCTCAGCTGTCAAAATGTGCAGGTTTGATCATATCACCCTCACTCCTCCCTCAATAAACTCTGATGCCTCCCTATTATTTCCCATATTAAATATAAATCCTCTATTTGGTGTTAAAATTCCTTAATAACCTCCTTGCCCCTTTCCAGTCCTCTTATACCTTACAATCCTACCTCCCAGTACTCTTTAATCCAGTGATACTTGCCTCCTTGCTTTTACTTAAATAAGACGCTCCATCTCTAGACACCAAGCATTTTCACTGGCAGTGTCTCATGCTTGGGATTCTCTCTCTCTCGTCTTCTGATCTCTGCCTCCTGGCCTCCTTGGCTCCCTTCAAGTCTCAGTCAAAATCCCACCACATCCTCTTTTCCTGATCCTCTTTAATGCTATTACTTTCCCTGAGAGATTATTTCTAATTTATCCTCTCTCTCACTCTCTGTATGTACATATATGTGTGTGTGTGTGTACATGTACATGTATATATATACATGTACACACACACACATATATACAGAGAGAAAGAGTATATATATGTATACACACACATACATCTATACACAGATATACACGCACACACAAATATATACACAGAGGGAGGGAGAGACAGAGAAAGAGAAGATAAATTGGATGTGTGTGTGTATATTTCATAAATAGGTATTTGCATGTTGTCTCCCTCATTAGACTGTGAGCCCCTTGACACCATTAACTGTCTTTGGCATCTCCCAGTGTTGCCTGGCATGTAGTAGGTAATCAAGCAATGTTTATGAACTGACTGGCATGGGGCAAATCAGTGAACTTTAGGCCAGACAGACTCTAAAGATCCTTTCCAGTTCTAAACACTATGATCTTTTGCCCCATTGCAGCTGGCTTATGAGACTCGGAAATACATGTGGGTCAAATGAAGTTCTTGGAATCTGAATTATGGCTACTATTGCTTATGGTTTCCTCTAGCTACACCTCCAGTGGTGTTGGGAACTGGGGACATTAAGGAGTATTAGAGTATTAGAAAGTCAGCTGAGAAGCACAAGGAGAGGGGGAAGAGAAAGAAGAGTCACTTTAAAGTTGAGTTAATCCTTCATAGTAAAGGGAGGGAGAACCTTCTACAGAGCAGCAGAAGTCTTAAATAAGAGAGTAATACTGAACAGATGCCACATGGAGGCAGCAGAGGCTTAGGGAGGATCTGAGCATGACAATGGTCTTGTGATGAATGAGACAGAATGATACGTGGAAAATTTCAGTGGGGGATCTTTAGGTGCTACTGACTATTTATTTAGTTTTGGTAAACATTTCAGTTGTATAAACAGCCTAATGATGTTCTGTTGTTATTTTTTCTTCTTCTCCTTCCCCTCCATCATCATCATCATCATCACCATCATCAACACTACCACCACTACCACCATTATCCAAATTATGCAAGCTAGAATTGTGGATTTTATGTAAATATTTAAAAGATAAGTAGTTGGTTTTTCAAAACATATTTTTTCTGAAGTCTGAAAGAATAATTTTATAATCTAAAAAGGAATTTCCCTTTGTTTGCCCTGAGATGATGGTTTTTATTAAAAAGTGTGTTCCTTCTGGATAGAAGAATATCACACAAAGGAAAAAAGTACTTAAGAAAGTTTAGCCAAGTGACTATGGATTCTTCTGACAAAGCAATTAAGGTACTGGAAGTCAGCTCCAAATCCGTTATCTCTTTCCAAAGGTCCAGATGTACTAACTGTAAATCCTGTAAAACAGGTGGTAACCTGTATGATTTAGCATTCTTTTGTTTGACTCACTGATAGTTTCTTGAATAAGCAAAAACTTTTCAGACAGCTTGTTTAAATAAAATTTAATGTTACACCAAGTTAGAGAATTTTTTAAGAAAGAAAATCTCCATGTTTTTCATTCATTAAACATTTCTTTAAATAACCTACTATGGGGAATGGTGCTAGTGTAAGAAGAGATAGAAAGATATAACACAGTCCCTGACCTCAAGTAACTTATAAATCTAGTAAGACTGATAATATATAAAGACATAAAATTATAATATGAAGTTGAATACAGTAACAATCTAAATTTATATAGCATTTTACTGTTTATAAAATGCTTAACTCAAAGCAACCTTGTAAGGGAAATGATTTAAATATCACACTCCCACTTAACAGATGGGGAAAGAGGCTCAGAGAGGTTAGATCTAGGTCAGACAGGAAGCAGGAAGAAATATGTATAGCATTATAAGAGCAGACAGGAGAAAGATACCTGTAGTTAGCAGTTCTCAAACTTTTTTTGCTCTCAAGACTCCTTTACATTTAAAAAAACAAAAAAATTGAGTACCCCAAATAGCTTTTATTTACGTATCCTATAACCAATGTTGTGTAATTAAAATTTTGGCTGTGAGCTTTTATTCACCCCTCAGAAATTTGTCAATCTTTTAAAATTTGGACTTGATTTATTGTTTTGTTGATTGTCTAGACTTAAGAAAGTCTCAATAATGCATACTGAACTTAAAAGTGGGTGTGCACACATTTTTTCCCAGAAGAACCCAGTTGTCAGACATTTACTAGTACACAGCTGGTTGTATTCTAGTGATATTTATTGTATTAGAAATCAAAACTGCTAAACTTTAAAAATATTTAAGAATTTATTTTAAACTAACAATAAATCAATCACATTAATATAAATAATATATTTTTATGAAAAATAGATGTATTTCCTCAAAAAAGGTTAGGAAAAAAACCACTGAGAAAAGTGGCATTGTTTTACATATCTTCTTAATGTCTGGTTTAATAAAAGAACAGTTAGATTCTCATATCAGCTTCTACATTCAATCTACTGCAACACATTGTTTTGGTTTATTTATACATAAAGAAAACCTGACCTCATACACATATGTAGTTGAAAGATCGAAGAGTATTTTGATAGGTAAATAATGTGTAAGTATTATGATGAAAATAGTTTTGACCTTGGGGACACCTAGAAAGGGTCTAGGGGACCTAAGAGATCCACAGACCACACTTTTCAGAACCACTGCCTATATCTATAGAATTCAAGGAAATGGAATTTCAAATATTTGTAATATTCCCAAATTGCTGAGACAACTTTTTCTGTGCCAAATCCAGTAGATGTTTATCAGTCATCATCCTCCTTGACCTCTCTGTAGGATGTGACAGTACGGTGACTTCCTCCCTAATAATCTCTCTTCCCTTGTCTTCCATAAGACTACAATTCTTGGCTTCTTTTCTGTCTCCTTTACTGGTTCTTCTTCCTCTTTTCAATCCCTCAACTTTGGCATTCCTTAAGTTTTTCTAGTAGAGACATTTAACTTGGAGAAGATGAGATTCGGAAGAGATAAGACAGCTTTCAAGTATTTAAAGGGCTGTCATATATAAGAGGCTTTGGGGAGGTTGTTCTGTTCTGTCCAAGAAAGCAAAAATATAAGCAATGGGCAAAATTGCAATGAGGCAAATTTAGGCTGCATCTCAATACAAATCATGCCCTTTAACTGGATGTCTCCCACAGCTCTGTCTTTGGCCTTTTTTTTTTTAACCCCTCCTTCCACACTATTTCATTTGGCAATCTCATCAGCTCTCATAGATTGAATAATTCTTAGATCTATTTATCCAGCCTTAACCTCTCTTCTGACCTCCAGTGTCACATCGCTAATTGCCAACTGGATATCTTGAACTGGGTATCTTTAGAATTCTTAAACTCAACATGACCAAAACTATATTTACTAGATATTAAAATTCAAAGTTTCTACACAATTAAAGGTCAAGATTAGCAAACTGAAAATGAATGATGCACTCCTGGCAGGACATTAGACATAAGGTTAAATCTGTTGCATTTTTTACTTATTTCATCTTGAAATATAATTTAACTTTAAATAGGATAGGAATGATGTCTTCACATACTTTCACTGTCAAGATTAGAAACAGTGAAATCCAATCCATACATGAACAAGTGTTCCCTCTACAATATACACAACAGGTATCGAGTTTTCAGAGAGATACTTAACTGGGGATATATAGGAGTAGGGGCTCAACCTGGCACAAGAAACTCCTGAATGAGGAAACTCTCTCTACCAATTTAACCTGGCACCTTTGCTTCGTCTTATGGGCTTAGAGAATTATCTGTATCATATTAAGATGCGAAGTGACTTGCTCGGAGTCACACAATTAGTAAGTGTCAGAGGTGGGACGTGAATTTAGGGCTTCCTAACTCCAAGGCTGGCTTTCTGCCCATTACATAATGCATGCAGCACATGAGACAGACACGATTAACTGATGGGATGAGGTTTTCAGGGAGACAAGATGGGAATAAATCACAGACCCAGGTATCCCAGGTATGTTTCTCCTTTATGTTTGTGAGAGTATTTCCCTTCTGTTGTGACAGCATTCCCCAAGGCAGTAGGGGTAGAGGAGGTGATGCTAAGCTATGCTGACAAGTTGCCCCACATATTGGTTATGGAAAAACACCAAAAGTGTTTCAATTTAATGACTCTTAAAAAAAAACTGTTTTACTTTTAAAGGAATTATATAGAGTAACCAGGTAATTATTGGTCTCAATGACCCCCAAACTCTAACATATCTTAAAGAAAAATGAATGACTCAGCTAATATTGTCCAGGACAACCATTTATGACCAATGTATCAGTCACTCAAGTACCACTTCAATGCCTTATTGTAAAGTGGGATCTACAAGGCTTTACAAATGCAACAGAAGGTCTGGCAGTTTCAAGGTGCAAAGGCATTAAGTATGAGCCTAGTAGGAAAGATGTATGGCCTTCATCCAAGGACATGCATAGCTAAATTAATGTCTGCTGCCACAATTTATGGATGAAAACAGAGACTGTTACCTGCAAAATAAGAAAGACTATAAAAAAAAAATCACAGTACTTGAAGCACATCCACTCCTCAAAAAGACTACTTAAATGCTATTTCAAAGGTACAGGTAACTAAAAAAAAAAACCCAACTTAATCATCCCTGTAAAAAATTCTACCAAAACCAAGAAAGAGTTAGATAGATATTTGAAATGTCATGCTTCAGAACAGCAACTCTAAGCACAGATGCAAAAGAGAAAAACAAATCACCAGTTGGCATTCCAACACAATCATTTACAGAGATAAAGTTGTTTTCAGAAAAATAGAACTCCAAAATTTAGGCAAATTCATCTGAGACAATTTTACTATGCAGACTTAAGCCCCTGGGCAGAGTTGTGACAACAGTACTCAAATGTAATTGTGGAGCTACTTTCAAGCAATTAATCAACATTAGATAACCCAAATATCCAGCACACAAAATTTCAAGAACACTTTTTTTTTTTAAGGCAATTGGGGTTAAGTGACTTGCCCAGGGTCACGCAGCTAGTTAAGAGCCAAGTATTTGGTCTGAGGCCGCATTTGAACTCAGGTCCTCCTGACTTCAGGATCGGTGCTCTATCCACTGCTCCACCTAGCTGCCCCTCAAGAACACTTTCAAGGCAAGTGTAATGATTAAACACAACAACCTAAAAGCCCCAGTACTTTGGGAAGAGACCTCTTTGGGTATAACAAGGGCTGCTGTACTTTGCTCTATCTTGATTTATGGGAGTTTCCCAGAAGCCCTATCTAAAGAGGAGACCATGTTTGGGTTACATATTTGCCATTCCTACTATGGAATGGTATGAATAAATCACAGGACCGAGGTAGAAAAGCCATCCCATAAAATGATTCATGGAGTCAGTGGTGCCGTCCCTTAGGACTACGTATTTTGTTACAATAAACCTCAGAACAAGATATAATTTCCTGTCTTATGGAGCAGCCTGGACACATAGTAAGACCCAGAACCACTTAAAAACACAGCAGGTCTCAGTTCTACCACTGCTTCTCAAGGCAGTCCTAATCCAGTTAACAGGACATAGCAGCTTCAAAAATAACTCCTTCTGGGGTGAACTGCTGAGGTGACAGAACTGTAAAGTCAAGGAAACCTAGATCAAATAATCCCATTCTCTGTCTCAATTGTCCTTCGTTTTTTTTTTCCCCCAACCCAAGAAAACAATGTTTCCTATGGAAAACTTTCTTCCCCTTAGTCTTTTCCCATCCAACAAAATATAAAATCTATGAAGGTTCCTTCCAGGCTAAAACAGAAGGCAAAGGAATCCAAACCTGTTTTCTCTGGATAACTCAAGAATGAGAACAAAAATATGATATTCACTGCTACAGGAATCACAGTAGCATATTGGGTTATGTGGTTGGGTTAAGATAGATTAAGAGTTCCATTTGATACTGACAGTAAATAGTGCTGGGTTGAGAGTTAGGAAGAGCTGGTTTATACCCAGCTTCAGAAACTTAATAGCTGTGTTACCCTGGGCAAGTCACTTAGCCAGCATATCTCTAGGACTCAGCCGGGTTATGATTTGCATTGCTGAATGGAGTTCTCAAACCAAAAGATCCACAAGTAATGAAATGCTTCCCGAATGACTGACAATCTAGTTTTTGGAGATCAGAAATAAATCTGGCTAAAATAATTATGAGCTTATTAGATTTTTAAAAGCTTTTTATTTTTAACTCCAAGTACAATCTTGAAGCCACCTCTTAGGGATATTGAAATTAAAATAAGCTTATTTTTCAATTGTGCATGCTAAAAATGTTATAAAATGTAACCATACATGTATTATGGCATTAAAATCTCACCAACAAATGCCAAAAAGCGGAAATATTAAACATCTTCTCCTGAAAACAATCCAATAAAAATTATATTCAATAAGGTACTGCTTGAAGAGATTATTTAAAATTAATTAAAATAACAAAATCCTAAAGAATTATAAGATCAAAGAAAAATCAGAAATAATACATGATTTTATTAAAGATAATGAGAATGAGAAACATACTAAAATCGGGGTGGGGTGGGGAACGAGTTTAGCCAAAACAGTTGTCAGGTGAAAATTTCTCTCTCTAAACATTTTCCTCAGAAAAAAGAATAGATCCACAAACTAGACATGCTGCTTTAAAAAAAATAGAGGAAAGTAAAAAAATGAAAGCCAAAACGTAAGTTAAAAAGAGATCAACAAAACTGAAAGCAAAAAAAACCCCCTGTAAATAAAATTAGTAGGCGCTGATTTTTTGGAAAAAAATAATAAAGTAGGTAAACCTCTAATTAGTTTGTTTTTAAAAACTAAAAAAAAAATCAAATTACCAGTATCAAAAATTTTAGAGAAAAACTCTCATCAAATAAAGAAGTTATCAGAAATTATTTTACTAAATTATATGCCAATAAAACTGAAAACCTAAATGAAATTATGACATGTACAAATAGCAAAATGATTAGAGTAACAAAACAAGAAACAGAGAATTTAAATAAACCAATCTCAGAAAAATAAACTGAATAATATATGAAAAGGAAGGAAAAGCTTAAAAATGAAAAATTAAACCCAAGATCAGAATGATTTACAAGTTAATTTTATCAAATATCGAAAGAACAATGAATTCCAATACCACAAAAACTGTTTGGAAGAAAAAGCTAAGGGGACCTACAAAATACCCTCTATAACACAAATATAGTCTTCATACTTAAATTAAGGAGCATTAAAAGAGAGAGGTAAAAAACCCTATAGAACCATGTCTGTAATAAACATTGATGCCAAAAAAATTTAAATAAAATATCAATATGAAGACTATAACACTATATTACAAAGATTATATGTTATGGTATCATGTCTATAATAAATATTGATGCAAAAAATTTAAATAAAATATTAGTATGAAGACTATAATACTACATCATAAAGATTATACACTACGACCAGGAATACAGAGTTGGTTCAACAAAAACTACATACAAAAAGTTTTTGCAAAAACATAATGATTGCCACTAAAATTAGAAATAAGCAAATGGGGGAAATGTTTGTTATATTTCTCTGATAAAGGTTTCATTTCTGAGATATACTGGCAAGCCAATTCCCCAACTGATAAAGTCAAAGGATACAAACAGGCAGTTTTCTAAGGAAGAAATCCAAGCAATAAACAGCCATATGAAAAAATGCTCCAAAACATGAACTACAGAAACTTAAAACAACTCTGAGGTTTTACTTCACATCCATTAAATTGGCAAAGTTGACAAAAAGAAAGAAGAAAATAGTAAATGTTGGAGGGCCAATGGGAAAGCAGGCATTTTAATGTGATGTTGCTGAAAGCATAAAGTGGTCTCACCATTCTGGAAAGCAATTTGGAGCTGTACAAAAATATTTATAGTAGCGCTTTTTTTTTTTTGGTATCAGCAAAGAACTGTAAACAAAGGAGGATGCTCTGGGGAATCCCATTCTCACTGCACTGGGGAATGTCTAAACAAATTACAGTATATGAATGTAACGGAATACAATTGTGCCATAAAAATAGTGAAATGGATAGTTTCAAAAAACCTAAAAAAGCCTTGTAGGAACAGATACAGAGAGAGCAAAAACAGGGAAATAATTTCTACAATAACAACAACACTGTAAAGACAAACAGCCCTGAGTGACTTGAGAACTATAATCAATGCAATGAACTACAATTTCAGAGAAGTGATGAAGCATACTACCCCATCGCCTGAGAGGTAAAAGATGCAGATTAAATATATATTTGGTCATGGCCAAGGAAGGAATTCATTTTGCTTGACAATGCATATTAGTTATAAGGTTTTTGTGTTTCTTTTCTCCTTACTAATTTGAGGTAGGAAGTGGAGAGGTAGAGAAAATAAATTTTTGTTAACTGAAAAAAAATTTTTTTTATCTGCATCTATTTTTCTTTAATGGATTTGTGGTGGCCTCCTAGAAAAAGCTGGTCATATACTAATAGCATTTTTACTTTTCCTTCTGGACATATGGAAAAAAAGGGATTTGAGCTGTCCTCTTTGTTTCTGTTAGTGTCAATAAAGTTGGCCATGGTGTTTACCCTAGAAATTTTAAATTATAAAAGAGACTAACACAGGAATATCAGAACACATCTCATTCATAAAAATCAAATTGATGCACGTACTTTAGAAAGGTGCAAGCAATAGTAGAGGCAATGTTTCATTGAGTTCAGAAGTTTGTTGTGGCTTTCTAGGCCATGTACAGTGAATTATATAGTGAGCTATAGGTATGATAAACACCGCTTACTTGACTTTGTTTACTGTTGCAAGTTATAGATAGAAAGATCTATATGTATATATGTGTGTATGTATGTGTACATATACATACGTGTGTGTGTGTGTGTGTGTGTGTGTGTGTATAGATATATCTATATGTGAATGACAGGGCTATACAAAGGATGATGCTTTAGAAAAATTTGTGCACAGAAACAGCAGGCTGATATAAATACTGACAAATGTGAAAAAGTCCAAAAGCTTAAATCTTTCCAAGAGAAATGTTTTACACAGAGAAACAATTACCTTGGAGAATTTTCAGCAAGCACAAAAAGATATGCCTCATTAAGCTGGCAGTGTAATTTGTGTGGCAAAAAAGTTTTTCTCTGACCATATCTTAAGAAATTTGAGAAATAAGGTAAATTTAAATGTACTTAATTGTAAGAAGGACTCCAGTAACTTAAAGCAGGAAATCTTACCAAATTTATTTACAGGACATTATATATTTCTTCCCTTTATTGACTTTCTTCCCCATTTGTCTCCCAAAACATTCAGAAGCAAATTGTCATTAATAATCAAGAATACAAAACAATCCTTAGAAGCAAGGATATATTTTTTTTTCCTAGCTCTCCCACATTATACCCCTCCTCTGAAAAGGGGCCTGTTCCAGAAGAAAGCTGTGTAATAACAGCTGGATAATTTATAAAGTATCTCTCTATGATTGGGAAAGTCCACCAACCTCTTACCAAGTCCAATTTAATTTAGTTCAACAAACATTTATTAAGCAGTTGCTGTGTACAAGGCATAGTTCAGGGTGCAGGGGATAAAAGATAAATGTAAAATGTTGTTTCTAGGAGCCTCTACCTTCCCAGGAAGATAACGCACACACACACACACACACACACACACACACACACACACACATATGTAAACGGAAAGCAATATAAAATAATGGCTAATGTCTTCCTAAAAGATCACCTTTCATTTACACCTTCTCTGTCTTGAACGTCCATAGCCATTTGCGTATTGTCTTCCTCATTAGATTGTGATCTCCTTAAGGGCACGGACCATGTTTCTGCCTTTCTTTGTCTGCCATAGAATTTAGCACAGTGCCTGGCACAGAGTAATCCCTTAAATGAACACTTGGTGTTGACACTGATGATGCTGATGGTCATTGGTGATAATGCTCAAGAGAGAGAAAGCACTAAGAACTGTGTATGGTAGTTGCACCTAAGCTATGGTCTGACAGAAGCAAGGAAAGATATCAAGGGCAAGTGATGGGGGAATGCATTCTAGACATGGAAAGGTCACCTTTTCAAAGGTGTAGAGGTGGTAGATGGAATGTTCTATAAAGGGACCATCTAATTTGACAGGAATGGAGTGTAGAGGAGTAATATGAGACAGGACTGGACAAACAGAGGGCGCGAGATTGTGAAGAGCTTTATGTACAAGGTTGAAAAAATTCTAGATTTTGTTCTAGAGCTAAGAATGGCTATCTGATGAAGTTTTACAAATAGATGAAGAAAGAAGGAAAGTAAAAGGGAAAGGAGAAAGAGAAAGATATACCCAACTGAATGCAGAATTCCAGAGAATAGAAAGGAGAGATGAAAGGTTTTCTTAAATAAACAAAACAAAGAAATAGAAAACAATAAAATGGGAAAGACAAGAAATCTCTTCAAGAAAATTAGAGATATCAAGGGAAAATTTCATACAAAAATGGGCAATGATGAAAAAAATAGCAAGGATTTAAGAGAAACAGAAGAGACTAAGAAAAGATGGCAAGAATACACAAGAAAGATCTTAAAATCGCTAATACTCTTACTGATCTAGAGCCATACCTCCTGAAAGACTGAAGTCAAGGAGGCCTTAGGAAGCATTGCTAACAATAAGGCTACAGGAGGTGATGAAATTCAATCAAGCTATTTAAAATCCTAAACCACGCTGTTGTTAAAGTGCTACACTCAATCTGCCAGCAAAATTGAAAAACTCAACAGTGGCTACCGGGTTGGAAAAGATCAGTTTACACCCCAATCCTAAAGAAGGGTAATGCCAAGGAATGTTCAAATTACAAAACAATTGTGCTCATTTCACCAGCAAGGTTATGTTTAAGAATCTGCAAGCTAAGCTTCAGCAATATACGAACCGAGAATTACCCGACGAGCAGGCTGGTTCTCGAAGAGTCAGAGAACTAGAGACCAAATTGCCAACATTCGCTGGATTGTGGAGAAAGCCAGGGAATTCCAGAAAAATACCTACTTCTGCTTCATTGACTAAAGTATTTAACTGTGTGGATCACAATAAAATGTGTTAAGTCCTCAAAGGAACTGGAGTACTAGATCTTACTTGTCTCCTAATGAAACTATGTGGGCTAAGAAGTAACAGCTAGAAGTGAACATGGAAGAACTGATTGGTGGAAGATTAGAAAAGGAGTATGACAAGGCTATATACTGTCACCTTATTTATTTAATTAACATGCAGAGTACACCATGCAAAATGCTAGGCTGGAAACATCAAAAGCTAGAATCAAGGTGGCAGGGAGAAATAGCAACAATCTCAGACTTGCAGACAATACCAATGTGATGGCAGAAAAGGAAAAGGAATTAAGAAGCCTCTTGATGAGGAAAGTGTAAAAACTGGCTTGAAGCTTAACATAAAAAACCAATAACAAAAAAACAAAACAAAACTCTAAAGATCTTGGTGACTGGTCCCATTACTTCCTGGCAAACAGAGGGAGAAGAAATGGAGAGTGTCAGGTTTTATATTCTTGGGCTCAGAGGTCACTGCAGATGTTGTCTACAGCCACGAAATTAAAAGACACTTGCTCCTTGGGAGGGAAAAAAAGCTATGACCTTGCTGACAAAGGTCTATACAGTCAGAACTATAGTTTTTCTGGTACAATGTATGGCTGTGAAGTTGGACTATAAGGGAAGCCGAGTGTTGCAGAATCACTGCTTTCAAACTGTGGTGCTGGAGAAAACTTTTAAGAGATCCTTGGACAGCAGGTAGGTCCAATCAGTGAATACTTAAAGAAATTAATTCAGGCAATTCACTGGAGGGTCAAAACTAAAGCTGAAGCTTAAATGCTCTGGCCACATAATGAAAAGACAGGTCACAATGGAAAAGACTCTGATGATGGGAAAGACTGAAGTCAAAAGGAAAAAAGGGGCCAGCTAGGTGGCACAGTGGATAGAGCACTGGCCCTGAAATCAGGAAGACTGAGTTCAAACTTGGCCTCAAATCAAACACTTGACACTTACTAGCTGTCTGACCCGGGGCAACTCACTTAACCCCAACTGCCTTTAAAAAAAAAAAAGGGAAAGAGAATAGCAGAGACTGAGATAGATACACAGTATCACGGAAACAAAAAACATGAACTTGGACAGACTTCCAAAGACATTTGGGGGATAGAAGGGTCTGGTGTGCTGTGGTCCATAAGATAATGAAGAGCTGGATATAAATGAACAACAACAACAAATAGGGAACCACTGTTAATTTAGAAGTTTTGAAACTGCCACTGGTGGGGCTGTGACTGAGCACCAATTAAGGAAAAACAGGTAAGAGTAAGGATCCAGGTAAAATTAGATAACATGAATCTGTGGCAGACTTCTTCCAGTGGCGTTGTCCAGGGCAGGGCTTCTTAAACTTTTTCCACTCATGACTCCTTCATCACTTCTTAAACTGTGGCTTGTAACCCTATATGGTCGTGACCCACAGATTAAGAAGCACTGGTCTAGGGAACAGAAGCAGAGAAGGGAGAAGGTGAGGAGAATCCAGGATTGATGATTAGAAGGTCATGAACAGCAATAGGACACAAGACAATAATCACTGTATAATCTATGTAATCTATGTAATCAATGTATAGTTCAACAGTGAGAAGATGAAGAAAAGAAAGCAAGAACATCACTGTGAATGACTGAGAAAAATTAAAACTACTGATCATGGGAATTTAGGGAGCTGATGAACTGAAAGGTACAGTATTTGAGGGGAAATAAACCTATGAAAGATTTTAGAACTCTCATCAACTCAGTGACCAATCATTACTTTGAAAAACTGATTATAGAGACTTCTATACAAAATAACTAAAAGATACATAAAATATCCAGGATCTATCTATCAAAGCACACAAAACACTCACATAGTTTCAATTACAAAATGTTTCTTACAGTAGAACTAAATAGCTGGAAGAATATTCAATGCTCATTGCTGGGCCATGCCAAAATATAAAAATGACAATATTATAAAAATTAATTTATAGTGTTAATGCTGTACTAATTAAATTATTAATAAGATGTTTTAAATGACTTAATAATAACAAAATTCAGTTGGAGAAATTAGAGATCTAGAATATTAAAGGAAATAATGAAAAGAGAAAAAGGGGGAATGACACTTTCAGACCTCAAACTATATTGTAAAGCGGCAGTCATCAAAATCATCTCAAATTGGTTGAAAACAAAAAGGGGGTAGATCAATGGAAGGGATAAGTGAGAAAATATAAACAACAGAACTCAATAAATATGAAATCATAAATTACTTAGGAAAAACTCCCTATATGATACAAAACTGTTGGGAAAATTGGAAAGCAGTCTGCCAGAAAATTAGGTTTAGACCAAGATCATATGACATATGACATAATACATTTTAACTGGATGCATGCCCTTAATACTAAAGATCACACTATGAAAAATTTAGAAGAGTAGATCATATACCTCTCACAGCTTTGTCAACGTATCTATCAGACTCATTGATTTTTTTATCTTCTTTAAAAACTGTTTTGTTATATTACCTCCAAAACAAAAAAGCAAGCAAACAAAAAAAACAAGGAAAAGTAGATAAAGTGAAAAGCACTACCCTTATGGTACCAAAAGCCATACAACTATAGGTAACAGGATTATAACGGCAAATGAAAAATGAATCCCTGAGGCCATCACCTTAGATATCTTAATCCTAACATTTAGTGATATTATACCCAACTATAGCAAAAAAAGGCAATAATACTGATATTTATATGACCATAGGAAATAAAAAATGAAAAAAAAATCGCTACTCTAGAGTATGATAGCAGCAGAAAGCTGGGATATCCATCATAAAGCAATTATCAACGAATCTGAAAATTGGTGAGATGAAAGAAAATTATTTTAAAGTTCCTATCCTTGTAGGTTTTTGGGGGACAGTTTTAGTCTTTGCCAGTTATTATCTACCAGAGATAATAAGTTTATCTATACTTCTTCCTTTTCTGAACTTGGAAAGAACTGAGGGCTACAGCAGTTGGTGTTTTTGAAGCCAAACCTTGCAGAAATAGGCTTTCAGGACCAACATCAACCAAAAGGTTCTCAGCTGCTGGCAATGACCCATAACTTACCCTCAGCAGAAGATCCCATTAAGATTTCCACATGTTTGGCAGCCCAAAGCCAACATCATTTCCATTGTTCCACTGATTCATTTGCAGTTTTGCATAAACTGCTACTTTGTTTTGGCTCCAAAGATTTTCTCTTATGATATATAAAATGCCCTCTCTCTAGTGTCTATTAAATAATTACATCATTACTGTATTGTAACCAAGAAGAGGATTAATGACTGAGTTTTATTTTAATATAGCTGTGATTAATTCCTATTTTATTTAATCTGTTAACTTTGCTAAAATTCCAAGGTCTGGCAATTGGAAAGCAAACACTGTACCACTGTGCTTGAGCCATTATACACTTGGAGATTTGTTTCATGCTTCATTTGCCATAAAACTCATAAAATTTTAGTCCAAAAATCAAGACTATTTCTGCAGGCAAAGGCACAAATGTTACATATGCTTTTCATTTTTACTCATATCCAGTAATTCAATAATTACTTCTATACATGCTACTATTACAAAATCATGATTCTAATTGGAATTATCAGCTGCACATCATTACTATCTTTGTTTCCCACACAAGGTAATTTGGCCAGATACAGAGACATGGACTGTGCTTCTGGATCA
The DNA here is from genome assembly GCF_003287225.1 of Phascolarctos cinereus. Taxonomy (NCBI): domain Eukaryota; kingdom Metazoa; phylum Chordata; class Mammalia; order Diprotodontia; family Phascolarctidae; genus Phascolarctos; species Phascolarctos cinereus. The sequence continues at coordinate 195,288,991 of NW_027555514.1, read as the reverse complement.
CAGACAAAACAACCAAAAAAACAAAATTTTTTTTAAAGTCAACACATAAGACTTTTTAAACATTTTCAACATATGATTTTTTCCCTATAAACTCAAACTTACATAGGCAATTTTAACATATGATAGATTAAAGTTCAAAACTGCCTATGATTTCAGCACTTCCAAAAGTTTATCACTGACTCTGGAAAATGGGAAATTAAGAAAAGCATAGACTTTTTCACTTCTTCCTAAAAGAAAAAAACTTAAACCAATATAAAAGAATACCTAGAAGAGTTGAAAAAGTACCTCTAGATCCACGGTATTATGACATAATAAATCTACACACCTATTTAATTTTTAGAATTCTATCACCAAAGCCCATAGTCCCAATTTTATGGTATTCATGGTGAAAACTGAAGCAAAATGTTCAGTGGGAGACTAAGAACAAAGATTCCTGAGATGAAGGGAAGATGGCAGAGCAGGAAGAAGTAGTACAGCGAGTTCCCCCCCAAAACTCCCATACACAGAAAAAACCCCACCCATCCAAACAGATCTAGAAAATGCAACAGATACACTTCTGATAGGGAAATCTAAGAAAAAGTAACGATGAGTCATTTTTCCAGTTCACGTAGGCATAGGGAGACATGGGACGTCTGTGGACACTGTGGCCTGGTGTAGCATACAGAATATTCCAGCAACCAGGGAGTGGCTGAGAACAAGGCAAAAGAGTCCTAGACCTTTATGGGGCACCATCAGAGAGACAGGTATGAACTGACACTATCCAGTTCCCAGTCACAGATCCAAGGATGAGCAAAATTATGCCAGAGCACTAAAGTTCTCCACCATGAGTACAAAGATAGGCCCTAACATGAAGTCCAAAGTCAGGAAGTAGGCTGGAAGAATGAGCAAAAAGATAGTATCACAATAAAAAGTTATTATAGTTACAAAGACACTCAAGATACAGACAGAAGATGAGAATGATTCCAAAATATCTACAAGCAAAGCCTCAGAGAAACACACAGCTTGGACACAAATTCCACTAGAATTCCTGGAAGAAATGAAGGAAAAATTTTTTTAAAAAGAGTTAAAAATATTTTTATCAACGAAATGAGAGGAAAAAATGAAAAAGAAATGAAAGCTATGGAAAAAAGAATTGGAAAGGGTCCAATTTATACCTTGGCATAAGAGGTACAAAACTCCTTGAAAATAAGAATGAATCAAATAGAAACCAATGACTCTATGAAACAAGAAATATTTTTAAAAGGTCAAAAAATTTTTAAAAATCCAGAAGAAAAATAAGGTATCTTCTAGCAAAAACAGCTGATCTAACAAACAGATCAGAGAAAAAAAAATTAAGAATCACTGTACTCTCTTGAACACAAGAGCTTAGAGGTCGTATTTCAAGAAATCTTAAAACAAAACTGCCAGATTTCTCTGCATCAGAGGGCACAGTGGAAATAAAAGGGATCCACCAGTTACATCTTGAAAGAAATTCCCAAATGAAAACTCCAAGGTATGTTACAAACCAAATCCAGAGCTTCTAGGCCAAAGAAAAAACACTGAAAGCAGCTAGAAGGAAAGAATTAAAGAAATGAAGGGTCAGGTCAGGATCATTCCCAATTTAGCAATCACTGCTATAAAGGAGAAGAGAGCTTGGAATACCATAGTTCAGAAGGCAAAGGATACATAGGCTTTCAGCCAAGAATAACTTACCCGGCAAAACTAATCATATAATCCTAACCATAAACAAACATGAACTAATAATGAAAAGAACTAAACAAGGATAAACTGCTTATTTTCTAATGTGGGGAGATGATACAAGTGGCCCTTTGAACTTTATCATAAAGGAATGTAAATAGACTAGGCCTGGGATGGATCTGTTATATCTTGATGGTCTTAAAAGAAGAATGGAAAAGGAGGGAAAGAATAATACAATGGGGGTGGGGGGTGGGAGAAGGAATGTTAAGGAATATAATCTCGGGAGCCAAGATGGTGGAGTGAAAGCAGTGACTTGCTTGAACTCTCCTCCAAACCCCTCCAAACACTCATAAAAAATGGCTCTAAATAAATTCTGAAGCAGCAGAACCCACACAAAGACAGAGTGAAACACATTTCCAGCCCAAGACAACCTGGATGATTGATCAGAAAGGTGTATCGCGCCGGGTTGGGAGCGCAGCAAGGCGTGGGTATGCAGGCTGCAGCGTGGGCGCGCAGGCCTCAGCGAACCTGGAGCAGACCTCAGAGGACTGAATCTCGGGCAGCTGTGGAGGTTTCCAGACTCTTCAATCCACCAATGCCAAAGACAACTCAGAAGGTCAGTGGGAAAAGTCTGTTTCAGTCAGTGCTGAGAAAGGAAGGCAGGGTTTCAGCTCCATTCCCCAAGAGCGTGGCCCTGGGGAGGGGCAGCTGCTTCCCGAGCTTCCAGCCCACACACTGAGGGGGAATCCAGTGGCTGATCAGAGAGGGATTGCAGGGATCTTTTTGCCAGTGCTGAGGCAGGAATCTCTTGCTTTGCCCATGTTTGGATCTAGGCCACAGTTCTGGGCAGTGGTGCTGGGGTGAGGAGGAGCCCTTGCACGGTAGAGCTTGTAGTGGCTGTGGAGAGAAACCCCTCCTCAGAGTTACAGGACAGAAAGGACCTACTTGTAGTCGCAGGCCAGGAAAGGAGTAAACACCTCTACCCTTATCATACCACCTTGGAAGAACTGAAAATTTACAGGTCCCTACAAGTATCTCTGAAAACAGCTGTACAAACCCCCTGAAGCTTGGGACAGTACATTCTCCACATTGGAAGCAGATTCGTACCTTAACAAAGAGTTTAAAACTCAAGTAATTGGCCAGGATCATGAGCAAACAGTGCAAAAAGAGTCAGACATAGAATCTCACTTTGGTGAAAAAGAAGATCAAAATATACAACCAGAAGAAGACAACAAAGTCAAAGCTCCTACATCCAAAGCCTCCAAGAAAAATACAAATCAGTCCCAGGCCTTGGAAGAGCTCAAAAGGGATTTTGAGAAGCAAGTAAGGGAAGTAGAGGAAAAACTGAGAGTGATGCAAGAAAATCATGAAAAACAAGTCAACAGCTTGCTAAAGGAGACCCAAAAAAATACTGAAGAAAATAACACCTTAAAAAATAGCCTAACCCAAATGGCAAAAGAGGTTCAAAAAGCCAATGAGGAGAAAAAGCAAAATTGGCCAAATGGAAAAGGAAGTCCAAAAGATTACTGAAGAAAATACTTCCTTAAAAATTAGAATAGAGCAATTGGAAAATAGTGACTTTATGAGAAATCACGACACAGTAGAACAAATCCAAAAGAATGAAAAATTAGAAAACAATGTGAAATATCTCATTGGAAAAACAACTGACCTGGAAAATAGATCCAGGAGAGAGAATTTAAAAATTATTAGACTATCTGAAAGAGCCTAGACATCATCTTTCAAGAAATTATCAAGGAAAACTGCCCTGATATTTTAGAACCAGAGGGCAAAATAGAAATTGAAAGAATCCACAGATCTCCTCCTGAAAGAGATCCCAAAGGAAAACTCCTAGGAATATGTAGCCAAATTCCAGAGTTCCCAGGTCAAGGAGAAAATATTACAAGCTGCCAGAAGGAAACATTCAAGTACTGTGGAAACACAATCAGGATAACACAAGATTTAGCAGGTTCTACATTAAAGGACCGCAGGGCATGGAATATAATATTCTGGAGGGCAAAGAAGATAGGATTACAACCAAGAATCACCTACCCAGCAAAACTGAGTATAATCCTTCAGGGGAAAAAATGGTCATTCAGTGAAATAGAGGACTTTCAAGCATTCTTGATGAAAAGACCAGAGCTGAATAGAAAATTTGACTTTCAAATACAGGACTCAAGTGGAACATGAAGAGGTAAACAGGAAAGAGAAATCATAAGAGACTTATTAAGATTGAACTGTTTACATTCCTGCATGGAAAGATGATATTTATAACTCATGAGACCTTTGTCAGTATAGGGTAGTTGGAGGAAAAAAATTATATGTATGTATATGTAGATAGATAGATAGAGGGCACAGGGTGAGTTGAAGATTAAGGGGTCATATCTGGAGAATAAAATTAAGGGATGAGAGAGGATTATACTGGAGAAGAAGAAAGGGAGAGGTAGAATGGGGTAAATTATCTCACAAAAAAAAACAAAAAGAAAAGTCTCTTACAGTGGAGGGGAAAGGGGAAGGTGAGAGGGAATGAGTGAATCTTATTCTCATAGGATTTGGCTTAAGGAGGGAATAACATACACATTCAATTGGGTGCAGAAATCTGTCTTACCCTACAGGAAAATAGGGGGAGAAGGGGACAAGAGAGCAGGGGGATGATAGAAGGAGGGCAGATTGGGAAAGGGGGTAATCAGAAGTAAATACTTCTGAGGAGGGACAGGGTCAAAAGAAAGAATAGAATAAATGGGAGGGCAGGATAGGATTAAGGGAAATAGAGTTAGTTTTTCACAACATGTCTACTATGGACGTGTTTTGCATAACTGCACATGTACAACCTATATTGAGTTGCTTGCCTTTTCAATGAGGGTGGGTGGGGAGGGAGGAAGAGAGAAAATTTGAAACCTAAAGTTTTAAAAACATGTTTAAAAAAATGTTTTCACATGCTACTGGGAAATAAGAAATACAAGAAAGGGGGTACAGAAGTCTATCCTGCCCTACAGGAAAATAGAAGGGGAAGGGGATAAGAGAAGGGGAGAGAGATAGAAGAGAGGACAGACTAGGGGAAGGGATATTCAGAATGCATGACATCTTGGGGTGGGGGGAAGGGGGAGATGGGGTGAAAATTTTGAACTCAAAAACTTGTGGAAGTGAATGTTGAAAACTAAAAATAAATAAATTTATATACACATTAAAAAAAAGGAATATAATCTCAAATAATCATGCAAGATGTAAGGGCAGCTAGGTGGATAGAAGGCCAGGTCTGGAGTCAAGAAGACTTGAGTTCAAATCTGGTCTCGGACACTAGCTGTATAACCTTGTTTACCTCAGTTTTTCATGTGTAAAATGAGCTGGAGAAGGAAATGGCAAACCACTCCAGTATCTTTCCCAAGAAAATCCCAAATGGGGTCACAGAGAGTTGTACATTACTGAAATGACAGAACAAAAACACATGAAGTAAACAAGGAGGAAGCAGCTGACAGGTGAAAGAAGGGAAGAATACAAACATATTGTTGGGTAGAAAAAATATATTTCAACAGGGAAATAGGAGGGAAAGGGGAAAAAGGAGAAGGGGGATTTAGACGGATGGCATAGTAATGGAGCAATCAGTTCTAAGCAAAATAAACTGTAAGGATGTACAAATATATTTATAGCTCTTTTTGAGGTAATAAAGTATGAGAATCTAAGGGGGTGCCCATTAATTAGGGAATGACTGAACAAGTCATGACTGGTAATATAAATGTGATGGAATACTATTGTGCTATAAGAAACTATGAGGGTTTCCTTTTTTCAGTTGGCGGCCAGCACTAGCACTCCTTTCCTGCCCTGCACTCAGTTTCTCTATCGCCACCGCTGCCTCTTCCCGGTTCCTCCCACCACTACCATGGGCTTCAGAGATCTCAAGACACCTGCGGGCCTGCAGCACCTCAACGACTTCCTGGCAAACAAGAGCTACATCGAGGGGTATGGGCCATCCCAGGCTGACATTGCAGTATTTGAAGCTGTCTCAGGCCCACCACCTGCCGACTTGTACCATGCTCTTCTTTGGTATAACCACATTAAATCCTATGAGAAGCAGAAGGCAAGCTTGCCTGGAATAAAGAAGGCTTTGGGCAAATATGGGTCTGCTGATGTAGAAGATACCACAGGAAGTGATGGAGCTACAGAGAGCAAAGATGATGATGACATTGATCTGTTTGGGTCTGATGAGGAGGAGGAAAGTGAGGAAGCAAAGAGGCTAAGAGAAGAACGCCTTGCTCAGTATGAATCAAAGAAATCAAAAAAACCTGCAATTGCTGCCAAGTCTTCTATCTTGCTGGATGTAAAACCTTGGCCTGATGAGACAGATATGGCAAAATTGGAGGAAGGTGTCAGAAGCATTCAGGCAGATGGCTTGGTCTGGGGATCTTCTAAATTAGTTCCAGTAGGATACGGCATCCAGAAGCTTCAGATACAGTGTGTAGTTGAAGATGATAAAGTTGAGACAGATATGCTAGAGGAACAGATAACTGCCTTTGAAGACTATGTGCAATCCATGAATGTTGCTGCCTTCAATAAGATCTAAAAACCACCATCCTCAAAAATTGCATTTAAATAAAAATATTTGCAAGCAAAAAAATTTAAAAAAAAGAAACCATGAGGGTTTCAGAGAAATCTGGGAAGACACGTATAAACTGATGTAAGGTGAAATGAACAGAACCAGAAAGAACAATAAAGACAACAATATGGAATATGGTAAAGACAAACAACTTATAAAGAATTAGGAACTCTGATCAGTGTAATGACTAAGCACAATTCCAGAGGACTAATGATGAAATATGCTACCTACCTCCTGATAGACAGTGAAATACTTACCATGCAACATTAGACATTTTTGATTAGACTTTTTTTTGGACGTGCACACATGACCAATGTAGAAATTTGCTTTGTTTGACTCTAAGTCTTTGTGACAGGGGCATATTATACCTCATGGTACCATCCTAGTGGTGCCCTAAAGAGTATCTACATTTTGCCCTTTTGTTCCAGTAATCTGGGTTGTTTTCTTTTTGTCATTTTTTTACAATAGGATATTCAGGTTTATGTTTCCTTACGGTTTTTTGGGTACCAGAATATGGTTATATTATTTCTCTGTCTCCTATTTTCCTGCTCACTAGTTTTTGACAGTAGATATCTCACCTGGTCTTCCAGTTTTGCTATCAGTTGACGTTCCTCTAATTTTTTTTTAATTGTTATTCTATAGGGGCAGCTAGGTGGCGCAGTGGGTAGAGCACCAGCCCTGGATTCAGGAGGATCTGAGTTCAAATCCGACTTCAGACACATAACACTTATTAGCTGTGTGACCCTGAGCAAGTTACTTAACCCCACTGCCTAGCCAAAAAAAATAAATAAAATAAAATGTAAAAAACCCTTACCTCATACCTTATTGTTATTCTATCTTTTGAATCTCTAAGCCACGTTTATTGTATCTTTTTCCTTCAAAGTGTCTAAAACTCAACTGAGGTTTCCCAACTAATCTCTGAACTATTTACGGTTAAACCTTCCACATTGCGACTTTCCCTATTGCTGTTCTGATTATATCATGGATTACCATAAGAAATTAAATGGGAATTTTGGAGGAGTTTTGCAGAAACCTCAGATGACATGTGAAAGCCAGCAGCAGATGACACAGAAAAAGTTTAGAAACTCAGAAATGAATAAGATATAGTGTATAGTATTATATAATATCAACATATTTTATCTTTTAATACCCTAATTTAGACTTCTTCTCTGGTACGAAGGGAGGGCCAAAAAATTTCACATGGATTTTCCAGATTGTGGGGGTGCCGCACCCCTAACCCTGGAAATGTGGAAAGGATAACTGTATTCTAAACCTATCTCTTCCTTCAATTGTCTTATTGGGCATTCCAACACATTAATCAGGAAATAAACATTTATTAAGTGCCTACTATGTACCAGGCACTGTGCTAAGAGCTAGGGATATAAATATAAAAAACAGTTCCTAATCTGAAGGAGCAATACTGGGAGGTGGGGGGTGGGGGAGCAGGGAGGAATTTGGAAGTGGGGAAGTGGGAGAGGAGGGAAGGTACTCAGCGTAGCATCCAGTGCAAAGGAGTGCAGTTGGTAAAAAATGAAGAGATGGTTGGTATGAGAACATCTATCTTCTTTGCTCTGTCCCAAAGCCTCTAATCAGAGGAGTAAAGGGATCTGAGGGTACTGATGAGGTGTGAGTACCAAGGCTGATACCATTTAAAAAGATTATGATAGATTCCAGTAGGAGACACCACACTGACCAGGGAGCAAGCCTGGGATTAAAGACAGTCAGTGGAGGCAACTTTGAGGAAAATGATCATAGGCAGCGGAGACGAGAACCATCTGCTCCATATTCAAAGCTTCTCAGGCCTCTCTGTGCAATGTCCCAGGAGGGATTTCAGTTCTGGCCACTTACTTTCACTCAACAAGCCTCACGGTCAGTCCTTTTCTGGAGTTTTAGTTGTAGTTATTGCGAAATTCTTTTCTTCTAGAGTTTGATCCTGGGATTATCTTACTCTAAAATACTTAGGTGTATTTGGAGGTGTTTTGGTTTCTTTTCTTATTCTTTAAGTCTTTCCACTAGTTCTTTACCAACACCACACTCATTTTATACAGGCCTAACTTCTGAACCCTTAATTCCCCACTGAGGAACAGAGGAATCAAGAGGAGAATCAAGTAAGGGAGGCAAATACATGTCTTTGCTGGTTGTCCATCTAACAGGAGTTATTTCAGTCACTGGTTAAGTCAATGAGAGAGTTGGACTAGATTATCCCTGAGTTTCATTCTTGTATTATTCTATAATATTTTAAACCATGATCTGAATATCATCAGGAATATTCACCCCAAATCAAAGTCTTATACAACAAAACATAAACGTTCAGAATGAGTCCTTTCAACCAGTGACGTATCATTTTTAAATATGAAAATCAGAGTATTAACAATGACATCTGGTAGGATAGCAAGAACATGGGAAAATGCCTGGATTATAGCTGGTATAGATGCTTAGCTATTTATGTATCATAGTAATGACATCTCTTTAGAAGTTTCCTTCTATGAAATGGTTTGGGGAAAGTATAACAGAGCTGAAAGAGTACTTCTTGGGTCCTGGAAAGAAGCTGAGAAAAAAAAAGATTAATGTGAGTACTTTTATTAGCCTTTCCCCAATTCAGTGAAAAAGGAAGACTCCTAACTCCATCAGTGCCTTACATGTAAGTGTGTAATAAATAATTATTGAATGCCCAATTTCCACAGCTATCAGTGTAGTGTAAATGATTTTTATATGCATTACTGACAATCTTCTTTATTTCAGTCTCTCCCTGCTCTGATGCATTCTGTAACAAAAATTTTCTTCTATGAACCAAATACAGTGTTAATACCTAAAGCAAGAAATGAGAATGAGAACCAGCAGAGAATTAATATCATTAATGCATACTGATTTGAAAACTTCAAATAAAATCCTGGCAAAAACCAAAAAACTCTTGTAATTTGTCCCCCCAAAACGCACTGTTATCTAGCTAAATTTCTAATAAGGATGGCAAGGAAGATTCAACATCAGGAAATCAACATAATCAATCATAGTTAAAACAAAAGTATCCACAGACACATGATTCTATCAATAACTACAGAAAAAGCCTTTGCCAAAGTATAACACTCATTTTTGCAAAAAAAAAATACTACAAAACATATGCATAGGAGAATGTTTTGTAATGGATATTTTCTGTTGGTGTCCAGATGGGATTTAAAGATATTACTGTTCACATAACATTGTGTGAATATAATACAGTGCAACATAGTATCTTCCCTTGGAACTATTAGCCCAAATTTCAGAAATACTTAGTTATTTCCAAAGCAATTCTCAAGCCACTATTTTAATAATTTGTCTTAAAATGACGAAATGTGCACAGAAGGAAATAGTGGACTTCACATTCTTATGACTGCAACTGAAAACCAAAATTTCTCAATGTATTTTAAGTCAAATCCCAAATAAAGAAATTATAGATTTATTAAAATAAGCCCATAGTAGAGACAGACTCACTATTAGGACTGGTATTGGCTACCAGGAGATGCTCTATTATAGAAGAAAATGGCTTTATAAATGGCACTGGAAATTTCATACGTTTTAAAATGAAAACAAGGGTTTGGTGGTTATTAGTATGAAATAGGATCCTGTTCTGTTATGCTTTGGAAAGTGAAAAAGTAAGGATGGTAGAGTACATAACAATGAAGCTTGCTATGCTGATATTGCTTTGAAAATGCAGGATTTGAGGATTTTGAGTTTGGGGAGAGGAAGTAATTTTTTGGACATGGTCAATATGGGAGTGAATTTTGCTTGACTATGCATATTGGTTACAACGGTTTGGTTTGGTTTTACAAAGGATGGATAGGGAGCTGGATGGAACTGAAAATAAATTGTTGTTCACTAAAAAAAAGATTAAAAAAAAGGAATATATATTCTCTTTTCTCAAAAAGTAATATATAAAATCTAAGCCATCCACAGAATGATTCTGATTTCAGCCTCTGCAAGTATAAAAATATTAAAGAATTCTATGGAGATCAAAGATTGATTTATAGAAAAAAGAGGGAAAAAGAATGGTAGATGAGAATATAGGCTGGGCCACCTCAAGCTCATATCATAAAGAACAATTTTTTTTCAACATCAATCAAAATCAATTGCCCCTTCAGTCTCTTGATAATAAACATTAAGTGACTTGATTAGCTATGTTTGGGGAGGATAAAGGAAAGGACTGATTTATTTCCTTTTTTTAGGGCAATCAATCTATATAGCCTGACTGACAGTAGCTGAGTTTTCTCAAAATACTGAGTGATAAAAGAGATGCGTCACTAATGAACTCACCCATGTTATAAATTGTCTCTTAGACTGAACCTGCTCTTGAGACTATTGGTACATGGAGCAGCATCAGGGAAGAACTGAGCATTTTCCCCCAAATAGTACCAAGTTAAAACTTCTAACTATCAGCATCCTGAGAAAATATTTCAATGGTAGGTATGTATCTAATAGTTTGTATGTGATGCTTATATAATTAGATGCTTTTAACAAATGGAATTTTTCAAGATAATTTCCAAGAAGTATTTAATAATCTAATAAACAAAATAAAATTAAATGAAAACTGACTACTAAGTAGTATAGACCTGATTAGGATATGAACATTTCAAGCTAAGACATGAGGCTTCTCTCAACTCACTTGTAATAATTTACATAATTTTTCATCAGATTAAATCATAATACAGAATTGATTTCTAACAAGGCAAACACTTTGTTATTTTTCCAAGTCAGTGGCAAAAAAAAAAAATCTAATTCCAGTAATTTATCTTCTTTCTAGCTGATCTTAAAATAATTGGAAACACAAAAATGCAAAGAAAACAGAGGAAAAAAAATGAAACACAACCTCAAGTAGAGTAGTGAGGATACAAAAGCCCTATATGACCATCTTTCCAGAAAGCCAGGAGCTATAAGAACCCATTTCCATTCATTCCTTCTTCAACTTTAATGGGTTGAGCAATTACTGCCCTGAACAAGCTCTTTTACCACCTGGTGTACTTTTCAGCAGTCCATTACTTTCCCAGGCTTGTCATGGCTCATTTAAATGGTACAGAGAAGCCCCTCTATGAAGCTGTTCCTAGGGCTCACTGAGTTTGAGATATGAGATGCGGAGGTGTTTATCATGAGGTAAAATGAAACTATGAAGCACAGTAGTAAGAGCAAGCTGGAAACAAAGTTTTTTTAAGAGAAAAAAAGTGCAAAGAAAAAAAGCAACCTTTATAAGATTAAAAAAAAAACATCTGGATGAATATGAATGTACTAAGGAGAAGGAAGCAATGACTCATCCTACACAAATATTAAGGGAAAGGCTATAGTCTTCTTTTATGACAAATAATATTTAAAAGGAAGACAAGAGGGTGAGAGATAAACATATCTTTTCATCATAATTCTGATACATCTAATTCAATGCAGTCCGTGGACCAATTATTCTAATCCATCCTATCCCAGCAGCAATGAAAAGAATTATATAAACTGATTCTTTGCATAAAGGACTTGGCATAGTAGCGGTCTAATTAGGTAAAAATGAAAACATAGGCTATGAACTCTTTATGGAAATAAAGAAGTGAGTACATATTCAGGGCAGCAGATGATGCAGCAGACACAGCCTGAGCCCTGTGAGAAGACTTGAGTTCAAATCCAGCCCCAGACACTTATTAGATGGGTGACTCAATTTCCTCATCTGTAAAATGGGGGCCATAAAAAGAACTACCTCCCAGGGTTGTGAAGATCAAAAGAGATAATTGTAAAGCATGTAGCACTGTGCCTGGAAGACAGTAGACACTATAAATTGAAAAGAGGAGAGAAGAAATAACAGAAAATGGAAAGTAAAAATGTTTCGTGCTGGAACTCGCAAATGTTCAATCTCTACACACAAATTTAAGCTTCAAATATCATCTGACTTTTGTCATGAAATAAGTCAGCATGGATTGTTATCATGACAGTGATGGCTTCACAATGGGCTCAGTTGTTATATCTAAGAGTACAAGATTTACAGTCCCCAAAGGAATCAAAACTTACTCCTATTCCTCTTTGCTATTATAGTCCCAGGTTGCCAAGATTCAAAAACACAGAGATGGATGCTATACCTTTAATGAAATCACAGAAAATCTGTAGGACTGTTTAAAAATAGATATTCAATTTTACTTTATTTTCAGTTCAAAATTCTCTACTTCCCCCATCTATAAAGAAAGCAAGCAATATAAAAACCATTACAAATATGAAGTCATGCAGAACAAATTTCCACATTACCTAATGTTCAGAGAAAAAAAGAAAAGAAAAAAATATGCTTCAATCTTTTTTGTGAGTTCATCAGTTTTCTATATGAAGATATATAGCATTTTTCATTATGAGTTCTTTGGAATTATAGTGGGTTTACTGTGTTGATCAGAATCACTAACTTTTTCACAGCTGATTATCTTTACAATATAGCTGTTACAGTATAATTTTTTCTCCTAATTCTGGTCACTTTACTTTGCACATTTCATATAAGACTTCCCAGGTTTTTCTGAAACTATCTATGTTAATCATTTCTCATAGCACAAAAGTATTTCATCACATTCACATACCATAATTTGTTCAGTCGTTCCCCAAATAACAAGCATTCTCTCAGTTTAAAATTCTTTGCCAATTCAAAAAGTGCTGTTATGAATATTTTTGTACATATGAGTACAGAACTAGTAACAGTACTGCTAGGTCAAAGGATATGCACAGTTGAATATTTTTCTGGGCATAATTCCAAATTGCTTTCCAGAATGACTGCACCAGTTCACAACTCCATCAATGGTGCATTAGTGTATCCATTTTCCCATATGCCCTCAAGCATTTTTCATTTTCCTTTTCTGTCATGTTAGCTAGTCTGATGGGTGTGACAGGGCACTATAGAGTAGTTATAATTTGCATTTCCCTTAATTATTAGTGATGTACTACATTTTTCCATATGACTATTGATAGATAGCTTTGACTTCTTCCTCTGAAAACTGCCTGTTCATATCCTTTGACCATTTATCAGCTGGGGAACGGTTCTTATTCTTATAAATTTGGCTCAGTTCTCTATATCTTCTGAGAGATGAGGCCTCCATCAAAGAAACTTGGTGTAATTATTCTTTCCCAATTTGCTATTTTTATACAATTTTAGCAGTATTGGTTTTGTTTGTGAACAACTTTTTAATTTTATGTCATCAAAATTATCCATTTAACCTCTTGTGAACCTTTCTATCTTTTGTTTGGTATGAACTCTTCCCATATCCCTAGATCTCACAGATAATTTCTTCCATGTTTCACTAATTTACTTCTTGTTTTTTCTTTTTTTTTTTCAGTGAGGCAATTGGGGTTAAGTGACTTGCCCAGAGTCACACACCTAGTGTTATGTGTCTGCAGCTGGATTGGAACTCAGGTCCTCCTGACTCCAGGGCCGGTGCTCTACCCACTGCGCCACCTAGCCACCCCTACTAATTTACTTCTGATACACCTTTCATGTCTAAATCAAATAACCATTTTGAGCATATGTTAGTATGTGGTGTGAAATTTTGGTCTCTGCCAGACTACTTTGCAGTTTTAGCAGTTTTTGTCTAATACTGAGCTCTTGTCTAAATAGCTTGGGTCATTGGGTTTAACAAACACTAGGTTACTGTGCTCATTTGGCGTCTGTATGATATGTACCTTATCTGCTCCAAGGATCAACCTCTCTATTTCCTTATCTGGTACAAATTGTTTTGATGATTACAGCTTTGTAATACACTCTGAGATGTGGTATTGCAAGGCCCCATTCCTCCCCATTTTTTTTCCCATTAATTCCCTTGATAACGGAGACCTTTTGTTTCTTCAGATGAATTATGTTGGGTTTTTCTTCTAGCTCTACAAAGAAATTCATTGGTCGTTGGATTGGTATGGCACTGAATGAGTCGATTTATTTAAGTAGCATTGTTATTTTTATTATATTGATTTGGCCTACCCATGAGTAATTAATATTTCTACATTTAGGTCTATCTGTATTTGTGTGAAGCCTATTTTTGTTAATTGTGTTCATAGAGTTTGTGTGTACCTTGGCAGGTAGACTTCTTATTATTTTATATTCTCTGTGGTTATTTTAAACATAATTTCTCTTTCTGTTTCTTCCTACTGGGTTTTGTTGGTAATATATAGAAATACCAATGATTTGTGTGAGTTTATTTTATATCCTGCTACTTTGAGAAAGTTGTAAATCGTTTCATCTAGGTTTTCAGTTGACTCTTTAGGATTCTCTAAGTAAACAATTATATCATCTTTAAAAAGTAATAGCTGTACTTCCTTATTGCCTATGTTTATTCAATTTATTTTTCTTGTCTTACTGCTATAGCTAGCATTTCTAAAGCAATAAAGAACAATAAAAGTAGGGGGCAGCTAGGTGGTGCGGTGGATAGAGCACCGGCCCTAAAGTCAGGAGGACCCGAGTTCAAATCCAACCTCAGATCAAACACTTGACACATACTAGCTGTGTGACCCTGGGCAAGTCACTCAACCTCAATGGCTTAAAAAAAAAAAAAGAATAATAAAAGTGATAATGGACATTCTTGCTTCACCTAAAAAGGTTTCTAGTTTATTCCCCTTAGAAATAATGTTTGCTTTTAGTTTTATTTTGTCAAAAGCTTTTTCTGCATCTACAGAAACAATAATTTTGTTGTTTTTTAAAATTAATATGGTCAATTATGCTTATAGTTTTCCTAATACAGAGGCAGCCCTTACATTTTTGGTATAAATTAATCTTGGTCATCATATATCATCATTGCAATATATTGCTGTAATCTCATTGCTAGTATTTTATTTAAATTTTTGCATCAATATTCATTAGAGAAATTGGTCTACAGTTTTCTTTCACTGTTTGACTTTTTGGCTTAGGTATCAAGAAAAAATAATGTCACAGAAGAAATGTGCCAGGACTCATTCTTGATTTTTTCCAAATAGTTTATATAATATTGGAATTAACTGTAGCAGCCAGGTAGATAAAGTGCCAGACCTGGAGTCAGAAAGACCTGAATTCAAATACGGCCTCAAACACTTCCTAGTTGTGTGATCCTGGGCAAGTCACTTAACCTTGTTTGCCTCAGTTTTTTCCTCTGTAAAATACGATGGAGAAAGAAATGGCAAACCTCTCCAATATCTTTGCCAAGAAAACCCCAAATGTGATTATGGAGAGTCAGATATGACTAACTGAATAATCAATAACAACTGGAATTAATTGTCCTCTAGATGTTTGGTACAATTTGCTTGTAGATTCATCTGATTCTGGGTTCTTTTTTTCTAATGAAGTTTATTTATGGGTTCTTTATTAGACAGGGTTCTATTTTCAGTTCTGTTCATCTGAGCAATTTATATTTTTGAACAAATATTCAACCATTTCATTTAGATTGTCACCGCAATGCCAAAAATAAATCATTCAATAAAAGGCCTTTGAAGCATAGATTAGAAATTAATTGGAAACTAAGTAACCTATTCCTAAAATGGGTCAAAGAACAAATTATAGGAAGTCAATAATTTCATTAAAGATAATGACAGTACGGAGCAGCTAGGTGGCACAGTGGATAGAGCTCCAGTCTTGGAGTCAGGAGGACCTGAGTTCAAATATGGCCTCAGATACTTAACACTTATTAGCTGTGTGACTCTGGGCAAGTAACTTAACCCTGATTGCCTCACCAAAAAGCAAAAAAAAAAGATGACAGTGAGACAGCATACCAAAATTTATAGGATGCAACCAAATTGGAATAAAGTTGGGCAAAATAGCCCCTAATAATACTTTTTATAATTGCACCTTCATTGCTTGTCAATTTCCCCTTTTTCATTTTTGATACTGGTAATCCAGTTTTCTTTTTTAAATCAAAGTAGCCATTGCTAAATGTATTTTACTGTTTAGTTTCTGTGTCTCTCCTTCTCCTCCCCAAGGTAACTCTTAGTTTCATTTATTAGTTCAGTAGTTTTTAGGGGCAGCTAGGTAGTACAGTGGACAGACTGCCTGGTGTGGACTCAGGAAGATATGAGTTCAAATCTGGCCTCAGACACTTACTTGCTGTGTGACTGTCGACAAGTCACTTAACCTGTTTCCTCATCTGCAAAATGGGGATAATAATAGTGCCTACTTCTCAGGGTTATTGTGAGAAGCAAATGAGATAATAAATGTAAAGTGCTTAGCACAGAGTCTAGCTCATAGTAAACACTATATAAATCTTAGCTATTATTATTTCAATTTTATTTTCAGGCTTTTTATTTTCATGTTTAATTGCGTGGGGTTAATTTGTTGTTTTTGTAGTTTTTTTTTAGTTGCACGCACAACTCAATCTGCTCTTTCTCTTTATTGGTGTAAACATTTAGAGATAAAAAAATTTTCAGTATTTCTTTGGTTGCATCCTATAAATTTTGGTATGCTGTCTCACTGTCATCTTTTTTTTTTTTTGCTTTTTGGTGAGGCAATCAGGGTTAAGTTACTTGCCCAGAGTCACACAGCTAATAAGTGTTAAGTATCTGAGGCCATATTTGAACTCAGGTCCTCCTGACTCCAAGACTGGAGCTCTATCCACTGTGCCACCTAGCTGCTCAGTACTGTCATTATCTTTAATGAAATTATTGACTTCCTATAATTTGTTCTTTGACCCATTTTAGGAATAGGTTACTTAGTTTCCAATTAATTTCTAATCTATGCTTCAAAGGCCTTTTATTGAATGATTTATTTTTGGCATTGCGGTGAGAAAAAACTACATTTAATATTTCTACATTTCTTCATGTGTTTTTGAAGTTTTTATGGTTAATTTTTGTGATTGTGCTATGCACTGCTGAGAAAGAGGTATACATCTTTCTATTCCCATTCAATATTCTCTGGAGGTCTAGTATGCTTTTTAAAAATTCTCTCTCTCATCCTTTCTCTTAACTACTTTCTCTCGTACATTCCTGTTGGATAAGATTAATTTCATGGATGTATATGTATATTCATCCCTCCTTAAATCAGTTTCAATGAAGAGTGATGCTGAAGTGTTGCCCACTGTCCCTGTCAATTCCCCTATTATATTATTGTATTATTTCTATTGAAATAATTATATTTCTATCATATATACTTTTTTGCATACCTCATTTATCTAAGACATTGTCCAACATTCCTCTTCTGCCTTTCCCTTGTTCCCAATGCATCCCTATTTCTCACCCTTACATTCATCTTCTGAGATCATCCAAACGTAACAGAATTATACTCATGCCTTCTAAGCAGAGTCCCTCAAACAGACCTAGTGATGATAAACTTCTCATGCATCATCTTACCTTATAGGAATGTAAACCTTGTTTAGTTCCTTATGACTTCTCATTCATATTTACCTTTTTCTTTTTTCTTTTTCTTTTTTTTTTTTTAGTGAGGCAACTGAGGTTAAGTGACTCGCCTAGAGTCACACAGGTAGTGAGTGTCATGTGTCTGAGGCTGGATTGGAACTCAAGTCTTCCTGACTCCAGGATCGGTACTCTATCCACTGCACCACCTAACTGCCCCCTTATATTTACCTTTTTCTTAAGTCTTGTGTTTAAATGTCACATTTTCTATTCTGTGGTTTTGATTTGAGATACTTGAAAGTTCATTACTTAATTAAGTAATCCATTTTTTCCCTTGCAGGATTTAATACTCAATTTTACTCGGTAGGTTATTCATGGCTGTTACCCTACATCCTTTACCTTTCAGAATATAGTATTCCAAGATAGTGTTAGCCACCAATCTTGTGTGATCCTTACTGTGGTTCCATTACATTTGAAACTCTTCTTTTTGACTGCTTACATTATTTTCTTCTTTACCTAGGAATTCTAGATTTTGGATAATATTTTTGAGAGTTTTCTTTCAGGAAGTGACTGGTGGCTTCTTTCAATATCAACTTTGCCCTCTGGTTTGAAGATATCTGGGCAATTTTCTTTTCAAACATGAGGTCTAGGCCCTTTTCTTGTTCATGGCTTTCAGGTAGTCCAATAACTATTAAATTGTCTCTCCCTGATCTATCTCCCAGGTCAGTTGTTTTTCCTATGAAATATTTCACATTTTCTTCTATTTTTTCCATTCTTTTGACTTTTATTGTTTTTTGATGTCTCATGGAGTCATTAGCTTCCACTTGGACAATTCCAATTTTTAAGGAGTTATTTTCTTCTAGGAGGTTTAATAAGTCTTTTGCCATATGGTTAATTCTGGTTTTAAATTCTGATTTTTAAATTTTTTTCAGTATTTGTTTTTTGGTACCTCTTTAATCATTTGGTCAATGGAGTTATTTTGAAAGTATTTTTTTTTGGTAGCTCTTTTTACCAAGTTGTTAATTCTCTTTTAACAATTTTCTAGTACAGTGGTCATTTCTTTTCCCAATTTTCCCTCTACCATTCTTGTTTGATTTTTAAAAAATTTTTTTGCTCTTTTTAAAAAAATATCTCTTTCACTTTTCTAAGAACTGTTGGATTTGTGTCCAATCTGCATGTTTCTTTGAAGCTTTGCTTTTCAGTGTTTTCAAATCACTATCTTCTTTTGTGTTTGTGCCTGTTGTCTTTTTGTTTGCTCATTTTCCTAGTCTACTCCTTAACTTTGGACTTTAAAGTGTTAGCTTCTGCTCACTCTTGGGGTATGTGTTGGCAGGGGGTGGAGGGGTGGGGGGGTAGGTTGGGTTTTTGTCTTTCTTGCTGCTTTCACAGCTCAGTTTAGGGGCCTTTAAGTTGTTGCTATTTCCAAGCGGTATGATTTAGGGAGTATGTTCACTACTCTCTTGGTCTACTTTCTGAAAATTCCTGACCAGGTTTTGGTCTGTTGGCCTGTATATAACTGAGTTTCAGTAGATTGCTACTAGACTCAATCATAATTAGCCTGTAGGTTTGTTCTGCAATTTCAGAGTGACTGAACTATTGGTCCCACCTTGGTTTGGGTCTCTTGCCCTCATATGTGTGGGGCTAAAGAGAACTGAGTTTCCACTTTGTTCTTAGGATCAGAGCCACATAGCTAACTTGCTTTCTGCTCTTTACACAGGAAAGGCCTCTACTGCTCCTCATAACCACAACAGCTCCTCTCCACCCTGGAATCATGACCCAGAATTGGGTAATAGACAACAGAGTTGCCAGATGGCATTTGCTATACCTCCCAGTGTTAGTACAGAGGTCCCCTGGCATCTTTTTCTGCCTAGCTGTTTAGTCTTTTTACTGTTCCTGGGTGCTGGGCTGCTCCCTACTGTAGCTTCCAAATGCTGCTGCACTGTGCTGTGCTCCCAGGGAACTGCCCACCCCAGCTGTCTACACACCTACCTTACTGGGCTGGAAAATGACTCACTGTGACTTTTTCTGGTCTTTCCTCCTCAGAATTCAGTTTTAAGCACTTTCTAGGTCATTGTAGAGGAGGTTTTGGGGGAGGTCAGGCAAAATTACTACTTCTCCCTCCACCTCTTGACTCTGTCTCTTTGCTGGATCTTCACAAAGTTGAACAAATTCCGGATTGGACAATTAATTGACAGCTTGCTTCCAGTGACTCTGGGCTTCCACTGGTATTGAAAATGAACTTTCTGCTATCATGTGAGGCATCACAAATAGATTGCGGAACAGAGGAGAGAAGATAAGTAGGTAGCGGCAGAGTACACTAGAACAGGGACCAAGCCTAACTAGTAGTAAGTAAGGGCATGTCATTTTTTTTTTTTGGCAAGGCAATGGGGTGAAGTGACTTGCCCAGGGTCACACAGCTAGTAAGTGTCAAGTGTCTGAGGCCAGATTTGAACTCAGGTCATCCTAAATCCAGGTCCACTTTTCTATCTACTGTGCCATCTAGCTGCCCCAAGGGTATGTAAAATTAAAGTCCCATGAACTGCTCTTTTCCACATTCTCCCTGAGCACAGAGGCAACTCTGGAGGACAGCTACATTGTAACCTATATCTTCTCTAAATGTTTTCCATGTTTCTTTATTGCTTGATATTACTAATAAATTACATGGTCATTAACAATTATTTTGTCTAAGCCGATAAATTCATAGTTTGAGATTGAGAAAATGGAAAAGACACTATGGGGAAGAAAAAAAATTCTCCAAGTTCATTTACAGTTGGCAGGCTGACCATATCAAAGCTTTTGTAATTCTAGTAATTAATATGTATAGTCCAGAGTATACCCACTAGATTGTCTTGGAAACTATCTCTTCAACAGCCTCAAGTAAACACCCAGAAGAGAGTTCTCTTCACCTAAGTCACTGGTACTGAAAAATAGTTGAATATCAGAAATGCATATGGTTTTATTAATGGAATGACACTAAAAAAGATGTATAACCATCCACCGAAGGATCACTGACACTTGCAAATGAAACCTCTTATACGTGTTTCCAACCCTATTTGAATGCGATTTCCTTAAGAGCAAAGACTGTCTTACTTTTCTATTGGTACCCCCAGCACTTAGCACAGTTCTTCCTACATATTAAGTTATTTTTCATTCATTCATTTAATAAAATGAGTTAACATTTGCAAAGCACTTAACACAGTACTTGGTACATAGTAAGTGTTTAATAAATGCATGTTCTCTTCCACCTCACTGACATACAGGGCAATGGAAAGGAAAATGAGATTAAAAATATGATTAGATGATGAGATCTTTAGAAAATTGCATTTTAACTAGATTATTTTATCTAAGAAAGACAACACTCAATTTCTGCTAATGAGATAGTTTCTAAAATGAATCCATTTCCTCCTACTATGCAGACATCTGGCCCTGAATAAATGGAACATAAGTAAAATTTAATGAAGAAAACAAGAAAATTCCAAAGCTCAACATTAGACATCAAAATGAAAAAAAGCCGAGTTATAAAAATATCAGAAATGGTCAGGTGACACCTCCCCCCAAAAAGGGGAGGGAATGAAGATTAGAGCTATGCTCACTTCCTTGAAGCCATCACTCTAACATTTGGTATGGATTCCAGTTCTGACAAAGCACAGAAAAGTTCTGTTTGGCTTTTATGTCCTTCATAATCTGGTCCCATCCTACTTATCCAGTCTTAGCCTGGACTCCTCTCCACACACTCTATGATCAAGCAACACTGGCCTTCTTACTGTTCTTTGCATGGGACACTCACCCTCCTGACTCCAACATGGTGCCTTTTCTTTGACTGTCCCTCATACCTGGAATACTTTCCCTCCTCATCTCCACTTCCTTGATTCCCTAGCTTCTTTCAAGAATTAGTTCAAACTCTACAATCTACAAGAGACTTTCCCTAGCCCACTCTTACTTCCCCATGGTTTCCCTCAAATTGCCTCCCATTTACACTGTATATATCTTCTATTTACAGAGTTATATGCAAGTTATGTCCCCCATTAGAATGTGGACTCCTTCAAAGTGGGAACCATGCCTGACCCTTTCTTTGTATCCTCAGAGTTTAGTATAGTGCCTGCCATACAGTAAATGCTTAATAGTACTTGCTGACTAGCTATAAGATTCAGAAGACAGAGAAAAGAATCAAGTTGAGAGGCATAAACAATTCCAGAAAAAGAAGATAAATATGGAGAGACAGACAGGACAACATGAATGTGTATCCATTATGTATATATTAACAAGCACCTGACATGGTGGTTCAGCTCAATTACTTGTCAGAAAAATGGATATAAGATGCATCATTTTAAGTTGCTATGATTCTCACATACACACACCTGAGAGATATTCCTCCCCACACCAACTCTCAGGATAGTCAAATTTATAGGTCAATAAAAAATGTTTTCTTAGAAGTAAAAAGTATAATTTTGTTAAGTTATATAGTTTTGCAACGGGTAGGAGTGCAACAGAAACCTGGACGAAGGATTAAGGAATAGGGACTCATCCAGATCTCGTGGTAGCAGACCACATAATCTAAATTGTTTCTTTCCATTTAGCTAAGTTTTTGTTTTATGATATTTTTTAAATAACAAAAAAAATAAAATAAGCAACCACAACACAAAGAGTAGGGGAACGAATGCTGGCCCTGCCAATAAAAATGTTCCTTTTCTTTTGAGGCCTGGCTAAACAACAAAAATGTTTCTAATGAACCACTGTCAGGCTCAGTTTACCACCACACTGAATAGTTGAATAACTCTCCAAATCTAGGGCAATCATTTATTTGTAAAATATTGCTGAAAAATTACAATCATAAAACCCAGAGATGGGAAAAAGATCACATCCTCTACCCACACCATTTATATCTCATTCCTTCACCAAATCTGAGAAGGACATTCCAAAACAGGGTATTTTTCTAGAGTTTAGTTTAGCCTTAGATTTGCCAAGAACAGACAAAACTGACCAGAAGTGAAATATACTTTCATACTTTCCTCTGATATAATTTCAAACTTTCTCCATTAACAAAAGCAGAATCACACTTGGACTTTAATATCACTGTATTTGATGTGCATCATGAGGAAGAAAACATAGACAGTAAAGAGTGGCTAGACCAGACCAAGTCCATGAGGGAAATGACACAACTGCTGAGCCTGAGGAATCAATTTTTGGGGTTATCCCAAAGAGAGGAAGTTAGAAAAAACATCACAGATATTAATGGTATAGAAAAAATGGGGATTAAGAAAACATAAATAACTACTGAAGAAGACAGCTGACTTCTCCATTATTTAGGTCAGTTTAATAAACAGCTTCATCAGCACCTCTCAGCAGCCTCCTCTTCCTCTGACTCATGCTGGATTATTCTCTCACCTGATGGCTTTTGCATATAGAACAGAGAACAAGAAGCTGCTTCTTCCTCACGGGATATGCTTCATTTGTCTTTGCTGAGAATTTCCCATCAGCTAACTCCAACAACAAGAATTTATTTTAACTGACACATTCTTCCAGTCTCTAATCGCTTGACACCTGGGATGATTTCCCTCAGTCATTTTAGATAGTGTCTCTCTAACCACTCCATTTTTTAAAACCATATCTAAGATCATTAAAACATAGGAAGCAGGAGGGATTGCCAAGCATTAAATCTAGCATTAACAAGGATTAAGTAGCAAGGCATAGTGGAACAAACCCTAGACATAGATTTTGAAGACTGAATTTACAAATATACTGAACTTTTAAATTTAAAATACAATTTTTTTATCTGGAAAACATTAATATAAATATTTAGACTACTTAATTCGTAAAGTAGTTGTAAGGGGGGCAGCTAGGTAATGCAGTGGATAGAGCACTGGCCCTGGAGTCAGGAGGATCTGGGTTCAAATCTGAGCTCAGACACTTACTAGCTAGCTGTGTGACCCTGGGCAAGTCACTTAATCCCCACTGCCTCCAAAATAAAAACGAAAACGAAAACAAAAAGTAGTTGTAAGGATTAACTGTACAAATGTGCATTAGTATGTAAGGAAATCCGCACCCATAAAATGTGATAGAGATGTGAAATATCAATATTACAATAGTCAAGAATCATCAGTAAGACAGGTAAATCAGCTAACAATGACAATATTGTCCTTGGGAAATTGGTAACTGAAATGATGGAAAAAATTGGTATAGGTTCATTATTCATAAAGCTTTCTGGACAAGAGATTCTCTCAGTGACCACACAATTTTAAAGATATAAAGGTGCACTGTATAGAACAGAATTAACATAGTTAGCAGTTTATCAGTAAAAGATACAGAGCTATTAGTGGAATGGAAGTTCAATATGAGAAGTGTGACACGACAAACAAAAGAGCTAATGTGACTCTGGGTAGCATTGGGACATATAATTTCCAGGAAATAAGCAAGTGATAGTTATTCCCTCTACTGGTCAGACTATACCAGAAGTATTGTCTTCTGTTCTGGGAGCAACAGTTTAAGGTGGACATTGATAAGCTGGGCAATGAAGATGTTGAAAAGACCTTGAGTGCACGTTATATGAGGTCAGGTTAAGGAACTTGGAACTTTGGGCCTGGAGAAGAGATCTGACAGAAGTCTTCAAGAATGTGAAGCAGCTTTCATGGAGAAGAGAGATTTCTCTGCTTGGTTCAAGAAAGCAGACCCAGGAACAATGGATACAAATCTCAAAGCAGCAAATTCAAGCTTGTGGTAAGGAAAAATTTTCTGACAATTAAAGCCACTCAAAAGTGGAATAGAGTGCCTTGGGAGAAAGGAGGTAATCCATCACAGGAGGTATTCAAACACAGATTAAGGTTGGTATTTTATAGTGGGGCTTCCTTTTAGGTTCGCCTATATAGCCACTAACATCCCTTCCACCTCTAAAACTTTGTAATTCTCTAAGAGCTGATGAACAATGATAAGAAAAGATAAAAGCAATATCAGAAAAGATTTCTAACAAGTATTTGTATGAATTAAATTATAAGCACTTACTTCATCTCCAAGACCTCTTCCAAATGTTTCCTCCTTTCTGCTCGAAGATTGGTCAAATGAGTTTCCTTCTCTGCTAATGACTGTTGAGTAGAAGACAACTTTGCTTTCATGGACTCTAGCTCCTGTTTTACCTTTTCCATGGCCAACAACAACTCCTCCACCTTTAAGGAACATGGGAATGAGAAAAAATAGAACACAATCAACAAAAAAGAATTAAGTCATGGCAGCAAAGGAACGCATAAAAGCTTATGAAATGTGACATAAATGTTGGAACAAATGAATCCAAATACACACTCTAATATAGACCTAATATTTCTGACTCACTTAAAGAGCTCTTATGGTTAATATGACATCATCTGAAGTTTTAAGTCAATCTTATAAGTAACCAATCACACTTCTTTGTGTTTGGGTTAAGTGAAGGAAAAAAAACAACTTTCCATTCTCGATGAACCATACTCTAACACCTCAAACACAGATGTTTTAAAAATGATAGAGTATTAAAATTTTATTTTTGAGAAACTTCCTATAAATCACACTATAAGTTACAGGACAGAATTAGAGAAGGATCCTCAAATAAGATAACAGAAACAACTATCAATGATGCATCCTTAAAGAAAAGGAAGGTATCAATTAAGAAGCACAAATAAAGGAGCCATTTTTATCCCTTCAAATCAGACTTTTATTGCGTGTTCTACTTTTCCCTTTGAAAAACTACTAGAAATCAAAGAGAGTGATATCCCAAATCTGGGCAGACAGAAATTGTAAGGAATATGAAGAAAAAAGAAAAATTATGTTCGAAGGACTAATAGCAGGAAAGTGGGGAAAGATTTTTTAAAAAGACAAGAAAAAGAATCAGAAGGCAGGGTATAGACTTCATGAGCCATTTCCATTTTTTTCTGAACATTCACACAAGGAAAATTATTCATATTAGCATTTTTTCATTTTAATTGAAGGTCAAAAGGCAAACTTACCACAAAATACATCTGTTTAGTAACCAAAAACACCCTCCAGTGATCAAGCACCTAGCCAACTGCAATAATCACAAGTTGACTACTTGCCAAGCTGTAATTATTGTGACAATAAACTTTTTCCTAATGAGTGAGGTAACAGGGGAAGTGAAGGAGGGGTGAAAGAGGGAACTTTTAATATTTACTACTCTACTCCTAGCTAAAATGCAAGACTGTACCTCTAGTACTAGGGGATGGCCAGAGGCAAACCAATCACATGACAAATATGGATTATTAATAGGATATATAGATTATAACACATAATTGCTGGACAATCTCCTCCCCCAACCCCAATCTCACTACTTTATTATTTGTAAAGTAGATATGGTACTTTTAAAGAATACTGGGGAAAAGTGTGAAGGGGGGACTCTTCATATCAAAAGGTAAACTACTGAATGTGAGAACTGATATAGGAAGCCTACATTATAGAACTCATTTTTCTTTGTACACTAATTGAAAAATTAAATGATTGAGTCAATGTTGTGCTATGAACCTGAAATGTATAAACATTTGTCAAGTCTTTTCATGTTTAATAGCCTTGTTCTAAAAAAGATCATGTATTTCCTTAGAAAAACTTATTTCTGTTTACAAAAAGCAACTACGAAAAGTGTGTTTAAAGAATTATCTTTAAAAAAAATTATCTTGTAGCTAAAAATAGCTCATATAGCCACAATAATCAACCACCAACCTGTGTTTCATTAAATGGATCTTTTTTTTTTTAAGCATAGGCAATGGGGTTAAGTGACTTGCCCAGGGTCACACAGCTAGAAAGTGTTATGTGTCTGAGGCCGGGTTTGAACTCAGATCCTCCTGAATCCAGGGCCGGTGCTCTATCCACTGCACCACCAAGCTGCCCCTCAATGAGATCTGAAGAACTTCATAATTTTGGGGCAAATCAGTTTTTAAAAGAGATATGTAAAATATTTTGGAGTGGAACTTCATGGGATATTAGGAGTATTTAAGTCATTTGCACCACAGAAAAATACAAAATCAATAAAAGGGACTGTAGCTATAACTCACATAGGGAACCCTCTGACGAGACCACTCACTCTACAGAAAAAAAGACAGCACCCTATCTGCCTGTTGCAGAATTCTCCTTCCTAGAACATGGAGAGATTAAGTGATTCTTCTAGCATCACGCAATCAGTACATGTCAGAGGAAAGGGACCATGGTAAAGTAGCTAGAAAGCTGGCACCAGAGCCAGGAAAATTAGGATTTTGGGTCCTGCCTCTGAATAAATATGAGGTAGTAAGTATAAAATAATTATGGAAGGAAGATATTAGTGATTGAGAGAATTAACAAAGGCTTTATGTAGAAGGTGATACTTCAGCTAAGTCTTAAAGTAAGGGTTCCTTAGGAAAAAGGGTATGGCCGGTGCAAACATACATAGATGGGAGACGGAGTGCCATTGTGGGAAGAACAGGAAGAGATTCAGTTTGGCTGAGTCACAACTTACAGTACCCAGAGGCAGCTTTGTGGTACCATGAATAAAAGCAATGGGCTTGGAGTCAGGAATTTCAATTCTGCCTCAGACGTAGACTAGCTGTTTGACCATGAATTACTTCTCTCAGTCTCAGTTTGAACTTCCGTACAATAAGGGGCTTAGACTCTGCCTCTAAAGTACCTGCCAGGTCTAAATCTATGATCCTATAAATAACGTATAATGAGCCAGGATGTAAAAGACTTTGAATGTCAAATAGATGAGACGTAATTTTAAATGTTCAGGAACTGATTCACAAGGTCACTGGAGGAGAAAGTATCAAAGGTGAGGGGGGAAAATTTTTAGACCTTGTTAATAGCCAAAAAAAAGCAAACAACAGATTTTAAATATACTGACTTATATGGTTATTATACATGAAATTTTTATGAGGGGAACCTAAACACAGATAATAGCTATCCTTAAAGAGTATACCATTAGTAATGAGATGGTATTTCATATGTGATATTCCACAGCAGACTGCACCTTTACCATCATATAACTGACTGAAAAATGCAATTATGCATTATGCTAGGGACTTGGGACATAAGCATAGGAGGAAAAGCAGCAGAAAGTCGTGTCATGAACAGCCAAAGAGGAGTGAGTCACCTTGAAGGCAAGGGTGGTGAATGATAACAAATGTGGCACATAGGTAAAAAAGGATTAGGCCTGAGAAAAGACCATTAGATTTAGCAAATCACTGTAAACTTTAAAAAGAATTGGTTCAGTTGAGCAATGAGGTCTGAAATCAAATTACAAAATTTGAAGCCATGCTCACCAGGTGCACAAAGGTGTCATGATGAAGTAATCAAAGCTATCTATAGACATACGAAGAAATGCTCTAACTTATTACTGATTGGAGAAATGCAAATTAAAACAATTCTGAGGTACTACCTCATACCTATTAGATTGGTTAATAGGACAGAAAAGTGGCAGATGTTGGAGGGGATGTGGGAAAAATGAGACATTAATTTACAGTTGTGAACTGATTCAACCATTTTGTAGAGCAATTTGGAACTATGCCCAAAGGGCTATAAAACCATGCATACACTATTAAGGTCTGTATCCCAAAAGAGATTAAAAAAAAAAGAAAAGGAAAAGGACCTATATATACAAAATATTTATACCAGCTCTTTTCTGCTGGCAAAGAACTGGAAGTTGAGGGGATGCTCATCAACTGCGGAATGGCAGAACAAATCGTGGTATATAATTATGATGGAATATTATTGTGCTGTAAGAAATAATGAGCAGAATGCTCTCTGAAAAATCAGGACTTACATGAGGTGATGCAAAATGAAATGCACTGTGTACAAAGTAACAGCAATATTGTAAGATGATCAACTGTGAATGACTTAGCTATTCTCAGCAAAACAACGATCCAAGACAACTCTGTTATAATGAAAAATGCTGTCCATCCCCAGAGAAAGAATTGATGGTGTCTGAATACAGATTGAAGCATACATTTTTTACTTTATTTTTCTTGAGGTTTTTTTTCCTGTTTTCTTTCACAACATCGCTATTATGGATATAGTTTGCATGACTATACATGTATAACCTACATCAATCTGGTTGCTCTCTCAATTGGGGAAGGAGGGAAAGATTTTGGTACTCAAAGTTTTAAAAACAAATGATAAAATTTGTTTTTACATGTAACTGGGGAAAAAATAAAAATACTAAATAAATTCAAACAAGGTTGTCATGAAAGACATCCAAATTGAAGAGGTAATTTAATTTAGTTAATCTGCAATTGAAGATTATGAGCAACATCACCTCATAAAAAAATGGAAAGGAGTTGTGAAAGCTTGGTAAAAAATCCAATTAAGCAAAGTGATCCACGTATTCTCTCCTCCATAATTAAGACAGACATAATATTCTATTTTCTTGTAGGCTTGTTAGAGTTCGTTTTAAAATCTACCATACAGCGCAGATTCACTGAGCTAGTGTTCATTAGTGTAAAAAAATACTATTGGGTTTATCAAACACTAATATTTTATATGCATTTGGTTGGATTTCTGGCTACTATTCTATCACAATAACTTATTCTTTCTTCTTTTCCTAGGATGAAGTGAATTTTGATAAATGCTCTGATACAAGAGCAAGGCAAAAAACTTCACTGGATTTTTGTTTCTGGCATTCTTTTGATATTCCAGACCATTTATTTTTTTCAAAAAAGTTTCATTGTGGTTTCATCCAATCCTAAAAATGAACTTCTTGGCACTGTTATTGCATTAAATATTAAAGTTAATATGGAATGGAATGTCTTTTTATTATATTAATCTCACTCACGAAAAACAAATGTCCCTCCAATTATTCATATCTTTATTTCAGTGATTTAGTTTTAGAGCTGTCAATATTTGTCATGTGTTATTGATCTTTATTGGTATTAAATAATGCAAAAGATTTTTGTAGCTTAATCTGGTTCTTGGGACAGCTAAATTCTTCTATTGTTTATGTCTTAATTCATATCTTTAGGGTTTCTAAATATATGATGTCATCAAGTTGAAATTGTAAGTATTTCCAAAACTATGTCAAGTAAAAGCAGTTATGCCAGACATGGTAACACATACCTGTAATTTCTGCTACTAGGAAGGCTGAGGCTAGTGGAATGCTTGCATTTGGGGATTCTGAGCTGAAGTCATTAAGTGGGTCAGATGATCCCACAAACCATAGCAATATGATGAGCTCCTGGAAAGATCACCAGGCTGCCCAAGAAGGGGTGAACCAATACAGGTGGGAAAATATGGCAAGATAAGTTCCATGACAATCAGTAGCAGGATTGGGCCTCAGAAAAGGTGCTGTACTTATATAGTCTGACTGAGAAAGAGAGAACCAGTCTCCAAAAACAAAAACAAAAAACCCAAAAGATAATTAGAGGAAAGGAGGAGGGAAGGCAGTAAGCACTTATTAAGATGATCATGCACTAGGCATTGTACTAAGTGCTTTATAAATATTATTTCATTTGAAATAATAGTGAAAGTGGGCATACTTGCTTTATACCAGCTATTTAGAGGAACTGCTCCCAGAGATCCTCTACTGAGTATTATATTGACTCTTACTAAGATAAGTACTTTTACTGAGCTAAGGAAAAGACCCTCTCATACCTTTTTCTCAAAGAATTTTCATGAAAGAAATGCCTTTTTTGCATCTAGTGATGTAATCACTGGGGAGAGGGAGGAGAAAAGGGAGTGTTATTATGTTCATAGTATTATATTTTTAGTCTTGCTGCTCTTGAATCAGTCTTGGTCAAAAAAATTCTGCATGCTTGTGATGATGAATTTCATACATGTATGTACTGCTTTATTCAATTAGTATTTTACTTATTATTTTAGAAACTATATTCACATTTTTTGTCGTCCAGCTCTTCAAACAAGCCCAACTCTTTGTGACCCCATGGACCACGGCTGCCAGTACTATCCATGAGGTTTTCTTGGCAAAGATACTGGAGTGGTTTGCCATTTCCTTCTCCAGTGGATTGAGGCAAACACAGATTAAGTAATTTGCCCAGGATCACACAGCTAGTTAAGTGTCTGAGGCAGGATCTGAACTCAGCCTTTTCTGACTCCCAGCCCAACGCTCTATCCAGTGAGCCACATAGCTGCCTCTGCTAGATAGTACTTCTTATAGATACACACACACACACACACACACACACACTCTCTCTCTCTCTCTCTCTCACTTACACTCTTCATATATACACAAAAACTTTTGGAACAAAGATTAGAACATTTGAAGTTATTCAACTTTGAATCTCACCAGGTAAGGGTAGTTTGTCTTCTCTCAAGAGTTTAAAATATTAATTTAAAAGATATTCAAATTGCTGATTTCTTATTTGCCAGTTTGAGTTCATTTATAATTTCAAATAGCTGTTTCAATGATGACACTTCCTCCTCTTTTTGGCAGATTACACAGGTGGTAGATTACAAGTCTGAAATTTTGCATATGCTGTCAGATGAGGTAACTTTGTCTCTTGGTTTTATTCAAGTGTTATAACTTTATAAGTTTTCTAAGTTTCATAACCCTCTGCTATGAAAGACAGTTCAATGGTGAGTATGGAGAAAGTGGTATACAGGAATATAATTTTAATGTAAATAATAAAAGGTATTAAATAAAAAAATTGAAAATATATCTATGTGGTACAACCTAATATTTTAAATTTATTTTCTCTTTATTGTTATCTCTTATTTTTATGTGCTGACTTGCATTTTTCTCTCCCATTAAAAATAAATTTAATGTTTTGTCAATTTGGCAGAGCTTTCAAAGAAACATTTCTTGGCTTTTATTTTTCAATCTAACATTTTCATTTTCTATTCTAAACTTTTCTACTCTTTACTTCATAATCTATTTTTTAATATTTCCATTGGACTGTTACTTTGTTCCTTTTCTTATGCTTTTAAGGGAAAGTTAAATCTACTTATTTTTTATTTTTATTAAATTTGCTTCTAAGAATACCTTTAGCTACATGCTATATATTTGATATGTGACATTATTGCTGTAATTTTCTTTTACAGTCTATATTGCTTTTTAGTAGCCAGTAGAAGCTCTGAGCTCACTCTTCCAACACACACTTACACTTGCAGAGAGGATTCCTAAAACGTGGCTGGCAACATCTCTCCTTCAGGGTTCTCAGGGTTCCAGAGAAGTTTTTGCTATAGTTCACAACCCCAAATTGGTATGCTTCAGTTGATTTTACAATTTTTAAAATATGATAACTGTCTAATAGATTATTATTTAGTTTATGTATAGCTTTATATTTTTTCTCTTTTTAATATTTTTTCTCTCATTTTGATCTGAAAATACTGAATATGATTTTCAAATGTGTAAATCTCTTACACGTTAAATTTTTGTGGGCATTCCATAGGTACTTGAAAAGTTTATGTATAAGTGCAAGTATACATATACATATATATATTCATATATGCAAATATATATAATATGTACATTATTTCTCACACTGTTTTCTCTGTGTATCTGAAATTCCATTTTGACTATTAAACATTTTTATCATTTTCTTTATTTGCTTTGCCACACTCTTGTAATACTAGAAGTTGCCTATTATATTATGTCTATATCATTTTATGTAACTGTTAATCTTTTAATGAATTTATCAAATTGTGTGGTTTTAAATTAAGGATTGTTACATATCTGGTATTCATTCTTTGTTCACCACTCAAGTCTACGCATGTTTTGACATTTCAATTTATTTCTAATTTTAATTCAACTCTATTAAGTATATTGCTAAAACTTTTGATTTGTTAAACTTATATTTGCATGATTTATTTTAGATCAAATTCTTAATTTTAATCTACACACATATACACATTAAGGATGCTTCCTGCAAACAGTATCAATGAGTTTTGCTTCTTGATTCACTCTGTAACCATTTTCTTTCCACTAAGACCATTCACAGTTATAAGTAATAAACTAAATATCATTTTGTAAATTTTCTTATTGTTCTTGATCTTTTCTGAAGATTAGCCTCCTGAACCCATGAAAACTTGTGAATAAAAACAAGGTATATTTCTGATTTTAGTACTATTTCTTCACTACACTAAAGTTTAACTCTTTTAATTATAAACAGAAGTGTACTTTTTTCCAAATGGTAACTCTTTTCCCACTTTCACCTTCATTTTTCACAGTAATAGTTTTTCACGTATGTTAAATACTTGTTTAATAGTGAGTGAACAAATGTAAAGTAAGCAGAACTAGAGAAACTACAAACAACCACACACATGTAAATGGAAAGTAAAATAATGTTAAAAAAAACAAATTGAATGAAGAGAAAATATAATAACTAAGTTTGGAGACCCCCAAAATATATGAAAATGCACTTTCCTTCATTCATTGCTAAGACCTCTTAAACAATTCTGAGGCAGAACTCACCTACAATAGTTCTTCATTGGATTTCTTGCTAATTATTCAGTTTGGTGAGAACTACAGCAGCTCACTTTTTCTTCAGGCAGCTATCTTGTTACTACAGAATTTATTAGATGAATTAAATATATTATATCACTGAATCCAAAATGGAAAAACGCATCAAACACTATGCTAAGTGCTAGGGACATAAAACACAAAAGAAGAGATTTCTTGCCCTCAAGAACTTTACATTCTACTGGGGAAACAGGATGAGACCAATGGTCTGATCAGTCACAAAGATATAAATGAAAACGTAGATCAATCCATTGATACACCCTTAACAGAATCACTCCAGTGACTCTGTGTGACTTTCAGTATCAGAAATGAAGTCCAACATTGGGCAATTAAAGCCCTTCACAAGCAAGCCCCTTCCAATCTGCTTACACACTACTTTTCTCCATCACACTCTATTCTCTATTCCTCCCAAATGACACGCCACATGCCAACTCGCTTTATACTTTATGCTAACTGAAATGTTCTCCTTCCTCTTCCCCTCAGTTTCCCGGGCTTCTTTTCCCAGTCTCCTTAGCTTCTGCATAAGAAATTATTTTCCATCCATCTGTATATATCTAGTTATTTTCACACTGTCTCTCCCATTTGAATATGAGATCCCTGAATGCAGGGACTATATATTATTTTGGCTTTCTTTTTATTATCAGAACTTAGAGCAGTGCCTGGCACATAGCAAAAACTTTTTAAATACTTGCTGATTGATTAATAGTGATTTGATTACAATCACCAAGGAAAGAGTTCCAAAGGCAGAACTGAGAGTGAGAGAGTACATGTACTCATGGCTCTAAGAAGTACACAGCTGAGCGGCTTACTTCTTCTCAGCCTCTGGTAGTATGACTTGGAAGATGGCAGCGCAAATGGAAAATGGTGGAGTTGTAGATGAAGACACATGATCCTAGGGAGGGCAGAGCCAAGCGCTTTAGGTCCATCCAAGGATAAATTGGTATACATACTGGTATAAATTTCCTGACAGGATAATAGGATAAACCTTAGTTTAGATGAGAGAACATGGCCCATTGTTTAAGTATCAGCCTGTAAACTAAGGTATCATGAATTCTGATCCCAACTCTGCAATGGTAATAACACTGTATTTAGTAATATGACTAAGCTGATTCTAAAGGAATATATCAGAACTTATAAACTCAAATATACATTGTTTCTCAAAGTAGTCATCATTTTACCAATGATTTCATTAAACTGCCATTAACTCAAAATATGTTAAAATTCCTTTTTCAAAATTGTCGTCAATGTTAGCTGACAAAGTCCACAAGAAAAAAAAGTCTTTCTATGACTTTTCTAGTTATATGTGGTTATTCTGCTTTGTTTTTTTTAAGTATTACTCACCTTGAATATTCACCATATTTATGAGACTTAGATATAAATAAGTTTTGATTTTTTCCAAAAATTCAATCTACCCTCAAAGACCAAATATTTGCCACAATTAAGATTATGCAAGATAGCAATGTTGTGGTAATATATATACA
Source organism: Phascolarctos cinereus (assembly GCF_003287225.1). Lineage (NCBI taxonomy): Eukaryota > Metazoa > Chordata > Mammalia > Diprotodontia > Phascolarctidae > Phascolarctos > Phascolarctos cinereus. The sequence goes on along the minus strand of NW_027555514.1, from coordinate 195,254,562 downwards.
TTTCTATAATAGAATTATAAGGAAGGGGACAATATTGCTTTCAATATATACTTTTTGGTAGGTAGAGGTAATAGATACCAAATAGATAATATTTCCACTTATGTTGCTTGAAAAGTCAAAGATGTTCATATTTCAAGAAGCAGAGCAATTTCTTCTAAAGAGTTTTTCTTCTTTGTACAGGTACTAAATTTCTGGACTTTGATACAATTTTATTAGACTTTATTTTCTCCCAAGTCCCCCCCCAAAAACAAACAAAACCCAACCCCAAACAGTTCTTTTTTTTAAAAAGGATTTCAGAAATCTGTTGAGTATTGCATCTAAGTAGCACAATAAAGCAAAACACTAGATTATTAATATTTATGCTAGGATTTTAAAAGAGTAAGAAAATGAAAACATGGTAGGAGAAGAGGAATAGGGTAATTTCTGAGACAAACAAAAAAAGCAACTTCTTCATACCTTGAACCATTTAGAAGCCAAATGATTGGTCTTATGGACTAAATCACTGAATAGCTTCACACGGGGAGTAGCAGAAAAGCAGAAAACAAAATAAATAAGAAAGAAAAAGCATGGTATTAAAAGCAAATTATAATCAGAGTCAGGCAATAATAAGCTTGAAAAAGAAACACAATCGACAGCAGCATGCAATCAATGTAGTGAAAAGAAATAAACCTAGAATATAGATAAAACCTACTGTTAAAATTAATAAAAGTCTATGTTTTGTATATATCTTCAGTGTGAACATTTTCATTAAATAAAGAGTGAAAGGTGAAAAGCAAGGGATAAAAGAAATTTCAAGGAGGAAAAAATTAAGACTTTTTAAAATGAAGAAAAGAATGTAGGGGGGGAAATGGGTGAAATACAACTAAAAGGAAATCTCCTTCCAGTCTTGGACCAATGACTGCTTGCCATTCCTCCACTACCTAAGGTCAGTTGAACTGGTACACAGGGAATTATTCAATAATTGGACACAACATTTGTCTAGAAGCAGAGCAAGGAAGACCACTCACTTTGAGACCTGATAAATTTTCTCTTGGTACTGCTAAAAAAAAAAAAAGTCTTATCATGAGAAAGCATCCTCGTGGTATATGCATAAGACTGCCTCCAAAATGAAGGTTCTTCTTATTTCTCAACTTGCTGCAAAAGGAAAAATCTCATAAAAATTATACCAAATATTCTCAACTTAAGGCAGCAAAATCAATCAAACAAAATTTGATTAAAATCACAAATGTAGTCAACTCAGTAAGGGAAAAGGATAACTGACATAAGGCCCCTTCAGTGGACCTGAAAAAAATGGCACTTTATTCTTTTTAACTTTTCCTTGCTAATTACCCTTTGAATGTTATTAATGAAGAACAGAAAGATGGAGTAGTGGGATAAAAATCAATTTAAAAAATATAAACTAAAATGTTATGTTCCCTGCTCTCAAAGAGCTTACAATGTAAAAATATGAAAATGCATAGGCAGAAGAATTATTCAAAATGCTGTTCAATGAAAACTCTATTTCAATGTTAAATTGGTTTCCATGATTCCAGTAACTAAGAAGATGCATGAAAACATACAAAACCAATGCCTCAGAGAAGAGTACTATCACAATGTGATTTCAAGATATACATGTATATTTAAATTCCCATACACTTAATGTTAAAGAGACGCTTCCAACTTCGGGAACACTGATCCTGACCCTGGAATACTTAAACATGGCCAAGTGTTAAGATCTGCGAAACATAAGATGCGACCTAGAACTAAGAAGTTACCAGCTGAACTGGCAGAAGTGCCAGTCATTGACAAAATAGCAGACCTGTTTTTCAGCACTGGTCCTGGCTGACTCCTCTTGAGCTAGCACCATTTCTCGTTCAGCAGTTATCTGTACACTTTCTCTTAGAGCCTCTTCTAGTTCTTCAATTCTGTCATCCTTCTTACGGAGATTGTCCTGGAAAATGATGGAAGATGGGATGAAGAAGACCAATGCAGACCAAAAGAAGACCTTGTTTTTCAAGAAAGTGATCATGGCTAAAACAATTCTTTCCTCCCAGAAGCAAATTCAGGAAGCAGAAAAAAAGTATCCAGAGAGAAAAGGAAAGAAGAAAGGAAGGAAGAGGAAGTAATAAAGACTGAAGGGACGAGCAAGCAAAGCAAGACAAACATGCTGGATGATGAACTGCATGATGCAACAGCACCAATAAAATTGCTTGCATTAGCATAGGTAGCAGAGTTTATTAAGGAATGTAGACATTTTGGAACCCATAATCTTGGTTTACAGCCAACTGAAATGGAGTCCATATAGCTAAACTGAAGGCCTACATACTCTGTTTCTTCTAGGCAAGTCATACTACGTGGAGGTAAAGAAGCCTTTATTATTCTCACAAAAAAAAATTCTGGCAAATTAATATTTTAAAGAAGAAAATCAGAGATGTTTGGGGAATATAGAGTTTCATATGACTCTAGAAAAATCTTTGTGTACACTTATTGAAAACCCCCATTGAAACGTAAGTGAGAGTTTTGGCCTCTGTGTTCCAACTCATCACTGGTCCTTGACAATTCTTCAATAGTAGGTAGTTTCGTTTGTTCTGAAAGGAATCTGTTCTCAATACTGCTAAAGTTATAATTTATTCATAAGAAGGCTGCCAGAAAATCAAAGAAATTGATCCAAAATCCCAAGATACTAAGATAACTGATCATGAATGAGATCTTGAAGGAAGAATAAGAGATCTTGAGATAAAGTATACTGAAGACTGGATTCACTCAATTCACGGTTACAATAGCAAACATGTCTCACTGTCATGCCTGGCCCAAAGGACTGAGAAAATGCACTACTTCTTAAGATTCAGGAAAAAATGATGTGCTATTTTCAACAATAATGATGGAATTCAAAGAATGAAAAGGGGAAGGGATTAAGAGCTCTATTTTGTGCAACTCATTAATTTATTTTACTATTTATTTTTATATGTGAGAAAGCATGATGTGAGTTTGTCTTCTGAGTCTTAAGCTCTTGATCACTCCTAGGTAAGAACTTCTCCTATCTGTGGGCTAGGAGGTAGAAATTGAAAGGACAATCACATTTAATACTTTGCTTTAATTCTAAGATAAAAAGGCTTAGTAATCTTTTGTTTACTATTCTCCTCGAAACAAGAAAAAGTTCAGAATGACATTCAAACCTAGTTAACATTTGAAACTATATCACTTGAATTTGATTTTCAAATTATCAAAAAGATATTGTTCTTCTTCTGGGTTGAAAGTAGAACTAAATGAAAAAACTGGGAAGAAGATAAGAATGTAATTAATGATAGTTCAATCTCCTCAAATACCTCTCTGACTGCCTTGTCAACAATAACACAAAATGTTGAAATTTAATATATTTTTTTTAAACAAATTACTTCCCGAGATCCAACTGCTAATAGTTTCTTTCATTATAATTTTATCTTCATGAATACTATTTTTTTTTAGTTAGACATGGTATTCTAAGAGCAACTAGGTAAAAACACCAGAAGAAGTGTAAGAAATGGTTTAGAGAGCTAGTAATCTGTGAAGGATTAGTAGCAAAGTGATGGGTGAAGAACTGCTAAAGAAGGATCAAAGAAGTCTAAATGATGGAAACTGTAAATTGACTTGCTATATTTACATAAAACCAGTGATTAAGGTCAGCTCATAGTTCAGTTCTATAGAGAAAGTCCATTGATTGGATGAAAGTCCTTTGACTACATTGACAAAAATCAGTTTCAAAAGTTTTTTTCCCCTATATGAAACGAACAAGTGCCACAGGAAATTTTAAAAAAGCCAAAAAAAGGGGGGGGATAGAGGATAAAATGATATTTTATTATATAATTGATATAAATATCCTACCTAAAATGAGTGTCAGCAGACATTTTCAGTTAACTAAAATAAGCCAGAATATTCACAAAGCAAACACTGATGACAGAGATCTTATTCCTCAGAACATAATAGGAAGAATCCATTCAAAAAATAAAATTTGGCTGCAATTTTTTAGGTCTCTCTCTCTCTCTCTCTCCCCACCACCCCCCTCTCTATCCCTCCCCCTTTAAGGCAACTGGGGTTAAGTGACTTGCCCAGGGTCACATAGCCAGTGTTAAGTGTTTGATCTGAGGTCGGATTTGAACTCAGGTCCTCCTGACTTCAGGGCTGGTGCTCTATCCACTGAGCCACTTAGCTGCCCCACTGCAATTTTTTTTTGAGACTTAATAACAAACCTACTAAGATGAGCAACAGAGTTTCCTTTCCCTTTTATTTACTTTATATTCAGACCTTCCATCTAACCCAAAAATATAGAGAGATAGTTCCAGAAATGAGGCAGCTAGGTGGTACAGTGGATGTAGTGCTAGGCCTCAAGTCAGGAAGACTCATCCTTCTGATTTCAAATCTGGCCTCAGACACTTACTAGCTGTGTGACCCTGGAGAAGAAAATGGCAAACCACTTCAGCATCTTTGCCAAGAAAACCTCAAATGGGGTCATGGAAAGTCAGACATGATAAAAACATCTGAATAACCAAAAAGTCCCAGAAATAAACAGTGTAACTTTGTGATACCTCACAACAATGGTGTAACAAAACAAATATTTTTTAATTGCTTGCTTACTAGTCCAGTGGAAAATGAGCATCTATTTCACATGGAGTTTTATTTGAATATGCAACATCTTTTTTTAAAACTCTTAATATAAAAGAAATACAATTATTTTTCATTTGTGGTAGCGGAATTTCTTGGCATTGAGAACCCTACAAAAAAGAAAGGGTCTTAACAGAGAGATAAAATTTCTCATTTTAAAACAGGTTTCTGATGATATCTTAGTAGTTAGTTTCATATTTAGTATATTCACCTATAAATAAAAATTTCATCATCAAAGAAAAATTATTAGTTCTTCATATATCCTGTAAACCAAAAAAGACATCGGCAAAAAACAATGGACATTCTATATTGCTCCAGAAACAGACAATGACAAAAGTACACTGCACCTCTGAAATAGTCTCATAAAATACCTCCACGTGAGAAAATTGAGGCTCAAGGGATTTTAAGTTATCTATCTACTATAATATATACTTAGCACACACAAGAAATCTACCAAAAACTGAGCAACAATGTAGTAACAAAAATGACTGGTATTATAGATTACTGTCACTATGATGAAAATATTTTGAGTAAAACTTCATCAAAGAAAATCTAGGAATAATTCACAATAAAAAAGTCAGATTTGTAACAGGCATAATACATTATTTAAACATTAGGAAAAGAAATAGCATAGTTTACCACATAAACAACAAAATCTTAAAATAATTGCTGACAATATAAAATACTTGGAAGTCTACTTGTCAGCACAAATCCTGGCATATGAACACATTAACAAAATACTTTTCACATAAATAAAGACAAACCTAAACAACTGAAGAAATATTAACAGCTCATGGATAGGACAAGCCAATATAATAAAAAGAACCCTAAGTTAGTTTATTTTTTCAATGCCATACCAATCAAACTACCAAAGAATTGTTTTATGAACTAGAAAAAATAATAACAAAATTCAACTGGAAGAACAAAAAGTCAAGAATATCAAAGAATTCAATGATAAAAATATGAAGGAAGGTGGCCTAGCAGTACCAGATTTCAAACTATATTACAAAGTGGCAATCACGAAAACAATCTGGTCCTGCCTGAGAAACAGAATAGTAGATCAGTTGAATGGATTAGTTACACAATACACAGTACAAAATAACCACAGTAATCTAGGGTTTAATGAAGCCAAAGATGCAAGTATTGGGGTAAGAATTCACCACCTGACAGAAGTTGCTGAGAACATGGAAAGCAGTTTGGAAGAAACTAGGCATAGTTTTCAGACCACATAACAGACCACACTGTATACCAACATAAGATTAAAACGGATAAGTGATTCTGACATAAAGAGTGAAATCATAAGTAAATTAGGGGAGCGTGAAAAAAATGTACCTGTCAGATCTACGGTTTAGGGAAATGATTTAAGTAAATTTAAGTTTAAATTTTCCTTTTACTTTCATCACATACTGATCTTTCATATCATACCTGCCGACATGGGAAAAGAGAAGCTATCACTCTACCCTGTTCCTTCAGCCTCCCTGACTGGAGGCAAAAGAAGAAGCATCATTCCATCAATTCCTCCTGCTAGTCCCCTAGTCTGAGCTTCTTAACACCCTGGGAGGATTTCATCTTGAGGATCAACCCTCTACAGATGTTGATAACCAAATTCCCACTTGGTTATATCCTCCACATCTCAGAACCCCCAGATCACATTATTCAAAGCCCTTTCTCCCTCCCTCTACTTTCCAATCCCTTATTCCTATCCCCCTCAAGCAACCTGCTCCAACCCCCACAATATCCTACACTAAAGCTATCCACCCTTTCCACTTTGCTCTCTGGGATGCTTGCTCCACAGTAACAAACTTGCTTTCATTTCAAATCTTTTCCTTTCCTATTCCTTTCATCCACAGGTTCTCACTGAGACCTGGCTCCCTGCAGAAAACAGCTTCCTTGGCCTCCATTCTAGCCCTGGTAGTATTTTCATTCATTGTCCCAACAGGTCAATGTCAGGGAGTTGGAATCCTTACTGCCCTTTACTGTCACTTCCAGGCTCACTCTCTATCACCTTTATTCCACCTCTGAGGTTCATTCAATCCACTTATGCCACTCACGAGCCATTGCTGGTTATCCTAACTTATGTCTTGTCACTGGAATCTGAATGACTAGAGCAGAGAGTGAGGCTGATGACTTTCCACACCTTTCCATACTTAAATCCAAGTCACTTGCAAGTCAAGACATTACCCGCCTGATGTCAATGGTCCTCTTCGAGAACAAACGATGAACAACAAACAATATTTGCCACCTAATCAAAATTCAGGTACCTATTTGCTACCAACTTTCAGGACGTGCCCTTTCTTTCCTCAGTGAGTTCAATGGCTGGCTCATAGCCATTCTCTTCACCTCAACCTCTGTGCTCATACTAGGAAACTTCAAACATTCCTACTGATACGGGCTCAAACATTTTAACCTCAGTTTCCCAATTTACTCATTTCCCATAACCTGACCTCTGCTATACGCTAGAATGTTCATACCCTTGATCTCACTATCATCCAGAAATAAACTATTTCCATGTTTGTGAACCCTGAAATGCCCATATCTGATCACAAGCTACTATCATTCCACTTCTTCCTCTGCCTTGTAACCCCAAACTTCTTCTGATCCCTAGAACCCTTAGCTCTTTCCCAGGTCATCACCCCTGCAATGTTACCCTCTCTTCTCTTCTCCACCTTGTTTGTTGTGTTGTTGTCAGTCATAACTGACTCTTCCTGACCCTACATAGGGTTTTCTTGGCAGATACTGGAGTCATTTGCCATTCCTTGTCCAGTTCCTTTTATAGATGAGGAAACTGAGGCAAATAGGATAAGGTGACTTGCCTAGGATCACACAGCTAGTAAGTGTCTGAGGCCAGATTTGAACTCAGCAAAATGTCTCTTCCACACTCTAGGCCAGGCACTTTATGCACTGTACCACCTAGCTGTCCCATCTTGACTACTTGGTAAATCAACAATTCTATGTTATTTTTTTTCTCTTGGGTTCCTGGCCCACTCATTCTATTTTTCACCTTCCTCTACTTCTCAAGCTTTGTCTTGAACTCTCTTCTCTTCTGCATCTATACTGTTTCATGTTTCCATGATCTCATCTGCTCTCATGGATTCAGTTATCAACTCTATGCTGATGATTTTAAATCTATTTATTTAGTACTACTTATTCAACTGATAAGTTGACCTCTAGTCTCTCTTCTCTATCTGCTCTTTAAGACATCTTGAATTGTATCTACCATAAACATTTTAAACTCAATATGTAAAAACTGAGCTCACTGTATTTCACCCCCTACATCCTCCCCTCTTCGTAAATTCCCTATTACTGCTGAAGGTACCACCATCATCATCACAATCACCCAGCTTCAAAATCTAGATCTCATTATCAATTCCTCACTCTCCATAATCCCCCACATCCAATATGTCCCCAAGATTCAACATATATCATGTATACACACACACACACATAAACACACACACACACCCTTCTCCTCTAACACTGTCATTGCTCTGATGCAAGTCAGCATCACCTCAGTCTGGGACTACTGCAATGGTTTTCTGATTGGGCTCTCTGCTCCCTATTACCTCTAGGATCAAATAAAAGATTCTGCTGTACTTACTACATTTTCCTGTAATTAATGGTGGTGACTTCTCTCTCTCCACTGATTATCTTCAATTTATCCTCTACATATCTTGTTTGTATATTATTCGTCACATGTTCTCTCCCCCATTAGATTGTAAAGCCCTTGATAGTAGAAATTGTATTTTGTCTTTCTTGTATCCAGAATTAGCACTATGCTTGGCACATAGAAGCAGCTTAATAAATGCTGAGAGAATGACTACCAGTTAATTAACTCTGCATTCCTGGTATGAATCTAACCAAGTCACAATGTATAATATTTGTATTAAGTTGCCATAGTCATTTTGCCAATATTTTTGCACAAATCATGGATTTCCCTACTGTTATAGTCTCATTATTGTCATTCTCTTGGATGAAGTCACTGATTGTTTCTATGATTTGTTGTTTGACTCATTCTTTAGGATTATTCAGTTTCTAATTAATTTTCAGTCTATCTTTCCATGATCCTTTATTATGTGTAATTTTTATTGCATCGTGATCTGAAAAGGATGCATTTAATAATAATTTCGCCTTTTTTCCTCAGATTGTGAGGTTTTTATGCTCTAGTACATGGTCAATTTTTGCACAGGTGCTATGTACTGCTGAGAAAAAGGTACAGTTCTTTCTATCCCCATTCAATTTTTTTCAGAGGTCTACTACATCTAACTTGTCTAAAATTCTATTCCCTCTTTAACTTCTTTCTTGCTTACTTTGTGGTTAGACTTATCTAGTTCTGAGAAGGAAGGCTGAGGTCCTCCACTAGTATAGTTTTGCTGTCTATTTCTTCATGTAATTCACTTCATGTAACTCTTCTCTGAGAATGTGGATGCCATATCACTTGGTGCAAATATGTTTAGAATTGATGTTACTTCATTGTCTATGGTACCTTTTAGAAGGATGTAGTTTTCTTCCTTATCTCTTTTAATCAGATCTACTCTTGTTTTTGCTTTGTTTGAGATCAGGATAGCTACCCCTGCTTTTTTTTTTTTAACTTCAGCTGAAGCATAATATATTCTGCTTCAGCCTTTTACCTTTACTCTATGTGTGTATCTCTTGGCTTCAAATGTGTTTCTTGTAAATAACATATTGTAGGATTATGGTGTTTAATCCGCTCTGCTATCTACTTCCATTTTATGGGAGATTTCATCCCATTTACAGACACTCACTGTGTCTTTCTATCCATCCCATTTTCCCCTTGTTTATGCTTTTCTCTCTCCTTTCTCCCTTTCCCTTCTCACTAGTATTTTGCTTCTGACTACCACCCTCCCTCAATCTGCCTTCCCTTCTATCAGCCCCACTCTCTTTCCTTTTCCCTTTCCCCTCCTACTTCCTATAGGGTAAGTGATATCTATACCCAAATAGTGTGTATGTTATTTCCTCTTTGAGCCAAATCTGATGAAAGTAAAGTTCAAACAATGCTTACCTCCCTCCCTTCTTTAAAAGTTTATTGGTTTTTGAGTGCAGTTCCAAATTACTTTCCATAATGGTTAGGACAATTCACAATTCCACCAACAGCGCACCAGTATACCAGTTTTCCAGTGAACCTTCTAACAATTTTAATTTTTTACATGCAAATGTTTTATACTTAACTGAATGCCAAACAAAAGAAGAATTTTCATATAAATAGTAGAAAAGAAAAAAAAGAATGTAACATGAAACTGCAAATCTTCATGACATACAGCTTGCCTTCATATATACATACAAGTGAATATTTTTGTTGTTGTTGTTGATCAGTTGTTTCAGTTGCCTCTGACTCTTTGTGACTTCGTTTGGGGCTTTCTTGGCAAAGATACTGGAACAATTTTCCATTTACTTCTCCAGCTCATTTTACAGACGAAAAAACTGAGGCAAACAATTGACTTGCCCAGGGTAACAAAGCTAGTAAGTATCTGAAATCAGATTTGAAATCGGGAGTTTTCTTGACTCCAGGGTGGGTGCTTTATCCAGTAAGCACCTAGCTACCCATATATCTATATATGTATATATGTATGTATGTGTGCATATAACAAACTCAACATGTAATTTTCATAGCTCTCCTGTTTGTGATTCTTTCTGGACTTCCTAATGTTCTCTTCTCTAAATCTAAAGTAAAATTCTTAACATATTAGAGAATGATAGCTTTATTCCCATGCTTTCTTGTGATTATGTCAAAATATAATTTCACTATGACTATTAATTCCTATTCCCTGCTGCCTAAACTTAGCATATTTACATATATGTGTAAGAAATTATTCATTGAGACCCCTTCTCTATCCAAACAGTATTAATCAGTTTGATATGATTCCATAGGGGTAGTGATTATAAGTTCCGTATATTAGGCCCTGAGCTGTGAGCTGTAGATTTTAAGTTCATTTGTTTAATCGTAGGAAGCTAGTCAGAGGCCCTCTATCCTTGTTCTTCCTTGTAATAATGACCACACCCAGTCTGTGAGAGGTGACTCAATTACATGGAAAATCCTCCAACTTATTTTTATATCTCTGGACCATTCTCTCTTGTCCAACATGAGCAGGTGACTATGTTATAACCACTTAGCGGAGATGCCCTATACTTCACCCACCCTGAGAGCTCCCTGGTGACCTAACACTTCTAGTTGATGCATCATTTTTTGGCCCATGATTATCTAATAACTTTTCAGTTATTCACTTCTTAGCGGATGGAGCTGATAACTTCTATTGTGCTATTATTTCATTCTTGGGAGGACAACCTTGTCAGAACTTCAAGTCTATTTTAAAGCTATAATTGTAGAGTTGTTCTTTCCCTTCTCTTTCTCTTCTGGATAAGACTCTTCGACTCTTCATCATCCTGACAAGGCAACAGAGTCTTCCCTCCTCAACCTAAGATCCTTTGTTTCCTCACTGAAGCCTTATTCTTTTCCTTTAGGAGCCCTTCTACTCCCTAGCAACCTGGCATGTAGAAGGGCATTCTTCCAGTCTCTGTATTTTCTCCTAAAGGAGAGAGATCAGCCTACACTTGGATAACAGATAACAGTCCCTTGGTCATAGCAGAAATACAAACATCTTACATTTGATGCCAATCACTTGTATAATTTTCTTCATTCTCCATAATGGTAGAGATTTTCAGCCTTGGTTCCTGCAAAGTTTTAACTGTGTGCTTAGGTTTTATATCTCAACCCTAAGCACTCAATTAAAACTTTTATAGTCAATTATCATTTTAAAATAAATTTATAACCTCACTCACATTCTTTTTTTCTTACTCTCAATATCTCCATAGCCACAACCACAAACTTCCCCTCTTCCCTGTTAGGCCTGTATCTCTTGTTGGTTTTATACTACTCAGCAATCCATTCAATCTGATTAACACTAATTATTCACTTACCTTTTCTAATTTACCTTGTCTTGTCTTTCCAACTATCTTCTCCTTCTAACCTCCTCCTTAGATTCTATTCTCTAATTTTCCTTAATCCTTTCCTATTCTCTTTAATTATCCTTGATTCTGCTTCTCTTACCCAGAAACACAATCTGCATCAGTATCAGGGCCTGGATATTGTTCTTCAAATTTTCATCAATTTCTCCCAAATTTTGCAAACCCTTCCAAGTAATCTAAATGAGTCCATAGCTATAACTGCAAATTTCAGAATATTATGGCAGATGAGAACACAATATCACATATAACCAGTTGACAACTATGGGAAGTCATAAGAACCTAATAAACAGAGATTTTTCAATGGGAGTCTGGGACAAACAAAGGACTTTCTTAAAACACTATAATGTTGAGGCTAATTCAACTCAACCAGTGAATTACACATGAATTTTTGCCTTATACAAGTGAAATAATGTAGCAAAATTAACTGAGAAATACTAGTCATACAGTTACAAAAACCTGGGTTGCAGTTCTACTTATGACACATACTGGCTATCTTACCTGAACAAGTACTTTAATCAAAGCAAATCTGACCTGCTTCCACAAATAAAATTACTGCAAGTTCACTATATCAGTAGTCACCAAACTTTTTTGATCACACAACTCTATCAGTAAAAAAAAGTATGCACATACAACTCCAAATATAAACATATATATTTACTTATTTATACAATATATTCACATATTGCTGTACTAATAATTACATATAATTTCAAATTTGTGCAGAAAAAAAGATACTTAATTCTAGAGAAAATAGAGAGCCTGTCATTGTATCAAAATCACTTTGGCAGTTATGTGGAAGTAGTCTTGGAACATTAGGATTGAATTACTTGAGACAGAGAGAATAATTAGGAAGCTACTGTGATAGCCCAGGTAAGAGATAAAAAGGGCCTGAAATAAGGTGACAGCTACATGTGTGGAGAAGGGGATAGATTTGAAAGAGGTTGAAATGGCAAGGTTTGGCAACCAACTGTATATGTGAGATAAGGGAAAGAAAGGAACCAAGGATAATACCAAGTTTGAGAACTTGGGCGAGCAGAAAAATAGTGATGCTCTCAAAAGTAAGAGATACAGTCAGAAGAGGGGTGTGTGTGTGTGTGTGTGTGTGTGTGTGTGTGTGTGTGTGTGGGCAAAGATAATAAGTACTACCATGTACATGTAAATGAGAGTCTAAAGAACATCTAATTCAAAATGTCTTCTAGGCAGTTCATGACATAGGACTTGAATTCAAGAGAGAAATCTAGACTGAACATAGATAGATGAGACAGATTTGGGAGCCATCTAAATAGAGCTGATAATTAAACTAACGGTTGGTGATGAAGAGAACAACTGACTAAGTACAGAGAAGACAAGGCATTATGTCCACAGGGAGAGGATGTAATATTAAAGAAGATCCAACAATGGAGAATGAGAAAGAACAGCCAGACAGGCTCAGAGAACAATGTCATGACAACCCAGAGAGAATAGTAGAGGAGAAGGTGGTCAATGTCAAATGCTGCAGAGAAGGCAATAAGGATGAGGACTGAGAAAAGACAATCAGATTGGTAATTAAGAGATATTTGGTAACTCTGAAGGGATCAGTTTCAATTAATGGAGAACTGAGAATAAGGTTGAGAACCTGGCAGAATTAAAAGTATTATCCCACATGGAAACTAGGAGGTTTGGAAGAAGGATGGCTTTGGTAGGAAATAAATCCTGTGTTACTAAAAATGAGATAGGTATATATGTTAGGGGATCAAAGGAGCAAGGGGAATGGTCAATGATGAGACACCGTAGCAGAATGCAGAGGGCTCTATGATGATCAAGTAGACAAGGTGGAGGGAGACGGGGTGGGGTGGGGGGTAAGCTGGTGCAGCTGGTGCTGGTGCCAGGGTTCAATTAAATTAGATCTCTCTTGCCCTAAGGTGAATATACCTGGTGAAGCTGGGGAAGGAGCACAGAGAGGGATTTCAAGAGAATGGAATAGTGGTGCTAAAGACAAGACCATAATTGGTTATCATGTGGAGAGTAGATGTGATTCTTCTTCCTATCTTCTAAATGGATGATCAGCCATCCCCTAGATGGAAGTCACAGCCTCCTTGGCATCATTCTATTCTACAGCCCCAACTTTGGAGACAATTAACTTACACCTATAAAAGTCACAGGCTTGGTCCCCCTAACCCTACCAAAAAAATGGCAAGAATACAGTTCAGCTTTCCCAAAAATTGAGCATAGAAAATTGAACTTTGGAGAGCCCCCTTTCCCACTCTCCCTCTGTCAGAGACACACACAATTTAATGCATAAAAACCCAAAACACTTTTACAAACACACCTTATATGTAGTGCAATAGAGCTGATTATGGCTTTAAATTATAGGACTCTAGAGCACCATCCTTGGCCTAGCAGATTAAGGAAAGAGGGAGGGGAAGTGGAATTAAATTTTCCCTTTCCCTGTAAAGCTCTTTTTTTTTTAATTGCTAATAGGGCTGGGAGGAATTTAGTACAATTCAGCAAACATTTAGCACTCATTATATATGAAAAGACTCTGACAGGTGCTAATGATATTGAATCACCCTTCATCTGGCACAGTTCTTTGACCACAGCGGGAATGTGACAGATGCCCACCACCCCATTTTCAAGATAACATAATAGTTATCATTACCCTCCATCATCCACAAAAAGACAACCTGGCTCAGTCAATGGAGAAGAAGATTTGGTTCACATACCATCTCTGACATGATCTAGCTGTGTAACATAAATGACTATTAATAAATTATTTAAACTTTTGAACATTTAACCTTAGCTATGAAATGGGAATAATAATACCTATTAAATGTACTTCATTAGTTTTTCAGGAGTTTCAAGTATGTATGTAAAGTTTCAAGCCTATGTAAAGTCCTTAGTAAACTTTAAAGTACTTAATAAATGTCAGAGATGTGGAACCAGCCTGAGTCCCCCATCACTTGAAAGAGGGCCGAAAATCTGGATCGGCCAATCAGAAAAAGACATTTTGGCCCACACTGAATTAACATACCATAATCCTTTGCATGCTCTCTGAGTGAACCCAAAAATTAAGCTGACTAGGAGCATTCTCCAGTTTATGAGTGATAAAGACCAGGTGCCTTGAACCGGACACTATCTTGATTGATGATATTTCTCTTATCTTACTGTCTTAGGGCACGCTCTTATTAAGACTCTATTGAATTGACACTCTTATTTTATGACATCCTGGGGGTACTCTCTTGTTCTATGGAAATTATAATTTTGGCTGACAAAGGCATCCTGAGTTAGGAAGGGAAGGAGGGCAGGGGAGTACGCTATGGGTATATAATCTGTGCAGCCAAACCCCAAAGTGAGCTCATTTCCAAATGACTCCGATGTATTCATATGCATGTCCACTTGCTTTGAGAGAAGTAAGCATGAACACACAGCCTAATTTTGTCTGTCTTTCTTAGAATGAACTTTGCCAGATTGACAGTTATTACTTTTGTTAATATATGGTAACTTGACAGTGAACTTAAAGGAAGATTTTTTTCTTCCCAGAATAGGCAGCAAATTGAATCTTGAACCATGAAAGAAGAGAGTGAAACAGTCTGTTTAAGGGTGATAAAAGATATGGAATGCCAAGTTAAGAGAATGATTAGTACATTTGTTTGTGTGAAATTTGAATGTATGAGGTGAATAAAGCTCGAAAGGAGAGATACAGTGAAAGAGTGCAGGGCTTCACATGCCAAACGATCGAGTTCATATTTTGTCTTGAAGCAGCAGGAATCTCCTGAAGATTTTTAAGCAAGGGAGTGACAGCCCCAGAAACTGGGAGGTTATTATGGGAACCATGGAGAAGAAAGCTAGAAAAGGTAAAGACCAGAAGCAGGGAGATCAATCACCAGTTTGTTCAATGGACAAAGTGAGTATTAATAAGGGCCTAACCAATGACAGGGCCTGGATTAGTGGAGAGAAAGGAAAAGAAAGTGAGTCTAGAACAGGGATGAAGGACAAAGAAAAAGAGGAGAAGAGGGACTGAAGTGAGTCACTGAAAAGAAGTGTTTGCCATGGTAAGAACAAACAGATTTATGGAATGAAGCAGAAGGAAAGAGAACAGAACATTAGTGTCAGAGAGAAGAATTTCACAATCTAGGATCATAGAGGCAACTTGGTTATGGATGATTCCATGATCTTTCATATAAGCATATCTACAGCTGCTCAAGTGGAATCGACTGGGGCAATAAGAGATGAGGAAGTTAATAAAGTGGGAGAACAATATCTGAGTGAGGGTACAGCAAGGTATTAATGAAGAAATGAGAAAACAAAAAACAAACCTGAGCTACAAATGGAAAAAAAAATTACAGCATCAAAAATAAAGTATCCATATATGAGAGCATAGTTTGTAATAGGAAAGAAGACCATGAGCTAAGAACTGAAGTTCTTGAGAAAGAAGGGAGAACGACCCAGGGGCCAGCTGAGATAGCTAAGTAAGGTGGCAGCGGGAGGGCTAGTAAATGACAATATGGAACAAGAAGCATGCTCCCTTCCCCTCCTGGTCCATGTCATGGAAAGTACCCAGCACTAACGACGGGGCCCAAGGATGCAGTGATTTTCTGAGGGATCCAGGTTTTCCTGAGCCCGAGATAAAAACACTTTGAGAAGATCTAGAATGAAAGGGAGTGCATTAATGCTGGAGCAAAAGTGACAAAAATACCAAGGACATAGTAGAAGGAAAGAAGCAGAGGAGGACAGGGACTAAGTAAGGCGAGGCTTGAGTTCAACTGCACCAACAGTGGAGGAAGGCAGCAAAAAGAATCGGAGAGAGACACTCAAGCACAGAAAAAACAAGAGGCCAGTCTAGATCCCTGCCCTACCCCCCAAATCCATGTTTTCTTTCTGCTCTGACCTGGAGCTGCTGAGAGCTGTCATTGAGATTGTCCTCCCTCCTCCGAGCCTCCTCCAGCATCTGGGCGCTCTTCTTTTTCTCCACCTGCTCCTTGTGCTTCAGATTGGCGACCTTCTTATTTTGGTCTTTTACTTGCCTGTTAAGAAAAAAAAAACTTTTCAAAATTGTGTGTTCCCTTTATTCTACGAAGCTGATACTAATGAACAGTTTCAAGGAAGTTGTTCTTGGGATTTCTGTAGTTTCCAACACTTTCCCAATCCACTGAAACCAAATTTTCGTAAATGACACTTCATTTTTCTATTAAATAACATTTACTTAAACTCCATATGTAGTGCTTAACAGTGACTTCATACAACAAAAGAACACCATATGGTCAACAGTCAATAAACATTTATTAAGCACCTACCATGTGTCAAATGCTGGGGGGGGGGATGCCTACTCTCAAGGAGCTCATAATCTGAGGAGTAAACAATATGCACACAACCATATTCCAATATGCTATGCACAGGATACATTAGAAAAAAAATAAACAGAATGAAGGTACTAAATTAGGGGGGATCAGGAAAAGGTAATTTTACCTTCCTAGGTCAGAAAAGGATACTATCAGGATCTTTATTTAGAAGTATGACAAGTTTATTGACCCAGAGAGCTGTGAAGCCCAGAGAAGTGACTAAGATGGGAGATTAATTTTTCTCTAGTACCACCTAGTTTGATGATGTTTAGCTAAATATCTCTGACTAGTGATACAAAATTCTTTCAAAGGAACTCATAATAGATAAAAGACTACTATTTTGTGTCAGTGAGAGTTGCGATAGAGACATGGGTCATCTAAGATATGAAAAAAATAACCCAACCCTCAGCTACAAATGCAAAACACACACGCACAAACTGCATCAATTTTAATGGATAATTTATATTTTTAAGTATACTACTCACACTCATTTGAGAGATGCAAAAATACTATAAGCAAATTCATTAACAGTACTTTTTGTTTTTAAATAATGCACATACAAAAATTTATTATAAATTACTGATGCAGATTCTGTAAGATGACAGCGTCAAATACAAATGGAAATGTGAGCCACTACACAGTATATAAGAATTCCTGCAGGCCACACACTGACCTAGAAAACTACACGTTTATATGTTTCTTTTTTTTGTTTAATAATTTCAACAACACATTAAAATCAGATAGGAACTAGATATAACAAATATGTAAAACAGATATTATTACATATTTGACAATTAAAAAATATTTATATGTATTTATTTACAACATATATGCCTACAAATCAGACAGGAACTACAGATAAAAAACATATAATTTTATGTTTTAATATGGAATAGATTCAAAATCATTACAGAACATGTCATTAAAAAAAAATTCAAAATCAATTTAATATCATTTGCTAGAAACTTGGCATCTTTCGCCATAAACCATTTTATCGATATTGGGTGTAAGCTTTTATGATGTTTTCAGTACGTATGATGAATGTCCATTTGTAAATCTTGCCATATATGAAGTTCTAACACACTTCAGGAGTGAAAATAACTACTTATATAGATGTACATATGACCAAACATTGCTAAAATTCGTGCAGCAAACATGCATTTCAACAAAATGGCTTGTCAAATAAAAATAAAAATCTGGAAGACTTCATTATACTTTTCTTTTAGCTATGTTATACTGAATTTCAACCAGTTCTATCTGAATGTTACTTTTTGTTCTCTCAATATTAAAAGAAAACTGAGTGCTGAATATTTTAAAGTATTTTCATACACGTTGAATCTTTCATGTTGTTTTTCAAATTCAAATACTAACTCCTGAATATATGAGTCATGCTTATTGAAATCACAACAAAATGACTCGATAATTTATAGGAATAGGAATTTGTAGGAACTGGAGTCAAATCGTGATTTTATTTACCTTTACTAAAGACTTATCTTAAATGCTTTAATGCAATTGTACATAAGCATTACACCCTGATTTCCATCCTTAAGTTTTAAATTTAACTGATTTAAATGCCCCATAACACCCACAATGAAAACCAAATCTTAAAACCAGTTCTTATTAAGTTGTTCTGGTACTGTCCTTTCCTTCCTTCCTTTCTTTCTTTCTTTCTTTCTTTCTTTCTTTCTTTCTTTCTTTCTTTCTTTCTTTCTTTCTTTTTAAAGCAATTAGGGTTAAGTGATTTACCCAGGGTCACACAGTTAGTAAGTGTCAAGTGTTTGGTCTGAGGCCAGATTTGAACTCAGGTCCTCCTGACTTCAGGGCCGGTGCTCTATCTACTGTGCCACATAATGGCCCCCGTCCTTTCATTTCTAAAAACATTTCATGCAAAAGTTGCCAAAACTGCTTCAAAACCTAATGACAAGAAAGCCAGTCAATTTCTTTACAAAAAAGTGAACCTTCCTGCTCATTTTCAATTTCAAAAAGCGACACCACTGCAAATGGCAGCAGTTTGACTCCAACCTCTGGAGTAGAACAGGATCTCAGTTCTACCTTGTAGCCCAACTTGCAGCTTTAGCCTGCAGAGTAATAATTAAGCAAGAATTGTAGACCAACAGAGAGGAGCATTCAGTTCTGTTACTGTCAAGCAGCAGAGCTGGCTAATAGCAGCAGCAATCCTAAAACTGCTCAGACTAAAACTAAGTCAAGAACTTAAAGATCTTTGACTCCACAGTCTAATAATGGGGTAATAATGAAGCCCTGCCCTGCCACTTCGGGAGCACGGAACAAGCGTACACCCAAATTCTAAGAGGCAGGAGAAAAGAGCAAACAAAATGAGAATTCTGCCTTAAAAAGATATTAGGGTGACAAGAATTCTCAGAGAAAAACACATCCTGGATACAAATTCAACTAGAATTTCTATATAAGAGGAGTCAAGGATTAATTTTTTTTTTAAATTTTTATGAATGAGTGTTGGAGGAAAAAAATTGAGAAGGAAATGCAAACTATGGAGTAAAGAACTGGAAACAATGAACAGCTTGTTACAATAGGCTAAGAAAAAAAACCTTGCCCAAGCAACACACTCCCTGAAAATTACAACAGACCAAATAGAAGCCAACGATTCCATGAAGCAAAAAGAAATATTGGAAAAAGAAATTCAACAAAAGAAAATCTAAACTATAGCAAAAACCTAGAAAATACATGGGGGGGGCGCGGGGGGAAGGAGGATTAAGAATCACTGAACTACCTGAGTACCATGACTGAGAAAATGGCCCTAGATAACATATTTCAAGAAATATTGAAAGAAAACTGCAGAAATCTCTTAGAATCTGAGAGCAAAGTGGAAATAGAAAGAAGCCACTGGTTACCAACTGAAAGAAATTTCAAAATAAAAACTCCTAGAAACATCACAGCAAAAATCCAGAGCTTCTAGGTCAAAGAAAAAATACCAAAAGGATCTAGAAAGAAAAAATTCAAGTACTGAAGAGCCACAGGCAGGATCATACACAACATAGTAGCCACCAGTATAAATGAGCAGAGAGTGTTGAATACCATGTTCCAGAAAGCAAAGGCTTTTTAGGCTTACATTCAAGAATAACTTACTCAGCAAAACTGAATGTAATTCTATTGGAGGAGGGGTTAGGGGGAAGATATATCTTTAATGAAATAAACAACTTCTAATATTCCTGTGAAAAAACCAGAGCTATGTAAAAACACTAAAGTTCAAACACAACAGTCAACAGAAATGCAAAATGCATTACCAAAAAATAATAAATGACCAAACAATGATAAACTGCTTACATTCTAATATGAAGTGAAGTATTCCTTCTAAAGTCTATCACCACCATGAGTCACAGACAGAAACTAATTAGACAAGGCCTGAGAGTGGCTGTTATGTCTTTTTTTAACAGTATTTTATTTTTTCCAATTACATGTAAAGACAATTTTTAACATTTGTTTAAAAAATTTTGAGTTCCAAATTTTCTTGCTCCCTCCTTTTTCTCCTCCCCTCCTAAAGCAAGGCTATCTACCCTATCTACACTGCATAAAAAAATCAAGGATATCTACCCTAAATAGGTTATATATGTGCAATCCTGTAAAGCAGGCCTGCACAACATACACGGCCTGTGGATGGTATGTTACGCAGGCCTTTTTTATATCCTCTACATTTTTGTGGGCTGTCCAAAATCCTTTGGTGGGCTGCAAGCAAAGTGTGGGCCCTATGTTGTGCAGGGCTGCTGTAAAACATATTTCCATATCAGTCCTATTGTGAAAGAAAACACAGACCAAAAGGAAAAAAATAAACATGAGAAAGATAAAGAAAGTGAAAATAGTATGTTTTGCTCTGCATTCAGACTCCATCAGTTCTTCTGGATGTGGATGACATTATCCATCATGAGTCCTTTGGACTTGGTCTTAGATGTCTGTATGGCTGAGAAGAGCTAAGTTATTCATAGTTGATCATTGTAACAACATTGCCGTTACTGTGTACAACGGTCTCCTGGACTTCACTATGTAAGTTCATGTAGGTTTTTCTAAATTCCACCTACTCCTCATTTCTCATGTCACAATAGTATTCCAATACATTCATATGCTGCAACTTGTTCAGTCATTCCCCAACTTGATGAGCATCATCTCAATTTCCAAAAAGAGCTGCCATAAATATTTTTATATATGTAGATCCTTTTCCCTTTTTTATGATCTCTTTGGGATACAGACCAACTAGCTGTATTGTAGGATCAAAAGGTATGTAGAATTTGATTGCCCTTTGGGCATAGTTCCATATTGCTCTCCAGAATGGTTAGATCAGTTCACAACTCCACCAACAGTGCATTACGGTCCCGATTTCCCCACATCCTCTCCAACATTTATCATTTTCCTATTCAGTCATATTAGCCCATCTAATCAATATGAAGTGGTACTGCAGAGTTGTTTTGATTGCATTTCTCTAATCAATATTGATTTATAACATTTTTTCATGTGACTCTAGATAGCTTTGATATCTTCATCTGAAAATTGCCTATTCACCATTTGTCAAGTGAGGAACGACTTGTATTCTAATAAATTTGACTTGGTTCTCTATATATTTGACAAATGAAGCCTTTATGACCAGACACTCGCTATAAAAATTATTTTGCAGATTTGTTTTCCCTCTGATCTTGGCTGCACTGGTTTTGTTTGTGCAAACCCTTTTTAATTTAATATAATCTAAATGATCCATTTTACATTTCATAATACTCTCTGTCTCATATTTGGTCAAAAATTCTTCCCTTTTCTATAGATCTGACAAGTAAACTACTCCTTGCTCTCCTAACATGTTTACTATCACTTTTTATGTCTAATCATGTACTCATTTTGACCTTATGTTTTAAGTGTAAGATAATGCTTACATTAGTCAATACCTAGTTTCTGCTATACTGTTTTCCAATTTTCCCAGCAGTTTTTACCAAAGAGTGAGTTCTTATCCCAGAAGCTGGGGTCTTTGGGTCTGTTATGTCTTTATGATATTAAAAGAAGAATGGAAAAGGAGAAGAAGAATACACTGAGGGGAAGGAAGGAAGGAAGGAAAGGAGATTTAGGGAAAATTAGGTCACATAGTCAGGGACAAGTAGACACGTATAAAAAGAAAGAAGAGGGAGTGGGAGGAGCTATTTACATTTGAATCACTCATCTGAATTTATCAAAGACAGGAAGAATAGACAAGATCACAGAGCTGGGTACATAAATACATTCCATTCAACAGGTAAATATTAAGGAAAGGTGAGAAAGAAGGGAGAATTACAGGGAGGGCAGATCTAAAAGGAAGGAATAGTAGTCCTAAGCAAATAAATTCTGACTAAAAATGTATGAAAATATTTGTAGTTCTTTTAAGCTTATTGAAGAAAATAATTCCTTAAAAATTAGAACTGGCAAGTAGAAGCTAATGACTCCATGAGACATCAAGAAAAAATAAAATAAAATCAAAAGCATGAAAAAAATAGAAGAAAATGGGAAATATATCACTGGAAAAATAACTAACCTGGAAAATAGACTGAAGAGATCATTTAAGAATTCTTGTATTACTTGAAAGCCATGATCAGAAAAAGAGTCCAGACTTCATCTTTCACGAAATTATCAAGGATATCTACCCTAATATTTTAGAACAAAAGGGTAAAATAGAAATAGAAATTGAAAGAATCTACAGATCAACTCCTGAAAGAGATCCCAAAATGAAAACTCCCAGGAATATTATAGCCAAATTCCAGAGTTCCCAGGACAAGGAGAAAATATTACAAGCAGCCAGAAAGAAACAACTTAAGTATTGTAGAAATACAATTAGGATAAAACAAGATTTAGCAGCTTCTACAATAAGGGATTGGAGGGCTTGGAATATGGTATTTTGGAAGGCAAAGGAGCTAGGATTACAACCCAGAATCATCTACCCAGCAAAACCAGGGTCTGAGGGATGGAAGGGATGGGGGGTGAGAGGGTGGGTATTTAATAAAATAGAGGACTTCAAAGAGTTCCTGATGGAAAGACCAAAGCTAAATAGAAAACTGGACTTTCAATTAAGAGAAGCATAAAAAGGAAAAGGAATCATAAGGGAATCAATAAAGTTAAGCTGTTTATATTACCAGATGGGAAGAAGAAACTTTTAACTCCTAAGAACTTTCTCATTATTTGGGCAGTCAGGTGTATACAAAGAAGGAAGTGTGGTGTGAGTTAAATATGATGGGATGATATCTTAAAAAGAAAAATTAAGAGGTGAGAAAGAGGAATGCACTGGGAGAAGGGGAAAGGGAGGAGTAAAATGGGGCAAATTATTTCACATAAAAAAGGTGCAAAAGAGCTTTTACAGTGGAGGGGAAATAGGGGAGGTGGGAGAGACAGCACTTGAACCTTAATCTCATTGGAATTGCCTCAAAGAAGGAATAACATACACACTCAGTTGGGTGTGGAAATCTATCTTATCCTACAGGAGAGTAAGAGAGGAAGAGGAAAACATAAAAAGGGAAGGGCTAATACAAGGGAAATCAGATGAGGGAAGGTAGTAGTCAGAAGCAAAACACTTTTTAGAACAGACAAGATGAAAGGGGGGGAGAGGGAGAGAAAGAGAGAAAGGGAGGAGAGAGAGAGAGAAGAATAAACATGGGGACAATAGTGTGTAGGGAAATATACAGTAATAATTGTGGAAAAAAATTTATAGAAAGTTTTTCTGTTGAAGGCCTCATTTCTCAAATATGTAGAGAACTGAATGAAATTTATAAAAATAAATGCCCTAAATCACTACTGATTAGAGAAAGGATAATTTAAAACTTCACACTTATCAGACTGACTAATATTACAAAAAAAAAAAAAAAGAAATGACAAATGTTAGAGGGGATGTGGGAAAATTGAGACACTAATGTAACTGTTACTGGAGTTGTGAACTGATTCAGCATTTTGGAGAGCAATTTAGAATTATGCCTGAAGGGCATACCCTTTGATTCAGCAATACAACTACTAGGTCTAAAGCCAAAAGAGATCAAAAACATAAAGGTAAAGGATCTAGATGTACAAAAATATTTATAGCAGCTCTTTTTATGGAAGTAAGAAAAATTGGAAATTGAGGAGATTGTGATGGAATACTACTGTTGTATAAGTAATGACAAGCAGGATACACTAAGAAAAAGCTAGAAAGATTTAAATGAACTAATGCACAGTGAAGTGAGCAGAACCAGGAAGACATTGTACACAGTAATAGCAATATTGAGTCTAAATGTAGATCAAAACATACTTTTTTTTAAACTTTCTTTGTTCCTCTTGTTGTTGTTATTGTTTTTCGAGGGATAGAGTGTTTTCTTTCACAATACGACTAATATGGAAATATGTTTTGTATGACTGCACATGTTTAACCTGTATCAAGTTGCTTGCCATCTTAGAAAGACAGGAGAAAAGGTAAGGAAGGACAGAACTTGAAACTTGAAATTTTAAAAAGTGAATGTTAAAAATTGTTTTTATATGTAATTGGAAAAAAATGAAACTTTTTTTTTTAAAAAAGAAGTACAAAAGGCTTCTTGCAGAAGTTGGAATTTTACCTAGGACCCAAAGGAAAGTCAAGGAAGCCAGAAAGTGAGGAAAGGAGGGAGAAAGAGAGAGAGAGAATTCCTGACATGGGGGGCAACTTTATAGAAGAAGCAAACTAAAACAAGATACCTAGTTTATTTGCATAAATAAATAATCTGGGGACTTTCTTTTAGTTATATATATTGTGTATAAATAATTCATATAAGTTATATAGACATGTATTTATGTATGAACTATATATGTATTTTAAGGGCTACATACATATACTTAAGCCTTTTATATAAACACGTAATATTTATATGTACATACATATAAATATGTGTGTATGTGTGTGTTGTTGTTATTGTTCAATCATGTCCAACTCTTCAAAACCCATGGACTGTATCACGCCAGGCCCTTCTGTCCTCCCTTATCTCTTGAAGTTTGTCCAAGTTCATGTTCATTGTTTCCATGATACTATCTATCCATCTCATCCTCTGCTGTTCTTTCCCAACATCAGGGTCTTTTCCAATGAGTCCTGTCTTTTCGTTATGTGGCCAAAATACTGAAGCTTCAGCTTCAGTATTTTATCTTCCAGTGAACAGTCTGAATTAATTTCTTTACTGACAGACCTGATCTCTTTGCTGTCTAAGAGACTCCCAAAAGTCTTCTCCAGCACCACAATTCGAAAGCACTGGTTCTGTCGCACTCAGCTTTCCTTATAGTCCAACTCTCACATCCACACACTACTACTGGAAAAAACCATAGCTTTGGCTATATGGACCTTTGTTAGCAGGGTGATGTCTCTGCTTTTTAGTATGCTGTTCAGATTTGCCATAGTTTTCCTTACAAGAAGCAAGTGTCTTTTAGTTTCACGGTTGCAATCACTGTCTGTGATCTTTGAGCCCAAGAATACTGCTTCCTGTTCTTCTCCCTCTATTTGCCAGGAAGTGAAGAACCAGTTGCCATGATTTTAGTTTTTGGGTGGGTTTTTTTATGTCAAACTTCAAACCAGCTTTTACTCTCCTCTTTCATCCTCATCAATAGGTTTAATTCCTCTTCACTTTCTACCACCAGAGTGGTATCATCTGCATATCTGACAATGTTGATATTTCTCCAAGCAACCTTCATTCTGGCTTTTGATTCACCCAGCCTGGCATTTTGCATGATGTACTCTGCATATGAGTTAAATAAATAGGGTGACAATATAAAGTCCTGTCATACTCCTTTTCCAATCTTAAGCCAATGCATTGTTCCATGTTTGGTTCTAACTGCTGATTCTTGACCCACACCAGGTTCCGCAGGAGACAAATAATATGATCTGGTATTCCCATCTCATTAAAGATTTTCCATGGTTTTTATTCATTTTTTTTTCTAAAGCCATGAAACTGAACTACAAGCTCAATATGTCAGCAAGTCTCTCTCTCCCACAATCTCAATCTCTCCCCCTCCCCACCATGATGCCTACATCAACAGACCATACCTGAAAGAATTAATCCTTTCACCTGAGGTAATCTTTCCATGGGAAGACTGGTGTTCCACAACTGTCCAAATATATCAAGCTAGTTGCTCCAGTCATGTTTTATTTTTACTCTCCTGACATCTTTTGCCAGCCCCTAGCTGCTACACCAACCTCTCTCCCACTAACTTTCATATTCTTCAACCACTGTCAGATCATTATAGTCATTGTTCCTAGAAAGGATGAACTTTGAATACCTCATGACAGCACTCAAATAAGCCTCCTAATATTCCAAACCAAAATACCACTCTCCCTAGGCATTACTTTCTAACCTTTGTTCTCCTCCCATTATAATGTAAGCTTCTCGAGGGCAATGATTACCTTCTTTTTGTTTTTGTATCACTAGCTAAGCCCAGTGCACAGCATATAGTAAGAGCTTTGACAATGTTTTTTTCATTCATTCATAAATTATATCAACGTACACAAATGTATATTCATTTATTCATACATGTTTCATGACAATGAAAACAAACCTAAGCAAAGTAAACATTTAGAGTCAGATTTACAAATGTAAAGAAGATATTTGGGCTTTTTTATATATTGAACTTAGTGATACATTTACTCTGCACTATTAGTTTGAACAAGAAATAAAAGATTGAAATTTTGTACTGTCTTATGAGCATTCTTTTCTGACACCTGACTGTGATAAAGGTCCAAATTACATAACTCAAGAGTTTTTCTACTTAACTACCACAAGACAGACATGTTTTGGTTTTTTCCTTGACTTTTTCCTAAGGATTAGGATGCATTTTTAGTAAAGAAGAACTGCAGAATATTTTATTTGTATTAAAAGACTTCTTAAAATAGAAGGCATCAACTTTTAACTAGTAGAATTAAGTTAACTCTTTAGCTCTGATCATTTTGTTGAAGAAATAATTTTTTTCCCCTTCAAGTTAACCTATCAATATTCTTTGACATTCCATATGCTTAGAAATGTAATCTCTGGGGAAAGGGTGAGGAAATTGAAATCATTTTCTTACCATAATTAAAAATTGCTTTTCAAAATGATTGGACCAAACTGTGTCTCCACCAACAATGTATTAGTATTCTCGTCTTTCTGTCTCTGCAATATTGACTATTTCCATCTTTAGGCACCCAGTTTGTTAGGAGTGAGATAAAATTTTGGACTTGTTTTGATTTACTTACAATTTCTGTAGATAAATTACCTTCAGATATTACAGATAATTAAATCTGAAATGAAAAGGATGTAATATGCCAATAGGTTATTTCATAATAGATGGAGTAGTGTCCTAATTCCATATTTGTTCATTTAAAGTTAACTATTTCCTTGTTTCAAACTTGTAATAATCACGTCATTTGTACCTTCTGCAAATCTGCCAACATAGTATCAAAAACTATATCATAGATAAAAGTCATTTTTGAATGATCAGCTTTGGGTGTACTACACTAATCCTTTTTCTTAATATTCTGTAATTTTTTTCCCAGTCTAACTATGTTACTCCTCTGGCGTTACAAATTTAAAGTATTAAACTAGAGAAATAGTAAGCAGTAGTAAGAGTGAAAGGCTAGTTAAGAGACCTGTTGCAAAAGGTGCCAGGTAAAAGTGATTATTCATAAGAAGGTTAACAAAGATTATGGGAAGGTGGGTGGCACAGCAGATAAGAGCCCTGGTCCTGGAGTCAAAAAGACTTATCTTTAGGAGATCAAATCCGGCCAAAGACACTTACTAGTTGTGTGACCCTGGGCAAGTCACTTAACCCTGTTTACCTCAGCTCTTCATCTATAAAATAAGCTGGAGAAAGAAATGGCAAACCATTCCAGTATCTTTGCTAAGAAAACCCCAAATGTGTCATGAAAAGTTGGACATGACTGAAAAACGACTGAACAAAAAATTACAAAGATTAATAAGGACAGATATCCTACAAAGCAATGGGGTCAAACAGAATCAGAGACCACTAAACTACACATAAGGATTACTACAAGCACATTGGCTGTTGTCCTTCGTTCTCAAAGAGGACCAAAATGACATCACTATGTTGGGGTCAAGGTACAGTGTGTCCAACTATGGCTGATTGGACCACAATGAACTCAAAAGACTCTATTTCAGGTCAGGCACAAATTGTCCACATGAACATTTGCAGTAGAGATGTCTCTCAATTTATGCATCTCACTCTTTTGAGGTACTGTAATTCTGCTTCACTCACAGAGCACAGTGCCTTTTGTGATGGCGGGCACATCATGCTGGATGGTCCTTTTCCAGTGTCTCCCATGTCACATAATCAATTCTGAAGTTCTTCAGAGAGACCTTGAAAGTTTCCTTGTATTGATTCTTCTGACCACCATATGAGTACCTTCCTTGTGGGAGTTCTGTGTAAAATAGTCTTTTAGGCAAACTTACATTTGGCATTCGAACAACATGACCAGCCCAGGGGAGTTTAGCTCAAGAAAGGACATCAGTGAACAGTACCTCATCTTGCCAGGGGATCTTCAGAATATTCCTAAGACAATTTAAATGGAAGTCCAACACCTCTTTTTTCCCACACGTTTCTTCAGGGCCTTCCAAACACTGAACTAGCTCTGGCAATGTGTGCAGCAACCTTGTCATCTATGTGTTTTCTTGGTGTTAATTGTTAAGCCAAAATTAGCACAAGTAGCAAAGAAATCAATTCATACTTTGTTGCATGTGAGCTGTGAACACCTTCCTTGTGAGAATTTTCTGTAAAATGGGCTTTTAGGCAAATGTACATTTGGCACTCAAACAACAGGGCCAGTCCATCAGAGTCACACTCTCTGCAGCAGAGTTTGAATACTTGGCAGTTCAGCTTGAGAAAGCACCTTGGTGTCTTGTATTTTATCTTGCTGGGTGATCTTCAGAATCTCCCTCAGATAATACAAATAGAAGCAATTCAGTTTCTTGCCATGGTGCTGGTATACTGTCCAGGTTTCACAGGCATACAACAATGAGGTCAGCACAACAGCTCTGTAGATCTTCAGTCTGGTAGTCAGTCTAATACCTCTTCTCTCCCTCACTTTCTTTTGGAGAATCCCAAACACTGAGCTAGCTCAACTTTATCATCCACGTGGACATCCCTGGAACGTATACTGCCAAGATAAGTGAACATATCCATTGCCTTCAATAGTTCTCCATTTGCTGTAACTGATGGTTCCACATATGAGTGGTGTGGTGCTGGCTGGTGGAGAACCTGTGTTTTCTTAGTGTTAACTGTTAGGCCAAAATGAGAAGAAGCAATAGAGAATTATCTGTACTTTGTTGCATCTCGGCCTCAGAAACTGCATTGAGCGCACAATCATCTGCAAACAAAATATCATATACCAACTCTCCCTCTACTTCAGTAATTTACTGTCAGTATAGGGGCTGATCTGGATGTCATTCTTGTCCTTGTTGAAAGTGCTTGACAACACTGGTAAAAAATCATGCTAAGAAGCATGGGAGCAAGCACACAGCCTGTGTTTCACTCCACTGGTGACTGGCAAAGCACAAGAGCATCGTCCATTATCCAGAACCCATGAAAGCATGCCATCATGAAACCATTTCTCAGCCCTTTCTGAAGCCACACTGGCTCTCAAGTCAATGACCATCTTCCAGGTGGAGAATCAGCTGATTAAGAGGACTCTGGCAAGAATCCTGCCAGCAATGACTAAGGAAGAGACCTCCCTGAAGGGGGAATCCCCATAAGGATTTCCACATGCACATATTCCTTCAAAAAATCACATTTTAACATTATCTATCTATACATATTACCTATGTGTTTTTATTTAGTTAAATATTTTCCAATTACATTTTAATCTGGTTTAGGCCACACTCAGGAGTGTTGTGGTCTGCATGTGAACTGTGGGCAATGTATTTGACAGTTTTTAGTGGAACTATTACTCAAAAGAGATTTGGAACTGTATGGACATCAATATCATTTTTTCAGTGATCATTCTGGGCTATTTCCCCTCCCCTTCCTTCTTCTATTTCTTGTCCCTTACCACACATAGGTTGTAGTAGAAATATCAAGAGGACATAAACTAACAATACTAAGAGTGCAATGTTAGCTACCACACTGAAATAGAAACTTCTAAGATACAGCAAAATCCATAAAGCAAAAGAAATTACAAATAGCAGAAGAAATATATGTTTTTGGGTGACAGCAATTATCAAACAAATCAAGAGAATCTCCATACAAGTACCATACTTTCTCTTGTTAATAGATAAGAGCCTAATGACTACTTAAGGAAAAGGGGGAAAAAAAGTTTTAATTTCATTATGTACTGTTCCTCTGATGGACCATATTCTTCCTTACCAATTCCATGTCAATTTAAAGAAGGGAGGGGAAAAAAAAACCGAAATAATCTCCCATGGATTGGTCAGATAATAACTCTCAAAACACACAGAAAGACAGACACACAGACACACTCTCTGAAGAAGAGAAATCTCCTGTTGAGTTATTTAAAAATTCTATACTTATAAAGCTCATAGATTTGAGAATATTACATCCTCTGGACTGAATTCTTGGATATCTTTCCTCAAATAAACTGTATTATTCCAGTTTCATTTCAGAACTCAAGATAAAATTAGTACATGGTATTTTAAACATAATTATTTTTAAAAGGACATACTGACCTGGAGGTGAGACTGAAGGGAACAGCATATCCAGGAAGATGCGAAAGAGAAAGTTACAAAGAATTAATAAGATTACTGTTCAGAGATTATACTACTGAAGAACAGAAGACAAAACATGAAACACAGCATTAAAGAAAAAGAAAGAAGTTCACCATGGGTTATACCAATCAATTAATAAGCATTTATAAAGCAATTACTATGTGCCAGATTTTCAAAAGTACTTTCTGATCAGATTATACTATTCTACATCAATATGAATTTCTCCAGCAAGAGTTCTATCTGAAATCAATTGCATATGGAAACTGACCACTTCTCCTTCAGAATTAGTAATTAAATATGTGAAAATGTGGCTGTATTTAATTTAAAGACAAAGCCACTTGACAATTCCTTACAAAAGATTATTCCCCTGGTGCCTAAGACTAAGTTTTTACAAGCCTCTCATCTGAAAATGTTCCAAATTATCTGACATAAGACAGAAAAATGTTAATATAATATTGTGTTTCCATTAAGCTGTAAAAGACAGTAGGAAAAAAATCTAGTTTCTCTCTAAAAATTTCAAATGAAAATTCATTTTATCCAAATGTAAGAAGAATTTTTTTTTCATTTCTTCCTATACTGCTGACCTCACATTTGTCAAAATATACCTCATAAAGTAAAATCTAAAAACAAAAATGGCCTTTTGGCTGAATCCACACTGCACGGAACAAATCTCCTTAATAAAAGGAATTATTCTATAAAACTTTAACTCAGTCAAAAGGCCACATCCAAGGACCTAGAAGGCAACATGTAGCCTTGAGGCTGCAGGTTCCCCATCCTTGGTCTATCTTTTTATATATTCATACTTCTTCCTCTATGGTGCTCAAGACCCAAATTACAGTGTAGCCTGTTTCTAAGTTCCTGAAGAGCACAAAGCCCTTAAGGCTTATCATTACCTATTAACACAAAAAAGAAAAAAAATAATAAGTAGAGCTTCTTAAAGAAGAAAGGGAAGACTGGAGCTTATTTACCAATGTCAAGCACTACTTGGGCTTTGTTTCTGCCCATTTCATCCAAAGCTACAGAAACTTTTAAAGTGTATGTATCTCACCACCTCCTGACTTGGAAACAATGACTTCAAAGAACAGGAATGCTAAGAAAAGATACGACAGTATTTCATAGACAAGTATTACTGCATCAAAAAACAACGTGGTCTGGTTTTTACAGGAAGATACAAGAATTATGGACAAACCACAACTCCTCAAGTGACTATGATGCAAATCATAATCTTTATTTCCTTCAATCAGTGCAGTTAGAGGCAGAATACAAAGTGCCATTCCCAAACATAAGACTACTTATTAATTCACTGAATAGTCGGAAGGGAAAGTAGAAAAGGACGAAAGTACTAATAATTTCATCCATCACCTCAAATGGATCTTCAAAAAAGTAAATACTACCTCATATCAGTATTTAATAAACTACATCACTGAAGATTTTTTGAAAAGGTAAATGTGTTTTATGGTATAAATCTGATATGAATGGCACATGCTGAGGAATTCACTTCTTTTGTGCCTGACAAAAATTAAAGTTTTTCATTCTTGGCATACGGTTTCCTTTATTCATAGCTAATCAGTCAATAAACATTTAAGTGCTTACTATGTGCCAGGTGCTTTCAACACTAAAAATACAAATAAGAAGCAAAAGATGCCTCTGCCCTCAAAGAGCTCACAATCTAGTAAGGGAGGCAAGTAAATAAACATGTATCAAACTGGCTTACTTCCCATATAGGACATCCCTCTGACCATGCCTTAGCACAGGCAGGCTCCCACCCCTGCAGAGTACTCCTTCACCTCCATTATATCATTCAATCCCTAACTTTCTTCAAGGCTAAGTTCAAGTGCCAGCTGCTACTCATCTTGTTCCCCAAACCTAGAACTCCTTGTGGTTTTCACTTTGTATATATTTCCTATTAACTTCTCTATATACATTTTATTTCCTTGCAATAAAACGCAAACTTTGCAAGGGGAGGGGCTGTGTCATTATTATCTGGCACAATTCTAGGGTCATGCTAGGTGCTTAATAAATTCTTGTTGAATATGAAAAAAATGAGTGAATACTTTCCTTGTAACCCTACAATAATCTTGTGAGGGAGGTAATAAAGGTAGAGGGTCAGTGGCTCTGTCATAGAAGCAAAATTTGAACCCAGGTATTCCTGACTTGAAGGACCAGGTATTCCAGACATTTTATCTGGGAAAGTCACTTAATTTCTCTGGATTTCAGTTTTCTCATCTGCAAAATGGGAACTTGTACTGAGGTAAGTTGCAGCTGTAAATCTATGATACTATAACACTGTGCTATTTTTTATTTAAAGAAATAACCTTGCTTTCTTTTAATTATAGTGAAACCATTAAAAACAGGCATGGACATTTACACTTATATGTAAAATTGAAACTAGATAGAAGCAGAGGTAGGTAGGTCTTCCTCTTGATATTCTATACGAAAATGTCCATTATGTGAAGTCATCTAAAATAAGAGAACATTCATTTCTCTCTCTAAAGGTATGCACATTGTAATGCAGGTCAAATATTTGCAAACCCTGATATGGAAAAAAAAATGTTATAAACACAAATTAACACTAAGCATTTTTAGTGCTTACAGACTTAACACAGTTCTTTTTAATGTATTGTGAAAATGTTCTTATTCCTGAGAACCATCTATAACTCTAAGAGTAATGTGAGCAAGTCTCCCTGAAACAACTGCCTTACTGGAATGAAGTACATCAAGTTAACTTTTGGCATTGAAAATGTAACTGGAAATTGTCAGCATGGCACTGAAAGAGAACAATAAAAGT
This sequence comes from Phascolarctos cinereus, assembly GCF_003287225.1. NCBI lineage: Eukaryota > Metazoa > Chordata > Mammalia > Diprotodontia > Phascolarctidae > Phascolarctos > Phascolarctos cinereus. The sequence goes on along the minus strand of NW_027555514.1, from coordinate 195,221,188 downwards.
AGAATAAATAAGAGTAAAGAACAGAAAGAATGTAGACAAGTGAAATTGACAATATTTAAACCACAGTAGAATGTACCACACAAGTGAATTTGTCCAAAATCAGGTCAGAATTAGGAAAAGTTAAAGATTTACTTAACATAACCAGTTGCTCTTTTATTTTATTTAAGCCAATTACCAGCAAGCACCGCAAGAGCAATAGTAGCAATTCAGAACAATAAGAAAGTTTATGTAACATTGACTTTCCTGGCACATCCCAAACAAACTCTACTCACAATGAAAACCAGCACCTGATATGGGAGATACAATCTGTGGAAGATCAGCCTTCTGAGAAACAGCACAACTAAGAGAAAAACCATATACACCACAAGAATGGAACCAGTGGATGGAAATGTGAGGAAATTTAAAAAATAAATTATGGAGAAAGTCACACCAACACATAGTAAAAAGAGGAATGGCAATAAAAAAGTAAATGGGTTGAAGAAAAATAAACAGCCATACATGCACCTCAATAATGTAACAGGCAAAGAAAAGTATACACTCTTCCTAATAGTTCTCCCACATATAAAGCACTACATAAGTATAAGGAAAGATTTAAACAGTCTCCATCAAAGATCAAGGTTCTTTGAGACATGTAAGCTAAAATGTTTTCTCTAGAACAGACAAAATCTTGAGTAACAAAAAATACCACATTCATACAGTATAATGGTTTTAAGCTAGGATCAAGGTACCAGATCCATACAGACAGAAAAAGTCTGAAAGATAACTACCACTAAATCCTGCAAAACACATGGTCTTAGTGGAATGGGAAGAGTTGTTAATCCTTGTTTCACCAATGACTAAGTACAGACAAATCATTTTACCCTTGTCTCCACTTCCTCACTGGCAAAAGGAGTTGATCTATAAAGTCTCCTGAACTTCTAAATTTCTATAATCTGTTCCCATCTGTGACCATGATACAAAAGAAATAATATGGTTGTGAAACAGAGAAATATAACTTTTTAAAGGGTTAAAAATTTTTGGATTATATACTACAAAAATGTAGCAGCATGTGCCTGAAAGGGCAAAAGGGCCCACAATTTCAGTAGCCTTTCAAGTCATATTCTGAGTAAAGAGTGGGAAATTTATAGTTTTTCCTCAAATGGGTGAATTATAATGGCTAACAAAAGCTGCCACTGGCCACAATTCTACCTAACAAACTACAATTTACTCCTTTTCAAAATTACACCTAAATCCCCAAGCGAGCACTAGGGTGAAATACTGAATTTATTTTCTCTTTTTGCAAGTAAAGAGATGAGAAAAAGTACACACTTTTAAGCAATGTTGTATTATTTTTTTTAAATAGCACAGTGAGACTTTCTTTAACATAATTCTCACTACCACATGCTGAGATGGGGTACACTAATAAATCAAAATGCTTTTTCATAAAAATTTACTAAGTAAATATTTGGCAATAATTCTAAATATGACACACACAAATGAAAGGAGAAAAAAGATAAAAGAAAACAGAAAATCTAATTTGGACATTTCAGGTAACTATGGCTTTGAAAATACAGTCCGGCTGAATACACCAAAATTGGAGGCAGTTATTAGAGAAGTCAGTTATATATCTCAGCTACTTCAGAGGTCATTGCAATAATGGAAAATGTAAAGTTATGGGACTGGGGGATGGGAGGGAGAGAGTTAGTTTATCTAAAATTCTAAGACTATAGAATAAAGCATTAAAAAAATCTGGGAAACCTAAGCCTCAGGATTTTCTAAGAAAGGGAGACGGGGAGGGGGAAGAGAAGTGAGAAGGGAGAAGAAGGAAGAGGTATGGTAAAGGGAAATGGAAGGGGAAGGAAACGACCTAACATTTACAGAATGGTTCCAGGAGCTTTCAAAGTAATGATAACGAATGGCCCCTAAAAATTGGGCAATAATAGCTATACATACTAGTAGTTTTAAACCCTTGTCAGTATTTCAAGATATGCAGTTACTTTTGGCACCTATTAACTTCTTCATTTGAAGAGGTTCCAATGGAAGATGTTCAAAAGTTAACATAATCGGTATTAACTGGTATTAAAAGCTTTACACATACATATCTATGTGCAAAAGTGATGAAGACCATAAAAAGGTCAAGAAGCAGGAAGATTCTCTGTGTTCAAATACTCTAAGACAAAAGAAAATAACAAAGGAAATTCTGGATGCGTTCTATGGATAGGCCTATGAAGAAACCTCGTAAACCTTAGATTTATGGTCAAAGGCCCATAAAATCTTATCCAAATGTTATTTAAATTTTCTTAACTATCAATTGTGATGTCTACAGTGATAGAACTATCTGCACATCCATCACTTTGAAAAGCCCAAGAATTAAGAGTTCAATGGAAACATAACTAAATTAATAAGGTCCATTCCAACAGTAAATATTCTCAATATCTGGGCTATTAATTATATGAACTCTTAGTAATCTCACTGACCAAGGCTCAAACTCTAGAATTAATAATTACCTTTTACTCTACTAAATAATGTCATCATCCTGTTACTTTGCTCACCACTGTGGTAACCTCTAATAAACTACAAGAAATGAGAGTAACCAATGAATGACAAGGAGATTAATAAAGCAAGGTCAAGAACTAAAGTGGTTAAAGCTAAAACCAGTTACCCAAATTATACTCCCACCCCCCACCCCCAAAAAAGTTACAAATCCATACTTTAACCATTCTGACCTCATCAGTCAACTTCCAATTTATCCATCCTTACCTCTCCAGCTCGGCTATCTTCTTATCTTTATCATTCTTCTCATTTTCCATCTCCTTTAAGATTTCCAGCAAACGATCTACCTCTGCCTGGGCCTTACTGGATTCATCCCTATGTTGTGTGATCTCTCTCTCTAACTGCTGAAGTCGATCATTCATCTCAGGACTGCCTCTGGCTTCTAGAGTTGCTTCGTGTGCCTACAAAGTAAATCAGGACAAAGCCCATCAGAAAAACACACACACACACACACACACACACACACACACACACACACACACACACACACACACACCCCCCAATCAATCAAAAAATAAGTATTTATTAAGCCTCTAGGCATTGTCAACACAAAGGAAAAATGAGATAGCCCTGCCCTCAAGAAATTTATATTGAGGAAAGGAAAGAGGGAGAGTAGGAGAGAGGAGGGAAAGAAGGAAGGAAGGAAGGAGAGAGGGATTTATTAAGCATCTCCTATTTCCTAGGCACTGATCTATGAGCTTTTCAAATACTTTCATTTGATCTTCACAACATCCCTTATAGGTAGGTGTTGTTATTACAGGAAACTGAGGCAAACAGAGGCTACATGACTTGCCCAGGGTCACACAGCTAGTAGGTATCTAAGATCAATTTAGAACCCCACTACACAACCCAGCTTTCTTCTCAGGGGAGACCCTATGTATGTATGCAGTCTATACAAGACACATACAATACACAAGATAACCTGGGATGGAAAGGCATGAGCAACTGAAGGGCCAAGGAAAGATCTCCTTGAAGGAAACAACCAAGGACTCTGAGAAGGGAAGTAAGGAAAGAGAACATTCTAAGAGTGAAGGCAAGCCAGGTGGAGAACAAAAAGCCATATATGAGGAACAGAAAGTACATCACTACAGCTGCATTGAAGAGCACATAGAGGAAAGGAAGATATAAGGAGATTAGAAGAGTACGAAGGGGCCAGATTATGAGGAGTTTAAAGGCTCAATGAAGAAGAGAATTGGATCCTAGAAACAATAAGGATCTATTGGAGTTTACTTAGTAGAGGAGTGATGTGGTTAGATCTGTGCTTTAGGAAAATCACTGTGTGAAAGATGGACTTGGGCAGAGGGATGGGAAAGAAAGATTTAAAGTAGAGAGAGCAAATAAGAGATCATTGTGATAGTCTAGGTTTATGATACAGATAAAAAGAACATGAACTATAGTGGAGAAAATTACATACATACATACATACATACATACATACATACATACATACATACGTGTGTGTGTGTGTGTGTATACGAATGAATGAATGAATAGTGTAGAAATGGAAAAGCCATGATACGGGAGCTTACTGAGCATGTGAAGTGAGAATGAGGAGTTAAAAGTGACACTAAAGATGCAAACCTGGGCGAGGAGAAGGATGGTAAGTGCTCTCAACAACAACAACTACAAATGAAAATCTGGAAGAGCAGAGGATTTAAGGGGAAAATAACAAGTTTTGCTTTGGATACAATTCATTTTACGCTCAATATTGGCATGCTAGAATCTGACACAGAGGAAAGAGATCCCAAAGTTAGTGGAGGAGGGCAAAATTGCATGTAGTCAAAATAATTTTGATGCAATAGAAGGAATAACGACTACAGAGTTAGAGAATCTAAGTTCAAATTCTGGTTTTTCCACTTAAGCAGACTCAGTTTCCTCGTCTATACAATGAGATTAGACAAGATGGCCCATCAGGTTCTCTCCAGCTACAGAGCTATATGTTTCTAACCTTGAAAATCTCTTACAGTCTCTATAAAATAATGTACAATATTTTAAAATTGTATCTCAAGTTGTAGCTTGAAAGGGCCTGCAGTGTCTATAGAAGAAAGCAGGTTGTATTAAATGCAAACAATCGAATATAAATTTTATTTTCCATTACAACCACACTGTTATTGGCCAGGAAAGAGTAAGAACCAGAATTTCCACTCAATAGAAGAGAAGAGAAACAAGTAAAGAATTAGCTGGCAGGAAAAAGAATGAGTAAGGGAGAAAACCAACCAAAAAGCATTAGTAACTCATACTGGAGACGCATCACCTGCAATCAGCATGAAGCAAGAGAGGACACAGGGAAGCTAAAGAGGTGAGAAGTCCAAATAAAACTGTCTTTCTCATTGGCTGAATTAGCCATCCACGCTGGATCATCAGAGGTCCAAAGTGACTCATAGTCTATGGGAATCGAGAGAAGCCTCTAGAATTAAACTTCTCTTGAGACATTCAGCTCAAGAGAAGTAAGAAGACCTGAGACCACCTGAGAAAACAGTGGACTCTTGCTCTGTCTACCTTCTTCTTTCCCTTCTTCCTTTCTCGTTTAGCTTCATAATCTAAATACAAAATATTAATAGCACTCTATAATACAATCTAGACTTTATAAATTGCTTCCTACTAATATTAAATAGGAAAATTATATCTTTAGAAGACTAAATTGACCATAATAATAATAATTGCTTTTATTATGACTTTTCATTTATCAGAAGCTGGTCTTTCCCAACTACAAAAATGCAGATGTTAGTTAAGAACATTAGAATCCAAGGCAGCTGACAAGGTTACTAAGTGAAAGAAAAGAGAAGAGGGCCCAGGATAGAGCCCTGGAATGTGTCTACCAACTCGATGGCATAAAATGGATGAAACTAGCAAAAAACACTGAGACAGAATGATCAGACGGCTGGAGAATAGGAGAGGGTGGTATCATCAGAGCCCGGGAAAGAGAGGCTGACAGCAGCAAAGGCTGCACAGAGGTCAACAAGGAAGACAGTGAGAGGTCATTAGATTTGGTATTTATAAGGCCACTGATAACTCTGGAAGGATTAACTTCAGTTGAGTGATGAGATATGAGCCAGACTGTAGATAGCTTAGCAGACACTGAATAAAGGGGAAGTAAAAGCACTGAGTAGAGAGAGCTTTTTCAAAGAGTTTCTCTGAGAAAGGGAGGTTCAAAACTGGACAGTCTGATTTCAGATCCAGCCTCTTACACTTACTGCCTGTGAGTCCTTGGGCAAGTCACTTACCTTCCCTGGCCATCAGTTTCCTCCTCTCTAAGATGAGAAGGATATATTAGGTAGCCTTTGAGACAATGTCAAGCTCTAAATTCCTAACCCTAAGATCTAGTCATTCCCATCATACAACTGAAGCTTTCCACCTACGTGCCTCTGCTCAGGACACAGCCATGGCTCTATCTGCATCCTTGCCTCTTGCCTGCTGAATTCACCTAATTCAATATGCTACTCCCTCTATGAAGGAACTAGGGAGCAGAAGCAAATGAAGTATGCTCAGAAATGAAAGTAATATAAAACACATTAAAAATATTTTAATTAATGCACTTCTGAAATACATGTACTTTAAAGAAGTAATTCCCTATTATTTTTAAATTCAATAAACATTTGTTGAGCAACAGAATATCAAAACTCTTAAGATTATCCCTGCTAATAATCCAATTTTCCTAATATAATGCAGAATACATTTAACACAGAAATTTAAAATTTCTAGTGTCGTTACTATTTCCCATCATGGATATGCATGAATGTGACAAACAGATGCAAAGCGCTTTGTGGAACAAAGAACAATTTATCTAAATTGGTCTGAGTGGCAAAATCACAAGCAGTCACACCATAAGGATTAAATGTACCAATTCTCATTGACATTTTGTCAAGACAGAGTAGGTTAACGTCTACAGTTACCTAGGCTGCTGTTTATTTTCAGTCAATCAGTTAATAAGCACTTATTAAGTGCAGACTATGTGCCAGGCACTGTGCTAAGCACTGGGCACACAATGAGAGGCTAAAGATAGCTCCTGCCCTCCAAGAGGTTACATACTAATGGGGATGACAAGAAGCAAACAAATATGTTTTCTTAAAAAAAATACACAAAATAGGAAGTAAATAACAGAGAGAAAGACTAGAATTAAGAGGAGTTAGAAAAGGCTTCCTATCGAGGATACCTTTTCTTTATTTTTCTTGGGGTTTCTTTGGGGGGAGTATGTGTTTTCTTTCACAGCATCGCTTATACGGTAACGTGTTTTGCATAACTACATGTATAAGTTATGTCAAATTGCTTGCCTTCTCAATAGGTGGGAGGACAGGGAGGAAGGAAAAGAATTTAGAACTCAAAATTTGAAAAAGGAATGTTAAAATTGTTTTTACATGTAATTGGGGGAAAAAATAAAATGTTAAATAGAATCCAAAATATATTTATTTTAAAGGCTTCTTGTAGTATTATCTCTGGGAATGAAAAGAAGCAGGGAAACCAAGAGGCAGAGGTGAAGATGGAAAGGATTCCAGGCATGGGGAACAGAGAAAATGCCCAGATTAAGAGACAGAGTGTCTTATTCAGAGAATGGTCAGGAGACCAGTGGTGGATCGAAGAGTGCATAGTGGGGAGAGGAAAGTAGTCAGGTACAAGGCTAGGTATGAAGGGATTTGAATGTAAAACAAAGGATTTTATATTTGATTCTGGAGGTAACAGAGAGCCCCTGGAATTTATTAAGTATGGAGGTGACGTGGTCAGATCTGCACTTCAGGAAAATCACTGACACCTTAATGGAGGATGGAAGGGAGTAGGGAAGCAGGGAAGAGACCCAGTAATAGTCCATGCATGAGATGATGAGGGCCTGCACTAAAGTGGTAGAAAATTTTATTTTATTCTCTGTTAAGAGAGAAAAAATACAAAACCAACCATATGACAGGACAGTACAAGCAATCAGAAGAAAAGAGGGAAAGTCCTGAAAGAAACTCCTTTGGAAGAAAACAAAGCAAAAGCAGCTGATATTTAAGTCTCACTCACATCTGTTCAGGATTTCTTGCCTTATAAAATTAGAGTTTCCAGAGCGTAATTTCAAGTAAATTTTGATGACATCCAACAAATCTACATACCTTCTATTAAAGTAAAGAAGAGATTAAAAGAGCATAGTACATGCCCTTGGCTCTAAAATAGCAAGAAGGTACATGAATTCATGGAGTACTTAAATAATTCAAACAGTGTTACATTGGCCTTGGATTGCCAGATCACTTCCTGGCCTAGGTGGAAATAGCTCAGAAATACTTCGGAGTGCTAAAGGAAGAGGAAAAAAACAGGAAAGAAGAGAAGAAGAAACAAGTACAGTGAATAAGGAATAGCTACAGTGAAGAGAAGGAAAATAAAGAATAAAACAATGAATTTAGAGAAAATATTGAACAAATACATCAATCAAGAACATAAAAGATTCAAGCTTCTCATAGGAAAACATAAAAGTTTAATATATTCCACATGTGTAATAACTAAAATTACTAAAACCTTAATTTTTACCCCATTTCAAGCAGTTTAAGTACAGTATAATAAGCACATAAAATAACAAGATAGAAGAATATGTAGAATCTCAAGACACAAAGAATAAGATTTTTATATGCCACTAACTTAAAATGATCTATTTCCTACTTTCAAATAGTAAAATATTCAATAAATTCAAATTGAAAATTTGCATGGCAAATACTGTTGGGTTGGAAAAGATAAATATACATGAAATCTCTTTAAAGTTTTAGACAACATTAAAAATATATTCATATTATTTCCATTTAATTCATATAATAAATACCATAAAGGTAAAATAATATATTCTCTTAGGAAGAAAAGTAGCAAAAACATGGTCAAAACAATTTTTAAAATATACTGTGTGGAAGCGGAGCCAAGGTAAGGGAGTAAAGGTAGGGACTCTCCTGAGTTTTCCCAAATTCCCCACCAAACAACTTTAAAATAACTCCTTTTAAGAAATTATCAAAGAAAACTGCGCTGATATCCTAGAAACCAGACAGCAAAATGGAAAAAACTAGAAATCGAAAATTTTCACCAATTACTTCCTGAAAGAGATCTCAAAACTTTTAGAGCTCTTAGGTCAAGGCACACAGCCAGAAAAAAAAATTCAAATATCGTGGAGCTACAGGTAGGATTATACAGGATTTCGCAGCTTCTACATTAAAGAATCAGAGGGGTTGGAATATGATATTCTAGAAGGCAAAGGAGTTAGGATTCTAAACAATCAAGAATCATCTACACAGCAAAACAATATAATCCTTCAGGGGGTTAAAAAAAGAAAAGACATTTAACAAAATAAAGGACTTTAAAGCTTTCCTAATTAAAAGACCACAGCTAAATAAAAAATTTGATCTCCAAATACAAGACTCAAAGGGAACATAAAAAAGCAAATAAGAAACAAGAGAATATAAGAGATGATGAGCAGGAAGCTTTCAGAAAAACCTGGGAAGACTTAGATGAATTGATGCAAAGTGAGCAGAAGCAGGAGGACATTGTACATAGTAACAGCAATATTGTATGATGATCAACTGTGAATGACTTGCCTGTTCTCAGCAATACAACAATCCAAGACAATTTCAAAGGACTTATGATGAAAAATACTATCCACTCCCAGAGAAAGAACTGATGAAGTATAAATGTAGATTGAAGCATGTTTTTTTTACTTTTTTTTTTATTTACTCTATTTTTCTTGGGGTTTTTTTTGGGGGGGGCGTTGTTTGTGTTTACTTTTGAAACATGGCTAATATGGAAATGTTTTGTATGACTGAACATGTATAATCTATATCAAACTGCTTGCCTTCTCAAGGAGAGAGTAAGGATAAGAGGGAAAGAATTTGGAATTCAAAAATTTTAAAAAACAAATGTTAAAAATTGTTTTTACATATAATTAGGAAAAAATAAAATATAAAATAAAAATAAAAAATTTCAAAAAATATATATGTAATGCGTGTATGTGTGTAGAGAGGGAGGGAGAGAAGGGGAGAGAGAGAAAGACAGAGAGACAAAGAGATAGACAGATATAGACACAGAGAGAGAGAGAGAGAGAGATGTACATTTGGCATTCAAATAACATGGTCAGCCCATCAGAGTTGTGCTCTGCAATTGAGTTTGAATGCCTGGCAGTTCAGCTCGAGAAAGCACCTTGGTGTCTACTGTCAGCGAGGAGTAGCTGACTTTGATGCCATGCCATTCTGACTGAAGGCATCACTGAAAATATCACTCCAAAAAGCTTGGGAGCAAGCATACAACCCTGCTTCCCTCCATTAGTCACTGAAAAAGCACAAGAGGATTGTCCATTATCTAGAACCTGTACAAGCATGTTGTCATGGAACTGCTATAATTTTCCACAAGTCCGCATGACTAACTATATCAAAGGCTTTGGTCCAATCAATGAATGTTGTATACAGAACTCTGTTCTGTTCCCAGCATTCCTCCTGGAGTTGTCAGGCAGCAAACACCACATTGACTGTTCCTTGGTCCTTTCTGAAGCCTATTAAGAAGAACTCTGGCAAGAAACTTCTCAGCAATGACTAAGAGAGAGACCACACTGTCATTGTCACAGAACAACCTATTTCCTTTTCCTTTATAGAGACTGCCAATGGAGGGAGGTATCCTTGAACTCCTGGGGGATAACTTCTTCTTGCCATATAACCTGTATGAGCAGTTGAGCCCTGGCCTTATAAATCTCAGCTGGAATAGAATCAGCACCAGGCACTTTGCCATACAAGAGGAGGCTGATAGCATTCAAAACCTCTTCTTCAGTTGGAAGTTCGGCTAGAGAGGGGCTGACTTCTACCTGAGGTGTACTTTCAGTGGCTTCATCATTAATTGATGATGATCTGTTGAGAATTCTATGGAAGTGTTAACACATCTCTCCAGGATCATGTCCTTATCGTTAATCAATCTGGCTCCATCAACCCTGAGTAGTTGAGATGAAATATAGATCTTTGGACCATAAATAATCTTCAGGGCATCATAAAAGCACTTTGGATTATTAATATCAGCATCAAACTGAATTTCATCTGTCTTCTTACTGAGCCAAGAATCCTGCATCTCTCTAAAATTTGCTTGCACTTTACTTTTGATGGAGTTAAATGCTGCCTTCTTAGACATGGATGAACTGTTCTGTTGGTAAACCCTGTAAAGTTCTTGTTTTTCTTTTAGCAGATCGTGAATTTCTCAATCATTTTCATAAAACCAATCTTGATGTTTGCAAGTGTTCTCATCCAGATGAGTAAATGCAGTATTGTACACCAAATCTCTGAAAGCTGCCCAATCCTTGTCTGCTCCACTGTTGCCAATCATGTGTTGACTCAACTTTCTTTCCAAGTTAGCAATGAACTGTTCATGCTTGAAAAAGCACAATAATCTGTTCACATTGTCTTGTGGTAGGTGTCTTGCCTTGGGGCCACCATATTTGTTGAATGCAAATGGTTAGCTTGGAGAGGATAAATCTACGAATGAGTCCAGCATTCTGGCTCACACATCACCTTCCTCACTCTCACATCCTGTCTGTCTCTCTCCCCACCACATAGTCTTTGATAGAGTGACCTTGGCATTCTGGCTGTTCCAGGAACAAGACATTCCATCTGTCTCTCATGCCTGGAATACTCTCCCTCTTCCACTCTTACTACTTACCTTCCTTGCTTCCTTTCAATCCCAAATAAAACCCCACTTTCTACAGGAAGCCTTCCCCAATACTTCCAGTGCCTTCCCTCTGTTAATTATTTCCTATTTATCCTATATATCGCTTGCTTTGCATATATTTATTTGCATGTTGTCTCCCCCATTACACTGTTAGCTCTTTGATGGCAGGGACTGTCTTTTTTCTCTTTTTGTATTCTCAGCACTCAGAACAGTGCCTCACACATCGTGGTGTTTAATAAATACTTATTGATTGATCTAAATCAGGCATCACTAAATAAATCCCTAAGGAATGAAGCTCAGTGAATAGTTTCTATCTACTCAAAAGTTACCTTAGGACACATAACTTGCTCATTTTCTTAGGTTTGAAATTTGACTTCCCAGCATTTCATGAATATGAAGTTTTAAAACCAATAATACTGCCAGATGACTTACGTATTTGGGAAAGAGCTAAAGTGGAAATTTTTCCTTTCTATTCCTGGCTCTACCACTTCATAACCACATTAACTTCCCTTGTCCTGTGCTCAATGAGGTCTCTTCCAACTCTCAAATACTGAGATTCTGTGATTCTCATAGATCATAAAGTTATTAAGTGTTTGAGGCAGGATAAGAACATAGGTCTTTCTAATTCCAAGTCCAACACTCTATAAACCCAGGATCGCTGACCCTGGTATTTTAACTATTAGAAAAGGAAGCAATGTGGGATATACAAAACTGTTCTAATAGAACGAATATTAACTTGATCATCAAGAAAATTTGTTTTATGCCTGGTCTACCAAATGTTCCTGCGTACCAAGAGAAACTATATAAGACATTGCCCATTTTTCTATTTTATGCTAAAATATCTATACGAAAATCAACGATTTCTTAATAGAATGGAATTAATAGAAATAACCTAATGATCACCCATCATTTTCAAAGTAAGAACACCAAAGCCAAGAAAAGTCCAGCAAATAGCCCATGAATATAAAATCCAAGAAACCAGGTCTCCTGATCTGTCCAGTGTTCTTCCCACTATACTCCATTCCTCCTTGGAGGGCCTGAATTTCAGTAAGGTAACAGATTAGGAAGGAAAAGAGCTACGAGCATGGCACACAGTATTATACATGCTTTGCACCTTCTTTTATTTTTCCTTTCCCTTCCCACTATGCACACATGAGCACACATGCATACACAGGCACACACCCAGCATTAAGATATTGTAGGAATAAGGTATAAGAATACGACATTTTAAACCTCTGGAATCATTCCTATGTTTTTCACTTGATAGTGATGGAGGTTCCTAACTTATCTACAATGTAAATAAGGCAAGAACACATGGCATTTTTTTTAACCTTTTTCAATTGTGATTCCATTTTCAAACATTCTTCTTTCTTCTGCTCCAAAGCAATCTCTAGTGTCTTAAGCCTTGAATCCTTCTTCAGTCCTGAGGAAGCCAGAGAAGAAGCATGTTCCTTGAGGTCCAAGAGTGAAGCCTAAAAAAAAACAGATACATGATATAAATGATAGCCAGACGTCTCAAAATGGTCTGTGTGTTCTGATTTTGACTCTACGGGTATATACAAATGTATTCTTATTTAAAAAGCAAAGAATGATCATTAGAAGAGTCAGCTTTTCTCCATGTTAAACTTAAATCTAACCTAAAGTCAAAGGGTATTTAAGAATAGCTGAAAGTTATTTAGTCATATAAAGAATTACAGTTTTAAAGTTGTAAGTCAAGCTCTGTTACCAGTAATCCTGAGTAGGCATAAGCTCAATCATATGACAGTATTTTCACTTTTACATGGAAAAGACTATATGAGGCTGTGCTATAAATTTATGTTTCTATAAATTTCCAAAGGATAAGCATTCAGAGGGTAACTCTAAAGCCCATGTATTATCAGCTCACATGGCTTTAGGCCATTTTTGCTCTTTAGCTCACATACTTCACATGAAAGAGCATTTCCAAATGCATGCTAAAAGGAAATTAAGTTGGTTGATGACAATTCCAGATTTCTCTGCCAATAACAAGAAACATGAATAGAGTTGAAGGTCAATAAATCCTTCCTTGATTTTCACATTCCTTCTGCCTTACCATTATCAATAACCCTAAAATTTAATAAGGTCCCAATAACTTCAAGAGTTGATCTACAGAAATAGCATAAATTAGCAGAATTTAAGTTCATCACGGAGTTAGCCAAGAATTTTAAATATGTAATACTCTGCTAAGTCACTGAACAACTTCCTAAAATGCTTCAAGTGCTTTTCAGAAAGCTTGCTACATAAACTATGATTAGATTCACTCTCCCAATTATTCTCTATATGTTCACTATCCCCAAAAAGAACTATGGCAATATACATACTCACAACATCAGTAAACACACACACACACACACACACACACACACACACCCTGGTCTTTAAGTCAAATCAAGCACATAAATTTTTATGAGATTAACCTCTTTCTCAGAGAGGTCCCCTTGCAAGAGGCTGACTTTTTCCTTTAAATCCTTCAGGTCTTTCTTATAGTTGTCAATCTCTTCTTGCTTCTCCCGCTCATCTCTGTCCCGCTGCTCCTTCAGGCGTTCAATTGTCCTCTCCTAAGGAAAAAACACAACAATCTCTTAAGGATTTCGTTTGGTATTGCTATCAATTCTGATTATGGCTAAAGAAATTATATTTTTTCTTTCCATCTACAACAGGTTTAAAAATTTTGGGGTTTTTTTTATTTTGCCTTTGTTTTAAAGCAGCCATCCTCCCTATAATGACTATGACAACAGACTGTCAACGTTGGTCTGACTTTGCCCTCATGAATATCCTGGTTCTTTTTTTTTTCAACTTCTGCTAGTACTAGAGATCACTAAAACATCCATTTGCCATAACTCCATTAATTCATGCTTCAAGTAACAAAAAATCTAAATAAAATTGGCCATATCAGCTAAGGGTATTAAGGAAAGGAGGAAATAAACAAGCCTCTATTCAAGCACCTACTTACTAATATCACCATTTTGCAGTTGAGGAAACTGAGGCAAATAAAAGTTAACTGACTTGCCCAGAGTCATAGAGAGCATCTGAAGCCACATCTAAACTCGAGTCTTCCTGACTTCAGGCCCAGAGCTCCACCCACCAGACCATTTAACTGCTTCTAGGTATCTGACAAACAAGAAGAAACAAACATTTCCTTCTCAGTTATCCACAAGCCCAGTTATTTAAAAGATACTAAAAACATCTTAGAATTTATGATGTATAAGGCATGCGACATAAAAATTAGGTAAGAAGAAAGGATACTATTAAAATGACTTGCTTACAACAGGCAAGTTGGAAAACGGAAGCAGCAAAACCCTAATCCCTGATGGGCAGCCCAAAGTGTTCTGAGTCCAGGAGATTCAGGGAATACTGATCATAACCTTGAAAAAAATCAAGTCTAAAACACACAGGGATGTTCTAGATTTCCCAGCTGCCACAGGATGGGTTTAGCCACTTCTTTAAATAGTCATTCTTTAAAACACACCCACACACACAAACACACAAACCACCCACACACACAGCTTTGTATACAAAGACACTGTGAAAATTATAATGCAATCTCAAATATACTAGATTAAAAATATGAAGCTAACAAGTATGTCATTTTTTTAAATTAAAAAACACACAAAGACAGTAGAATTGATTAAAAACGATAAAAGTAAGGCAAGCAAAGGAATTATCAAAATGATGTAACCAGGAAGGCATGGGATTAATTGAAGGGGCTCCAAGTGATCAGAACAGGAAATATACCTATCAATCAGTTGGTCAACATCTCTTTATCAGGCATCTACTATGTGCTAAATACTGTGCTACACAGTACAAATACAAGGAAAGGTAAAAACAATCCTTGCACTCAAGGAGACATTTTTCTAGTGGGGAAGACCACAAGCAAATAAGTAGGTACACAAAAGATACAGCCAGAGGAGAGACGAAAGGTAGTCCCATCTCAGAGACAACCAGCATGTGAGAGTACTGGGCAAGACCTCCTTCAGAAAGTGAAGGAGCTGAGTCTGGAAGAAAGGAATTCTGAGAGGCTTTAAAGCAGGTCTGCCCAACATATGGCCTGTGGGCCGCTTGCAGCCCGCCAAAGCAGCCTGCAGGCGGCATATTTTGCAGGCTTGTTTTACATCCTCTACATTTTGCGCAGGACACCTGAAATCTTTTCACAGCCTGTATGTTGTGCAGGCCTGCTTTAAAGGAAGAGACAGAGTACTGCAGGTACAGGGGACAGCTAGTGTTTTTAAAAAAATAAATAAATAAACCTAAAGGTGAAAGGGATCAAGGGTAGGTTTTTGAAGACGGAAAAGACACGAGTATGTCTACAGACATAGGTAAGTAGCCAATAGGCAAGAAGAGATGGAAACAGTAAGAGGGTAGAGATGACAGAACAAGCAAGCTATTAGAGAAGATGGGATGGGATGGTATCGCCTATGCACACAGAAGGGTTTGCCTCAGCAAAGAGAAAAGCCTCATCTTCATATGAGACTAAGGTAAAGGAGATGATAATGACAGAAGATAGCTGGGTATATAAAATTAGGAGGGAAAAAGAAAAAGCTCTCAGCAAATGGTTTCCATTTTTCCAGTAAAATATGAGGCAAGATTCTGAACTGAGAGGGTAAGGAGAGACAGAGCCATGAGAGGTTTGAGAAGGATAAAAGCATAGTGAAATGCTTAGTTAAGTGCATAAGGATAGCCTCACTACACTGAAGATCCACTGCACTTGTGACATAAATTTGTAGTGAATCCAGTCAATGCAGTTTCATGATTTTCTCCAACTTCATTCAGTAGCATGTGAATAGGAGTGAAGGCATCAGATAGCAGGAGTAATTTAAGGCTATAGCTTGGCAAGGCAAGATCAGTCACAGGATAACAAGGCAGTGGAGTCAAGAGAAAAGGATAGAGTTGAACTAGCTCACCAAAATGTCAAGATAGGAAAGGGAGGAAAGTATGTGGAGTACAGGAATGATGACCTGGGAAAGTACTGAGGAGTTGAGGATTCAGAAGTCACAGTGAATAGAATAGAAGGTTAGCGGTCATAAGGCAAAGAAAAAGGAGAATGTCAAAAGATTATGACCAGATAAAGGAATCTCAGAGCTCATGAGCAAGTAAGTAGAGGACTTGTGGATGATGGAAAAATCAAGTTTATGACCACATCTGTCTGTCTGTCTGTATGTATATACATATACAAATATACACACATACATATACATGAATACATATGTATATATGTGTGTATTGAGTATGTGTGCATGCGCGTGTGCGCGTATACACATTAAAGTCCCCTAAAACGAGGGCAAGAGTTAGGGAAATGAAAAAAAGACTGAGCTAAGCACTGAATTCATTGAAGAAAAAAGGGGAATATCTCAGAGGGTGGTAAACAACATCTACCGGAATCCTGATTAGGTGATAAATATGTACTGAATGAACCTCAAAGGAGGACATGTTATTAAGTGATGGTGGTAGAGGGTAAGTCTAGGAAGCAGTAATGGGGACCAAGGAGTACTCTGACTCCTCCACCATGACCAGTGAAAGGTTAAGAGGGAGGAAGAAACTATAAGAAGTAAAAGTGTAACAAGCTCTGGGTCATCAGAGGTTTCTCTGAATGCAAGAAAACTGAAGGAGTGAGGAAGGAAAAGATTTAAGATGACAATAAGTTTGTTACCTATGGAGCAGGCATTTGAGAGAGCACAGCAGAAGAGGTGAGATCTTGAATGGACTGCTGGGAGTGGAATAAAAGGGAGAATAGTTAAATGGAATGGGAACTTGGGAGCAGGCAGTGTGGCACAAAGAATGAGGTTTGAACAGTAATAGCCAGGGGACTTGGGGGGGGGGAGAAGAAGGTAGGGGTCTGTGATAGCATGGCAGTGTGCTAATCACTGAGGAATGAATTCATGTATGCTACCATCATCCCCAACACACCAGGCAGTAGGGGTAGAAGTACAGCAGGCTGGTAATGTAGAGTGAGGACTGAGTCTGGACTTTCTCATGATATAGAGATTCCAGGAAGGGAATCAGCAATCACTAGGTCAGTCTTTAGGGAAGAATTGTTCCAGGCTCAGGCAAAGGTATATGGCTAGAAATAAGGTCAGAAAATGGAGAAGAGTCACAACCAATGTAGACTGGTAATGCCATGGTTGCCCCCAGGCTCAGACTCTCCTTTCAAGCTAAAGGTGAAAGTGATTTTCTCAAACTCATGAAGCTTGTGTCTGAGGTAAGACTGGAATCCAAGTCTTCCTAGCTTCTTGGTATGCAGAGAGAAATAGTATAGAGAACAGGAAAAAGTTAGAAAGAGCCAGGTGGTAAAAAGCTTTAAATGCCAAACAAAGAACTTTATATTTGATCCAAAAGGTACTAGAGAGCTTACTGGAGAGTTTACCAAGTTGGGAGAGATGGTGGGGTAGGAGGGGAGAAGAGCGGGGAAAGCAGCATGGAGACCTATAGAAAGAGAAGCCTAAATCTTAACTGTGCAATACCCCATAGTGAAGCTAATTACTGGAGCAAGAGACAAAGATTTCAGGAACTCCAATGCCATGTGATGGGGGCACTGGACTTGAAATCAGAAAGACTCATCTTCATGAGTTCAAATGTGGCCTCAGACACTTACTAGCTATGTGACCCTGGGCAAGTCACTTAACCCTGTTTGCCTCAGTTCCTCATCTCTAAAATGAGCTGAAGAAGGAAATGGCAAACCACTCTAGTTATCTTTGCCAAGAAAACTCCAAATCGGGTCACGAAGACTCAGACACAACAGAAACAACTCAACAACAACTGCCATGATATTCTAAAAATCTACATGGCTAAAGTATATCAAATTCCAAAGTGGAAAAAAATCCCCAGAACTGGTGGCAGAGTATTTGGCTACCTGGAAAATCTTGCAATTTACTTCAGGTATGAAACTTGTCTTTTCTAATGGCAGTTGCTAAAACTGGAAATGTGTAAAAGGATTTTCTCTCTTTCTATAAGACACTTGCCAGCAAGAGAGTGCTGAATATTCTTCTATTATAATTTGGGATTTCACAGAACCACAGAATCTTAGATTTAAAAGACACTTCAGAGGTCATGTAGTCCAACCTGCATTGGAATACTGAACCTGAATTCCACTAAGCCCAGAAATCTTTTCAAACAGATTGTTATCTAGCCAAATTTCCCCAATCTAATACTTGTAAAATTGACTTTTTTTACCCATGATTTTACAACTTCTATTAAATATTATCTTATTAGATGTCTAGCCTACCAAGATATTTTAAGAACCTAATTCATCTAATATGTTATTTATGCCCCCTTAGCTTTGTGTCTCTCCAATCTTATAAGTTTGATATTCTTGGCCTTTCTGTAAATCATTGATTAAAAAATTTTAACAAAGTAGGGCCAAGGATACTCTCCTTCAAGAATTATTATCAAGATCACAATGGCCTAATAACAACTATTCCTTTGGTCTATTCATTCAACAAGTTATGAATATACTTAACATTATACTGACTATCCCACTGTTGATGAAATCAGTCTAGTTCAAGAAGGGAATGAGATTAGTCTGGCTACAAAGAGCCAGCTCTTTGTAATCACTGTTTCCTTTTCTAAATGTTCATGAATTATTCTTCACCCCCTCCATTACTTTTTTTTTAATCAAATGCTCTAACTTTACACAAAGAGGAGACTAACCATCCCTGTAATAGTTCATTTGAGCTTACCTTGAACCAAAGTCAACTTCATTAGACTACGGTTTTACAAACTGGCCTCTCTTCTTCCCTTCCACTTCTTTTATACTGCAAAAAGTATTTGCCTTTGTCCAGTGTTACAAAACTCTTATTCTCCGTTCAATCTTTCAAAATATCTTTCAAATTATCTTTCAATCTTTCAAAATATCACAGAAACAGTTCAATAATCACATCTGCTACTTCTTATGAGGGATACAGTTCAGCTGTGTCTGGTGACCCAAACTTATCAAGAACAGCTAGGTGCTCTCTAGTTATGGTCTTACTTGTCTTGAGTTAATTTTCTACTATTCATTTTCCCCCATATATTCCAAGTAGCATATTTTTCTTCTTGGTAAACAAACAAAAAAACCAGGCAAAATAAGATTTATAAGTTTTTGCCTTCTTTCCAATGCCAGCTATTATCATGAAACTGACCCCGAGCACTATTCTTATCCCTTATTTAATCCCCTTTATTTTCAAAATATTACTCAGCGCCAAATACCACCCCTAAAGACAGCTGGTAAATAACAGCACAGCAAAAGGGCCATGGTTACCACTCACCTTCTCTGAAAGGGCTTCTTCAAGAGTAGTCAATGCAGTGTCAGTATTGGTGGTGTCAGCTTGTAGAGATTTAACTCGCTCCTTCAAATTGCTCATCTGTTTCTCCTTATCTCTAAGCTGCTCCTGAAGATTTTCTATCTATAAGAAGGAGGGCCAAAAGGAAAGACAATTGAGAAAAGTAGACACAAGGAAGAATTAATTTAAGTTGCTCATAGCTCTGCCTGTAGTTTCCTATGGGGGTTTTGAGAACAGAATGACACAAATATGGGGCCTCTGTTCTTTACATACAATTCAAACCCTCCCCCTAACCCCGAGAATTTCAAAGCTGCACTTAAATATAATTCATGGCTATGAAGGAGAGAAAATGCAAAGAAAAACAATGGAAAGGAAACGAGGAAGAAAATCAGCCTAAAGAAATCTGTGTTATATGATCACAGTATTTAAACACCTCTAAGATGATAAAAAATGATAAAGGTAATGTTTCTACAAAGAAGTAAAGGAAGAATAATGTAACAGCTATATGAAACAAAAATAGCTAAATAACAGAAAATATTCTTAACAAATAACAACTCAGATTTATATATTGCCTTTCTTTTGACACGTTCAGTACATTATCTCAATTTATTTGCGTGCACTAGTGAGAGTATCTCTCTTCAAAAAGATATGAAAGCTAAACAGAAAATTTAGGCAATTTCCCCAAGGGGAGAAGCAAGTCAATGTCAGACTGTAAATGGAAAAGCTTTCCAAAGGACTCATTAAGGCTAACGGGATTAAAACATATAGCTAAGAAGAGATGATAGATGGGAACACAGTCAGGAGAAGTTATGTGCACAAATTAACAGATCCTTGTGAAAAAGTTAAGAACCGGTTGTGGCCTTCACAAATGCATTGGTTTTGAGTTCCTACAACAATATATGGAAGGGTTTCAGACAAAACATTATAAGGAATCTTTCTGATCTTAACAAGATCAATTGGCTAATATTAATATTAACCTAAGTTTAGACTTGAACCACAAAAGATTTCATAAATTTTATGATGCATCTGACTAATATATGGCAAATATCTAAGGACACTGATCCATCTTCCAAATGATTTTGTAATCAATCAATTTAATCAAAACTCTGGTACTTTTTTTTTAAACCACAGTTGACAATATCACCTCATATAAGTAAGAACCAAGGGACACTATGGCTAAATGGTGATTAGGGGCCCTCTGTCTTCTGAGTTGCCATAACTTCTAGAAACACTGGACACAAAGTATGGATATATCTAGGATGAAGGCCCCCCTGAGCTGATATAATTTGTTGTTTGCACCCATAGCTGTACTCCCTCTGTATCCTTGGGAGTTGAACCAGCTACAAAGATAGGTGCCAGTCAGTCTGCACAAGACTGAGAAACTATTTATGCAGCTGGGACCCTTGCAGATAAGCAGACCATCCTATTCTCATAATCCAGCACTTCCCAAGAGGGAAGAATGCTGCTTTCATCATCTTACTTATTCATGTTTCCTCCTCCCTTTTCCCTGTCTTTTTCCTCTCCCTCAGGATGGGATTCTTTCCCAACCTTTGCTGCTTTTTTCCTCCTGCCATGCCATTCCCATTTAGGAGGAGCTTACTGTCCTCTCCTCCTCTCTAGGTTGCAATTTCATAAATATGCAAGGTTCTGTTTGGATTGTGAACTCTTTAGTATAAGGAGTTCCCACATACCTTTCTTTTGTAATAAATCAAGTTATTACCCATATCCCATGCAGTTTTAATTTCTGGTTGACAGTTTAATTTGTGTCAGAAGTGGGATTAAGACCAGACAAAGTGACTCAGGATGCCCAGGGGGTCCATGCACTGGGCTAAGGTACCAGCAGGAGTCCTTTGTGCCCCTCCCATCCTCAGTCTCTGGCTCCCCGAGCAACACTTCTCTGCTCCAATCCCAGACTCTTCTCTCTTTCAGTGGAGTCCCCTAATACAAGAGAAACCAGGTTGTCCACGACTTGGGGGGGGGGGGTTGTATGTGTGGAACAGACTTTGCTTTTCAGAGAGAGCTCTCAAGGCATTGTGTTTTTTAGGTTATCCCAGGAAAAGTGGATTTGGAAGTCCAAATCAATCAAGTGACAATCAAGCACTAAGCATAGCGCCTGCTTTATACAGAAGCTGCTATACAAATGCTGGCTATTATCATCATTATTGTTATCATTATTGCTATTCTTACATATAATGTGTTTGTTAAATTTGCAAATGATAAAAAGCTAAAAGAGTAACAGCTAACGGATAATAAGAGTCAAATTTTTTTTAAAAATCCAACAGCTACACACCTAGGTCAAATCAAATAAGATAAAACTTAATACACAGAGCTGCAAACTCTTTAACTAGGGTTCAAAAATCAATTTCCCAAACAAAGTAATAGCTAAAAAGAAGTTCATCTAAAGACCTGGAGGTACATAACACTAATAATAATAAGACCTGAACTACAAACTTCACAGAAAGGAAAAGTATAATATGACTGTGAATTTTCTTTTTTTATGAATTTAGGCTGCATTAAGAAAAGAATAATGGGGGCAGCTAGGTGGTGCAGTGGATAGAGCACTGACCCTGAAGTTAGGAGGACCTGAGTTCAAATCCGGCCTCAGACCACTCACTTAAAACTTAGTAGCTGTGTGACCCTGGGCAAGTCACTTAACCCCAATTGCCTAAAAGAAGGAAGGAAGGAAGGAAGGAAGGAAGGACGAAAGAAAGAAAGAAAGAAAGAAAGAAAGAAAGAAAGAAAGAAAGAAAGAAAGAAAGAAAGAAAGAAAGAAAGAAAGAAAGAAAGAAAGAAAGAAAGAAAGAAAGAAAGAAAGAAAGAAAAGAATGATGTACAGAACTAGGAAAGAGATGATCCCACTAAAGGCCACATATGGAATACTGTGTTCAAATGTGAAAACCTTTTTTTAAACACACACACACACACACACACACACACACACACACACACACACACACACACTTCTGTGAACCAAGATGTCAGAGTAAGCAGTAAATTGCTCTCACTCACACTTTTTGACCTCTAAAAAACAAATCAGAAAATAGTGCCTCAGGAAAAATCCTGGAACAGCACAGACAATGGAAAAAGAGGGAGAAGCAGTCTTTTATCCTAGGACACTAGGAATATCACCTAGAAAGGTCTATTTCACTCAGGTAAAAAGCAGAACACAGTCAAACAAAGGAGGCATCCCAGCAAGCCAGCAGCAAACACTTCAGCAAACCTATGGGAGATCCTGAGCCCCAGGGTGGTAAAGCAGGCAAATGCCAACACCAGGACCTCCCACATGTGCCAGCACAACCCCAGGCAGGCAGGCATCCTCCAATGGCCAGACCTCTATATGCTTCAATGTAGCCCTGAGGAAATGCAGAAAAACCCCACCTGACCTCAGCATATGCCAGACACCACCACTAGGACCCCAGCTCAGGACCAGGTAAGCTGCCAGACCACTACAGCCTCCAGCTACCTGCACCTGAGGCCCCAGCACACAACACCAGTGACCACAGCTAAGAGTAATGACTATAAATTGCCGAGAGGAAATGGTCTTTTTTAAGGAATTGTGAAGTGAGTTTCATAAATGGATAAGGTGGAAAAGATGCTTGGAAATAGCATGTCTTATCTGTTTCATAGCAATGAAAATACAGTAAGAAGGAAAAGGTAAGAGTAAGGTAAGAAGACCATTCACTCACTGAAAAAAATACACTATCTGATTATCTGCATCCTTCAGAATGCATAGTGAAGTTAAATCACAGAGCCATATAAGGCAGATGTTAAGATTTACTGAAATTACATTAAGCAAAATAAGTTTAAATACAGTGTATCTCAGTTACCAGTAAAAATATCATGAACATCAGATTTAATTCACTCTAAATTCTGCCACTTTGACCAAATACTATTTAAAGGAATTTGACTATTGTTTACAGAAACAGGAAAGGTATTAAAGTTGATTTAATTAAATAATAGCATAAGCCAAACTGAGGGGGAAAAGTAAACTTTACCACAAACAAACCAAAAGAAATAATTCACATTCAAATTACTTTTCTCCTAATTTATATAATCTCTACCCATAAAATGGGTAATGAGATTTCTTGAATTTTAAAGCAAACATAGCAGAATTCACCTATGCAGAAGAATGTTGTTCTTCAAAACAGTCACATGCCAGGTAGGATTTATACCAGGAATGCAGGGTTTGTTCAGTATTAGGAAAACTATCAGCATCATTGAGCATATCAACATCAAAACCAACAGAAACCACATGATCATCTCAATAGATGTAGAAAAAGCTTTTGACAAAATACAACACCCATTCCTATTAAAAACACTAGAAAGCATAGGTATAAATGGAGTCTTCCTTAAAATAATAAATAGCATCTATCTAAAACCTTCAGCAAGCATTATATGTAATGGGGACAGGCTAGAAGCATTTCCAATAAGATTGGGGGTGAAACAAGGATGTCCATTATCACCACTGTTATTCAATATTGTACTGGAAAAGTTAGCTTTAGCAATAAGAGAAGAAAAAGAAATTGAAGGTATTAGAATAGGCAAAGAAGAAACAAAGCTATCACTCTTTGCAGATGACATGATGATATACTTAGAGAATCCTAGAGAATCAAGTAAAAAACTACTTGAAATAATAAAAACTTTAGCAAAGTTGCAGGCTATAAAATAAACCCACATAAATCATCAGCATTTCTATATATTACCAACAAAGCCCAACAGCAAGAGATAGAAAGAGAAATCCATTTAAACTTATGTAGACATTATAAAATATTTAGGAGTCTACTCGAAACAAACCCAGGAACTCTATGAACACAATTACAAAACACTTTTCACACAAATAAAATCAGATCTAAATAATTGGAAAAACATCAGTTGCTCATGGGTAGGCCGAGCTAATATAATAAAAATGACAATCCTACCTAAGCTAATTTACTTATTCAGTGCCATACCAATCAAACTACCAAAAAATTATTTTATAGAGTTAGAAAAAATAATAACAAGATTCATTTGGAAAAAAAAGGTCCAGAATATCAAAGGAACTAATGAAAAGAAATGCAGGGGAAAGGTGGCCTAGCAATTCTAGATCTTAAACTGTATTATAAAGCAGAACTCATCAAAAATGCTTGGTACTGGCTAAGAAATAGAGTGGGTTAAATATGCAAGACACAACAATCAATGACTATAGTAATCTATTATTTGATAAACCCAAAGACCCCAGCTTCTGGGATAAGAACCCACTCTTTGAAAAAAACTGCTGGGAAAACTGGAAAAGAGTATGGCAGAAACTAGGCATAGACCCAAATCTCACACCATATACCAAAATAAAGTCAAAATGGGTTCAGGACTTAGATATAAAGGCTGATACTATAAGCAAACTGGGAGAACAAGGAATAGTTTACCTATCAGATCTATGGAGAACAGAAGAATTCATGACCAAACAGGAGATAGAGAACATTATGAAAAGCAAAATGGATAATTTTGATTACATTAAATTGAAAAGTTTTTGCACAAACAAAGCCAATGCAACTAAGATTAGAAGGAAGGTAGAAAATTGGGAAAGAATTTTTATAACCAGTCTCTCTGATAAGGGCCTCATTTCTAAAATATATAGAGAATTAAGACAAATTTATAAGAATACAAGCCATTCCCCAATTGATAAATGGTCAAAGGATATGAACAGACAGTTCTCAGATGAAGAAATTAAAGCCATCTATAGTCATATGAAAAAATGCTCTAAATCATTATTGATTAGAGAAATGCAAATCAAAACAACTCTGAGGTACCACATCACACCTATCAGATTGGCCAACATGACAAAACAGGAAAATGATAAATGTTGGAGAAGATGTGGGAAAATTGGAACACTAATGCATTGTTGGTGGAGTTGTGAAATGATCCAACCATTTTGGAGAACAATTTGGAACTATGCCCAAAGGGCTATAAAAATGTGCATACCCTTTGACCAGCAAGCACTTCTAGGGCTATATCCCAAAGAGATCAACAAATGGGAAAAGGACCCACATGTACAAAAATATTCATAGCAGCTCTTTTTGTGGTGTCAAAGAATTGGAAATGGAGAGGATGCCCATCA
Source organism: Phascolarctos cinereus (assembly GCF_003287225.1). Taxonomy (NCBI): domain Eukaryota; kingdom Metazoa; phylum Chordata; class Mammalia; order Diprotodontia; family Phascolarctidae; genus Phascolarctos; species Phascolarctos cinereus. The sequence goes on along the minus strand of NW_027555514.1, from coordinate 195,195,646 downwards.
ACTGGGGAATGGCTGAGCAAGTTGTGGTATATGAATGTAATGGAATACTATTGTGCTATAAGAAATGATGAACAGTTTGACTTCAGAAAAACCTGGAAAGACTTGTATGGTCTGATGCTGAGTGATTTAGTGAGCAGAACCAAGAGGACTTTGCACACAATAACAGCCACGTTATGTGATGACTAAGATTGTTAAACTGAACCCTTCTCAGCATTACAAGGATCTAAGACATCTCCAGAGGCCTTGTGATGGAAAATGCTATCCACATCCAAAGAAAGAACTATGGAAGTTGAATCGCAAATATTTTTCTTCCTCTTCTGTTGAGTTTTGTTTCCTCTTTCTGATGGTTCCTCCTATTAGTTTTAATTTTTACTTACAATTTCACTAATGTGAAAATATGTTTAACAGGAATGTAAATGTATAGCCTATATCAGATTGTGCGCCATCTTGGGGAGGAAGGGGGAGAAAAATTTTAAACTCAAAAGCATACAGAAGTGATTGTTGATAAATCAAAATAAATTAATAAAAAAATTTTTAAAAGTCACATGTGAGTCTATGCATTTGTTCTACCAATACTAGAACTGCCCTTGATGGAAGTTTTCATGACTTACATAAAAACTGCTCCTAGCACTTGACAGTCACAACTCAATTTCAGTCTCAACACTATAGTACCCAATTTGATCACCCAATTTATTCACAAACTTGACTCGATATAAAATCAAATCTCCTCTATTTTAACAGTGACAAATATGTTCCAGGTTCTGAAAATAATTCTAAAATCAATTATAAGCATGTTTTGAATAATGACACATTATTATAAGATAATCATAGAACAATGAAATATTAAACTAGAACTAAGAACCCTAGCAATCAAATAACATTTTTGTATAATATACCAGGCAAAGGCTACTCTGAAGAGAACTAAATATTTGACATATAAGTTATAATAGGTTTATTTTTAAATGAGTCCTATTATATCATAGGTTTATTTTTAAATGAGTCCTATTATATCAGTCACATTTCACATTCTTGTAATTTATCATTTATTAATATTCTAATATTAAGACTGTCATTAATATTTATCCTGAGAAATCCTGTAGTAAGTCAAAATAGACTCATGATATCTCTTCTAATAGTGTCTTGGACATATTAAATCATCTGACTTTACATTTACTTGTCTTCCCCAAGATTTTAAACTCCTTGTGAGTAGGCAATGTATCTTAAACTTTTAATTCTTCCACAGCAACCATTATGGTAGGGTGTGTGTGAATATATATATACATACATATAAACACACACACACACATATATACACACACACACACATATATATATATACACACATATATGTATATATGGCTAAATATATTTTTAAAATTCTATTTTAAACAATGAAACACAACTAGGATGTAATTAATCTATATTCTTAATTAATCAAGAGTCTTTGACAGCTTCCATAGTGAAAAGAAATAAATGGAGATGTTCATAAAAAAAGATATTGTTCAAAAAGCAGTATCTAGGATATACGCTTGACAAGTAGATTTTAGAATGGTTTTCAACAAATTTTGAAATTTTCAAAAGTTTCTTAACAAACTCTCAGTTTGTTAATCAAAAATCTCTTTTCCCAAACATTCTACTTAAATAAAATGTTACTGAGCTTTATATTTTCAGTACAGTATAAAAAGAAGGCAAACAGAGCTAGAGGGAAAGTATGGTTAAATCAAGCTCTGCAAGTGAAAACGTGACTGACGCCACTTCACTGCTCTGCCCTTCAGTTCCCTAGTCTAGAATATGAAGAGGCTGGCTCTAAATCCTATAACCCCTTTATAAATGTAACCTCCCTGACTTCAATAACCTTATGAATTAAAAAGCAAAGAAAATGTGTTGTGAGTTCTTGTGAGGTAAGTGCTTTATACCCCGTAAATGTGGCATAAATATCATTCTTCCCATTCTTGCAAAGGGCAAATTGATGCATAGAATAAACAAGCTATTTATATACAAAATCCCACAGCAAGCTAGCATATAAAGGAAAGAGTGAGGGGAGAGAAAAATCCTGACTTTTAACCTAGCAATACAACAGAGAATAACAAATGGGAGTTAATAAGGATAATTCTTTCCAAATTTACATACACTTCTCTGGTTAGACTATGCTAAACCTGAGACTCTAATAAACAAAAAATAAGGAATCATGGCACAACATGTGAATAGAAACAGTGGAAAAATATATAGTTTATTTAAAGGCAATCCTAGAAAGGAACGTCAATAGCATCACCATAAGCAAGTTAAACTTCAAGCCACATTTTGTTTTATTATCAATATAGCAATAAACAGTGTGATTTTAAAATGCATTATGAATGTAGTTCAGATTCAAAAGCTCAATTACATTTTCCATAAAAGTGACTTATTAAAATGATAATAAATTTATTTTAATGCAAAATTAATTTAAATCTAAGAGGAGAACACTAGAAAGGAGAAGTATGGTACTAATTTCATTGTAAGACAAACCAGGACATCTGCTTTTGTTCTTTTTTATTCTCTGTTCATCAAATTAAGGAAATACATTCACTGTAAGGGGTATTTAGGTCCAATGAACCCAAGCAGTTTCTGTTAACACACACACACCCCTTTTTACATGCCCAGAAGGTTGCATTAGTCATCAGTCAATCTAACACATACTCTAAGATTTCTAAATTTTTTTTAAGTGCAGTTTCCCAAATAACATGCTTTTGTAAGGCAAATGGGCATTCTCGTGCTTAAATTATTTTCCTATTAGCTGGACTACAGTGGTAGATAAGATAAATTGTAGTTGATTTCCAAATATCAAAAGTATCTAATGACTACCTCTATAATCTTTTTAAATAAGCATACCCTTACACCAAGAAAAACATAAAAGAAGACTAAATAGGAGATTCTGAATCTCTGCTCCAGGTGGTGCAGTGGATAGAGCACAGGTCCTGAAGTCAGGAGGACCTAAGTGCAAATCTGACCTCAGACCAAACACTTGACACTTACTAGCTGTGTGGTCCTGGGCAAGTCACTTAACCCCAATTGCCTAAAAATAAAAATTTGTGTGTGTGTGTGTGTGTGTGTGTGTGTGTGTGTACACGTACATATATATATATATATGTATGTATATATACATACACACACACAATACATTTATTGCGAATGTGTCTTCCTTTTTGTATGATTCCTTAAAAATTTTCTTTCATTCTCTTATGTGCAGTTTTTTAGAGTTTCAAAGGCTTTTTTGTTTCATTAATATTGTTACTGTCCCCCACCTTTATAACAAAGCAAAATAAATCCACCCTGTGATCATATCTGAAAATGTCATTCCGTACCTTGATTCCTTTACCTTGATCAGATGTGTAGCATGGTTCATTATAGATCCTTTGGAGCTGCAATTGCTTTAAGGAGAATTCTTAAGGCTTTGAGGATGAAACCTCAGAAGGCTTTGGAGACAAAACCTCTGTGCTCATTGCCTTGATACATAGCCTTGCAAGCTTCCAAGTTATGAATCACCTCTAGTTTATTTATATCCTTCTTAAACAGTGGCACTGAGAATTGAATATCAAGTAAGCTGAGGGGAAGGGAGGAGTCAGAGTAAAACGGAACTATAACCTTGGTATTTTTGTAAGCTACACCCCTACTGATGTAACCCAAACGGAACTAGCTTTTTGGGTTACAACATTACACTGTTGACTCCAGATCTTTTTTCAGAACCATCGCTGTCCATCCACACTTACATACCATCTTACTCCTGTGAAGTTGCTATTTTATAACCAAGTGCAAGATTCCTAATGAATTTAACCTAAATTGAGTCAGCCCAGCATTTCTATCCTTTGCTTTTGTTTTCTGAATCTGTTATCTACCATACATCTATTTCTCCCAGCTTTCTATCCAATGCATATTTAATGAGAAGAATAAAAAACAGGATTGACTTATCCTTAGCGTAAATGTGACTATGATAAATGAAACAGAAAGACGGCAGAGCTAATTAAATCTTACTTTGCTTCTGTTTCCTCTGCCAAAAGGATTCATCTTTGCACAGACAAAAGAAAAAGGGGCAACAGTGAACTGACATCCAAGATAAGGACATCAGAGGAGTAAGTAGCAATTTGCACTTGATAAATTCAAGTGATCAGGCGCAGAAGAAATTCGTTCTTGTAGAGCGAAATGACTGAATCAGAATAAGTAAAATCTGATAATAGCTAATGGATAACAAGTTTTGCTCCAGCCCCTTACTTACATTCTAGAATTTTTCAAGTGTGTTTCTTTTAAACGATATCATGTTGGATTTGTATTATGATCAATTATTATCTTTTACCTTTTATGGGTGAGTTTTCTAGATTTTTTTTTCAACTTCATTAATTTCTTCTTTAATTTTCAGAATTTCTATCTTTATTAGGATATTTTGATTTACTGGTATTCTAGTTTGTATTTTAGTTTAAGTTTGTTCAGCTGCCCACTCAAATCACTGATCTAATATTTCTCTCTTTTGTGGATAAAAGTAGTTACAGAATACATATTTTTCTCTACAGACTGCTTTGGCTAGACCTCAAAAGTTTTGATATGTGCCACATTGTTGTCATTTTCTGTGATGAAATTATCATTTCTATGATTCGTTCTTTGAACCACCAATGCCTAAGGATTAAAGTATTCAATTAACTTTGGATCCTTTTTCAAAAGGCTCTATATTAAATAAAAATTGTGTGGCATTATGATAAGTCAACTAGCATTTATTAAGCAACGACTGTGTGCCAGACACTATACTAAATGCGGAGGATACAAAGAAATGCACAAAAACCAATCGCTTCTTGCTCTCAAGGAGCGCATAGTCTAATGGGGAAACAGAATCCAGATAGCTATATACAAACAAAATATGTCACAGGATAAATTGATGATGGTGTCCAGGGAAAGCACTAAGATTCAGGAAGCCTGGGAAAGGCTTTTTTGCAGAAGGTGGTGCATTAGCAAGGACTCAAAGGAAGCTAGTGAAGCTGGGAGGCAGGAATAAGGGACAGCTACTGAAAATACTCTTAAGCTGGAAAATATTGAGAGTCCTACGCCAGGAACATCAAAAGGATGCCAGTTTCACTGGATCACAGGGTATTTAGAGGGGACTAAGAAATAAGAAAATTGGAAAGGTAGAATGGAGTTAGGTTATAAAAGAATTTGAAAGAGAAACAGAGAATTTTATATTTGATCCTGGAGGTAACAGGCTGCTACTGGAGTTTAAGGAGCACTGGGGGGAGTAGGGGGTGGGGTGATACGGTCAGACCTGTGTTTTAGGAAGATTAACGTGACACTGAGTGAAGAAAGAGAAAGGTGAGACTTCAGGTGCGGAGAACAACAAGCAGGCAATACCAATAATACAGATATGAGGTGATGAAGGCCCACGGCAGGGTGGTTACCATAGTGAGTAAAGGATGTGCTTCCTATTTGTGATTTTTTTTTTGTCCACTAATACATGGTTAATCGATTTTTATAAAGATTCCAATCACAGCTGAGGAATACATACACTCCTTTAAATTACCATTCGGTAACTGCCAAAGATATATCATAACTGGCTTTTCTAAAATTCTATTCAGGTCCTCAATTTCTTCTTTATTTTTTTGTTAGCTTTATCTAAGTCTGAAAAAGGCATGCTGAAGGTCTTATCTATTATAGTTTTACTGTCTACTTCTCACAATAAATTACTAATGTTTTCCTTTATTTAGATGATGTGCCATTCAGTGAATAAGGACATCATACCCTTACTTGTGGGTACTCTTCCCAAAGGAATGTAAATTTTGATCACTGATTATCTTGGGATTTAAGGGCTAGATTTTTTTTCTTAAGGACCATGCCTTAAACCCAAATCATTCTGGCTCTCACTGATTGGCCAACAATAGGTCCCAGGCCAAGCACCACTTGTTTGGGCCCTGATTGGCTCAGAGTGAATGTAAATAGCAATTGTTTCTGTTTTGGCCACAAACCCTGAGGGTTTTCACCTCCTAGGTTGATTTTTTTTTTTTGATTAGGTAAAAGAAGTCATCCTCTGTCTCATTTCTTACCTAGCCTTCCACTGAATAAGTGTTGCCTCAGTCAAACTGAGACCTGTTAGCTTGAAAAGGGTAAGGTCTCCCACTGCATTCAGAGACATCTCCAGTTGTCCTGATCTATATCTTGCCCCCGGACCCAGATGGCTCAGAAGAGAGTGAGGCTGGTGACTGCACAGCCCTCTCTCATTTAAATCCAATTCACTTGCATGTCATGGTCCTCATCGAGAATGCAGGACAAACAGCATTAAGTATTCATATTAATTCTTTGTCCCTGACATATAATTTAATTTACTCTAAAAGGAAATATTTGCCTTAATCCTATGTATTTCCACTATTGTCTTATGTGACATCATGATTAATATTCCTTTTTTTAACTTATGCAAAATAAATTCTGCTCTTCACTTTTTTTTTGGGGGGGGGCTAGGCAATGGAGTTAAGTGACTTGCCCAGGGTCACACAACTAGTAAGCATCCAGTGTCTGGTCTGAGGCTAGATTTGAACTCAGGTCCTCCTGACTCCAAGGCCAGTACTCTATCCACTGCACCACCTCGCTGCCCCGCAAGTCACTTATTTTAAGTCAGTTTAATTATTTACGTTTAAGCATATTTTTTATACAGAACATACTACTGCATTATGCTTACAGAATACCTATTCTGCTACTAATACCTATTCTGCTACTACCTTTTGCTGTTTTATGCTACATTATGCCATCTTACAGGTGAGTTTTTTCCATTGATGTTCACTGTATTAATGATAATTGTGTATTTCATTCCTCCCCATCCTCTCAACATGGCTAACGAGGTACAGTGAGCAACAGCACTGTGCCTGAGTTGAAATCCTGCCTCAAACACTTAGTAGATATTTGACTTTGACAAGTCACTGAACCTCCAGATCGTAACAGCACCTATCTCACAGAATTGTGAGGACAACATAAGTGCTTTATAAACCTTAAAGCACTACATAGATTCTAGCTATTGCTATTTTACACTTTTCTCCTCTCCTTATGCCTCTGCACTCCTCTTCAAAAAGAAGGTAGTGAGTATAGACTCTGTACTATAAAGCGTGTTCGACACTGGTAAACAATCTACTTCTGCTGCACTGGCCCCTTCTCTTCCATTCACCCAGATGCCTGGTCACAACACACGCTGTTATTCTTTTTTTTCTTCTATTAATACTCATTTCATTATCAATCCTCTATACTTGAAGCTTATTTTACTTATAATGACTCTCTCCCTGATTCTATCCACACCTTTAAAAACACCCCCTCTTCCTTTCTTGCCTTTTTTACATTTGAGTTTAATTCAAATCCAAACTCTTCATGTCTATGTGTAAATTCAAGTGAGGTTCATATGACACTTACTTCCTCCATCTTTTTCCTCCATGTTTGCATATTACTTCCTCTGACCCTGATTGTATCTCTTTATTTCATCTTTGTTCCCCACCTTTTTTTTGCTATTAAGATAATCAAAACATAGTATCACCTACAAGCAATCCATTCTTCTTATTTAGCCTACTCTATGACATTTGAAGGAATTATAATTCTAAGGGAACGCTTGTCTCTTTTCCTCTTCTTAAAATGCAAACACTTCTTCATAATACCAGCCTTTCCAACTGCTCAAATGTATTTACCTTTTTATATTCTCATAGCTTCTGTGTTTGTATTTCAAAGTTTCTATTCACTATGGTCTTTTCATCAACATAGCTTCAAAGTCTTCCATTTTATTAAAGGTTCATTTTCCCCCTTTGTAGTATTATATTCAGTTTTTCAAGGTAAGTTATTTTGAAGTCTTTATCTTTTTCCTTTTGGAATATTATGTTTATATTATATAATTGTTTATGTTTTATATTTATATTAGTATCTGCCAAGTCTTATGTGATTTGGACTGTGGTTCCTTGGTACTTTAAATTTTTCTTCCTGGCATTTAACATCACTTGACCAGGCAACTGCGGATTTTGGTTATGCTGTTCCAGAGAGTCCGGATTTCAGAGAGTTTGGATTCTTTCAGGGACCAGTGGATTAATTCTTCTTGCTTTCACTTTGCTCTCTAGTTCTAATTGAACTGAAAAGGTTTTTTGGGGGGACTGCTTGAAATACGTTGTCCAGATTTAGGGAGGGGGACATGGTTTTCAGATAGAGAAATGATTCTTAGATCATCTCTCCTTGACCTGTTTTACTGATCATTTTTTATAACAGGAACTTTGCATTTTTTTCAGCTTTAACTGTTTTTCCTATTATTCCTTAATGTTGCTTACAGTCACCGATTTCTGTTCAAAGCCCTGTGTAAACACCGTCATCCTACCTTTCAGTCTTCTTCTCCTTTATTCCTCATCATATATTCTTTGATCCAATGACACCTGGCCTCCTGGCTATTCTATGAACAAAACATTTCATTTCTTAACTCCAGGAATCTTCTCTGGCTGTCCCCCATGCCTAGAACCCTCTCCCTTCTCAACTCCTCCAACTGATTTCCCTTGCTCTGTTTAAGTCCTAACTAAAATCCTATGAAGCCTTTCCCAACCTCATTTAATTCTAGTGCCCTCCCTCTGTTAATTATTTCCTATTTAGCCAGTATACAGTTCATTTTATACATATTTGTTTGTTGTCTCCCCCATTAGACTGTGAGCTCCTGGAGGGCAGGGACTGTCTTTTGCATATTTTTTTGCATTTCAGGTGCTTTAGCACAGTTCCTGATATAGTAAAGGTTCTTAATAAATGTTTATTAACTAACTGTTTTGTGCACTCTAATTTTCAGGGATTCCATTTCTTGGTTAGGTTTTGCATTTCTTATACTTAGCTGTTCATTCTCTTTCCAATTCTTTCCTCTAATGTTCTTGTTTCATTTACAGTTTCTTTTCATCCTTAGGTTCCTTTCTTTCAGGAATTCTAATTCTTATGGCCAAGCCACATTTTTATCTGATTCTTTGCCCATAGTTGATGTGGAGTTATTCTCTTACCATAAGTTTATGTCCTAGACATCCCTGGATCCATAAAATTTCTTACTAATTGGGTTTTTTTTTGGCTTCTTATTTCTAGCCTTACTTATTGAATTTGAATTTTTTGTCAGGATAAGGTTCCATCTACAATCTAAGGATGGTGGATACCTATGTGTTCTTAATTTGTACCATGTGTTGTCCTACCACTGACCCTGACATCCACTAGTGTCTATGCACAAACTAGCATATTCCAAGCCAACCTGTATCTTCCAGGTAAAAAGCTCTATCTCTTTAAGGCTGTCAAGGGAAGCTCGTGCCAGCATGAACAAACTTTGAGAGCACTCAAAGGGTACATACAGTCTGAAAAGGCAGTGATGCTGGTAATGAGCCCAACTTTGGGAGTCAGAACACTAGAGGGTAACAGCCCTGGAGCTTCGCCTAAGCGATCCAGTCTTCCTGCTCCCTGGAATGATGCACTGCTAGAGGCTCCCGGGGTTATTGTGGTGCCACTAGCCTAGACTCAAAGGTCTCCGAGTGCTATCCTAATTCCAGTTCCTCTAGCTGGCCCCTCCCCTTAGTGCCTACAAGCTTCTGGGTGATATGACCTGGACAAGGAAAGGGCATTTATTGCAGCTTCTTTTTCTATTTGTTAATCATTATGCAGTTTGGTAATCTCCTTTGGCCTTTGCTGGAGAACATATGTGGGAACTAAATTGTTCAGCTCTGATTTACCAGACCATCCTGATCAAAAGATTACCTAACATTTTGTGACTATTTAAGAACACTCGGTGGCCCAAAATTAAAAAAAAAAAACTGACAAAATGGATGCAGGTAATCAAAGGTTGAAAATAAGCAAGAATGGGCAAAGCCAAGATGGCCAAGTAGCAAGAAAAGGTACAGCAAATTTACAACCCACTCCACCCACCCACCCCATACCCCACCAAAAAAGAAAACTCTTTCAAAAAGATCTAGAAAACATACCAAACTAAAGACTGATGGTAGAAATCCACTAAAAAATGAAAGTGATTTTTTTTTTCAGTGCAGGTGAAAACAGACAGACAGTAGATGGACACTGGGTGTACAAACACTAGCAATGGGGTTAGGCCAGAAATGTTCTACACACAGAGCACTCTAACTCAGGAAGAAACTGTGCTTCTTGGCAAAAGAGGTCCCAGATGATTACGGGAACACCTCCATATACATATCAGGGCACTGTGACGGTACTAGGTATTAACTGGCAGTTCTGTCCCTCACCACCCAGTTCTGGATCAAAGAACCATAGTGAATTGAGGAGGCAAATTTCAAAGCTCCCAGGTAAAGGAGAAAATATTACAAGCAACTGTAAAGAAACAATTTGAATAATGTGGAGCAAAATTCAAGATAACGCAAGATTTAGCAGCTTCTAAATTAAAAAACCAGAGCATGGAACATGATATTCCCAAGAACAAAGTAATGAGGTATGCAACTAAGAATAACTTACCCAGCAAAGCTGAATGTAATCTTGCATGGAAAATATATATATATAGTTAATGAACTAAAGGACATTTAGGTATTTGTGAGGAAAAGACCAGAACTGAACAGAAAATTTGAGGCATGAATAGAAAAACTGTTTCAGTGGAAGGCAGGAGGGAGTGGAGGGCTGATAGTGCTAAGAACCTTATTATCATCAGAACTGGGTTAAAGAGGAATAATATAGTAGGTAAGTTTAATAAAAAGAAGGTAGGCTAAGGAATAGGAAGGAAAGGGAAGAGAATAAGGGACAAATTCTTAGAAGGGGTGCAGATTAGGGAGGCAGTGGTCAGAAGTAAAATAGACTTCTGAAGAAGAATAGGGTAAAAAGGGAGGGAAAGAAAGATAAACAGTAAGGAAAAACAGGATGGAGGAAAATACACAACTAATAATCATAACTCTGAATGTAGACAGGATGAACTCACCCATAAAATGGACCGGATTAAAAACCAGAAACTGACAGTATGTTGTTACAAGAAACTCATTTTAAAATGAGAGATATACATAGAGTAAAAATAAAGGCCTGGAATAGAATCTATCATGCTTCAGCTAATGCAAAAAAAAAAAAAAAACCAGGGGAAGCAATCATGATCTCAGACAAACTTAAAGCTAAAATAGATTAAATTAAAAGACATAAACAGGGAAACTATATTATGTAAAAGGTACCATAGATAATGAAGTAACATCAATACTAAACTTACACGCAGCAAATGCTATACAGACAGCAAAACTTTCCCTCTCAGAACTAGATAAACCTAACTAAAAAATAAATAAGAAAGAAGTCAAGGAAATGAACAGAAACTAAGATAAGCTAGATATGATACATATCTGGAAAGAGCTGAATGAATAGAAAGGAATATACTTTTTTCTCAGTGGTACATGGTACCTTTACAAAAATTGACCATATCCTAGGGCTTAAAATCTTTACAGTTAAAAGCAGAAAAGGACAATTATTAAATGCATCCTTTTCGGATCATAATGCAATAAAAATTATATTTAATAAGGGACCATGGAAACACAGATCAAAAATTAGAGACTAAATAGTCTAATCTTAAAGAATGAGTGAGCTAAAGAACAAGTTATAGAAAGAATACATATTTTATTACAAAGAATGATAATAATGAGACAACATACCAAAACCTACAGGATGCAGCAAAAGCAGTCATTAGAGGAAATTTTTTATTTCTAAATGCTTACATCAATAAAATATAGAAAGAGCAGCTCAATGAATTGCCTATGCAATTTAAGAAAACCAGAAAAAGAACAAATTAAAAATCTCTGATTAGGGGGCACCTAGGTGGCGCAGTGGATAGAGCACCAGCCCTGGATTCAGGAGGACCTGAGTTCAAATCCGGCCTCAGACACATAACACTTATTAGCTGTGTGACTCTGGGCAAGTCACTTAACCCCACTGCCTGGCCAAATATTAAACAAACAAAAAAAAATCTCGATTAAACACCAAATTAGAAATCCTAAAAATTAAAGGTAAGAGTAATAAAACTAAATGTAAGAAAACCACTGAACTAATAAATAAAAGTTGGAGTTGGTTTTATGGAAAAAAATCAGGAAAACAGATAAACCATTGGTTAATACAATTTTTTTAAAAAAGAGAAGAAAACCAGAGCACTAATATTAAAAATGAAAACAGTGAATATATCACTAATGAAGATGAAATCAAAACAATTATTAGGTGCCCAATTATATATCAATAAATTTAATAATTTAAGTGAAACAGAATACTTAAAAATGTAAGCTACTTTAACGCTTAGAAATATAAACCTATTAAAGAAAAAAAAATTGAATAGGCCATAAATGAACTTCCTAAGAAAAAAGCATCAGGACTAGATGGATATACAAGTGAATCTACCATACATTTAATGATCCACTAATTTTGTTAAATAAAATATTAGGAATAATAAGCAAAGGAAGGGTCTTATCAAACTCCTTTTATGAAACAAATATGGCGCTGATACCTAAGCCAAGAAGAACAAAAACAAGGAAAGAAAATTATAGATCAATTTCACTAATGAATAATAAATAAAATACTAGCTAAGAGATAACAACAGTATATCACAAAGATTATACATTGTGACCAAGTAGGATTTACAAAAGGAATGCAGGGATGATTTAATGTAAGGAAAACTATTAATTGATTATATCAATAACAATAATATTTGACTGATCAATAATACTGATCAATAATAATTGATTATATCAATAACAAAATAACAAAAATTACATGATTATATTGATAGATGCAAAAAAAACTTCTGACAAAATCCAACACTCGTTCCTATTAAAAACACTTGAAAGAATAGGTATAAGTGGCTTTTTCCTTAAAATAATAAGATACATCTACCTAAAACCATCAGCAAAATTATTTATAATGAGAATAAGCAAGAAGTCTTGCCAACATGATTAGGAATTAAACAAGGATGCTCATCATCATTAATATTATTCAATATTACATTAGAAATGCTAGGGAAGATAATAAGAGAAGAAAAAAAGTTGAAGGAATCAGAATGGGCAAGGAGGTAATAAAACTATTTCTTTTTGCACATGATATAATGATGACATACTTAGAAAACCCTAGAGATTCAACTAAAAAGTTGGTTGAAGCCATAATTTTAGCAAAGTAGCAGGATATAAAATAAACCCACAGAAATCATCAGCATTTCTATATATCTAACCAACAAAACCCTGCAAGAAGAGATAGTAAGAGATACTCCATTTAAAATAACCATAGACAGTATAAAATAACTAGAAGTATGCCTGCCAAGACAAACCCAAGAACTACATGAACATAACTGTAAAACACTTTTTATACCAAAAAAAAAAAGATTTAAATAACTGGAGAAATATTAATTGTTCGTGGGTGGACAGAGCCCATATAATAAAAATGATAATTCTCCTTGAGGAACTCCAACCCGCTGGGTCTAGGGGGCAGGGAGGGAGACGGGGATTGGCTCTTCTGGGCTCAGGCCTTCCCAGATCCCTGAAGGCCCTGTCAAAATACCCACATCACAACTGGGTAGACAAATCCCCAGACTTTTCTGATTCTGTTCCTCAGGAACAAGTTCCTAACACTTTCCAACAAGCATGCTCACTTCAGGTGCTTCTCTATTTCTGTAAAAATAATTAGCAATGGAAACCACCTTACAGAGGGATTCGATCTGATGTTCTAACCTGTGGTATTCCAGTGATGCAGCCAAAATGTAGATGCTTATCTACTGAATACCAATATAGTGCCCTATTACAATAAACCAAACCAGAGTCACTGTCCTTCAGATTATGTGAAGTCCTGCAGTGAAGAAGATGTGTCTTCCAATGGAAGGAATACTGAGCACACAAATCCAGTACTGAGTATAAGTCAGCTGCAAGCCCTGGAAGTAAACAAAGCCCTGGAACAATTAGTTTGGTCCCAGTTTACTCATTGTTTTCATGGATTTAAGCCAGGGCTCTTAGCCCTGTTTGAACCTGAGGTAAAAGCATTTTTGTGGCTTTTCTTATACAGATTCACCATTTACTCCAAGACTGCCACTGTGGGACAGTCAATTATGAATATCCAGTACAAGAACGATTTTTCTCAAACTCAGAAATATCAGCCACTAAGTAAAAATCAAAAGTTATGGAATGCTATTTGCACAGCTGGAGGAAGGTGGTTAGAAGAAAGATGCTGTGATTTATTCAGTAACCACCATTTAGCACCATTCTATAAAATCAAACAGTATATTGTTGGACTTTTGAAATTAAGTAGTTTGGTTAATTTCCTGATTTTTCTTCAAAAAGGAAAGTTTGCTACATCGACAGAGCGCCTCAGGTATTCGACCCATATTTTGCAAACCCCTAAGCATTCAAGAAGTTAGCTTTGAGTACATGAACAGGGAACTTTTGCGGCATGGTTTTTCAGAATTTCTGATCTCTCTCTTACCACTTATTAATATCTGAAAGTCGAAAGCCAAATTGTCATCCTGGTGCATCCCCATCACAGGTGTTCCTAACAGTGACGATACATTAGCCACCCATGACAAAGAATGTTCCCTTTGTGGAGAGTGGCCTACTATGCCTGATACCACAGGTTGTATACATATGTTCTGTTACTATTGTGTTAACATCAGCTTCTTATTTGACATGTGCTCCACTTGTCCTAAGTGTGGCACAGAGGTGCAGAGTCTGCAGTCACTGAAGTCAGGGACTGAAATGTCAGAAGTGAATGCTCCTTAGAAACAGAATCCACCTTCTTTAAGCAAAATAGGTAATACTTAAGAATGCGTGTCAGAATCACTATTTCAAATCTCTCTAAAGATATGATTAAGACATTAATCCCTGGAAGCTACATTATATCAAATTTATTATGTAAATTCTACTACATCTCAAAAGAAAAGTATCATCAGTTTGAACTTTTAAAAGAATGACAATTCTATACAAATTAATCTACTTATTCAATGCCATCTCATAAATTACCCAAAAAAAATTATTTTATTGAGCTAGAAAAAATAACAAAATTCATTTGGAAAAACAAAAGCTTGGGGCAGCTAGGTGGTACAGTGGATAGAGCACTGGCCCTGAAGTCAGGGGGACCTGAGTTCAAATTTGGCCTCAGACCAAACACTTGACACTTATTAGCTGTGTGACCCTGGGCAAGTCATTTAACCCCAATTGCCTTAAAAAAAAAGTTGAAAATATTTTTAAAAATTAATTAAAAAAAAAAGGTAAAGAAAGGAAGTTAAGCAGTATCACAGATCTTAAACTGCAATAATGCCATTTAATAAAGCGACAATTATCAAAACTATCTGGCCAAGAAATGAAAGGTGGATCAATGGAACAGAGTAGACATATAATACAAATGATTATAGTAACCTTGTTGTTTTGACAAATGTAAACATTTAAGCTTGTGGGACAAGAATTCATTGTTTCATAAAAATTATTGGGAAAACTGGAAAGCAGTCTGCCAGAAATTTGCCACAGATCATTATCTACATCATTTACCAAGATAAGGTCAAAATGAATACATGACCTAGATATAAAAGGAGACATCATAATTATATTAGAAGAACATGGAATATATTGCCTATCAGACTTATGGATAGGAGAATTTATGAAAAAACAAGAGATAGAGGGCACTGTGATATATAAAATGGATAATTTTGACTACATTAAATTAAAAAGCTCCAGCACAAATAAAACCAATGTAGCCAAGATTAGAAGGCAAGTAGAAAACCGGGGAAAAAACTTTATAGACAGTTTCTCCAATAAATATATATATAGAAAATATAGATATTCTCAAATACATAAAGCTTTGTCAAATTTATAGAAATATGAGCTATTCCCCAATCAAAAAACAGTCAAAGGCAGTTTTTCAATGAAGAAAATAAAGCCATATATAGCCATGCAAAAAAATGCTCTAAATCATTACTGACTACAGAAACACAAATTAAAACAACTTTGAGATATTACGTCAACACCTATCAGATGTGTTAAAATGATAGAAGCCATTCAATTCAATCTGTGTCAAATGGTAGCCTTCTCTAAAGCAGAGAGAGGGAGGGAGAAAGGAAGGAAGACAGTTCAGAACTTAAAATATAACAGGAAAAAAATTAACTTAATTAAAAAAAGAAAAATAAACAAAAGGTACAACAAGGAATTTCAACTTCAGCTGTCACTTTCAATAATCATTACACCTTAAGCCATTTTATTTTTAAGGCAACTGGGGTTAAGTGATTTGGCCAAGATCACACAGCTAGTGGGTGTTATGTATCTGAGGCCGGGTTTGAATTCAGGTCCTTCTCACTTCAGGGCCAGTGTTCTATCCACTACATCACCTAGCTGTCCCCATCTTAAGTCACTTGTTAAACTGTAAACCAGTGACCTAAATCACTTGGGGCAGGTAGGTGGTACAGTGGATAGAGCACTAGGCCTGGAGTCAGGAAGACCTGAATTCAAATCCAACCTTAGACACTTATTAGCTGTGTGACCCTGCCAAGTCACTTAACCTTGTTTCTCTCAGCTTCCTCATCTATAAAATGAGCTGGAGAAGGAAATGGCAAACCATTCCAGCATCTTTTGCCAAGAAAAGCCCAAAAGAAGTCGCAAAGAGTTGGTATGACTGAAAACAACTAAACAACAAATACCTACATCACCTCTCATTTATTTCATCAATCATCTCTAACATGGGAATAACTCTAATTATCCATTAGCCACCTGAACAATTTTGGTTTAGATGTATGAATCAAATAATAAACAATCAACAAACATCTATTAAGTATCTATTGTGTGCCTGGCACTGTGCTAATCACTAGTGATTCAAAAAAGAAGCACAAAACAGTCCATAATGACCTCAAGGAACCTACAATCTAATAGAGGAAACAACATGAAAACAAATATATACAAAGCAAACTATATGGAGGATAAATAGGAAACAATTAACAGAGAGAAGGCACTAGAATTAAGAGGGGTTATAAAAGGTTTTCTCTAAAAGATGGGATTGTAGTTGAGTCTTAATGGAAGCTAGGAAGTCAGTAGGGAGAGGTGAGGAGAGAAAGCATTCTGGGCAAGAGAGACAGTCAGAGAAAATGCCCAGAGGTGAGCGATGGAGTGTTTTGTTCATGTAACTGAGAGAAGAAAGTTCTACTGGATCAAAGAATATGTAGTGGGGACTCAGGTGTAAGAAGAATGCGAAAGTAAGGGTGGATGGGGACAGGGGCAGCTTATGAATAGCTCTGAATGTCAAAGAAAGCACTGGAGGCCACAGGGAGCCACTGAAGTTTACAGAGTAGGGGAGTGATATGGTTGGACCTGTGCTTTAGGAAAATCACTTTAGTGACTGAATAGAGGATGGACTGGAGTGGGGAAGACACTTGAGGCAGGCAGACCCACTGACAGACTATTACAATTAGATAACTGTATGTAGGCATGAGGTGACGAGGGCAGTGTCAGGGAGAAAAGGGGGCATATATGAGAGATGAAGAGGTGAAATCAACAGGTCTTGGTAACAGCTTGGATATAAAGGGGTGAGAGATGATGAGGACCTGAAGATGACTCCCAGGTTATGAGCATGAAGGACTAGAAGGATGGTGTTATCTTCAACAATAATAAGGAAGATGCAAAAGGGGAGGTTTTAGGGGAAAAGATAATGAGTTTGGTATTGGACATGTGGATTTTAAGATGTTTACCAGACATTCGGTTTGAAATGTCTAAAAGGCAACTGAAGATGTGAGAATGGAGGTCAACAGAAAGGTTGGGGCAGGATAGGTAGACTTGAGAATCATCAACATATTCCCCAGTTGATAAATGGTTAAAGGATATGAACAGGGGGTCTTTACAGGAAGAAATCAAAGCTATTAATAGATATGAAAAAAGGGTCTCAATCACTAATAATTAGATAAATGCAAAATAAACAACTCTGAGGCACCAGTTCACACCCATCAGACTGGCTAAAGTGGCAGAAAAGAAAATGACAAATACTGGAGGAGACAGGAGAAAATAGGTGCTTCAATGTACTGTTAGCAGAGCTGCGGACTAGTCCAAGCATTCAGGAGAACAATTTGGAACTATCCCCAAACATCTATAAAAGGGCTGTAAAGGGCTATAAAACTGTGAATAGCCTTTGACCCAGCAATACCACTACTACATCTGTGTCTACATGTACAGCAACACTTATAGCAGATCTTTTTGTGATAGCAAAGAACTGGAAACTGAGGGGATGTCCATCTGTTGGGTGAACAAGTTGTGGTATATGACTGTGGTGGAATACTACTGTGCTGTAAGAAATGATGTGGGTGATGGTTTCAGAAAAACCTAGTATGACCTATATGAATTAATGCAAAGTGAAATGAGCATAACCAGAAAAACATCTTGTTGTTGTTTAGCTGTTTTCAGTCGTGTCTGACTCTTTAGACCCCATTTGCGGTTTTCTTGACAAAGATACTGGAGTGTTTTGTCATTTCCTTTGTCAGCTCATTTTACAGATGAGGAAACTGAGAGAAACAAGGTTAAGTGACCTGCTCAGGGTCACACAGCTAGTTAGTATCTAAGGTCAAATTTGAGCTCAGGTATTCCTGACTCCAGGGATACCTGGACACATTACAACTCAAAAGGATTCATGACATAAAATGTTATCTACCCCCAGACAGGGAACTAATGGGTTGAGAGTGTAGATTTTTTTTCTGTCTTTATTTTTCTTATTTGTTTGTTTTTCTAGAACAAGGCTAATGCAGAAATATGTTTTGCATAACATCAAATTTCTTGCCTTCTCAACTGGAAGGGGAAAGGGCAGAGAGAAGGAGAAAATGTAACAATAAAAAGGAGATTTAAATTAAACAGACAATCATCATCACAGACATAGTAAGTAGATCCATGGGAGCTGATGAAATTATCAAGTGAAGTAGTATAGAGGGCAAAAAGAAAAAGACCCAAAGCAGAACCCTAAGGGACACCTACAGTTAGAGGGAATGATATGAATGAAGATCCAGCAAAGGAGACAGAGAAGCAGTTTGATAGGTAGGAGGAGAACCAAGAGAGAGTGGTGTCTCAAAAATCTAGAGAGAAGAAAGCATCAAGGAAGAAAGTGTAATCAACAGCATCAAAAGGCCGCAGAGTTCAAGGAGAATGAGGCTTGAGAAAAGGCCACTGGATTTGACAACTAATAGATCACTGAAAACTTTGGAGGGAGTAGTTTCAGTGGAATGTTACAGTAAGAAGACAGATTGAACAGAAAAAGTGGCACCTATTGTAAATGGCCTTTTCAAGGAGTTTAGCTGCGAAGGGCAGCAAAGATACAGTTGGCAGGGATAAAAGAATCCAGTGAGGGTTTTTCCAGAATGGGGGATACATGGGCAGTAGGGCATGAGCCAGAGATTAAAGAGAAGTGATACAGTGGGGAATGACAGAGAGGCAATCTGTCATAAGAAGAAGGATGGAATGGCATCACCTGAACAGGTAGAAAGGTTAGCCTTTGTAAGGAATAAGACTATCTCACCACAAGACAGGGATGAAGAAGGAGATAATAGCAGAAGGCATCTGGGTGATAAGAGAAGAAGAAGAGGGGAGAAGAAGGAGTTCACAGCAAATGGCTTCGATTTTTTTCTGTAAAATATGTGGCAAGGATTTCAGCTGCGGGCAGGAAAGAGAAGGAGGCACAGAAGTTTGAGGAAGGATGAAAAGGTTTGGAGGAGCTTGCTAAAACTTATCCAAAGGATAGTACAGTTATTCATAGACTCCTAACAACCTAGTCACCTAACAGAGTAACTAAGCACATCAATTAATCTGAAGACAAAGCTAGGAAGCATTAACTAAAAATGATCTTTTCTACCTTTTCGCAAGTAGGAAGTTAATGGAAGGCAATAAAAACATCTGAGACTAAGTATAACTAATATCATAATGTAATCACCATATTTACAAGTGATCAAATTATGAATTCCATCATAATTTGAAATTTGAAGTTGACAGAAAACCAAATTGAAGTAAATTCCAAGTACGAGTTGGGAAATGTTTTGGGCTATACTTGTATCTTTTCCAATTAGTTCAGCTTACTTTAAAATCTGATAATTTAATGTAGCCTTGCTATTTTACAGTAAAGACTTCAGAGACATATTAGTGAATTATTTTCAATGGTAATATTACATAGCACACACTAAAATTTTCAACACTCTCATTTTTTACAACTGTTCATCTGCTATCCATTTCGTTAAGTGAAAATACCATCACTAGAATGTCCATTAAAAAGATGAATGTAAGTCCAAAGTTTAACTACAACCTAAAAACGGAGTGAGTACCACATCCAGTTGTCTATACTTTAGGCCATGTTATCTCTTGGGTTAAATTATAGGGGATGATTATGATTAAGTTTTCCCATCAACTTTCAGGGCCAGCATTTGTATTTAAAATAGAATTTTTAATGATGTATATTTTTTAGAAAAGGAAAGAAGCCCTTTCTTTGCCTAAATACATCTCACCAAGCTACAAAATGAATCACTATAGCCTCTTTCCTACAAATTGGAATCTGGTCATTCACACAAATGAAGTCACCAACTATATCATCTCTCCACAAAAATATTTCAAAATTAATTTAGCTACTAATTAGCTAATTGAAAAAAGCTTGTAGGTGTAAGTTATTCATAGGCTAAATGGAAAATTAGGAAACTTGGAGGCAAAAGATAGGAAATTAAACCAAGCATTTGAGAAATATTGCTCTGTACAACAGAAGCCCAGAAGATACATGAAAAATTACCAAAAATGAGCTAAATGAACTTTTTAAAAATGGGGCAGCTAAGTGGTGAAGTGGATAGAGCACCGGCTCTGGAGTCAGGAGGACCTGAGTTCAAATCCAGCCTCAGACACATAACACTTACTAGCTGTGCTACAAGTCACTTAACCCCATTGTCTAACCAAAAACAAATAAACAAAAAATAACAACAACAACAAAAAACTAAGCAAAACAGTTTACCATTAGTAATCCACTCACACTAATCTCAAAAATGTAAACAGAGGAGTAAGAAAGACATTTTGGCTTAGCTATTATTTGGTAGCAAGAATGAAGATGTGATCAAAGGTGTGGTGTGGAGTTATGAGACATGCACTTCACCTTCTTCTGTAGAACATTGACCTTCCTCTCCTTCACATCCAGCATATCCTTGAGATCATGTATTTCTCCTGCTTGGGTTCCTTTCTCCTCAACTATCTCTTGTATCTGCTTTGTCTTCTTATTCAGCATGGTTTCCTTTTCCTCCAGCCGTAATCGAAGTGCATCCACCTGATGATTCAGAACAACAATGGAACAGGATATATTAAAAAGATGGCGGTACTGCCAACTTTAACAGAATATGAATAGCTGCTACAGTGGTGCTGAAAGAAAATCCTTCATTAGAGCATGTGAAGTCAACAAGATCAGTAAAGGCACTGATAGAAAATGAACTGTAAAACTTCAAGAACATTTAAATTAATATAAACTTCACTCTGTTTTTACAAGACAGCAATAATTGCCTTTCTCTCATACCTGAAAGGGGAAGGTGCAATTACGACTAAAGATACTTAGGGGAATTAGATCTTAATACATAGTAAAGTATAGATGGGTGAATTTAGAAAATTTCATTGCCTCAGTTATCACACTAGATACATTCTTTAAAGCATTACTTAACCAAAAAAAGAGAGAAATAAAAATGGGGACACAACGCTTTGGATTGACCATATCAGATAAAGAACCCATCTACCCTGTGAGAACAGAAAGTCCCATGATGCATTTAGTTAGCCAGGTTTGCTTCCTGACCCCAAGACTGATCAATGAGAGATCCGTAACCAATTATCTTTAGGCCTCAAAGGTTAACTTTCAACATGAGTTGTCATCAGCTATGATTCTACACCTCTCCAGCACTTACTACGTGTGCTCCCTCCGATCCCTCCAAACCTCAGTTCTCTCCCAGGACATCACCCCTGCACTATCCCCCGCTCTTTCTGCTTTCCTCATCTTGACCCCTTGGGATGATCAATGAACTCTCTCTTGAGTCTCTTGCTCCCTCATCCTATCACAATTGTGCCCTGCTCAGCTTCAGCCTTGGATCACTTCCACCATCTGCTGCCTTCATTCCTACTTTCGTGCAATGGATCCTACTGGGACCACTACAAATTTATGTTTCCAAATTTCAAATGGGTCCTGAAGGCTTTTAGGCAATCCTCCTGTGCTTCTCTAATTAACTCACTATCCCACACTCCAAAACAGTTCTTAACCTTTTCACTTCTCCCCAAACCTACAATGGCTTTTTCTGGAAAAAAAATTTGAGGTCACTTATTGACAAGGCTCTCTTTTCTTCTCATGTTACAAAACTAAGATAACTTCCCCCAATTTCTCCTCCTTTACTCCTATCTCATATGAAGAGATAAGGTGGCCCTTTTCTTGGCCAAGGCCAACCCCTCTACTTGTTCAAGTAATTCCATTCTATCCCATCTCCTCCAACAGACTGCCCCTTCTGTTATCACTACTCTCTCATCTAGAGCAGAGGCCCAGAGGGTCTATATATCTTGCCTAATGTCATATAGGCAGTAAGTATCAGAGACAGGATTTCAACCCTGGTACTCTGACTCCAAAGCCAATGTTTTATAAAAAATAAAATGAGAAACACTTTCATAGACTGGTCACAGGGTTAATAAACAAGTCTTTACTTTTTCTGCTTTATTTGAAACACAAGTATTTTTTTAAATTAACTAATATAACAAACATATTATCCTACAAATTTATTATATAGCTCTAACTTTTAAAGGAACATTTTATCTTTCTTAGAGTATGAATTTAAGGATCTTGTACTTATTTATCTAAAATACAAATCTTTCTTAACATCAGTTTCAACAACATACCACATAATTAAATAAGCATTTAAGCTACATCTTCCTGCTTTATCAACTTGTAACGCAAAATAGAAAGATTTCGTTTCTCAATTAATTGGCTGCAAAGGTCATACGGACAATTCTTCTTCCCGTCATGTTTTTGAAAATGAAATCATTTAAAGCTGTTTTAATATGACTTTACTACAACATCATTTTAACCTACTGATAGCACCAACAAAAGAACATTTGCACAATAGCCACTATCCTTATATTGTGTTTTGAAAAAGATATACAGTTTTTTTAAAAGTTTGGTGTAATTTAGTATTAGCATTAATCTTCTCTAGGAAATTCTACTATCTTGCTAACATATTCAGGATATACACTTTACTTTCAAGATGTACTTTCAGGTCAGCTAGGTGGCACAGTGGATATAGCACTGGCCCTGGAGTCAGGAGGACCTGAGTTCGAATTTGACCTCAGACAATTGACACTTACTAGCTGTGTAACTGTGGGCAAGTCACTTAACCCCACTGCCTAGCAAAAAAACAAACAAAAACAAAAAGATAGTATACTATCTGCAGCAAAAGCGTTTGTACAAAGTGATTTTTAATATTTATCAATAGCATTATCTGTGGTGTGGGCTTTTTATTTTGTGTTTCTATATTTCTATTACTTAATAGTCTCTACTGTCAACATCTCTAACTTGATTTTTTTGCAAATGCCATATTAAATAAGCACTGGACTATAATAATTACTAGTTGAAGTGAATTCACCTTGTTAGTCATGTTTTGGTTGACTTCTTTTTAAACTGTTCTTATTATAAAATGCAGACATATCTATACAGAATGAAAATATACAATAATTCTTGCAACTGCTTAAACTCATCCCTGAAAAGATCTTCCTAGCATGAACCCTCTCCACCACCCTCATTCCCCCAGGCAGCTGGTCCCACAATTTGAAAAACTCAGAAGTGCCAATAAAAAAACTATAAGCAAGAACCAGAAGCAATCAAATATAATAGTGCAGTTTTTGGTAAATACCAGAACACTGAGGATACCAACAAAGACGGAGAAGCAAAAGGAAGCAGTAAAGGGGGCAGCTAGGTGGCACGGTGGATAGAGCACCAGCCCTAGAGTCAGGAAGACCTGAGTTCAAATCCAGTCTCAGACACATAACACGCACTAGCTGTGTGACCCTGGGCAAGAGACTTAACTCCACTGCCTAGCAAGAAACAAATATTATCCAATTTTATCCCCACAACAACTCTAGATGGTCGGTGCTATTATTATTCCCATGTTATAGATAAGGAAACTAAATCAAGTGATTTGTCCTGGGTCACACAGCTGATAAGTGTCTGAGGCTGGATTTGAACACAGATTTTCTTGACTTCAAGGAAAACAGTCTATAAGCTGTGCCACCTAGCTGACCTATTGTTTCATCAGTTTGGGGAACTTCAGGTATGGTAAGTTCTTGCACCAGTGCAAGTTAGCAACTCATTTGTAACTTATAGTCATAGAGACTTGCCTGGGGCTCTAAGATAGGTAACTTGTCCTTGGTCACATAGCTAGTATGTATCAAAGGCAGAAATTGAACCACTGCTTCCTCATTTCAAGGCCAACCCTCTATGCATCACCGCTTCCTTTTAATCAAGCTATATTTAATATTTAATGTTATCTGAGACACCTGATGGGAGACTAAAATTATGTTGGTTTTCTTAGGAATCACAGCTTTGCCTCTTTTCCATAAGTCTTTCCTATTTTCTGTCCTCTTCTATAAAGGCTTCTTACTATGGTAAGGGTTGAGCCAAGAGGACTCAAAGAGAGAGAGCCTTCCAACAAAGGGACTATGCTGGGGCCTAAGGGGCTATGTAACAAGATAAGGAAGAAGAGGTGCAGATCCAGGACTGGGCCTGACACTGTGTACTATGGAAGAAGGCAGCCTGCAGCCGTGAGGATCTGACCTTAAATCATGATTTCATTTTCAGCCCACTGACTGACACAGGGTGGGACTGACAGCTACGTAGCCAGGCTAAGGAGCTCAAAGGGTGAGCCTATTGTTCTGTCATGATGAACCTGCAAAATATTCCACACAGCTGGCAGGAACTAGAACCAGGAAAAAGTCTAATGGAGCTTCAACAAAGACTACACCTTCAGTGGGTGTTGCCCAGACTCAAACCAGTTAGAAGCTTCCAAAATCAGCCCAAAAAGGCAGCAATCAAACTTTGCACTAGATCAGATTGCTAAGGTATGATAAAAGATAAAAAAAAGATAAAAGCAGGTCCTGGATTTGAGCCATAACTGAAATCTTTTGAAAACACAATGCTCAATATTCAGAGTGAGCAGCACAGGACACCCCCACAGAATACACATCAGGACCAAAAAAGGCCCCAACATTTTTTCCAAAAGTATGCAGTACCTGACATGAAGTCCCAGTTCAAAAAGCAAGGCTGGAAAAATAAGTAAGCAAACAAAAAGACATCTGGGATTTTGAAAAAACTGTTACAGAGTCAAGAACAGCCAAGATAAAACAATAACAACAATAAAAGAAGTGAATAACACCACTCAAAGGAAAATACAGCTTGGCCAAAAGGTCAGCTTGAATTTCTGGAAGAAATGAAGAAGAGTTTAAAAATATTATAAATGAAATGAGATATCTTAAGGAATAAATTAGAAAAGAAATGAAAGCACCAGAAGAAAATCTTAGAAAAAGGATTAACCACTTAATAGAAGAGGCACATGACTTTAACCAAGTAACAGATGACATTTAAATTATACTAGGCTAAGCAGAAGTTAAAGATTCTCCTTGAAACCAAAAATAGTACAACAAAGTCAAAAGACTGGGAAAAAATAGGGAAAAGGTTATCTCACATAAAAAATTACTAATATGAAAAACAAGGAGAAAAAAAATCTACAAATCATTAGACTCCCTGAAAGTCATGATCTGTTCAAAATAAAAATGGGTATATCATGTTTCAAGAAATGAATGAATTAATGGAATGGAAAAATACTATACTAGAAGAAATTATGTGTATGATGAGTACAGAGAAGCATGGAAAGAGCTATATGAAAAAATGCTGAGTGAAGTAAGCAGAGTCAAATACCTAAAGAAATTAACTCAGACCATTGGAAGACCAAACACTGAAGGTGCAGTTTAAATACTTTGGCCACAGAATGAGAAGAAAGAACTCACTGATCATGGGAAAGACTGAAGGCAAAAGGAAAAGGGAATGACAGAGGATGAGATGGACACATAGTGTGATAGAAGCAAGGAACATGAGGTTGGGCAGGCTTCAGGAGATGGTACAGGACAGAAGGACCTAGTATGCTACGGTTCATGGGGTCACAAGGAGCTGGACACAAATGAACGACTGAACAACAGCAACAAAAACTTCCTGATATAAATGAAACTATAAGAAAGAAGGAATTTGTCGTTAAATGGAAGGATGGCTCACAGATTCTACTTAGAGAAGAAAAAGTGTGAGAGTTGTTTTTTACATACATATAAAGTCAATAAGAAACAGCATTTCGTGAGACAGTCAGAAATATTCAGGACATTGCAGTACTCATAAGAAATATATGCAGAAAGACCATCAGAAAAATACTCTCAAATTATGGAACAAAATTTGTTGTGAAGGATGAAATTAGAGAATACAATGAAACTCTCCAAATTAAAACAAGATACATTTTGATATTTGGTGACTACAATGAAAAGGTGATGAAGACAAGAAACATTATAAGAGAACCATTTGCTCATATCCTTTGACCATTTACTTACTGGAGAATGTCTTTTGATTTTATATGTCAGAACTTTATCAGAGATATTTGACAAAAAGCCTTTTTTTCCAAATCAACTGACTGCTTCATCATGAAGGGTGCATTGATTTTGCCAGTGCTAAAACTATTCCACTTCCACATTAATGAAATTATCTGTTTTTATCTTCTGTAATCTTCTATATTCCTTATTTTTTTTTAAGAATTCACTTCCTATCCTTAGCTATGAAAAAGTACATGCTAATTCTCCTTTTAACCTCTTTTTAAAAAACTATGCAATGTTTACTATTCAAGTCACAAATCCATTTTGAGTTTTTTAAGGTATTTAGTATAAGCCATTGAACTAAACCTAATTTCTATCAGACTGTTTTCCAGTTTTCCTAGCATACTTGACAAAAAAAGGACGACTTCTCCAGGCAATTTGTGCTCGAGTTTATATAAAACTGGCTTATTAAGTTAAATTGTTTCTGATTCTTCCTTGGCTGGTCTATTACATTAATCCATTTTTTAATTTCTTAACCAATAATAGTTTATAGTATATCTTGAGATCTAGTACTATTATCTCCCATTCATCCCTACTTTTTTTCTTGATTCCCTCTAAGTTTCTAGATTTTTTTGTTCTTCCAAATAAATATTATTAGTATTTTATCTAATGCTGTAAAGTATTCCTATGGTAGTCTGATTGATATAGCATTGAATCTGTAAATATTAAGTTACATATTATCATGAACACTGATAATCTCTATGTTGCATTCTATTTTTTAAAAGAGAATATTGTAGATTGACTCCTGGATAATTTATGAACTTTTTAGGTATTTTTGAATTGGATTTCCTTTTCTAGTATGTCATCCTGCATTTGTCATTGGTATATAAAACTAAAACAGCAAAGAGATAAAATTTTGTTTCCTATTGGAAATTTCTTTCTTGTGTCCCATCCCTTCTCTTGTCCAACTGCTATTATTCAAAGAATTGCAAAACCATCAAATAATTATATGAAATATTGCACCAAATCATTAATAATAAAAGGAATGCAAATCAAAATAATAATAAAATTAATGCAACATACTCAGCAAAATGGTAAAAGTGACCTAAATAAAAGGAAATGTTCACTATCAGAAGGACTGCGGTATAGGTAATATTTTTTAAAAACAAGATATCAATAAAAAGTTATCTTTTTTTTAAAAAGATTTTTTTCCCAGGTAAAAGCTTGGGATCACTGAAATTGAGCTTTATCAATTGCAAAAGGCAATCCAGCTAACCTGCTGCCTTCTATTCAAAACTCTAGATCTAAATAGTAGTCTACCTCCACATTCATGTCTGAGATACATACATATGTACGTGTGTGTGTGCATATTATACACACACACACACACACACACACACACACACACACATGTATACATACATATGCTGATTCTACAGATTATCCTCTAAGCGCTTCTTAAACCGTGGGTCACAACCCCATATGGGGTGATGAAAAATCTAGCAACAGCAAAAAGTTTCTGAACATACAACAACCAAAAATTAATTAAAAATCAAATACATAATGAATCTGAGGTGTTTCTGGCAGCACACAACTTCACTGCAGCCTTGGTTCTGAACACAAAGTATGCTCTCTTTGCACTGCACATGCCCTCAAACGGGGCTGAAACACAAAAGGGATAGGGAATGGAAAAAGTTTAAGAATCCCTGCTGTAAGCAAGAAACATTTTCCCACATATATGGATGGTCAAGCCAACCTATTTTTGCTCTAGTTCTAACACTAACTCACTTTTAAGACCTTGGGAAATTTGTTTTTCCCTGTAAAATACAAGAAAGAGCATGGCATTGTGGATACAGAAGCAGCCTGGAGTCAAAAGGACTATGTCCAAGTCACTTAACCTCTCAGTTCTTCAGACAATATTCTAAGACTTTAAATCACAAAGCAGGTGCCAACATGCATTAGTAGAGGGAATTTCTTCACCATGAAATTTCCTATACTGATAAAAGTGCAAGTCTAGCCCACAATATATACGATGAATTGAATGAGTATTTTAAAAACACCTATTCTAAGCAAATACATTGCTGTGTGCTAGACAGATATAAAGCTTAAATGAGATGATACTCAAGCAACTCATAAATCTGGCTCCTAAGACTAGATAATCTCCTTAAAGCAAAAGAACAGTAAGATTCAGATGAGGTCTAAGCTTAACCATTAGTACATGAAAAGAAAGGGAAAATAAGTGCTCTGAGCATAACTGGGGGAAGAGCTAGGTATTATATCTTCACTTTTATAACTTTTCTCCTATAAATAACATTGAACGTGTGTGTGTGGTGTGTGTGTGTGTGTGTGTGTGTGTGTGTGTGTGTGTATTTTAAAGACAGAGATCTGGTGAATGGTCTGAGAATTTGAAAAAAGTCTGCAATGTCTAAGAATAGAATAAATGAGAAGAGTTAAAAGGTAATTATTTAAATCAGAGTTGTAAGGAACTCAAGATTTCTTCTTCTTTTCCCTCCCCTACTTATAATTAATAATGTTATGCAAAACAGAAATCAGGTATCTTTTCCTCATATGACATTACTATTACATGTCTCGAGAGTAAAGAAGAATCTGTTATACTGTACCATAATGGACTGTTGTCTATGGACTTCCATTATTCCATTATATAGAATCCTTTGCTGTAATAGGATTTTTTATCTGTATCAAATCAGAAACAGAGGTATCTGGAGACAGCTATAATCAATTAATATATGTGGTATAATGAAAAAATAAAATCATACAAAATCATATAAAACATAAATATGCCATTAATGTATTAATTGTGATTCATCACCTTAGCAGGAATGATACTAATAGTAGTCTCCTAGCTGAAACCAGAATTATACTAGTACTACTAATACCAACAGGTAAAATGTCAGCTGTTTTCTTCTTTTACAGATAGTTCTTGCTTTATAAAAGTGGATCTAACCTCTTTATAAAGCAATTTTTACTTAATGTAAACCTACCCCTACCCCCCATTTCACTTAGCCTATATAACAAAGGTATACACAAAATAATACCTTTACACAAGTCACAAAATTGTACCATGATAATAAACAGAATTATGAAAGGTAAAGTTAATGATAAAGTATGCATAGTACTGTAAAGTTAACATAGGTGTGCAGTATGTTGCCCCTTCCCCAACCACTGCACCTCGTCTTTACCACTGCGGATTGGCTGGGCAACTTTTTTAATGAAGGTATGGAGAGATGGCTGGACAGTGGTTCACGGACACTTAGTTCTTCTAAGGTGCTATGATCTAAGCAGAGGCATAGTCATTGCTGTCCTGGACTGTACTCTGCTCTGTGAGTGACCACAACTACTGTTCTCCACCCTGGAACTGTGACCAAGGTCCTTGCTCCCCTGCAGCTAGGAGTGCTAACGTGCTAGTGTTCCTCTTCACCCTGGGACTGCAACCCAGAGCCAGTATGGGCAATGCAACAGAGTCCCGTACCCAGTGCCAACAGAAGGTCCTTGTAATCTCCTTCTGGCCACTTATCTGACTCCCTTGCCGTTCTAGGGCCTGAAAGATCCAGAAGTCACTGCCACAGATTCAGCTGCTCTCCTCCCTTTCCTCCCCACAAGGCTTGCTGGTGGCTTGCACCATGAGTGGCCCACTACTGGCTGTCTTGTACAGGGACCAAGGGCCTCACTGCTATCCTACTGCCATGCAAGCAAGACTTCACTGCTGCCCTGCTGGCTCACCTCATGATGCAGAGGGCACTAAACTGAACTCCTCTCTTACCCCAGAAGGACAGACCTTTCCCACTGACCGTTTAAGCTGTCTTGGGCTGGAATATTGTTTCACACTGTCCTTTTGTTGGTCTTGAGACTGCAGAATTTGTTTTGAGGCACCATTTTAAAGTTTTTAGAAGCAGAATTTTGAGGTGGTCAGGTAAGCCCCTGCCTTTACTCTACTATCTTGGCTCTGTCTCTTCCTAGTCTTTGAACTTTTAAAAATCTTGAAGTATTTCAATCCATCTTTTCAACACAAAAAAAATTAAATTATGAAATGCTTCTGCCAACTGTTTTGCTGTGAACTGTTTTGGTTTGACCTTGGGTTCCAAAGCTTCCCTTTCTTCTCCTGCAATCTTTGCAGCTATCAGTTCAATCAGATCTTCATTCACAATCCTCATTCAGATTTCTTTCAGAATTCATTACATAAAGTTGAATTTGCAAATTTATAAGTAAGAACTGTCTGTATTACCTCTTCATCTTTCCAATATCTAACCCTCTCAATGGAATTTAATTCTGAGTAACACTACTAAGTCTAATCTTATGTGTGTCAGATGTTGGGATATTAAAAATAGAAGACAAATTAATTAATTGGGAAAAAAGAAAAACCAAGGTAGAATAACATGACCAAGCTCCAACTCTTTTCGTTCAAGGGACAGAGAAGGTAAAGAGAAAAAAGAACAAGAAAGAAACCAAGAGTTTACTAAATAGGGGAGGTGGGGGTAGAGTGGAGCAGTTGTTACATTTTTAGAGCAATTATTGTTATTATTTTAAATAATAGCTAGATTTTATACAGTGCCTTAAGCTTTACAGCACTATACAAATATTATCTCCTTTAATACCAACAAGGCTAAAAGGTCAAAGTTATCATCATTATCCTCATTTGACATATCCTCCACAAAAGAATACACACAACAAAACGCAGGCTGTCCTCTAGGTCAAGGGTTCTGAAGGGAGCCTATGCACTTGTATGGGGAAAAAAAATAACATTTTAATTTTCACTAACCTCTAACTGGACTTTTGAATTCTCTCTAGAGTGATAAAAAAATAAAAACACACTATTGTGAGGAGTATACAGGCTCCCAAGGGGGTCTATGATACAAAAAAAACAAAACAAAACTTAAGAACCTCTGCTCTAGGCTTATTTGAGATTACATAATTCAAACTATCCATCTGCTGCCCCTAGTTCTTACTACTAAAAGGCCAACCTCCTTTTCTGACCCTTTATTTCTAGGTGACATCACTTGCGCCATTTCTCACATGTAATTCCTCGTTGTTAAAAATGCGTCAATTTATACCCACTAAGTTTTTTCCTCCCTTGCCCCTATACATCATTTGTAGTTTCTACTATTCTGACACTGACTTATAATTTAAAGTGCTTTGTAAATATGAGCTCTTATTAATAGTATTCACATCCATGTAGCATCACAAGAATACTGGTGTTAAAAAGGATTATTGCATTAGGACACAGTTTGAGATTGCTGAAAGCACTGCATAATTTCCCAAATGCAATGTAACCTGCTTTCTTTCTCCAAGTCCTCTACTGTATTTACCCAGGGGATAGGAATAATGTACAGAAAGCCTAGATGTACCTAAGTATTTTGCTGACTTAAATACCTCTCGCAGGCAGCTGTAGAGAACAAGTTTACAACACATACCATAACTAAAACATGCATATATAACATAACTAAAATTCTCCCCTCCCCAAAGAATGGTCCCTAAGGTTCACCCCTCCCTACTCTCACCTCTATAATGATGCATGGCTTCATTCCTCCTTCCCTCCATCCCAAACATCACACAAACAAGAGTTGACATTATGCTACTTTTATAAAAATGTATACCTATCAGTGAGTATACAAATATACATAAACATTTATGAGAATGAAGACAGCAAACAAATACTTTGCTGCACTCTGCTAGGACAGACTCTGATAGTACAAACTTTTGGAACCAGTTCTCCATCATGCTCCCAACAGTCTTATTGAGTATCAAGTGCCTCAGTTCACTGCCTGGTGAGTCTTACCTGAGCCCTAATAGTTTTAAATTCATGGCCTCCTGCTCATGAGAAATTGCTTCTGCTTGGCAATACCCTCCATTCTGGCCCTCTCCAAAAACTCTGAAAGCTTGGGAAAATCCTTAATATCCAAAATGCTTCAGAAAAAAACAGTAACAACTTACAGCTTACCAAACCGGTCTCCCGATCTCAAATTTCTCCTCTCTCCAATATATACTCCACACAGCTACCAACTTAATTTTTGTAAAGCTCAGGTCTGACAGGACTTTCCTCTGTTCAATAAATTCCAGTGGCTTCCTACTATCTCTAAGATCAAGTACGAACTCCTTTATTTGGCATATAAAGCTATTCACAACCTAAGTCTAGTCTGACCTACCAGGGATATTAGGCATTATTTCTGTCTGTCCTCTGGGTAGTCAGGTCAAAGTGGCTTTCTTGGAGTTTCTCACACATGGCAATCAATCTCTCACATATCTGTGACTTTTGATGGGCTGACTCTCATGCCAACATCCACTCCCTCTTTGTCTTCAACCCACAGAATCCCCAGTTTCCTTCAAAGCTGATATCCTCAACTGCTAGTGGAGGGAGGGAAATATTTGTGACCTCTTCCCAATATCCTTTCATTTCTATATTTATTTTAAATCAACTTAAAAATATCCATATATTGTCTACCCCGAAAGAATGTCAGCTCCTTCAAAGCAGAGAACAGTGCAGTTGTCCTTGTATGCCCAGCACCTAGCACAATGCTTGGCACACAGTAGCCATTTAATAAATAGTTCTTGTCTGTTGAGTGATTCTGACATGAGACTACTGAAACTAGCAAAGTAATCATTAAATGGTCTCAGAGGCCCATCAGGAAAATCAGGAGCACTTCCTCTTTTGGCTCTGCACAAAACGTCCTCTGTGATAGAGGCAAATATCTTAAGCAACATACAACTTCATAGTCTAAGGAACACTGAACAAAGTTAGCACCAGAGCTGAAATTATCAAAGAATCCTACATCATCTAAACATGTGAATGAAAGACACCTTGCTGGAAGAAAGCCTGCAAGGCTACATTCTGCTCTCCCAAGTCAAACTGTTTTTTTATAATAAATAACATCATGAGATCCTCTATTATCAACATCCTTCAAGCAACCACATGATCATGCAGACGCTGATGAAAAAAATGACTTCAAGGTTTGAAATATTATGTGAGAGTTTTCACCTCACATTCTGATCAAAGATGCCTCTGAAAGAAGTATGGATCACTGTCATGAAGATCTTATTGAGCAGGAGTTGACAAACAATGACTTGAGAGTTAAGAATCATTTTCTACATTTTTAAATACACTATACTTCATTTTACAACGTAAAAATTATTCTTAGCTCATTAGCTATACAACAGGCCTGAAGGCCTGTGGTTTGTCAACCCACTCTTAAAAAGGAGACCTTTCTGGGTAATGTTACTGTTCATCATTTTTTGTAAACATCTACGTTCTTACTTTCAGATATATCTGGGTAATATTACTGGTTCGCGATTTTTTGTAAACATCTGTGTTCTTCCTTACTTTCAGCTATCACAAAATGAGATTTCTTAGTAACAAAATTCCATGTCCATCACAGATTTTCTCTGTGTATAATCTCAAACGGCTGATTTTTCTGACTTTACTTTCATATGTGCCAAAGATTCCACAACAACAAATGATTAAAAAAAAGATTCATCAAAGAAATACTAGCAAATTCACTGCATTCTTTTTGGTCTGTTTCATGGGGATGATGATGATAGCAACAGCTAACATTTATATAGGACTTTAAGGTTTGCAAAGCACTATATTATATTATCTCATCTGATGAAACCTTAAGGCTTCATCCTTATATGCCCTTAGGATAATCTGATAACTAAGTCTCATGCCAAGGTTTCTAAAGGCCTGCTTTTCTTCAGTGTTCTGTGAGACACAGCTACTTCTCAATCTTCTGCCATACTCCTGTTGTTTTCCAAATGAGCTTATATTCTAAATGAGAATTACTCTTGGCTGCCACGTCTCTGCTTGGCAAAGAGATCAAGAGTATTTGCAAGCTAAGGCTGCTTTTTGTCTCTCCTGTCTCCTCACTATAGTGACTCTTTTACATCATAAGATCATAGAATTCAAGAATTAGATGGAACCATATGTCATCTAGACCAGTGCTTCTTAAACTATGGGTTGAGACATGGGGTCACGAGTGGAAAAAGTTTAAGAAGCCCTGACCTAGTCCAATCCTTACTCAAAAGATACATTTTTAAACCCCAAGTCACTTCCGACAAGTAGTCTTTCATTCCCTTTAGACTCACGTTCAAATTTAAGTCTCAGAGTATCAGTCTATATAACTTACTTTACAATCTAAATAACTTGCACTTATATAATGTTTAACACAGTTTGTTGTTGTTGTTGTTCAACTGATTCAGTCATGTCTGACTCTTCATGACTCCATGGACCATGGTGTGTCCGTGGGGTTTTCTTGGCAAAGACACTGAAGTGGTTTCCCATTTCCTTCTCCAGTGGTTTAAGGCAAACAGAAGTTAAATGACCTGCCCAGAGTCACACAGCTAGTAAGTGTCTGAGGCCAGATTTGTACTCAGTTATTTCTGACTCTATCCACTATGCCGCCTAGCTGCCTCCTAACTTAGCTTAGGATCCCTTTAGTCCTTCACTGAATTCCTTTACACGTTCAACCTCGTAAGAGGCTTTGGCAAATACAATCTAGGTGTCCTCACAGTGAGTTTTTGGCTTACACATCCTGGGACTACACTGCAAGGCAACAAGGTCAAGAGTCCCATGAAATGATGTGCTGCAATAGCATTTGGGAACATAATGAAACTGAATCTGCCAACTTCTTTATTTGCTTCTCCAAACAGAAGTGGTAGAGCTCCGGATCAATCCAATTATTCTGGAACGGACTGTGGAATTACGTGTATCTTTCGATTCAGAAATCCTACCTCTAAGCACAGAGTCCAAGAAGCTGAGAGACAGAAAAAGTTCCATATACAACCAAATACTTGAAGTAGCACTTTTGTGGTAACAAAATTCAGGAAACAAAGTAGATTACCACATGGTCACCAGATTAGGGAAGGGATAAACAAATTATTGCACATGAATATAATAGAATACTACTGTACCATAAGAAACAATGAATAGAAAGAATTCAGATGAGCAGAGAAAGACATATAAACTGATAAAGAGTAAAGTGGTACCAATAAAAAAAAAATAGGCACAACCAACTACAACAACATAAACAAAAAGAAAAAAGAAATTAAGCCAAAAACTGTGCAAGTGTGATAACCAACCTTGGCCACAGAGAAGAGTCTGAAATATTCCCACTCCCTTTTTAGAGATGGGAAGGACTACAGTCATATCTATATATCACATATACTTGTCAAACATGTTTGATGTACTGGTTGGCTGATTTGGCTAAACTGCCTTTTTTCCTCTTTTTTTTTTTTAAATCTGTTACAAAGGTCAGGTTGCTGGTCAGGGAAGAAGGTAGGCATAAATTTAGAAATGATGATATAAAAACAAAAAATATTCACAAAAACAGTATTTTGGAAAAAACAACAAAGAGAACCTATAATCAATCCTTCCATTTACTTGGAACTTCCTTACATCTTCTCATTCCTTTTATACCATGAGGACCAACACTGATATGGCTTAGTTTCTCCAGCAATGAATAAATCAACTTATTATGTCATTGTAAAAGCATTTTATACTTAGTATTCTAACAGATACACTGAGGTTTACAAATATTCTAGAAACTATTACTCTTAGCACTCTACTCTCCTTTTGTTGTTACTCTGGCAACTATCAATGCAGAAGGGGATGGGGCAAAACTCAGTATTGAGGGCCATTTCATAATTTGTTTTGCTTGATGTGTTACCATGACCAAAAAATTCAAAATCTCACTGGCCCCAAATGGGAATGGGCTCTCTTGAAAAATAGCCTGGCTGGTCCATGACAGAGGATTATAAGATCATATATTTAAGGCAGGAAAGGACTTCAGAGGTCACCTAGTTCAGTATTTTCATCATACAGATGGAGAACCTGAGGTCCCCAAGAAATTAAGCAACTTGCCCTGGGTCAAAAAAAGATTAAAAAAAAAGTTACAACAAGCAAATGAAACAAAACAAAAACATCAACAACAGTATTTACCTCTGTCTGTAAGATGGCAGCTCTCTGCTCCTTAGCAGTCAATGATTCCTTTAGCACTTCGATGTGTTGCTTACTGTCTGAGAACTGATTTGTAAGCGTTTCTAGCTTTGTCTGTAGGGCTAAAAGTTCTGTGTCCTTTCGGGACAGTTCCTGTTTCACCTGACCAATCTGGAAAAGAAAATGAAATTCAGTGAAAAAGAAAGTGAAAAAGTGAAATTCATTGAAAAAGATCACCATTTCTAATCTGAATATTTTACAAACTGCAAGTTAGAAATTTAAACATAATTTTTCTTAATAATCTGCAATATAAATGAGAATAAAAATATGTTCTGCAAAATTATTCTGTAAACAAAAATAACTTATATTTATGTAAATTTTATACTTTACAAATCACTTTCTTCACAAAAAACCCTGTAAGATAGGTAGGATGAACATTTTCACCCCCATTTTGCATACAAGGAAATTGAAGATCATAGAGATTAAGTAATCTGTCCAGAGTCAAACAACTAATAAGCTGTAAAACAGAGATTCAAACTCAGATCTTCTATGTCCAAGCCAATGCTCCTTCCATAATAGCACCTGCACTTCTTCTTTTGAAATCCATTAAAAGAATAGAAAAAAACTAACCAATCAAGTCTGAGTTTTCTTATCTCTATCTAGTTGACAGGAACAGGAGTACAAAAGGAATAAAAAAGAAATCACAACTAATTATAAGATATGAGAATTATCAACAGACATCACACCTCTTTCTCTTTCACAAATCAGGGTGATCCATTCCCCAAAAAGTGAAACAAAGGCTTATAAAAGATGCAGCAAAAAGGAAAACCAAGCAGCTCTTTCACTCCCAAGGTGTATTTTAAATTATTTTTAAAAATACATTTAATTTTGTTTTACTTTTATAAGTCACTTTTAAATGGGGCAGACTTAGGTACTTAAACTGAAAGTATAAAAAGATATTTAAATACCACCTACATTTTTTTTTAGTTAGGCAGACCTCTTGTAAAGAAAAGGAGAAGAAAAGTTATAACAGAGTATAAAAGCATGGTTCCTCAATAATTCATATTTACAATTTGAGATTTATATCTCTTGTAGAGTAAAATTACACCAAGTCAAAAGAGTGTGCACCTTATTCTTCCTCTGAATTTCTATTATTAAATTAAGCAATTACCTTGTCTCTCCAGACAGAAATCACATGTGCTTTCTTTTTTCTTTTTTGGTAAGGCAATCAGGGTTAAGTGACCTGCCCAGGGCCACACAGCTAGTAAGTATCAAGTATCTGAGGTCGGTTTTGAACTCAGGTCCTCCTGACTCTAGGGCTGGAGCTCTATCCACTGCACCACCTAGCTGACCCTCATGTGTGCTTTTGAAATTCAATATAATGCTTACTACTCTCTCCTTTGCATGAAAAAAAAAGACCAAAAAAATTTACAACTAATATTTTTAAGTGCACTTTGCTTTAATAAGTGAAATAAACATTAAAAAAATTCCAAGAATGTTTTAATGCAACTACCTCTCTTCAGTAGAAAGTTTTTAAGTGCATTTTATTTCCATAATGAACTGGTAATAATAGCTGGTAACTGGTAACAATACAGTATCAAGGAAAGACAAATGAGAATAGTTTTCATGTTTTAACATAATAGTTCTAGTTTTAACCCAGGAACCACATCATGTTCTAGGGGTGGGGAACCTGCAACCTCGAACCCACATGTGGCCCTCTAGCTCCTTGGGTGCAGCCCTTGGGCCAAGTTTTACAGAACAAATCCTTTTATTTTGGGGATTTGTTCTATGATGTTTGGATTCAGTCAAAGGGCGGCACCTGAGAACCTAGAGGGCCACAAGAGGCCTCGAAGCCAAAGGTTCCCCACCCCTGCTCTAGTTTTTTCCATTAATTACATCTTCCTATTGAAAGAGAGAAAGAAAGAAACAGAGATACAGTGACAGAAGCAGATTCAAAAAACCATAATCAACTTTCTGTATCATCTGATGATTACATAAGTTTTAAATATGATTAATGGTCCTTTTTAAAATAAGAGAAAAAAGAAAGCAAAAAGAAAAAACACAACAAACAAAAAAATTTTTTTCAACGTTCTCCTCAAGACAACATATGGTTTTCTTATACATCAGGTTAAGTCTGAAAATTAAGACTTCTCTGCCCTGCAATACTTTTTTTTGCTAATTTTTTTTGCTAATCTGCTAATAAAAAAAATGGCCATATCCTACCTGTCTTATGCCTTTTCTCCCTAACATTTTAACTTAAGTAGACAATGTCAAATAATAGTTTTTGTGGACAGAATCCTGGTCTGTTTCAAAAGGGCAATGGACATCCCCCAAGTTTTCCTTTATTTACTATGTAATTCAAGGCAAGCTGACTGATCTTTTTATCTCTTGCTCTAGGGAAAATAATATCTGCCAAGTAAAATCTTACAGGAGTTTTATTAACTAATGACCACAAAGCAAGGAAGATATTTTGCTTGATAATTTCAAATATCTATCATCTTTACCATGTGATAGGGACTGAAACTTTCGAAAGCATGAGATATCCATGCTTTTGTGTCCAAGACAAGGGAAGTCCCTATTGTTCAACACTATTTTACGTACAAGAAAATGTCAGAAGAAAAGAGATTAACAACACCCTCAACAAGATCTCACAAAAAACATCAAATTGCCCGGAACAGGGTCCCTGAGCATGTTTTCAGCTGGTTTAAACAGACACTGGTTAAATAGCAAAGGAGGCTGGTTAGTGCTAATATTTGGCACAGCTGCTGACCACAAGAGAAATGAAGCATGAGCCACCCAGAAAGCCAAGAGCCAGCAGAGTCCCACTGAGGAAGGGGTCACTGCACACACAGAGATGAATCTTACGGCAAAGACCTCGGCCTGGAGACCAGCCGCTCTCTTTTTCAGCTCTTCCCCTTGAGTCTCTTTCGCACTTAGCTCTTCCTTCAGTTGCTCTACCTGTCACGACATTGTTATTCTTTTTTCACTTCTGTGTCAGTTTACGTCTTCTAATTATCTGCTTCAAGGCCAGGGCAGGAATTGAAATTAAGAAAAAGTTATAAAGAAAAAATAAAAACACTCAAGGCTATTTTACTCGCTAGTATTTTAAGGGATCTTAGCATAGGTAGGAAAGGATTTACCAAAAAATGATGTGCAATTACAGTGATTATTCACCAATACATAAATAACTGCAGCTAGCTTTCCTTCCAAACAAAAGCATAAAAACAAAACTATTAAAAAACTAGAAATTATGACATTTAAATTCAAAAATTCAAATGGAAGTGGCTGAAGGCAAATTTATAAGCAATATAAAATGAGGGAGGGTAGGGAATAAGCAGTTATTAACTACCTACTGTGTGCCAGGTACTATGCTAAGCCCTTGTACAAATATTATCTTATTTGATGTATAATGTAATATAAATTATAATTATATATTTATAAGCTAGTTATGAGTGACATAGATAAGCTAGGGGCAACAAGAAAGAGCCAAGACAATATAAATGTCACAAGGGAAAAAGTTTATTAAGGAAAAAAAATTTAAATACAGGTAGCTGGGGGACAGGGGTTGGAATGAGGAACAGGATATTAGCTAAAAACAAGATTTGGGAAAACAACTGAACTATGACACTCACCAGAAAGAGTCCTTGGCTCTAATGAACTTTTTTATACTTACATATAGCAATAGAGAAATTATTTTATATTAGTGAGGAGCCTCCCTAGAATTATGAAAAATTAGAAATGGGAAGCTGTTATAATGGAATAATCAGCCACTAGAAAGAAAAATTCTGCTTTCCAATTGCTTTGTGTCATTAATTCATTCTCAAATAATTGAAATTCCAACTAGCTAGTTATTCTAATTGGTCTTCCTGGTATTTAGATCAATCAAAACTGAATGTTTGGGGGCCCTAAGCAAGAATAAAGGCAACTATAACCATGCCTGAATTGACTGAAAACTGGTATACCCTGTTACTACCTATTTTGCTATATAATGCTCCAATAACTGGGCAGAATGGAGATGAGGGAAAAAGGGGGATAAATTCCCCATTTACCTTTCTCAAGAGGTACGTAGTTTTCCTTAATAAAAACATATAAAAAAGCACAAGTCAATTCATTTTACTTAACCTAGTTTAGAAAAATTGCTTCAGTCTATTGAGCATTATAATAATTCACAAGAGAAGTAAAACATTCATTATATTGTCTTGCATACTGAGGAAAGCATAGCTAGACAGGTTCCTAAGCCAGCCCAAACTACTGAAAAATGAAAAATGCTGAATTTTTTAAATGTACACTAAGCCACATGAGACTAACTTTATTTGAAATCACACTAATAATTTGTATCCATTCAGCAATTCAGTCCTTAATACTCAGCTTCGAAGTCTGAAATTATAATATTTGTGCTTTTCTTAAGCAACATAAAAATAAGGTACAAAACTGCTACCTTTAATCAGTAGGGAAGACATCTTATGTTCCCCCCAATACATTAAACTGTTTTGGAGGAGTGAAAGCTGACATCCCATTACCTTGTTTTTCATGAATTTGGAATGGCTGCGATACACCTCCATTTGTTTCATTTCTTCCTCCCGTTCTTCTGTGCTCAAAGCTCCATTAGATTTCAGCATCTGGATTTCCTCCTCCAAATCTCGGAGCCCACGCTCCATGGAGGAAATTTTTGAGTCCTGACAGGAGGAGAACAGTCATGTGGTCATCAAATTAGGAATCCCCTAAGTAAGTTAACAAGTAGAATTCATTCAATCATGTTTGAATACAACAAAGACATATTAACACACCTATTCTGTGCAGATTTCCATGCCAGGTGCTCAGAGGGAAACAAGCAGTGGACGATGATGAGGGCAGCCAGAACCGAAATTTATATAGCAATTTAAGGTTCATAAAGTGCTCTAACATATGCTATTTGGGCCTTACAATAACCTTGTGAGTTAAGTACTATAGGTACTACTGTCTTCATTTTACAGAGGAAACTACCAAAGGTCAGAGAGTTTAAGTAATTTGACCATATTCATGCAATTAGTGTCACAAGACAGGATTTAAACCTATGTCTCTTGTGAATAATTCTAGAGTTCTTTCCACTGCACCACACTGTCTCAAAAAAAGACACAGTCACTGAAACTAAACTCAAACACTGGAGATAAAAAAAAAACAAATTGAAACTTCCTGTATTCAAAGAACCTACATTCCGTCCTACATCCAAAGGAGATGCATGAGTCCATATATGGATCTGCACAAACTAAATACAAAGACATTTAGAACCAAAGAGGGTTGGGTAGTTGGGATTTGGAAGG
Organism: Phascolarctos cinereus; assembly: GCF_003287225.1. Taxonomy (NCBI): domain Eukaryota; kingdom Metazoa; phylum Chordata; class Mammalia; order Diprotodontia; family Phascolarctidae; genus Phascolarctos; species Phascolarctos cinereus. The sequence continues at coordinate 195,153,848 of NW_027555514.1, read as the reverse complement.
TCATCATCTAGAGAAGTGTCATATGGAAGAAAACTATGGATTTTAAGAGGCAAGGAGGAAAGTCTGTGAAAAGACATGGAAAGCAGAGATGGAGTGTCAAATACAAGGAACAGCAAGAAGGTAATTTTTGCCTTCCAGGACTAAGTGTATAAAGGAAAATAATGTCAAATAAGGTAATAAAGGTTAGTACCAAGTCATAAAGAGCTACTGTATACGCCAAACAGAAAAGTTTAAATTTGGTCCTAGAGGTAAAAGAGAGTCACTGGAATACTGACTAAGTGAACGACATGGTGACTTATGAAAATGACTTGGTCACTTTAAGAAAAGCACTTTAGTAGATGGAGCCAACAATATCATCAAAGGGATACTTTGCAATAAAACAAAATTCATTTGGGGAAAATGAAAGGTCAAGAGTATAAAGGGATAAGGTTCAAAAAAATACAAATAAGTAGGGATTGGCACACTTTGTAAAAAATAATAAAGTTCAAAACTATGGTACTAGGTTGATGGTTTTTTTAAAGGACGATCAATGGAATGTTTTCATTTTCTCATTCTGCTTTCTTACCTCTGCATCAGTTCATAAATGTCCACTTCACTAAAATGTCCTATATTCATCACTTGTTACTATGCAAATTTATCATACTCATATATCATAATTTCAGATAGAAAAGAAATGTGGCTTAGAAAATCTGAGGACATAAGGGATTTTGTTGCAAACACAACTAGGTTACAAAGAGAATAGTAGAATGAAGAGTCTAAGGCAGTAAACAAGGTTGGAGTGGGACTGAAGAGGAGATGGGATAATTAGAATAGGGATAATGACTGCCTAAAGCATAGGGATAGGGGACAGGGACCGGATGTACAATTCCACTGGTATTGGCAATTTCCAGGTGAGGAATCTCCTTCCATCAAAGAAAGTGCTGCCTTCTCCGGGACTTACAATTTTTAAAGAGCTGCCTAGGGCAACTGAGAGGTTGTGTGAGATGACCAAAGGTAGATCTTGAGCCCAGGTCTTTCCGGTTCAGAGACCAGCTTTCTATCCACAACACCATGCTCCCTTTCACTTAACAAACAATAGCTATTTAATAAATGTCATTTTAATCGAATTGAATCTGTACTCCTCCAAAAGGGTAGCTGATTGAATTACATTTTTCATAATGTATCTTAACTTTCATTTACAAGAAAACCTTTCCCTTGCCTCTTACTCAGTCACTCACTAAGCACTCACTAAGTAATCACATATATATGCATGACATAGAAAACTGGAACCTAGTTATAAAGACCTGAGTTCAAATCTAGTCTCAGACACTTACTAGCTGAGTGGCACTGGGCAAATCATTTAACTGCTAGCTACCTCAGTTTCTTCATCTGTCCAATGGGTAACAGTAACTTCCTCCCATTGTTGTTGTGAGGATAAAACGAGAATATTTATAAAGCACCTTGCATTCCTTAAAGGGCAATATATATGTTTCGGTGTTAAGGCTCAAGACTGAAATACATTATGATGTAAAAAAGATTGTGAATCAGTGCGTTACCTACTTTTTTAAAGAATCATAACAGTAAACTCCCAAGACCATTCCAATCAAAACTAAATTTCAATCTTTGCTGAAAAATACTATGCGGTAACCAGGGTGCCATTATGATGTACTGCTCACACTATGATTCTGACCTCTATTATCTAAAACTATTTGGTGAAGAGCCATCTTCTGGTTCATAAACAGCAAGCTGCTTCTTGTGGCAAACTAAATAAAACTCTCCCCATTAACACTCCTCAGAAAAGTCCTTTTAAGTCACTATTAATTTCTCAGTATATAAATCATTATCACTCAAAGTCTGAATCTTGGTAGACAAATTATTTTAGAATAAATGAATGTCAAATATGGATCCTACTGTGGTGCTGGCGTGATTAGTGCCCAACGGTAAGGACCAACATGATAGTGAAAGAGACAACTCTTCTCAATCACAATTGTTCTCAGTTGCCACTAATTCTCAACCCACATAGCCTTCAAAAATAATTATGCTCCATTTGAAAGCAATTACAGCTGAATCCACAGAATTGAAAAGAGAGAAGAGGAAAAGTAAAATCCTTATGTATTAACACTAAAGAGTGTTAATCCTTAAAGCGGCATCTCCACCCCACTCCATTCCTGAATCACCCTCCAATGCACAAGGCAGGAATATACAAACTGACTGGCTGCTTGTACACCAGGCCATATTCAGATGCCATCCTGCTACAGAGGTATTTCTAGCATATCCCACAATATGCCCATCCCCCAGCCCAAAACAAGCAACAGACACAGATTCTGCACAGTCTCATAAGGGATGAAAGGGTGGGGAGAAGGAATCATACTGCTCTGCCTAGGACAGCCCTTAAGTTAAGGACCCCCACAGATTGGAGAGTACCCAGTGTAAAATACTGAAGAAAACAGTCACAACTAATGCAAGTAGAACCAGAAAAACTATGTATACCCAACACTACTAAGACAATTTAGAAAGACTTAAGAATTCTGATGGATACAATGACCAACCATGATCCCAAAGGACCAGTGGTGAAGCATGCTACCTCCCTTCTTGACAGAAAGGGGATGAATTCAGGGTGCAAAATAAGACATTATTGGCTACTGTGGGAATTTATTATACTTGATGATGCATCTTGTTAAAAGAGTTTTGTTTTTCCTTTTTCCAAAAGGGGGGTGGGAGAGAAATAAAATATTTTAATTAATTGTAAAATTTAAATGTTTTTTTTTAAGGCAGCAGCCATTTCAAAGAAGGCATGGAGGACAGCCAAGAGAAGAAGTGCAAAAGGGCCAGAGTGAATAACTAAACTGGCCTGAGGGAAATGGGATTAAAACCCAGGAGAGGGGTCTTATATGTTTCTAGTGGTTGAATAGTATTGTGCTACTTAGGACAGGGACAAAGGCATAAAAATACTGAATCCCTAAAAGTACAAAGGCTGAGGCAGTTCTGCAGCCTACTCCTGAAAGTACAACCACTAGCAAAGGGAAAAGTGTCAGAAAGTGATTGACATGGGACAATTAAAAAAAAAAACAAACAATCCGCTGAAACAAAAGATTTGGAGAGGAAGAAAAGTCAATAAAAATCTGGAGCATGAGAAAACAAATCAACAGAGAGGATCCTAAAACTAGAAAAATGTGTAGTAAACCCCCAAGGAGATTACATCACTCCCTTAACAAGCGACAAAGGAAAGTGAAACAAGGTCTAAAGAAACAAGGGATCCTTAAGAAATCTTAGCAGAGCATGGAACAAGATATTCCCGAATAGTTTAAAAGAAAAATGAAAGTCAAAAGAGAAGATATTAGGAATATGTTAAGACTTTATAGATCTCAATGCAGAGATAAAAAACCCAATTTGCACATCAGGAAAAAAAATCAGAATCCACAGTGGAGTTTCTCCAAAGAAAGATTAATATATTTCTAACATTAAAATATTCTAATCAGGCATAAGGGAAGCAAAAGGCAACAATGTTAAAGGAGCATATACAAGCCAAAGCTACTGACTTCAAAAACGACATGCAAAGAAAGCTTAAGCATCAGATACCAGAAAACAAGACAAATTAAAAAAGTAAACAACACAACACCATGATGACCTGAATACAGAGAAGAAAGCAGCACCAATTGACTCTAAAAACAAAAACAGAACCAGAAAAAAAATTTGCATATTCCAAACTCCAAAACATGAAAAGTTTAAGGCCGCAATAGCTTAACAAATAATAAATTTTGCAAACAGCTGGGGAAAATGGAAATTACTAATGAGATCACATATAATTTAAAAATTGACCAATATTTAAAGGCTTTTTTTTTAAAGAAAGGCAAAGTGAAATTACAGAGCTAAAAAAAAAAGGAAACAGGGATCATTAATAGATTAAAATGTAAGCAGAATTTAAAGAAAGAAAGTCAATGTGAAAGGGCAAAACTGAAGAACCAAAGACTAAATCTAACACTACAACAGAGCTACAGGCAAATCAAGGTATTTTGAACAGAACTGCAGAGCAGGTGGGTATATAAATGGAAAAAGGGGAGGCAAAGGAATGAAGGGAATGGGTGCATGTTGCACCGATGCTCTCAGAAAGAAGAGGAACTGCAGAAGAACATTAACAATAAGGATCTGGAACTGGGTGACTGAAAGGGAAGGAGTCAGGGGAAAGGTGAGACCCTAAAGAGAACTCCCAAAGGCAAAAATGATGGTTCTAACACAAAGTCCCAATTCAGGAAGCAAAGATGGAAGAATGAGTAAACAAAAGAGGAGGAGGAAAGTAGTGGGAACAGAAAGTTTTCAATTACTTTATCTCTTTCGCTTTGCCTCTGGGGAGGCGATGGGAGCTGGCGAGTTTTCCTGGTCTCCGGGCTTATACTGGGAAAGCAGAAAAACCTGGCAGTGACTTTGTAAGAGACATCTGAGTGACTGATGTATGTTTGTGAGGCCGTATTCGAAATTTCCTTGAATTAGGCCTTTCCTCAGCATGCCAAAGGCCAATGGGCTGAAGCATAGAAGCTAGGCCCCTCCTCAGGCTCTTAACTTGTCCCCAGAGAAAGAATGAGGGAGCTTTTATTTTCTTCCTTGCCTTGGCTCTCTACTGGGCTACTGACTCAAGCAATGTCTGGCTGCTTAGCCCCTCCATAGGTTCTTAATTTGCTCCAAGGGGACGCAGCAGTAGCTTGGAGGTTCTAGGGGTCAGACTCTGCTTTTCTCTTGGCTTGCCCGAAGAAAGCAAAGGGTACAAAGTTGATCATACTCTGGACAGTATGCACACTGCAGGAGCAGAGAGCACACGTGAGCAGAAGACCCACAGAAGAGGTTCCATGATATCATCACCTGTTAATAAATCCTATAGGGTATTTCCAAATCATAGTTCTGAGCCTTCAAACACACACACATGCTTTATTTTACACCAAAAAAAGTTCATTTTCTGGAACTCTGTCCTGAGAGACCCTGGCTCCACTGAGCCCCACCCCTACCAAAAGAACCTGAAGTTCAATATCTATACAGTGAAAGGGTTGTGCTCTAATAACCAATCATTTAGTACCATCAACCTGTGGGGGATGGGGAAAAAGTTAAAGCTGAGGCCAACAAAACCATTTTTTGAAGATTTTTTAAAAAAAGAAACATATTCAATCCTACTCCCATTTGACTCCCCAGTAAACCTTCTAATTCCAGGCTCCATTAATTAGGCATCTGAGATATTTCTGTATGGTGACTAGGCTAAAGTATATCATTGATTAGGAGCTCTATTCCCCAAGGATAGCACTATTAACCAATTATTTTTAAAAAAAAAGACATTTTAAGATAAAAGACTAAAATATAGCAGTATTCAAATTTTAAGAAAAAACTAATATACCAATTAGGAAACATTTTTGTCCAATCAAATCAAATCAAACAATATGTATTAAGAGGATACACTGTGGATAGTGCTCCAAGCTTTGGCTCTGCCCTTTTCCAGAATTTGAAGGTCACATGCAATTGGCGTGATGCCACAAAATGAACACTGGATTTGGAGTCAGATGGTGAGCGATGTTCAAATTCTGGATCTCTTGGTGAGGGGCAAATCACTTAAATTCTCCACACCTCAGGTTTCTCTTCTCTAAAATTAGAGGGCTGGAATAGATGATTTCATCATTCTTTCTACCAGGCAATATACAAATAGGATCCTATGAATTAGCTTAGGATACAAGACAAACACATGAATATTCTAATCCATTCATTTAAATCAAATGAGATAGTACACAAAAAGTGCTTTGTAAACTCTGAAATGCTATATAAGTATTGGTTATTATTAAAATAGGTAAATGCTTGTGTAACATTTTTAACTGAGTTACCACCTATATCTGAAAGTAACAAAATTGTATCTATCTTAAAATATTCTTTAAGTCAACCTTTTTAACAAGTACTAATAACTTCCCCTGCAATTATTGCAAGTTTGTAAGATTTTACTTTTTGTTTGTCTGTTCGTTTGTTTTGGTGAGGCAATTGGGGTTCAGTGACTTGCACAGGGTCACACAGCTAGTTAGTGTCAAGTGTCTGAGGCAGGATTTGAACTCAGGTGCTCCTGACTCCAGGGCCAGTGCTCTATCCACTGCGACACCTACCTGCTCCAAGATTTTACGTTTATCATTTCTAAAACATACAGCAAGTGGTCTCTATGAACTGAAAACCTGAACTTTTTGAAGTTCTCACCTTCATTTCAATAACAGTTTGCAGAGCTTTTGTTTTAGCAGAATCAGGAGCATTCTCAAATCTCCGATGCATCTCCTAAATAAGAGAAAAAAATGCATAAGCCCAAGTGAAATTTGCAACATCCTCTATTTCACAAAAAATAAGTATAATTCTTCTACTCCACCTTTAGGGAAAAAGTGATTATACATGACTCAACCCTGGTAACTTTTAACCTCTAACTTTCCACTATGTATCTCCAATCCCTGCTGCTCAGGTTAATTTATTTATTCAAGCACAGAAGGCTACTGTCTCTAAGCAACAGCTTGTCAAAAATTAGTCAAAGTGGCTACCCCAATAAATGTAATGGAATACTATTATGCTGTAAGAAAAGATGATAGAAAAGATAATGGAGACAGTTTCAGAGAAATCTGGGAAGATTTGCATAAACTGATGTATATTAAGTGAGCCAAACAAAAAAAAGTTTATATAAGAACATTATAAAGACAAACAGAAAGACTTAAGAACTTTGATTAACACAATAACCAATCATAATTCCAGAGGACTCAAGATGAAATATCTTAAACCATCTCCTAATAGAGGTGTGGAACTTGATGCAGATTAAGACAATTTTCTGGACACAGAAAGTACGGAAATGTATTTTGCTTGACTATACAAATTTGTTACTGGTGTTTTTTTTCACTGGGGCAGGCAGAATTTTATTAACTAGGAAAAAAAAATTTTAATGGCTACCTCAACTAAAATGAGACTATGCTCCCAGACAACTGTGTGTCTTTTTTTTTTCTTTTTTGGCTAGGCAATGGGGTTAAGTGACTTGCCCAGGGTCACACAGCTAATAAGTGTTACGTGTCTGAGGCCAGATTTGAACTCAGGTGCTCCTGAATCCAGGGCTGGTGCTCTATTCACTGCGCCACCTAGCTGCCCCAACTGTGTGTCTTTTTAAGCTGTATGACTTTCCCACATTTGCTTCTCATAACTTGACTTTGCAACAAAAAAAAACCAAACAAACAAACCTTGAACAGTAATATAATCAAAAGAAAAGAGTGTTGAAAAATATTTCCTTTTCTGTAAAGGAGAAATAATTAAACAATCACATTTCAATGGCTATTGAAAGGATCTGTATCGATAAATCGTTGCATAGCAACCATACCCCTAAAAATGTTTATTTTATGTAAACAATCTACCTGCTTATTTACAATGTAAATAGAAGAATATAAAGTGCTAAGAAATGTCTTGGGTAGGTTAATTTTTGGAAAAGGTCAGAAACAACCACATTTTATTTCTATACAATGTAAAAAGCATCGCTATCATATTACTGGAATACTCATTTGTCACATCAACCAATCTTTATTTCAAGAAATTTCTCCTAGCATACTCATTGTGTCATGAAAACTACATAATCAAGACCTGGCTTCCAACTCCACTAAGAATGGGGAAGTTACACCATAACCATTTTAAGAAAAATGTGTTACATCTAAATAGAACTTTCCAGTCTATCAAGCATTATCACATATATCACTGGACCCTCACAACATACTGAAGACCGACGATACAGGAAGAGCAAATATAATTCCTCCCCCACTCATCAACCCCTATTTTGGAGATAAGGAAAATGAAGCCCAAGAAACCTGAAGAGCCAGTAGCCCAACATAGTTATTACTTCAGCATACAACAAAACAGATAAATATGGGGAGATGGGGGGGGGAAGAGACCCAGGTGAGAGATGTGTGTAAGATGGTATGCATCCAATTTGATACAAGCAGCCAGGATACATGGCATGTAAACATTAACACTACACTTGCACAATGCTGACACATCATTATATAACCACAGATGATGTAAACTTTTGAGTTTATTGTTGGCATGCTGCCTTCTTTGTCTGTTTCTCTGTAACTCAAACAAACACTGGTCAGTAAATGAGGATGATGAAGGGCATACTCCTGTTCCTTGCCTCAGCTAGCCACCACCAAGCATAAAGAGAAAAGATGGATGCTTGCCTTCCTTGTCCTGACCTGCCACCTCAAGAATAAAGTAACATTAACCCTTTATCAGGTCTCCACTGCCCCTTTCAGTTTATCCAGATCCAGTGCATCTGTTGGGAGCTAAACTTCTGTCTAACAAGAGATAATGAGGATCTATCTATACCAGAATGGCAGCTATGCGAGTAAAGGGATGAAGATGTACACTAGAGATGCTTTAAAAGTAAACGACAAAAATCTGGCAATGGCTTTGGTATATTGGAAGTGTGAATGTAAGGAGTTAGGGAAGACACCAATATTGTTGCCCTGGAATGGACAGAGGAGATGGTGGCAACCTTGAGAGTAATATTTTGAGGTATTGATGAAGAGAAGATAATTTGGAAAGAGAGATAATGAGTTCTGCTTTGGACATTTTGAGTTTGAGGTACCTGTAGGATGACTAAAATGCCAATGATGATAGGTGACTTCAGCTCAGAGGTTCTCAAAGTGGGTGATACAGCCCCCTAAGGAGCAGTAGAACAATCTGGAGGGTGGGAGTAGCCTCACATACAATTGGGGGGCATTAAGTAAAAATAAGGGGGCAGTGGAAGCATAAGGAAAGGAGATAAGGAAAGAAAATTTTGAAAAACCATTCATACACGTTTCATCTGTTGTGTAACAGAGGTAAAGTCATAGTGATTACATTATTTTCCAAATAAACACATAAAATACAAGTTATAACCGATCAGTGGTAAAGTCTATCAACAGTTCTTAACAAGTAAGTGTTGGCAAGCAAGCATGTCACGCATTGTAGGGCAGTCCAGCATACATCGATGTACTATTAATGACTTGTTTACAATACTATACAGTTACATGTGTCATCAAAATTTCAATGAAGGGAAAAAAACACAAATTTACAATAAATTTATTAAATTTAAGATGTCTTTTTAAAAATTTTATATTTTTTTGAAATGATGCAAATTAAAAGAAAAACAGTTACAGGGTTAAAGAAAGTAGATTTCCAGAGAGATGCTGAGAAAAAATTTTTTTAAAGGGAACAGTAGGACAAATAAGTCTGGGAACCTCTGCCTTAGATCATGCCACCTTGGGAAAACTGAAAATTTTAAAGATCCCTAGAAGTATCTCTGAGAATAGCTCCAACAAAACACCTGAAGCTTGAGACACTGCACCCTCCACCCTGGAAGCAGAAGCCTACCTTAATGAAGGGTGAAAAGTCAAGTAATAGGCTAGGAAAATGACCAAACAAAAGAAAAAAACTCTGACTATTGAAAGTTACTACAGTGACAAGGAAGATCAAAAACACACACTCAGAAGATAACAAAGTCAAAGTTCCTACTACCAAAGACTCCAAGAAAAATAGGAATTGGTCCTGGGCCATAGAAGAGCTCAAAAATTTTGAAAATCAAGTAAGAGAGGCAGAGGAAAAGTTGGGAAGAGAAATGAGAGTGATGCAAGAAAATCATGAGAAAAGAGTCAACAGCTTGATAAAGGCAACACAAAAAACACTAAAGAAAATAACACATTAAAAAACAGACCAGGCCAAATGGTAAAAGAGGTCCAAAAAGCCAACGAGGAGAAGAATGCCTTAAAAAGCAGAATGGCCAAATGGAAAAGGAAGTCCAAAAGTTCACTGAAGAAAATAATTCCTTAAAAATTAGAATGGATGGAAAAGAGTATTGCAGAAACTAGGCATAGACCCAAACCTCACACCATATACCAAAATAAAGTCAAAATGGGTTCATGACTTAGATATAAAGGCTGATACCATAAGTAAACTGGGAGAACAAGGAATGGTTTACCTATCAGATCTATGGAGAACAGAAGAATTCATGACCAAACAGGAGATAGAGAACATTATGAAATGCAAAGTGGATCATTTTGATTACATTCAACTGAAAAGTTTTTGCACAAACAAAGCCAATGCAGCTAAGATTAGAAGGAAGGTAGAAAACTGGGAAAGAATTTTTACAACCAGTCTCTCTGATAAAGGCCTCATTTCTAAAATACATAGAGAATTAAGACAAATTTATAAGAACACAAGCCATTCCCCAACTGATAAATGGTCAAAGGATATGAACAGACAGTTCTCAGATGAAGACATCAAAGCCATCTACAGTCATATGAAAAAATGCTCTAAATCGTTATTGATTAGAGAAATGCAAATCAAAATAACTCTAAGGTACCACATCACACCTATCAGATTGGCCAACATGACAAAACAGGAAAATGATACATGTTGGAGAAAATGTGGGAAAATTGGAACACTAATACATTGTTGGTGGAGTTGTGAAATGATCCAACCATTTTGGAGAACAATTTGGAACTATGCCCAAAGGGCTACAAAAATGTGCATACCCTTTGATCCAGCAATAGCACTTCTAGGGCTATATCCCAAAGAGATCAAACAAATGGGAAAAGGACCCACATGTACAAAAATATTCATAGCAGCTCTTTTTGTGGTGGCAAAGAATTGGAAATGGAGAGGATGCCCATTCATTGGGGAATGGCTGAGCAAGTTGTGGTATATGAATGTAATGGAATACTATTGTGCTATAAGAAATGATGAACAGGCTGACTTCAGAAAAACCTGGAAAGTCTTATATGGTCTGATGCTGAGTGAAGTGTACAAGTCCAAGAGGACTTGTACACAATAACAGCCACGGTATGCAATGACTAAGATTGTTAAACTGAACCCTTCTCAGCATTAGGAGGATCTAAGACACCTCCAGAGGCCTCGGGATGGAAAATGCTGTCCACATCCAAAGAAAGAACTATGGAAGTCGAATCACTCTCACTTATTTTTACCTTCTGTTGAGTTTTGTTTCCTCTTTCTGATGGTTCCTTCTATTGGTTTTAACTTTTACTTACAACTTCACTAATGTGAAAATATGTTTAATGGGTATGTAAATGTAAAGCCTATATCAAATTGTGTGCCGTGTTGGGGAGGAGGGGGAGGAAGGGGGAGAAAAATTTTCAACTCAAAAGCATATGGAAGTGATTGTTGATAAATCAAAATAAATTAATAAAAAATTTTTAAAAAGGGAAAAATATTAGAATGGAGCAAATGGAAGCTAATAACTTTATGAGAAATCAAGAAACAATAAAAGAAAACCAAAAGAATGAAAAAATAGAAGGCAATGTGAAATATCTTACTGGAAAAACAACTGACCTAAAAAATAGATCTAGCAGATATAATTAAAAAATTATTGGACCACCTGAGGCCATGATCAAAAAAAGAGCCTAGACATCATCTTTCAAGAGGAAAACTGTCCTGAGATTCTAGTACCAGAGGGTAAAATAGAAATTGAAATAATCCACCGATCACCTCCTGAGGGAGACCTCAAAAGGAGAACTGCCAGGAATATTATAGCCAAATTCCCAGGAAGGAGAAAATATTGCAAGCAGCCAGAAAGAAACAATTCAAGTATCACAGAGCCACAGTCCGGATAACACATGATTTAGCACCTTCCGATATAAAGGAGCAGAGGGCATGGAATATGATATTCCAAAGGGCAAAGGAGCTAGGATTACAACCAAGAATCACCTATCCAGCAAAACTGAGTATAACCTTTCAGAGGAAAAAAATGGACATTCAATGAGATAGAGGATTTTTGAGCATTCTTGATGAAAAGACCAGAGCTGAATAGAAAATCTGACTTTCAAATACAACACTCAAGAGAAGCATAAAAAGGTAAACAAGAAAGGATAATCATGAGGCACTTAATAGGTTTAAACTGTTTACATTCCTACATGGGAAGATGATATGTTTAACTCCTAAGACCTTTCTCATTATTACAGTAGTTGGAAGCATACAGACAGCATAGGTGTGAACCGAACATGAATGTAGGATATCTAAAAAATAAAATTAAGGAGTGAAAGAGAAATGTACTAAGAGAAAGGGAGAGGGAGAATGGGGTAAATTATCTTACATAAAAGAAGCAAGAAAAATCTTTTACAATGGAGGGGAAGAGAGGGAGGTGAGGGGGAATGAGTTAACCTTACTCTCATCAGAACTGGCTCAAAGAGGGAACATACACACTCAATTGGGTTTAGAAATCTATCTTACCCTATAGGAAATTAGGAGAGAAAGGAGATAAGAGAAGGGGGTGAGGGGCGATAGAAAGGAGGGCAGATGGGGGAGGGGTAGTCAGAAGCAAAACACTTTTGAGGACAGATAGGGTGAAAAGAGAGAATAGAATAAATGGGGTAGGGTGAGAGGAATGGAAGGAAATACAGTTAGCAAGAGTAACTGAAAAAAATTTTGAAGCAAGTTTCTCTGATGAAGGCCTCATTTCTCAAACACATAGAGAACTGAGTCAAATTTATAAAAATAAGAGCCATCACCAATTGATAAAATGATCAAAAGACATGATCAGTTTTCAGATGAAGTAATCAAAGCTATCTACAGCCATATGAAAAAATACTCTAACTCCCTATTGATTGGAGCAATGCAAATTAAAACAATTCTGACATATTACCTTATACCTAACGGATTGGCTGATAGGACAGAAAAGGTAAATGACAAATGTGGGACGGGATGTGGGAAAAATGAGACATTAATGAATCGCTGATAGAGCTGTGAACTGATTGAACAATTCTGTAGAGAACTATGCCCAAAGGGCTATAAAACCATGCATAACCTTTGACCCAGCAATACCACTACTAGGTCTATATCCCAAGAGAGATAAAAATCAAAAAGGCAAAGGATCTACATGTACAAAAATATTTATAGCAGCTCTTTTCTGGGGCACAAAGAATTAGATATTGAGGGGATGCCCATCAGTTGGCGAATGGCTAAACAGGCTAAGGTATAAGATTATGATGGAATGCTTTTTTTGTATAAGAAATGATGAGCAGGATGCTCTCAGAAAAACCTGGAAAGATTTGCATGGACTGATGCAAAGTGAAATGTACTATGTACAGAGTAACAGCAATATTGTAAGATGATCAGCTGTGAATGACTTAGGAATAATCTCGGCAACACAATGATCCAAGACAACTCTGAAGGACTTATGATGAAAAATGCTGTCCATCCCAGGGAAAGAACTCATGGGGTCTGAAAACAGACTGAAGCATTTTTTTTTGCTTTATTTTTCTTGAGGGTTTTTTTTTTGGTTTATGTTTTGTTTCACAACATGACTATTATGGATATGTGTTGCATGACTACACATGTATAACCTATTGCTTGCCTTCTCAACGTGGAACAGTGAGGAAGAAGGAAGGGAGAGAATTTGGTACTCAAAGTTTTAAAAAATGAATATTTAAAATTGTTTTTACATGTAACTAGGGAAAAATAAAATACTAAACAAAAAAGAATTGCTTGTGTATCCAATCATTCTCTTCAAATTCCTCTTTTCCTTCTCAATGGTAGTTTCTCCTTATGCCTTGAGAATTTCATTTTAAAAAGTATCATATCTCCTCAGAGCAAACTTCCCCAGAATAATTTGGATCCACAGGATCCAACCTATCTTTTATTTGAACCCTTTGACTTCTGCTCTTCCAACAGACTGCATGTTAGAGAAGTAAACTTAGACATAATCTGTCACAAACTCAAAGATAATTATTTCCCACCAAGGTTCCCTTCATTTGCATCACAGAAGCCCAGTGAGAATCGGATCCAGAAAAAATCTTTCATTCAATCTTCTGACTTTTGAAAGATAAAATTATCATTAAGGCAAGGCAAAAATTACTGGCTGCTTTTAGCAGATGTCCAGATAATCTAATTCTATCATCAATCCTCCCCTGTAAGATTAGTGATCAGTTTCCTAAACTCATTTATTTCTTCTTTCTAGCCAAGTAGACTAGTACATTCTGATGATAATGTCACCTATTTCAGTTTCTGGTTCCCAGATTTCCTTACATGAACAGATCATCTTAATAAATAATGTAAATTAGAGAAAAATAATGGGGAAAAAAGGCAGAAATGAAGGGGTCATAGCATTACAAAATCACAAGCTATATTATAAAGTACTAATCATAAACAATATTTGGTGCTGGTTAAAAAAACAGAAAAGAGGGTCACCAGAAGATGGATAAACCCAAAGACATATCAGGGGGAGGAGGGGAAATGCTTAGGAAAAGTAGAAAGTAGTTTGGTAGAAATTAGGTTTAGCAACTGAACTCAATAAACCACTGCTTGATAAACCTAAATACATACATTAATTGGAAAATAACCCCTTATTTGACAAGAATGCCTAGGAAAACTGGAAAGTAGTTGGCAAAGATTAGTTTCAAATTCAGTATCTTACAATAAATGCTGCAGAATGAATATATGTCCTGAATATTAAGAGAGTCAGCACAGAAAAATCAGAAAAGAATTTTAAACATTCACAGCTGTAAATAAGAAGAGAATTCTTAATCAAATAAGGGACAGAGATCACCACAAAAGATAAAATAGATAAATATGTTTAACAGGAATGTACATGTAGAGCCTATATCAGATTGCATGTTGTCTTGGGGAGGTGGGGAGGGAAGGGAGGAAGAGAAAATTTAAAAATCAAAAGCTTATGGAAGTAAATGTTGAAAACTAAAAATAAACTAATAAAAAAAATTTTTGAGATAAAAAGAATTGCCCCTTTAATATGATGAAACATCAAAACACCTAAGAATCAATTTATCTTATTCTCAATTAAAAAACAAAACAAAACTGTGAACTAAAAAAAAAGATAAGATAAATACATTTGAGCACATGAAGATAAAAAGCCGTTACATGAACAAAATATTTATTTTGTTCAGTTTATTAAGTTAGAGTTAGCAATGAAAAAAGGATAATGGAAGGTGTCCATTGGAGTGCGTATATTTAGTTATACAGATATAAATATAGATACTCACACATATAGATGTAAAAACTTGGATCAAATATCTTTGATGAGAGTCTGATAGCCAAGAGGAAGAGGCAAATAATACTAATACGTAAGACCAAGAGTTTTTCCCCAATGGATAATGGTCAACAGATAGGAACAAACAGCTCTCCAAAGAACCATATGAAAGATTGCTCCAAGTCACTAATAAGAGAAATGTACATTATAACAACTCAGAGGTTTTACCTCACACCCAGTAAATTGGCAAAGATAACAAAAAAAAGGAATGGTAAATGCTGGGACAATTGCTGGAACAGCAATAATATAAAACCGGTAAAGCCCAGAAAGAACTGACCCAACCAAATCAAAAACTATCAATATTACCAAAAACATTTTAAAATAAGAAAATTAGTTTAGACCAATATCTTGTGCTCCAAACGGATATCCAAGACAAATTTTTTTTATTATGACATGATCTTTCATACCTTGGGTTAAGAGGAATATATATAACCAAAGAAAGGATAGAGGAGACATAAGAGACAAAATAGACATTTTTAAATTTATTTTAACCTGTAATTTTATATATTTATATATATATATATTATGTTTTTATATGTATATATTTATTAAATACATATAAATATATATTTATATATAATATAATTTCCACCTACTGCTGCTGGTTCTGCTCTATGGGGCTGAATGGAACAAATCTAGACCCTCCTACATAAGATGGTCATTCAAATACTTGAACATAGTTATGAACAGTGCTTTACAAACATTAAGGCACTACATAAATGCTACTACCATTGCTATCTTTCTTTTTTATTAATTGTATTCCCAGTGGCTCCAAGAAGCAGTAGCTTGCATAGAAGCTACACCCTGGTAAAACTGTCTTGGCAGATGGGCTAAACCACCTTGAGGATAACGAACAGGTCTCAAATCCACAGGTGAGTTAGTGAGATGTCTACCCCAAGGATGGAGAGACTTCCCCCAAGAGAATGGGCAGATGAGAACACTTTATTTCAATGACCACAAAGGCAACCAAAGAAGATGCTGTGGAGTGCTCAGACCTTAGACATCCAAGACACCAATGTCATCCACTGCATCCCGGGCCATCACCATTCATCCTGACTTCTGTCTTGCCACTGGGCTTGGACAATTCAAGAACTTACATCCAATTCACACACAATTCAAGACATTACCCCATGCTGTTATTGGTCCTCTTCAAAAACAAAGGACTGCTATTACTATTTTTATTATTTTATTATTATTATGCTTAAAATCATGAGTTTTCTCTTCTACAGGCTAAACATCCCTCATTCCCTCAACCAAACCTTATGTGAAATGGGCTCAAGGTCCTTCTTCACCATCAGGTTATCATCTGATAAAAACGGCAAAAAGCAACACACCAAGCTCAAATTACTATGGCACTTCACTAAAGACCACCTTCGAAGCTGACACTGAACAATAAACAGCAAATCCTCTTTACAAATTAACTTTTTTTTGTTTTTTCCTTTTTTTTTTGAGCAATCAGGGGTGACTTGCCCAGGGTCACACAGCTAGTGCCTGAGGCCAGATTTGAACTTGGGTCTTCCTGACTCCAGGGCCAGTGCTCTATTTTCTGTATCACCCAGCTGCCCCTCAAATTATACTTTCTTAACCAGCATTCCTAAATCTTCTTCACTTTAGAAGGACTTGCCTTCAATAGGTAACAATGATGAAAAACTACTTGTGTTTCTAAGACCATTAGATTCTCATTCAAGACTTCATCATCTTCAGCATGGCATTTTAGATTGTTCCTGGCATTATCATTTGTGCCCACATTAAAGAGCAAAAATGGCACTGGCTATAAGGTTTTGCAAATCTTGGAAAGTCAACCATCACATCCCAGATAGATGGCAAACATCTTTTTGTCATCAGGGCAACAAATATCTGCCTCAGTGTACCTCAGAAGTAAATCACCAGCTCAGATTCTTAAAATCTAGCCAACAGCTCACTAATGTTCAGACTCCTTTAGAGTCTGCTCAATATGGAGGATGTTCTAATAATCCTTGTCTTTGGCTGAAAAAAAAAAGAAGTAAATCACCAATCGTCACTGTTTGTTTTATCCTTTCTCTTATACTTACTAGATGATCTCCCTTCTGAATTAAGGATAGTTGAAATTAACTGCCTAGGCCTCCTGTGCCTTTTCCTCTTCCCCGTTTTCCTTATTCTACCTTCTCTATCCCATACTGCCAGTAAACCTCAGAACTGCTAGGGATCATGGGGTCACTGGGTCACAGATTTATAGAGGAAAGGCCCTTAGAAATCCCTAAGTCTAATCCTTTCATTTTACAGAAAAGGAAAATGAGGTATGAAGAGACCAAGTAATTTAGTTGCCCAGGCTCACACAACTAGTAGCTACCTGGGACATGATTTGAACTCTGGTCCTCTTGTCACCAAGTCAAGACCTCAAGCCACTTCAGCACATTCAGCAGCCAACAGCCTTAAATGTCTATGACTTTACCAGGCATGGCTCTAGACCCACTCTAGGTTTTTTGCTCTGCTTTATTTTTAGATTAGTTACTGAAAGCAACCTACTGTTGTTTGAAGTCTGACCACCAGATGGTGTCATTTTCACAGCAACCAAAGTAAAAGAGTAGAAAGCAGGATAAAGATAAAGAATCTAGAATCTCTCAACAAAAGATTTAATATACTGGGTGGATTTTTGTTCGTTTTTGTTTTTTTGCTTTAAGTTTCATGTTTTTCAAGGATGGAGGAATTTTTACGGGGCAGCTAGGTGGCGAGCTGGATAGAGCACCGGCCTTGGAGTCAGGAGGACCTCAGTTCAAATCCGGCCTCAGACCAAACACTTGACACTAGCTGTGTGACCCTGGGCAAGTCACTTAACCCCAACTGCCTAAAAATAAAAAAAAAATTAAAAGAATTTTAAAAAGGATGGAGGAAGTTTAAACTAGAAAATCACTGGCTTTTTAAATAGAAAATCCAAAGACATGCAATTGTAGCCTGATAATAAAATGTTACCAGATGAGACTCCCATTTTTTCACTCAGAACAAAAAAGGCCACTAAAAAAAAATTCTGCCATTAGTAAACAAAATTTCTAAATCAAAAAATCTAAACCATTTTTGTCCTTCAGAGAATGTTTTTTAAATGCATAAAACAAATGGGAAAACAAAGGAAACTGATTACACAGAAACAGTTATAAAAAATTTTTTTTCTGAAGAATATGGAACACAGGTTAAGAACTCCTGGTCTAAATATCCTGATGTTAAGCCCAACTCTTTTAAACTCTACATTAATATTTCCTAAGTAATAAATAGTATAACTTACTTCAATAAATCAAAGACCTATGATTTCACTGGTTTGAGTACTCAGTCAATTAAGCACCTACCAAGTGTCAGACAATGTCTAATCTAAGCACTGAGGAGAGAAAGACCATTTATAAAAAACCATTTATTTATTAATCAGGGAGAGTGATCAAAAGGCTGCAATGACAAGGTGAATGAGTATTGAGAAAAGGGCGCTAAGTATAGGATTTGGCAATTAGTAACTTTGGTGAGAGTAGCTTTGGTGGAATGACAAAGTTGGAAGCTCATGGTGAATGGCCTCAGATTTTTCTGAAAAATACAAAGCAGTCCTCAGCTGAGAAGGTGGGGACAGCCATGGGAGAAAAAAAGAGCCGCTATAATTCTGGTACATACAGGTCTTTTTTCTCTTTTATTGATCTCCTTGAGGGATAGACCTAATAATTGTATCACTGGGACAAAAGGTATGCAAGTTTTAATAATTTTTGAGGAACAATTCTGATGCAGGGACCCTCAAGGACCAAAGTACAGGATAGGGTCATCTGAAAAGAATTTGTGGACTCAAGCAAGCTTTAATTCAAGTTGGCAAAGGTTTATTGTCACGCTATCCAGTGGGCAAAAGTTCTTAAGGAAACTGTAACCTTAGAGGGGTACAGTTAAAGCTTACATAGGAAAAACATGTGCCAATATGCTAATTAGGTGATTTCCAAGGGATTAGGGAGTGGTTAAGGAGTGCACTTTTGTATCTACAGAGCAGGCGTTTTATCCAGAGTTCACAAGGAAAAAGGGGGGGTGGGGGCAGAGAAGTGTGGTTTTAGGTCTACTGTATCACTAAGTTAACTAGCAGGCAGGGCCCACTGAGGATTGCATATTCTGTCACTAATCAATGTCTTGTTTGACAAGATAGATGGAGGGAGTGTACATGTCTTAAGTCTAGGATATACATAATGAGGAGTCCAGGATGCATATAATGAGATAAGAAGTTAGTATAGACAGTCTGGTGGGTACCAAATATCTTTATGAGCCAGTACAAAGCCCGTTCAAACTAATAATTCCTATAGGTGCAGTCTGTTACTGTACCAGGGAGAGAGATAAGTGTTTTGTCGGGGCCCACTCATGAGTAATTGCTAGGCACAGTGTCCTTGGGCTGGGGAGAAACTGCCAGGGATAGTGTTTTTGAGGCTAGGGAGAAATATAGTTTTGGAATTAGGGTCCAAGCACAAGCACCCAAGCCTTCTATCAGTTCTAAATTTCTTTCCAGAATGGGTAAACCAATTCACAACTACAAGAACAGTCTCTCAATGTGCCTATTTTCCCACAGATCTCCGTGTCATTTTCTTTGTTTTCACCTTTGCCAATCTAATGGATATGAGGTTTCTTTTTCTGTGTTGACTCTTCTTAGCTTAGGCATCAAGACCATATTTGTAACAAAGAAATAATTTGATAGAGTCTCCCCCTCCAACTTTTTCAAATAGTTCTGTAGTTTTGGGATTATTATTTAATAATTGAGAGGATTTGCTTATAAACTCATATTACCCAGAGTTTCCTTTATTTGAGGAACCATATATAACTTTAATTTCTTTCTCTGAATTTGTTAAGAGCTATATTTCTTGTTTTGTTAATCTGGACATTTTATATTTTTGTCAATAGTGATCCATTTTAGAGTATCACTTTTATTAGTTATACAACTAGGTGAACTAGTTTCTAATGATGTATTTCTTCTTTAATTTTGAATTCACCTTTTTAGTACTGGTAATTTGGCTTTCTTCTTTACTTTTTTAAACAAATTAACTAATGGTGTGTCTAAGATATTAGCTTGTTCCCAAAACCAATAAGTATTTAGTGTTATTTACTAATTAAATCCTTTTTTTTGCTTTCAATTTTATTGATCTCTTCTTTGATTTTCAGGATTCCTATTTTGGTGTTCAATTGGAATTTCATTTGTTGGTTTTCTAAGTTTTTTTGATTGTATGCCCAACCCATTTTTCTTCTCTTTCTTTTCTTTTATTGATGAAAGCATTTAGGCATATATATATTTTCCCCAAAAGACTGCTTCGTCTCCATCCCAAAAATTTTGAAATGCTATCTTTAATGAAATTACCAATTGCTTCTGTGATTTGTTCTCTGCCTCATGCATTGTTTACAATATTAAGTCTTTAATTTTTCATTTTTTTCAATAGCCCTTTATTTAATATAATTTTTCTTACACATCATGATACATAAAAGACGGGCTTAATATTTTGATTTTCTATTTGTTTTTGAGGTTTTTATGTCCTAAAACATAGTCAACTTTTTTAAGTTTCCATGCATAGCTGACAAATAAGATCAACTCATTTGTATTCCCATTCAACAATCTAATAGACCTTTAGGTCTATCAGAAGTAGCTTTTCTAAAATTCTATTCAGATCTTTCCTTCCTATCTATTTCGTGATCACATCACAGTCTGAAAGAGGTAAGTAGAGATTTCCCAATATTGTAATTCTACTATCAACTTCTCCTTGTAATTCATTTAAACTTTAAGCATTTAGATGCTATGCTATTTGGTGTATGCATACTTAATATTAATTCATTTACTTTGTACCTTTCAACAAAATGTAGTTTCCCTGTTTATCTCTTTTAATTATCTATTTTTGTTGATGCCTTGACTCAAATCGTGATTGCCATCCTTTGTCTTTTTTACTTAAGTTGAAGTAAAACATATATTGTTCCTTATTTTAATTCTAAGTGTATTTTTCTGTTCTGAATGTTTCTTGTAAATAAAATATCGCTGAATTCTGTATTCTGATATATTCAATTAATTAATCAATAAACATTTATTAAGCACCTACTATGTGCCAGGCACTATGTAGAGGATACAAAAAACAGGCAAAAGCTGCCTTCAAGGAGGTTACAATATAATGGAGGAGACAGCAAGAAAACGAAACAAGCTATATACTGGATAGTCAGAAAATAACAGAGGGAAAGCACTGGAATAAAGGGGTTGGGGAAAGCTTTCCACAGAAAATAGAATTTTAGTTGGGACTTAAAGGGAGCCAGAGAAAATGCCCAGGGAGAGGCAGGTGGTACAGTAGATACAGCACTGGCCGTGAAGTCAGGAGGACCTGAGTTCAAATCTGACCCCTCACTTACTAGCTAGTGACCCTGGGCAAGTCACTTAACCCCCACTGCCTCTTTAAAAAAAAAAAAAGGAAAGAAAATGCCCAGGGAGTAAGGTATAAGGTAATTGGGCCTGGGTTAGGAAGGGCTTCCAATGCCAGAGTATTTTGTACTTGCTCCTGGAGGCAAAAGGGAGTAACTGGAGTTTAACTGGTGGTGGGGAATGGGGGGAAATCAGACCTGCATTTTAGGAAAATCACTTTTTGAGACTGAATGGAGAATGGATTGGAAAGGGGAGAAAACTGAAGTGGCAAACCCACCAGCAGGTTATTGCAGGAGTCCAGGTGTGAGAAGATGAGAGACTTGCACTAGAGTGGTGAAAATATTCAAGCGATGCTGCAAAGTCATGAGTTCATACCATTCAAATTCATAGTTAATATCACTATTTCCCTCATACTAATTTCTTATGCTCCCATTCCATGCCCTGCTGCAGCTGTTCAGTTGCTTTTCAGTCACGTCCAACTCTTTGTGATTCCCCATTTGGGGTCTTCTTGGCAGAGTTATTGGAATGCCTTGCCATTTCCTTCTCCTGCTCATTTTACAGATGAGAAACTAAGGCAAACAGGATTAAGTGACTTGCCCAGGGTCACACAGCTGTTAAGTATCTGAGGCCAGATTAGAACTCAGGAAGATGAGTCTTCCTGACTCCAGGTTCAGTGCTCTATCTGCTGTGCCACCCAGCTGCCTTTCCCTTCACTTAACCTTCTTCTTATTTCCCTTTCACCTCTTTCCCACGTTTCCCTATTCAGTGTAAAACATTCCCAATCATACAAGAATCTTCTGAGAACTGATCATGCAATATCTACAAAAACATTTCTTATCTCTTCAATAAATGCTAAAACACAAACAAAATGGCATAGTGAATATATGACTCTAAATATAAATACTAGGTAATAATGGAGGTTGGGGTGGTAAAAGGAATAGCCTTCCTGCGCCAGAAGCCTATTGCTTTCAATTTGTAAAGATTTAAGGGAATATAGAATTTAAATATATTTGGACTCCACTACATTGCGTAAAATCTTTCCTTTTTTTTTGTGCAGGCCACATATTATACTAAAATTTAGCTACCTAGCTATGATCACCTTTCAGAATTAGCTATTATATGTTTCCCTAAAATATTACCACCACAGCTTTCCTTTTAATAAACTTTTAAATGTCCTAATTTTTCATTTTCTTGCATTTTTTTCTTTTAGCTTAAAGAGGTAACTTTAATTTATTCTCCCTTTTAACTGAGATATATTTTAATCTTCAAAAACTTGACAATTCTTTTAAGGGTTAATTTCATTACAGCATGCAGTATGAGGGCATATATCTTTTGTGTTTAAAAAAAAATTTTAAGGTATAAAAGGAACCACAAGTAAATCTCCTGAGTCAAATCACCTGTATGGTATCTTTTGCTCTATTATTACCAGGAACCCATTAAGATCAATTAAAATGATTTCTCCTAGGAGTGAGTGTTCAATAAACATCCCAAACAGTAATCCTATTTTACACGTACAATATACAGTGGTTTTCTTCCAAAGATGGCAAATATTCTTATGATATCTGATAAACCATCATTCTGAGCCTCATCTATAAAATGAAGGATTTTGACTAGATGCATGAGGTCCCTTATAGCTTTAAATTCTATGAGAATACATATTTACAAAAGTTTTCTCCACTTTGAAGCCAGAGTGAAAGCAGAGCTCCTAAAACACTATATATAATTATATTTCATGGTTCATAGAGAAATATAAAGAAAACTGAAAAACATAAGGGTCTTTTTTGTTCAACTAGAATTTAACACTGAAGAAATTTCAAGTAGATATTACAGATAACAATTTCAGAAAAAACATATTCTATCCTCTTAGTTACAAAGGATGGCATTTTTAGGCTAACAGACTAAAAGAGTCTTATAATGTACAAATGAAAGTAACACACTGATCAATCACAGAAGGATTATTATTGCTACTAATTTTGCTTTTTTCTATCAAAGATGAAAAGTTTTCATTTGTGTTTGGCTTAAACTGAAAAAGGATGGCTGAATATTAGATGAGGACTGAATTTCTCTTTAAAATGTATGTGACTTTATTTCTTTATATATACACCTTTTCTGGCTGTGCCAACCTAGCAGTGGATGGTTTTATCAAATGCTCTTTTACAGTTAAGGTAGCTATTTCCATGGAAACCACAGAGCAGCCATTCATTATAACTGCCAAGATCTTTCTCTGTGCTCTCTTAAATACAAATAGCTGCTCATTTTATTTTATTCATCTTTTAACTGAACAACGATCAGTTTTTCTTAACAGTTAGCTTCTCCTATATGTCCACATAAAGAACAATGTAAGAGGTCACAAAAAACTGAGTGCCTAAATCTTTAGATACCAAAAAACCCTAGAGATAACACATACAGAAGAGATAATGTTATCCCCTGCTAGGTAGGTGGGATAGAATAAACGTCACTGAAAAATTCAACAGAGAAGGAAATGTCTATTTCCCCTAGAATAACAAAACAGATAATTGTGTCTAGGAAGAGATGCTAGCAAAAAAACAAAAATAAGGATAATGACAATAAAGAAGTTAAGACACTCACCTCTCTCAACATATTGCTCTCTTTTTCCTTTTGTTCCAGGAGACTTTCCAGGTGGTGTACATGCATCTCTGCCTCAGCCAGCCGTCTTGTTCTCTCATGGTCTTCCTCAGTAGCCTTGGCAGACAGTCCTTTACTCTGCAACATCTCCAAGAGCTTTTTTATGGACTCATCCCGTGCATTCAGTGTTTGTTTCTGAGTCTCAATGCGCAGCTCCATTTCTTCAAGGGTCTTACGAAGAAGGAAGAGTTCCTTGGCTTGCCTCTCATGTTCAGCATGTAGCCTCTGAAAGTTCTCCTCAGTCAGCTCTGCTGCAAAGGGTTCACTAGCTCTGCTACTACTGTCTTGCTGAAATAGCTGGTTTAGGTCCCTCTGGATCCGCAATTCATCCTGGAGAGCCTGGATTGTCATCTGCATGTGCTTTAATGACAAAAAAACACCAAAAATCCTAAATCAGTGATTTGCTATAGAGCAACAACAGAGTTACTTAGATCCTCTGGGGAAGCTAGGAATAACTAAGGACATTTCTCATAACCCTACACTTTACACTAGAGATGTAGTCTTTCTTCTTATTTTATCCTCAAATGAAGGAGAGAAAAACTGATCTGCAAAATGCCAGCAGTTCAACCATTACCATTAATAATTCTGAAAGGAATTAACCAAGATCTAAAATCTCTCAAAACACACATGAGTAATTTATCTTACACATGTGTATTCTAGGGAATCAGTGTGATCACAAATACCCCAGAAAATTAAGCAAAAAAAAACCACCTTTTCTTGCCTGTCAACAGCAGAGGCTAAACAACTGTAACGGTATGTATACAGCTGACATAAACATTAACAAAATTAAGGCACTAGTCACCACTGATAACATTTAATTGAAAGGGGACAGGGCAGCGCAAACACACACACACACACACACACACACACACACACACGTAAAGACTCAATTCATCAAATCACAATGGATGCACTTATTACTAGAGAGAGAGTTCAGAGAAACCACAGTGGTTGAGTCCAAAATGTACATTAACATCCCCCTCTGCAATATATACAATAAATTATCATTTGCTTAAAAACTATCAATAAGACTATTTAAGTCACTCCAAGTTCTACCCATTACTCCTAATTCTGCCCTCTGGGGACAAGAAGGGCAAATCTAATACCTCTGAATACTTAAGAGGAGCTATCATGTACAGGCTAATACTTCTCTTCTCCAGTTCCTTTTACCAGTACTTAGATGTTATAGTCTCTGTGCCCTTCATCCTCTTTGTCTCCCTCTCCCTCAATCTTATTAATGTCCTTCCTAAAAGTGACATTTAACTGTGGTTTGAGCACAGCAGAGTACAGTAGAACTATTTCCTCCCTTGCTTTGAAAAACGTTTTAATTCAAACCACACTTTTAATTCAGCCTAAGATTGCATTTGCTTGTTTGTTAAACTATATTGCTGACTAAATAGAAGAGATCTTTTTCAACTGAACTGGTATCTAGCTACACATCTCACACATCTTGAATCTGTGAAGTTGATTTTTTTTAACCCAAGAATAAAACTTTAAATTTATCCCTATTAGAATTCATCTAATTCGATCTGCCCAACATTACATTCCATCAAGACATCTTTGGATCCAACTTTGGCATACAAATCTCAGTTATTCCTCCTACAATGGCATCCTTCATAGTACCATTCTGGTGCCACCTTTTCTGAATCCCCCCCAATATCAACACTCTCATCTTTGAAATCACTTTACATTATTTGTATGTCCTTCATATTTATATACATGAACATGTTGCATTCTCTCAGAAGAACTTAAGTTCCTCAAGGATAGAACTGTTTTTACCTTTGTATCCACAGCATTTTATAGAGCAGACAATAAGTGCTTGGGGAAATGAATTTTAAAATATAAGTAGATATACTTATTACTTTAGAATTATGATTTATTACTAAGAAGTAATAACTAGTTTCCATATACTGCAGAAGTCAATTTTACATGTCTAGTAATTAAAAACTGAAATGTAATTAAAAAGCAAAAAAAGAAACAAAACAAAGTAATAACCCTTCCTTTGTTTTCATAGTTAACCAATGGAACATAAGCTAATAAAAATAACCAATTGACTTTGGAAACTGAGGCCTTGGACATATGTGAGAGGACCTAATTAGTCTACTTCTATAGTCTAAAAGATTAATAATTAAACTTTGGTTCATCCTATGGAAGGAATACTGGCCACAGTGTCTAAAAACACACATATTTTATTCTCTGATTTCCGTTACTTTTATTGGTTGACCTTGGTTAGTTACTTAAGCTCTCTAGGCTACAGTTTTCTCATCTGTAAATAGCTACAGTAATATCCATACTATCTACCTTAAATTGTTGCAAAAATTTGTTTCTTTTTCTCTGCCCTCCCAAAAAAGGAAGTTAGGCACTATAGGACTAATTTTTCCATGCTGGAAATATTTTAACAACTTCAAAAATTACTTTCTACAAATATATATATATATATATGTACACACACATGTTTACATATGTGTGTATATAGATGTATATATCACATTTGGAACATGTAACCTTTCATATTCATAGAAATATTTACAGAACTCATCAGTAAATGGTTCAATGCTGTTGAAGCAGAACTTGATTATAGCTAACATTTGACACATGCTTGAGCACAGATACTTGAATTTGGTATAGCAAGTATTCATTTAGTAAAAAGGGAAGTGAATAATAGTGCCTCCTATGCGCTAGGTTTTGTGCTAAGTACTTTTTATAAATATTATCTCATGTGAGCCTCACAATAAAATGACTTCTGACTCCAAGCCCAGTGCTCTATCCCCTCTGCCACCTAGCTATCTGGCCATGTCTGTTTCTCTAATTTTCTTAACACCTATTTTAAAACTGTAATCCAGAAACAGAACTAATTCCCTACAGGTCAAAGAGATGTTTCAAAATAGCTGCATAAACCTCATAAAGTTGTCCTGTAAAGGGACAGAGTTCTCCCTAGTACTGCTGGCAAGGGCAGTCACAGGAAGAAGCATTTAAATTACCCTGTCACTCAGTCTGGAGGAATCTTTGAAAGACACCAGAAGACTGGGTATTTGCAAAGAACCATCAAGTCTATGCAGGCATCTTGGAATCAAGATCTTGAACTAAAGCTGCAAATTAGCAATGATGACAGAAGATGGGAATAACCAATGCTGGATGGGTTATGGGAAGACAGGCATCCTGGTGCATTGTTAGGGAAGCAGTAAATCCATATGCCCATTTCAGAAAACAATATGGAATTATGCAAATAAAGTAACTAAAATGTCCATATCCTTTGACTCAGAGATTCCATTACTGGGCTTATACCCCAAAGACCTCATATATACCAAAATATTTATAACGGCATTTTTTTTTGTGATAGCAAAGAACTGGCAACAAAGTAGATGCCCATCAGTTGGAGAATGACTAAACAAATTGTGGTATATGAATGTAACAGAATATTACTGTGCATAAGAAATGAAATTTGATGAATATAGACAAGCATGGACTAATGCAGTGTGAAGCAGGCAGAGCCAAGAAAACAATATGTACAATGACAACAACAATGTAAATGAAAAGAACCACAGACAAAAAAATCAAAAGTGACTACTGCAAAATTATAAAAAAAAAACATGACTCAAAGAAGAGATATGAGAAAGTATTCCAAACCCACTCCTTGGAAGAGGTAGAAAATGCACAAATATTCAATACTGTACATAGTTTCAGACTTTTTTGATTTTGGTAACATTTCAAAAATCAGTTGATTTTTCCTATTTTTTTTTCTTTTTTTGTCCTTAAAAATATACTATATGTTATATGGAATGGCTCTCAAGAAGGGACAGGGAAAGGTTACTGGGAAAGATTGCTGGTAGAAACTAAAATGATATAAAAAACAAAACATCAATAAAAAGTTATTACTTAAAAAAAGAAACATTATTGTCCCATAAGAAACAAAAAAGACTATTTCAGAGAATGCTAGGAAGTAAGAATAGTAAGAAGATACAGAGTGACATGAGCAGAACTAGGAGAATAATTTAGTAACTGTCAACACTAAAGACTCTTATCTGTAAGATAAAAACTGTAAAAACTTCAAAAGACTTGTCAAACTGATCAAAGCAATGACTAACCACATTTCCAGAGGGCCTATAATGAAGCATATTACCCAACTCTTGACACATGCAAGGCATAGAGGTAGATGTACATTTTTGGATAGGGCCACCATGTGGATATATAGACTGTGCTTATTTGTTTTGAGTAGTTTTTTTCTTCTATTTCTAATTGGAAAGACAGCACTATGGAAAGGGCAGAAAGGGTAATAAGGAAAAAAGAAAAGGCCAGAGTAATAATCTGAAAAGTGCACAGAGGAGAAGAGAACAAACCAAGTGCAGAAGGACACAGAGATAAGCAGGTCAATTTTGAAAGTAATATGTTAAATTTATAATATGTATGTGATATGTATAACATGCATATATGTACACTTATGATATACACATATCAAATTGTGATATACATATATGCATATATAATACATACAAAAGCAAACCTATGGAAAAGAGATTCATAGCTTATGTTCTACACAGAAATGCTCTTTTCTGATGTTTGTAAAATTCAAAATGCTTAAATTTAATTAAAAAATAAACTAATAAAAGAAAAGAATGCATTATGCAAGCATGTACTATGTGTCAAGCACTGTAGTAAGAGCTCAGAGTACACAATAAGAGTTTATATTCTAACAGAAGACAACACTTACAAGGCAGTTAGTGGCCAAGGTGAAGCATTTTGGTTTAGGAAGTTAAAAGTATGGTAAGCAGATAGGGAAAATGCCCTTTCTAGAATCAATGGTGGTACTGATGGTTTCAAAAGTAGAAAGGGAGGAATGGGGTGAAGTTTAGGATCTGAATCAATTGAGGGCATGAGGAGAAATGGGAATCTTAGCTGGACCCTGCCACTTGAAATACTCTTCACTGAGGCCATGGGAGTAAGGGGAGCCTCCAAGGGCAAATTCTAGAAGTCATAAGGCTAAGTCCTCCAGAACATGGTCTCTGATACTGCAGAAGTTCTATTAAAGTTCATACATTTGGTTATTTTGAGAGGAAAAAAATATAATTTTAAAGAACTACATGAAATTCAATAATTTAATCTGCAAACCATCTTTTATCATGCTCCTGGGTTTGTTTGTTTTTTCTTGTTTTTTTAAGTTACAACCTTTGCTGTAAAGAGCTTCAGTCGGCTAGGCTAACATCTAGAACTGAATCCCTGTAACAAAGAATTGTTATAAAGTTTAAACTAATTCTGCAAGACAGAAAAATACTGGTCTACCCTATAAAGACACTCGCACCAACGTTCTCACTAAATAGACTTAAGACTGAAACAGGGATTTAAATCTGTAGGAAACTCAATTTTTATTAACCCAATGACACTTGTATTGCTGGGACCTCTAAAAAGGAAATAAAAAAATAACTTCCTGTCTATTCCTGAAATTCATTTTAATACAAGTCATTTAATAGTTGTCAAGCAATGATTTTGCTCTACATTTCTCATCCCTTTGCCAGCCAAACTCCTAGAAAAAGTTGCCTATATTCAGATTCCACTTCTCTCACTATCCCTTCAACCTTTTTCAGGCTGTTTTCTAATCTTATAACTCTAGTAAAACTGTCCTCTCCAAAGTGACCAGTGATTTTTAAAATGTCAAGTTTATAAGCCTTTGCTAAATCCTTCATCTATTTTGACCTTTCTGCAGTTTCTGATCCTGCTGGCCACCTTCTCCTCCTATATATTATCTTCTAGTGATCCTCCACCTACTACTAGTTTCTCCCACCAAATAGCCAATCCTCAATTTTCACAGGAATTGAATTAGAAAATTGCACAAAAGTAAAAAACACAAATATGGGTGCACTGAACCTATAGGAAATAGGGGGCTAGGTTCACACAACCACCAAAAGCTGTAATCTTGCACTACAGATTGCTAAAAATACGCTTTTCTGAATATACTTAATAACAAAACATTAATTCTGAAAGTAGGTACTTTTCCTAACACAGTAACCATGACATAATTCATAAAATGCAGTACATAAAATAAAACTGGAAACATGCAAAACATTTTTCCCAATAGTAATCACTAGAACTCTGTGACCTTTTGTGCTAATATTTCAAAAAACAAATCACACTGATTTCCGACAATATTCACTTTTCATAACACACAAAATCTACAGTACCCTAAATACTGCAGATAAAATAAAATTCTTAAAACTAAAAATTTTTTTAACCTGAATCTTACTTTTCACTGTGTCAGATGGCAGTGTGAGGGTGATGTACTATACTACCATAAACTATTCTACCTTGGCTGCTCTCTGAAAACCAAGAGAGAGATTGCTGGGACTTTAGCTGCTGCTCTCAGAAGACACTGAGACTGGTGAGGTCTCAATATCACCTTAGAGCCCAAAGTACCTACACTACACTTTGGGGGCATAACTACAACATAAAACTTGAGTTTTAAAGGCAAACAATGAAAACATGCAACAAATTCACAGGGAACTCTTTACTCTACAATGGTAGAGTGAACAAGTTCAACAAAGCAGCTAGTAGGATACCAGCTGCTCCACAAACTTGCACTCATCATACCTCTCATTTTTTTCTCTACTATGCATAACATGAATGCGCATGGTTGCCAACACAACAGTGAAAATGAGATTACTAATAAAATAACACAAATGCTTGAAGTTGCAAAAATTAAATGCATGAATGCTGAAGACTGACTGTGCATCTATTTTGTAAACAGAAGTTTATATAACATTATCCTCTGATAGCACGTAAGCTCTGTGAAGACAGAGAGTACTTTTGTCATATCACCTGTGCTTACTAACACAGTCACTGGAATGCAGCAGGTGCAAAATGAGAAAAAAAAATGTTTCCATGTACACAGCAGAACATAAGAAAAAATTCAATACAGAATGATACATTTCCATTTCAAGAAAACCTACGTAATAAATACTATACATTGTTTTCAAAGCTACCCAGCTTTTCTGTGCTTCCTTCTAGGTTTTCTTTTGTTCTCTGCTGTGCACTTTTTTTTTTCTCCCTCCCTCTCACCCCACCCTAGAGAAGGCTACAATTAAACATATATATACATATACATATACATAAGCATATACATATATATATACATACATATATATATATATATATATATATATAAGATCATACTGTGTGTATTTTGGAGGTGGATAACATCTTCCCTCATAGGTTCAAGTCTTTCCATGTTTTTTCTAAATCAAGAGGCTCATCATTTCTTACATCACAGTAGTATTCCATCATAATCATATACCACAGCTTGTTTAGCTATTCCATAACTGAAAAGCATCTATCATTTTAGCCAATCTGACAGATATAAGATGATACTTCAAAGTTGTTTTAATTTGCATTTCTCTAATCAATAATGACTTAGAGGATTTTTTCATATCATTATATATAGTTTTGATTTCTCCATTGAAAAACTGCCTGTTCCTATCCCTTGACCATTTATCCATTAGCGTATGACTTGCATTCTTATAAATTTGACAAAGTTCTTTATATATTTGAGACCCTTATCAAAGAGACTGTCTATGAAATTTTCTGCTTTCCTCCTAATTTTGGCTATACTGGTTTTATTTATACAAGAACTTTTTAATTTAAAATAATCAAAACTATCCATTTTATACCTCAACAATCCTATTACTTGTTTCTTAATA
Source organism: Phascolarctos cinereus (assembly GCF_003287225.1). NCBI lineage: Eukaryota > Metazoa > Chordata > Mammalia > Diprotodontia > Phascolarctidae > Phascolarctos > Phascolarctos cinereus. The sequence continues at coordinate 195,122,101 of NW_027555514.1, read as the reverse complement.
GATTATTCTCCTGTCCAGAAGTCTGATAGGTAATATGTTTCACATCCTTCTAATTTTCTTGTGATATCTCCCTTGAAATCTAGGTCATATGTGCATTCTGCTCCCAGCCTGGTATGTGGCTTAATATATTTGTCTATGCTCAATTCCCACCAGATTGTTCTTCAGCTATCCCAACATTCACCAAATATTGAATTCTTATCCCAAAAACTTAAACACCTGTCAAACACAAAGTTACTACAGCTCTTTACTATTACATGCCTACTCTGCTCCACTAATTTACTTTTCTATTTCTTGGCCAATACCAGATAATTTTGATATTTACTGCCTTATAATATAGTTTAAGGTCTGGTGCTGCTGAATCTCCCTCCTTTGCATTTTTTCCCTTATTTTTTCTCAAAATTTTCTCTGAAATTGTTAACTTTTGTTCTTCCAAATGAATTCTTTTATTATTTTTTTCTAACTTGGAAAAATAATTTTTAAGTAATTTAATTGGGATGGATAACACTGAATAAATACATTAGGTAAAAGTGTCATTTTTTCCCCTTTTTTTCCCCTTTTTTCAAATTTTATTAATTTATTGTGATTTATCAGCAATCACTTCCATACACTTTTGAGTTGAAAATTTTTCTCTCCCTTCCTCTCCCTCACCCTCCCCCAAGACAGTGCACAATCTGATATAGGCTTTACATTTAGATTCCTATTAAACATATTTTCACATTAGTGAAGTTGTAAGTAAAAATTAAAACCAATAGGAGGAACCATCAGAAAGATGAAACAAAACTCAACAGAAGGTAAAAATAACTGATAGCAATTCGACTTCCATAGTTCTTTCTTTGAATGTGGACAGCATTTTCCATCCCAGGCCTCTGGAGATTTCTTAGATCCTTGTAATGCTGAGAAGGGTCCAGTTTAACAATATTAGTCATCGCATAACGTGGCTGTTATTGTGTACAAAGTCCTCTTGGTTCTGCTCACTTCACTCAGCATCAGACCATATAAGTCTTTCCAGGTTTTTCTGAAGTCAGCCTGTTCATCATTTCTTATAGCACAATAGTATTCCGTTACATTCATATACCACAACTTGCTCAGCCATTCCCCAATGGATGGGCATCCTCTCAATTTCCAATTCTTTGCCACCACAAAAAGAGCTGCTATGAATATTTTTGTACATGTGGGTCCTTTTCCATTTGTTTGATCTCTTTGGGATATAGCCCTAGAAGTGCTATTGCTGGATCAAAGGGTATGCACATTTTTGTAGCCCTTTGGGCATAGTTCCAAATTGTTCTCCAAAATGGTTGGATCATTTCACAACTCCACCAACAATGTATTAGTGTTCCAATTTTCCCACATCTTCTCCAACATTTATCATTTTCCTGTTTTGTCATGTTGGCCAATCTGATAGGTGTGATGTGGTACCTCAGAGTTGTTTTGATTTGCATTTCTCTAATCAATAATGATTTAGAGCATTTTTTCATATGACTATAGATGGCTTTAATTTCTTCATCTGAGAACTGTCTGTTCATATCCTTTGACCATTTATCAATTGGGGAATGGCTTGTGTTCTTATAAATTTGTCTTAATTCTCTATATATTTTAGAAATGAGGCCTTTATCAGAGAGACTGGTTGTAAAAATTCTTTCCCAATTTTCTACCTTCCTTCTAATCTTAGTTGCATTGGCTTTGTTTGTGCAAAAACTTTTCAATTTAATGTAATCAAAATTATCCATTTTGCTTTTCATAATGTTCTCTATCTCCTGTTTGGTCATGAATTCTTCTGTTCTCCATAGATCTGATAGGTAAACTATTCCTTGTTCTCCCAGTTTACTTATGGTATCAGCCTTTATATCTAAGTCATGAACCCATTTTGACTTTATTTTGGTATATGGTGTGAGATTTGGGTCTATGCCTAGTTTCTGCCATACTCTTTTCCAGTTTTCCCAGCAGTTTTTTTCAAAGAGTGGGTTCTTATCCCAGAAGCTGGGGTCTTTGGGTTTATCAAATAATAGATTACTATAGTCATTGACTACTGTGTCTTGCATATTTAACCTATTCCACTGATCCACCTCCCTATTTCTTAGCCAGTACCAAGCAGTTTTGATGATTGCTGCTTTATAATACAATTTAAGATCTGGAATTGCTAGGCCACCTTCCCCTGCATTTCTTTTCATTAGTTCCTTTGATATTCTGGACCTTTTGTTTTTCCAAATGAATCTTGTTATTATTTTTTCTAACTCTATAAAATAATTTTTTGGTAGTTTGATTGGTATGGCACTGAATAAGTAAATTAGCTTAGGTAGGATTGTCATTTTTATTATATTAGCTCGGCCTACCCATGAGCAACTGATGTTTTTCCAATTATTTAGATCTGATTTTATTTGTGTGAAAAGTGTTTTGTAATTGTGTTCATAGAGTTCCTGGGTTTGTTTCGGAGGTAGACTCCTAAATATTTTATAATGTCTACAGTAAGTTTAAATGGGATTTCTCTTTCTATCTCTTGCTGTTGGGCTTTGTTGGTAATATATAGAAATGCTGATGATTTATGTGGGTTTATTTTATAGCCTGCAACTTTGCTAAAGTTGTTTATTATTTCAAGTAGTTTTTTACTTGATTCTCTAGGATTCTCTAAGTATATCATCATGTCATCTGCAAAGAGTGATAGCTTTGTTTCTTCTTTGCCTATTCTAATGCCTTCAATTTCTTTTTCTTCTCTTATTGCTAAAGCTAATTTCCAGTACAATATTGAATAACAGTGGTGATAATGGACATCCTTGTTTCACCCCCGATCTTATTGGAAATGCTTCTAGCCTGTCCCCATTACATATAATGCTTGCTGAAGGTTTTAGATAGATGCTATTTATTATTTTAAGGAAGACTCCATTTATACCTATGCTTTCTAGTGTTTTTAATAGGAATGGGTGTTGTATTTTATCAAAAGCTTTTTCTGCATCTATTGAGATGATCATGTGGTTTCTGTTGGTTTTGGTGTTGATATGCTCAATGATGCTGATAGTTTTCCTAATATTGAACCAACCCTGCATTCCTGGTATAAATCCTACCTGGTCATAGTGTATTATTCTTGTGATAAGTTGCTGCAATCTATTTGCTAGTATTTTGTTTAAAATTTTTGCATCTATATTCATTAGAGAAATTGGTCTATAATTTTCTTTCTCTATTTTGACTCTTCCTGGTTTAGGTATCAACACCATATTTGTATCATAAAAAGAATTTGGTAAGACTCCTTCTTCACCTATTTTCCCAAATAGTCTATATAGTATTGGAATTAATTGTTCTTTAAATGTTTGATAGAATTCACATGTAAATCCATCTGGCCCTGGAGATTTTTTCCTAGGGAGTTCATCAATGGCTTGTTCAATTTCTTTTTCTGAGATGGGGTTATTTAAGTATTTTACTTCCTCTTCGTTAATCTGGGCAATTTATATTTTTGTAAATATGTATCCATTTCACTAAGATTGTCAAATTTGTTGGCATATAGTTGGGCAAAATAATTCCTAATTATTGTTTTAATTTCCTCTTCCTTGGTGGTAGCTTCGCCCTTTTCATTCTTGATACTAGTAATTTGGTTTTCTTCTTTCTTTTTTTAAGTTAAATTAACCAAAGGTTATCTATTTTATTGGTTTTTTATAAAACCAGCTCTTAGTTTTATTTATTAGTTCAATAGTTTTCTTAATTTCAATTTTCTTAATTTTTCCTTTGGTTTTCAATATTTCTAATTTGGTGTTTAATTGAGGATTTTTAAGTTGTTCTTTTTCTAGTTTTTTTAGTTGTATGCCCAATTCATTAATCTCCTCTTTTTCTATTTTATTTATGTAAGCATTTAGAGATATAAAACTTCCCCTAAGAACTGCTTTCACTGCATCCCATAAGTTTTGGTATGTTGTCTCATTATTGTCATTCTCTTGAATGAAATTATTGATTGTTTCTATGATTTGTTGTTTGACCCAATCATTTTTTAGGATTAGATTACTTAGTTTCCAATTATTTTTTAGTCTATCTTTCCATGGCCCTTTATAACATATAATTTTTATTGTTATCATGATCTGAAAAGGATGCATTTACTATTTCTGCCTTTCTGCATCGGATTGTGAGGTTTTTATGCCCTAGTACATGGTCAATTTTTGTGTATGTGCCATGTACTGCCGAGAAAAAAGTATATTCCTTTCCATCCCCATTCAGTTTTCTCCAGAGGTCTATCATACCTAACTTTTCTAATGTTCTATTCATCTCCTTAACTTCTTTCTTGTTTATTTTGTGGTTAGATTTATCCAGTGCAGTAAAAAGTGTCATTTTTATTATATTGGCTTTGTCTACCATAAACAATACATATTTCTCCAATTATTTATATCTGAGTTTATTTGTATAGAGTGTAGTTCCTGTGTCTATTTTGGCAGGTATCCTCTCAGGTATTTTATATACTATCTAATTTTAAAAGGTCTAAAACAATATTGAATAATATTGGCAAAAAAGAATATAGTTTCCCTATTTTTCTTTTAATTACATCCATTTTAGCTTTAACTTTGAGATCACGATTACTATCCTTGCTTTTTTTTACATAACAAATTCTACCCTTTATTTTAACTGTGTGTATCTCTCATTTTTATTGTTTCCTGAAATTGTTGAATTCAGATTTTTAATCCATTCTGCTGTTTTATAGGTAAATTCCTCCCATTCACATTCAAAGTTATAATTAGTTGTTGTACATTTACTTCCATTCTATTTTTCCTCACTATCCTTCTTGCCTTATCCCTCCTCACACCTCTTATTTACTTCTACCCCCTAGTTTACCCTCCTATTCCTTAATCTAACCACTCCTCTAAGAATCCCTCCCTTATCTCCCTTCACCCTCCACCTTAATCTACCTATCTGGCTAAAGGTTTCTTCCTTAAATCTTCCTTTAGATTTAAGGCATAGTCCTTAAGAAAGAAATCTAGCCCTTAAATCCCAAGATATCTTTTGAGGTTTCATCGATCAAAATTTACATTCTTTTGGGCGGAGCACCTGCAGGTAAGGGATATATGTGGACAGAGGGGAAAGGAATGGGGAAAGCATAAATAGAAAAAATCCACTAAAAGCAACTTAAATTCAGCATGTCCAAAATATAATTCATTATCTTTCTCTAAAACCCATCCCCTCTTTGAAACCGCCTTACTTTTGCAGTGAGCAAAACCATCTTTCTGGTCACAGAGATTTGCCACTTTGGTGCTATCCACAACTCTTCACTCTCACTTAAGGGTGAAGACAAGAGTCAGACATGACTGAACAACAAAAACCACTAAAATCTCTAGTTTCCTTCAAAATGGCTTAAAGAACTACTTCCCACAAGACTCCCTTCCTGAATTACCCACCCACCCCTCAACAATTTCCATCCCTTATAACTATCTTGTAAATAGATATATATTAACACTATCACTCCCTCAAAAAAATATGTTAAGCTCCCTAAGGTCAGGGACTGTGTATTTTTCATATTTGTATCCTCAGCGTGAAGAAATTAAAATTATATTCTGTATGCTTTAATAATTAGCTAAATACACATTTTTATGACCTTGAGTTAAGCTCAGGAATGCAGTTTTCCCTCTAAGTTAGTTTAAAGGTGTAATTAAAAAGCAAATGCTGGTATCACTCATACTATTAGTCTCTGGGACAGCTGCTTGTTTTCTTTAAACCTCAACCAGCTTGACCTGGCACCATCCCCCAAAAAACAAGTCATCTATCCTTGATTATCCTTGTGTAACTAGGGGAGATTCTATCCCTTACAAGGGGCCAAGTCTAATAGTTTTGATTCCCTAGCAAAGATTACATGAAGCAGATAGCTCCCACAATACTGGGTCTTGATTAGCCATACCTGAATGCCAACCCACTTTTCTCAGCACAGCCTACTATAATGTTCCCTGACTACCCAGATCCCCTTCTTTCCTGAATGTCAATAAAGAAGGCCCTCCCTTCTCATTGAGGTCACTGGCCTTACCGAGATGGCCAGTCTGACCCCCTTTCTTAACAGTTACATGCATCACTGTTAATATACTGATTTTGCTTGGAGTATTTAACTTCAGTTTACCTTTACTGAATTTACTCGAGACAAGTGCAGTGTCTGGAACACACTAGGTGCTTTAAAAATGCTGGTTGATTAAAAAATGAGATGACAGATTTCTTCTTCACATCCAAGAGAGAATTATAGAAACCACATCGACTCAATCACCCTGTGACTCAATTCTGGATCTAGCTTTCTATTCAACTAAGGGTCTAGTCCAATTTCTGTCTTCCGAGAAAACTTTATTGCATTGTTTAAACCTATCCCTACCATGGCTGGGAAACTAAACCACCCCTTGCTTGTTGCTTAACGAAGGACCTAGGTTTTGCTGCCCAGAAACTCAATCAGATCTGAAGACTGATGCAAGGAATTTTCTCACAATTATACATTTCAAGCAATCCATTTTTGTTGTTCAATCACGTTTCAGTCATGTATGACTCTGTGATCCCATTTGGTTTGCCATTTCCTTCGCCAGTTCATTTTACAGATGAAGAAACTGAGGCAAAGAAGTTTAAGTGACTTGCCCAGAGTCAAACAACTAATAAAGTGTCTGAGGTTCGATTTGAACTCAGGGAGATTAGTCTTCCTGATTCCAAGCCTGGCACTCTATCTACTGCACCAACTGCCTGTTTTATCTGGAAACTGTCCCCAAACTGGTCAACAGTTACTGTTTCCTTGTTCCTTTGATAAAATACAGTCATTTGGGGTGGGGATGGGGGCAGATACACTTCTTTTTCTGATTTCAGAGAATTACATCTGTTCACTCTCCCCCTTCCAACTCAGAAAGCCCCTAATTTTTCCTCCAGTTAGAAATCAGATTACCTAATCTTGTATCCTGGCTTATATCCTGCTAATTGTTTTCTTTTAATGTCTCCCCCTCTATTTGGGGTCCAGTGTAAAGCTGAGGAGGCCTGGTCTTGACTTATAATGCAATTGGCATGGGGGCAGCTAGGTAGCACAGTGGATAGAGCTCTAGCCTTGGAATCAAGAGGACCGGAATTCAAATCCAGCCTCAGACACATAACATTCACTAGCTGTGTGACCCTGGGCAAGACACTTAACCCCACTGCCTCATCGAAAAAGAAAAAGAAAAAGAAATAATGCAACTGGCACACATCATTTAATAAACTGATACACTCAGAAGTCTGAACCCTTATTTCCATACTGATTTCAGATTTCACCCAAATAATGAGTAATAATAAGCAGTCACAATTTAAAAGTCCATGTGTAAGCAAAATATGAAGGATGAATGGTTTGAATTTAATATAATACAGTAGGTATTGTGAATAAAATAATAAAACATGCAAGTAGAGATCTTCATTTCATAATACCATGTAAAATCAACAAACTCAGCAACTAAAACACTGTAAGATCAAAACGATATGTCCTTAACATAATATTCTAATGAAACATTGGTGAGTTTCATATCACTCAGGCATGACAAAATCATTGTTCTGACATTTCGAAAAAACTGTAATGGGATCTTTAGCAGCACAATATCAAATTGAGTCAACTATTTAAAGCAAGGAGTCTAGGGGGGGAAAAGTGCCAATAAATGGAATACAGCAAATAAGTGTGCAAACTCAAAAATAATATTCTATGCCCATTTTTTTATAGATAATTTATTTTAAAAGATGTGTTAAAATATCCACTTATGCAGAATTTACGCAAATACTATAAAAAGTAGGATACTTCAAGGTTATAAATTTCAGGTGTTGCAAGAAGAAAAAGAATCTCAAATCTGTATGTATTTACAATACTACTGTTTCTGCCAAGAAAACAACAAAAATATGTGAGGACTAGAGGAAAGAAGAAAAGCTACATTTCATAACGGTTTACGATTATTCAGACAAATGTAAATAATTTCTCACTTCAATCAAATTAAATGGAAAGAAACATCCTTTGTATAATGACATGAACAATTTAGCAAAAATGGAAAAACTACTATATAAAACAATTTGAGGATGAAAATTTTCAGAAAGCAAAAATATTACATTCAGTAACTCTGATTGTGACTTTAAATGGACCAAGACTTTACCAGTGTGAGGAAATGTACATTATACAGACTAAAACACAACACCAATTTTAAAAGTTCCTAATAAAATAGGATTAAGGTAATAGTCATGTTGCCTAAAAAATAGCACTAGAAAAAATAAAACTTTTGAATTCAAGTTCTCCTTTCGTCATTATCAAATCCTAAACACTTGAGTAATCATCATTTGTGACTGATCACTTTTCTATATATGGGTCACCTCAAATACAAAATGAGGAAATCCTTGACCCTAGGAGTCTATATAGTATGACGTCTTTTACACTGACTTGTCAAGCATTCTGAGTTAGGCATGAGTACTAAATGAATGAATGACTAAAAAACATTTACTAGGTGATAAGTACCAGGATTACAAATAGAAAAGACAATTCCTGCTATCAAGTAACTCAGATCCTAAGGAGGGAAAAGGCACATAGGAGGCTTCAGGTGCAAGTCCAACAGAGCAGTCAAGGGGTTCTTAAGATGCAGCAGCAGGACATGATAATGCATTTTATTTAGAATCATTTCATTAACAAAATCACATCCATTTCTGATGGTGAACTATTTAATACTGCAAAGGATTTTGGTGGTGAGAAATTTCTCTTCTGGGTCTTCAGTAGCCATGGCTATCCCACAAGTATTAGCTGCTAGCATTTGGGGAGGGAGGAGGAAAGGAAGCAATTGCTACTGTCATTCTCACCTCATGACATTGTAGAACTGCTAATTATAATCAATTCAGTCAAGTCAATAAGCATTTATTAAATACCTACTACGTGTCAGACGCTGTGCTAAGCAGTCAAAAAAAATGTATTAAGCATCTACCACGTACCAGGTACTGTGCTAAGCTCTGGGGATGCAAAAAGAAACAAAAGACAGTCCCTGAACCTCAAGGAGCTCACAATCTAATGGAGGAAATAATAAATATACAAACAAGCTATACAGGATAAATAGGAAATAGTTAACAGACAGAAGGCTTCTAAGAATAAAGAAGGGTTGGGAAAGGCTTCCTGTAAAAGATGAGTTTTTAGTTGAAACTTAAAGGAAGCCAGGAAAACCAGTAGGTAGAGATGAAGAGGGAGACCATTCCAGGCATGAGGGACAGACAAAGAAAATGCCTAGAGTTAAGAGATGGAGTGTCTTGACTGTGGAACAGCCAGGAGGTCAGTGTCACTGGATTAAAAGAGTATATGGTGGGGAGTAAGCAATAAAAATACTGGAAAGGTAGAAGAGGGCTAGGTTATGAAAGGCTCTGAATGCTCAGCAGAGCATTTTGTATTTGATCTTGAAGGCAACAGGAAGTCACTGGAGTTTAGTGAGTAAGGTGGTGACATGGTCAGACCCGTACTTTAGGAAAATCAATTTAGCGGCTTAATGGAGGATGGATTAGAGTGGAGGGGAGACTTGTGCCAGGGCAGACCCATTAGCAGGTTGCTATAGTAGTCCAGGAATAAGATGATGAGGGTCTCACTAGAGTAGTGTCAGAGGACAGAAGGCAGACATATTCAAGAGATACCTCAAAATTCAAATTGACAATCCTTGGCAACAAATTGGGTACAGGGAGTTAGAGATAGTGAGAAATCCAGGATGATCCCTAGATTGCAACCTTGGGGGAATGGGAGGACAGTGATGCCCTCTATAGTGATAAGGAAGATAAGAGAGAGGGAGAGTTTAGGGGAAAGAAAGCATTAGGTTTTGAACATGCTGAGTTTAAGATGTCTACCTGACCTCCAAGATGTCTGAAAAGCAAACTGAGATGTGACATTGGACTTCAGAGGTTAGAGCAGGAGAGGCAGATGATAATAGAGATAGTAGTTAAATACATGGAAGCTGATGAGATCACCAAATAACCATAATTGAGGGAGAAGAAAAGAAGGCCCAGGACAGAATTCTGTGGGACACTTATGGTTACAGGGAAGGACGTGGATGAAGATCCCGCACAAAGGAGACTGCAAAGGAGACTGCAAAGGAGTAGTCAGATAGGCAGAAGGAAAATCAGGAGAGAGTGGTGTCCCAAAAAACAAGAGGAAAGAGTGATCAACAGTGTCAAAGGCTGAAGGATGAGGGAGGAGAAAAGGCCATTGGACTTGGTTACTAAAAGGTCATTGGCAACTTCAGAAAAAGTGGTTTAAACAAAATGATAAAATTGGAAGCCAGACTGTAAAGGTTCAGAATAGAGGGAGAGGAGAGAAGATGGAAGCACCTATTATAAATGGCCTTTTCAAAGAGTTTGGCCACAAAAGGCAGAAGAGACATAATATGACAGTTAACAGGGAATGGAAGGATCCAGTGAAGGATTTTTGAGGATGGAGGAGATATGGGCATGTTTGTAGGCAGTAGGACAGGTCCAAACTGAAGGTAAGTGAGAGATTAAGGATGAGAGAAAGAAATCTGCTGGTGGAGATAAAATGGAATGGGATCACTTGAGCAGGTAGAGGGTTAGCTTTGGAAAGGAATCAAGTTATCTCACCATAAGAAATGGCAGTGAAGGAGGGGATAGTTGCAGAAGGCATATGAGTGACATGAGCTGATGAAGAAGGAGGTCAAGGTGAGAGAGGAAGCTCAATTTCCTCTACAAAATATGAGGGAAGGTTCTTAGCTGAGAGAGTAGGACACAGGGGAGCCATGGGAGGTTTGAGGAGAGATGACAAAGTTTGGAAGAGACACTGCAGAGAGGGGGAGAATGAGTTGACAATCACTGGGAATGAAAGGAAAGTCTACTCTAAAGGAGTTCATGGTCTAATGGTGACACCTGAGCCTAGTTTTGAAGGAAAATAAACACTTTGAAAGATACAGTAGTACCTTTCAGGCACTGGTCTTGGTGGCAGGGATGGGGACAAATACTGAGGCAATTTTGGGAACCTGCCTAGCTGGAATGTAAAGTATATGAGTGAGTAATGTGAATGAACTCTGTACCTTAAGATAATAATGGCAGCTCTGTGAAAGATAAAATTGTAGAATCCTATCTAGAAGCAAGGCGATTCATTACAGGAAGTGGGAGGCTATTGCAATAATGTAATTGAGAAGCTATGAGGCCCTGGAATACCACAATAGCCTTTTAAGTGGATAAAATGAGCTAGATGGGAGAAAAGTTTTAGGGGGAGGAAGGAATGGGAGAAATAGAACATTCAAGAAGACTTCAATAACGTGCACTAAGGGACTAAAAGGATAATTGTTCTGATGACCACAGTAATGTAAAGGAAAGCAACAATGAAAGATGTCAGAACTAACTCGAAGCAAAGAGCAATGCTGAGTCAGAGGACCATGGTAAAAGATGCTTCCTTCCTCAAGAGAGTGGAAGTGTACTCTGAGTACAGAATGAGACATGCCTTTTCCAATTTAGTTAATGTGTTAATTAGGATATTTGATCATACAAGGGAGGCATTCTGGCACTGGCTAACCTCTCCGAAGCATCAGATTGCTTCAGTGACGATCTTCTCCTAGATACTCTTTACTCTCCGGGTTTTTATGACTGCTCTCTTGCTTCTCCTCTTACCTGTCTGACTGATCCTTGGTCTCTTTTGCTAACTCTTCACCTTCATCCATGTCATAATCATTAACTGTGGGTGTATTCCCCACGGCTCTGTACTGGGAACTCTTATCAATTCTCTCTATAGTCTCTCACATGGTGACTTCATCAGCTCCCATGAGTTTAATTATCACCTCAATACAGATGATTCCCAAATACATATCAACATATACATATACACACATATATATGTATCTGTGTGTGTGTGTGTGTGTGTGTGTGTGTGTGTGTGTGTGTAGTTTTTCTCCTGGGTTCTGATCCCACATTACCAACTGCCTTTTGCATATTTCAAAGCAGAATATCTTACAGGCATCTCAAACATGTCCAAAACAGAATTTATTATCTTTCACCTAAAACCACCCTTCTTACAAATATGTACACCATGCTGTCTACATTCTGACCATCATCCTCATCTCCCTCTTACTAATACTTTGGACTTTACTCCAGGAAGTCAGGTGCTGAGAGGTGAGCTTATTTTGCTTGGAACCAAGCCCCGTCACCACTCCTCAGCCACCTCCACGAAATGCCCCTTCCCGCAGAAGTTCCATGTGGGCAGTGAGTGTCTTACATGGTTGGAAATAATAACCCCACTGATGAGATCCAAGATCGAAAGTAGCAAAACACATTTCAATGCAACTTAATAATAACTTGTTAATGCCCAATATCTGCAATGAACTGCGCACTGAGAACAGCAACACAAAAGCAAAATAAACCTTCTTCTCAAAGAGCTTACATTCTCCTGGAGGGATTCAACATGTGAATAGATGAGTGAACAAAAAAGATATGACAAATATTATAAAGTAATTTCAAAAGGAAAAAAACATATTTGCTTTCGGTGGAGAATGCCAAAGTCCGCATGGGAAGCGGCAGCACCTGCGTTGTGCTTTGAAAGTAAGCTAAGAACTGGATAAAGAGTAGAAATTTGTGCCTGTCAGTGTATAGATTCTTGGCTAGTGGTCATCTGAATAAGCCAGGCCACTTGAATTCCTAAGAGCACGCTTAATTTTTATGGAGTTCCAAATGTATCTTTAAAAACTCTTAATGTATAATTAATTTCTAAAATCAAATAAGCAAAATGTCTGCTATTGAAGGGAACAGACTTATGAGGAACTTTATGTTGGACTGCTATCTTTTTAATGTTCAATTTTTGTTCTTGCTAAGTAATTAAATTTCATCCTAATGTTACATCCATATTGTCCCTTGCATTGAAATCATAGGCCACACTGACACAGTCCTCTAAGTAATACATCATGATTTCAAAAATACGTGGCGATTGTACAGGGTGTTTTCTGAGGAGCATAGTTCTAATATTCACTGTTCTTAGAAAACAACATGAAAACATGATGTATACATGTATTCCTTTGCTAGAGTGTAAAATGAAAAATCGAGGTTTGGGCTTTCTTTTCTTTTTCTTTCTTTTTTTTTTTTTTGCCTTTTTTGGGGGTTGGGGGGGTGTGGATTCCCCTCTGTAAAAAGCATTTCATTAATACTCAATGGTAATAATGTCACCATAAACTACTTCCATAGGGGAAATTTCATAATCCCAGTATAGGAAAACAGACAAATAAATTCCCATAGAAGTTCCCTTTTTAAAAATTGGCAATTTCTTCCACTTGAAAAAAATTCCTTTATTTGCAGATTGATTTTACACTAAAATTTTTTGTTGTTATTGTTTGGAAGTTGTTGTGCAAAGTTAATTGACCTTTTTGTTGGCATTTTAATTTAAATTATCCTATATCAGATTTCCAAATTCAGTAGTTAAATATGATTAAAACACACACATACAGTTTTGATTTTTATACCATTATTCAAGTGATACTTGAATTTATGTTCATTTTTATATAAGGTTGTTCTCATTTGCTTTCCGTCAATTACTCTGGCTTTTAAAAAATTATTTTGCCTTATGCCTATTATGAAGAACAAAAGGAACTTTTTTATGGGAGGAACTATTTTGGGTTATTTACATCTATAGTCCAGTGTGTATCAATGTTCCAATGGACTACAATATTTTTTTTTGTGGAGGGAGGCACTAATATTCTTTTTTTTGCTGTTCTAAGCTACAACTGTCAACTGCTGCTGTACATACTATTATGTGTACGGGGGTAAATATACTTATTATATTTGTAAATGCCATTCTGCACAACTACAGATCAAGGTTGCTCTTCTGTAATACAACAGGATATTTATGTTTCAAAGGCCATGCTTGGAATACAATTAGAGCTTAGTATTTTAATGTACTATGAAGGGTTTTAAATGCCAGGATGAGAGACTAAATGTCAGGACAACATGATGAAGTAGCAGGAAGCAATACAGCCAAGTTCTCATCCACAAAACTCCTCTAAACCAATCAATAATCAATAAACATTTATTAAGTGCCCATCATCTGCCAGGCACAGTCCTAAGTACTGAGGTTACAGAAAGAGGCAAAAAACAGTCCCTGCCCTCAAGAACCTTACAAAAGGGATCTAGAAAATGCACCAGGGGGCAGCTAGGTGGCACAGTAGATAAAGCTCCGGCCTTGGAGTCAGAAGGACCTGAGTTCAAATTCGACCTCAGACACTTGACACTTACTAGTTGTGTGACCCTGGGCAAGTCACTTAACCCCAATTGCCTTGCCAAAAAAAAAAAAATACAGCAGGCCAAATCCTGATGAGGAAATCCTGAAAAAGTCACAAGTCCCTTTGTCCAGGCAAGGTAGGCAAAAGGCAACAAGCATGAAGGTCTGCTCACACTGAGGACTGGGAGAGGGCAAAAGCACACCATCTGGGGAACACTGCAAGAAGCACACCTGAGGAGAGGCTATACACAAGGGCAAAAAGAGACCGCAGATCCAGTTTTCCTTCTAGCAATTCTGAGCAGAGCTCATCCATAGCGTCTACCTAAAATATATATATGCTAATAGACCTGCTCTATGGCTTACAGCCTTCATCTGTAAAATAGGGTTAATATATGTAAGGTTTTTTATGAGAAACAAGGTCATCTATACAAAAGTGAGTCTCTTATCTTGTAATCTCCCAAAAGTAGAATACGTGCTATTTCTATATAATAGGCTTTAATAAGGTCTGGTTAAGTTGAACTGATTTCTGACAAAGAAGCTTGGAAAATCTGGCTTTCCAGCGTGTATTTATATAGCCGCTGATTCTGCTTAATTAACTTCTGCCCAGTGACAAACAAGATCTCTGCTTAGCCTAGCTCAGCAGTAGTTTGAAGGCAAAATCACAACCAGCACCCTCAATTATTTAATTACTTCCTTTTCCTTCTTTCCCTATATACACTGAACCAGTATTCTTGAACTGAAAAGCAAGATATGCTTTATATCAGTCTGGAAGATGATGCTGTCCATTCCTACTAACTGAATGAAGAACTTTTAGCAGGGAGGGAAAATGAGAGAGACTAGCCAAGTTCTGTCCCCTTCCCTATACGGCTTCATTGAATTTTAAATCAAACACATCCACATTCAAATATGTTTCAAAAGTCATATTTATTTGAGACTAATCTATGCTACTTTTATTGTTCAGCCGTTTCAGTCAAGTCTGATTCTCACTGACCCTATTGGAGGTTTTCTTGGCAAAGAAAACTCCAGCTCATCTTACAGATGAAGAACAGAGGCAAAAAGGGTTAAGTGACTTGCCCACGGTGTCCCACAGCTGGTAAGTGTCTGGGGCCAGATTTGAACTCAAGAGTCTTCCTGACTTCAGGCCCAGCACTCTATCCACTGCACCACTTAGCTGCCCATCACCACATTAAAAATCAGTTTAATTATTTCTGCCTCTCTACTGTCCTGTGAAGATCAAAACATGATTGAATTTACTCTAAATGGTTTTATAAGTATTTCAAAATTACAAAGATTAAGAATCATAAGCCTGCCATGCAGAAAGCACTCCTGAAAAAACTACTTCATATAAATTTAGTAGTTATCATCACAAATAAATCTCTGGTTAAAAAAAAAAAGGCCCAAAATTCACTTTAGGAAGCTTCAAAAGTTTTTGAATAAAGTAACATCTCGCTCATCATTTAGTGATTTTCTATTTCCTCCACATAAATGTCAACAGCAAGTACATCCAGTTTCAAGATTCTCTGAAGCCAGTGAGTGGGAAGAGAACCTAGAAGCAGCCAAAATATGAAATGCATGGCATCTAGTCTTTGAAAAATCAGCAGTAGGCATATAACCACAGGGTGAAGCCATCTGTTCACAAGAGGAAAAGGAGCATTATATTGTACTATACTACCACCTAACGGGTTTTTTTTAGGGGGGGGCAGTAGGGTGAGAAAAAAGGTATAGTTGATAAGTAAGTTTTGAAAAATATCGATGTAAAAATATGAATGAAATGGATGAAAGAAGAGAAACTATAAAATAGGCACACACCCCCACCATCACCCAAAAGCACCAAGTGCCCACTAAATCAATTCATCTAAAACAGGATAAGTAACACTACTTTATTTGTATTTTACTATCATATTATTAATATTAATATTATTGAGAGGAAACCAGGTAGTACAGTTGATAGAGTGTTGGGCCTAGAGTCAGAAAGACCTCAGTTCAAATCTGACCTCACACACTTATTAGCTATGTGACCCTCAGTAAGTTACATCACCTCTGTCTGCCTTAGTTTCCTCAACTGAAAAAAGGGGTAAATAATAGCCCCTACCTCCCAGGGTTGTTGTGAGAATAAAATGAGAGTGATTAGCATAGTGCTGGGCACATAGTAAGCATTATATAAATGTAAGCTATTATTGTTATTATTATTCAATTATCAAGTATTTTTTTTTCCCTCCTACTTCCTTGTCTCCTAGGAAAAAAAACAAGCCCTTTTAACAAACATAGCCAAGCAAAACAAATTCCAATGCTGGCCAACTGGGAAGCACTATTTTTTGAGCTTTCATACACCTCTGGCTTAGGGACACTTACACAAAACTGAAGAATGAATCAAAAAAGTTATCAGCCCAAATATTAACCTTCCCCCAACAAAGCTAAAGGACTTCCTCCCCTCAATACATCATGGGATATGGGACCTGGAGCCAAAAAAGCAACCCAGCTCCTAAACTTTCCCAATACATCCCCACCTAGGTATTCAATAATCCTTTTAAATCTCCTTTCATTGTGGCCTCACTCAGCCCAGCCCTTCATTGTCTGTTACCTCCAAATCACTCTAGGCTACTTCCCACCCCTTAACCCCAATCAAATCTTCTCACAATCTTTGACCCAGCCCAGCCTTTCATTGTCTATTACCTCCAGATCACCCCAGGCTACTTCCCATCATTTAATCCCATCCAAATCTTCCCACAATCCTTTTCCCTATAAAAAAAGTCAGTCTTGGACTCCCAGTTCAGGAGCCAAGATGGTGGAGTAAGAAGTAAATTGCTCTCACCCTCCTTTATCAACCTCTGAAAGCCCAGAAAATATCACCCCAGGAAAAACTCTGGAATAGCTGAACCAGAAGAAAGATGGGGTACAGCAGTCCAGTACCCCAGGTAGCTTGAGGGATTAACGGGAAAGGCCCCTCTTGCCCTGGGGGAAGAAGAGGCGTCCAAGCAACATAGGGGAAAGCCCCACCTCAGCATACCAGGAGGAGATCCTGAAACCCAAGTGGTGGAGTAGGCAAATACCTGGACTACCAAGTGCCTCAGTGTGGGTGGGGGAACTGGTAGAAACCAGCTCAGAAAACCACCAGGTGCCTTGGCATGCTACAGCAGTCTCAAAGTATCTCAGCAAAACTCTGTGAAGTGCTCCAAGGGCCCCAGGTGGATAAACATCTTCCAATCTGAAAAGAGCTGAAGAAACCTAAAGGAAAGGAAAAGTAGGCAACCTCCAGGGGCCAGACTACCCAACCCTACCCCTAGAGCTCCAGTGTTGCTGATTCCAGCCCAATACCAGGTAAGCTGCCAGAACCCTACAGCCTCCAACTGTCAACACTGGAGGCCCCAGCACACAAAGCCAGGGACCAGGCCCAAGGCCCAACACAACAAGCTTGGGTCAGTGCCCCCTGCTCCCCTGCAGTAGAGCTCAATCTCTTTAAAAGCCAGGAAATAAGCAAACATCATGAGCAAAAAGAAACATACCATAGATTAATATTATGAGAACCGAGAAGATCAAGGCAGAAATTCTTAAGAATTGTCAACAAACCACATCTGGAACTTCAAAAGGGAATATAAACTGGTCTGAAGCCCAAAAAGCCTTCTTAGAAAAGCTCAAGAAGGATTTTAAAAGTCAAATGAGAGAGGCAGAAGAGTCCTTAAAAAATGCAATTGGCCAAAAAAGTCAGTCTTGTCTCTAGCAAATACACAGACTCACTAGGAATCTTGCCCACCCCAACCCATGTTTCAATAAACTACCTGGACTGAAAGAAGGCTTGAATGGTCAAATTCTTTCTAGGAAGACCCGTGCCCTTTGCCCTTGCATTTCAGGGTTCCCAAGACCCCTAGACCACAACATATAGTTCCCTGACCAGGAACTGCCTAATCCCCTCAAGCTCTTCTCTAGCCAAGACCTGAAGGTATGTAAGCCTCCTCTCTCTCTCTCTCTCTCTCTCTCTCTCTCTCTCTCTCTCTCCCTTTCTCACTCTGAAGTTGGGGTTGGGGTCACTCTCCAAGCACCTAGGAAGGCTTAGAGGTGCTTTTCGGGCCTGAGGCTCTCAGGTTCCATTCAGGTCAGACACCTGGCCTGACACTCTCAGACTCTTGGTCCAGAGGTTTGGTTTGAGGCCAGGGACCTGGCACACCTTCTACTGCATAGGGATGGACATCCCATCCAGAAGTGTATGCTCAATTCTCAAAATTCTCTAGGATGCTAGAGAACAAAGTCATGGGTACTGAAAGGAAAATTAAGGGATGTCTGTCATGAGACATACCCTCTTCCCTGCCTATTTGAGGATATGTTGTTTTAATACTCCTTCTTTATCCTCTCCTCTTGCCCTGCCCCTTGTTGGGTGAAATTGGGGTGAGGGGGGCAATTTTCTTTAGTTAAGCCTCCCATTTCCCTTTTTCCTCTGTTCACCAGACCTCCCCATGTTCCCCCAGAAGTGTGGGAAACAGATGAGCCAATTGTTTGGAATCAGTGAATTTCTGGGCAAGCTACTCATGCCTCCTTAGGCATCATTTGCCTCTAAGACCCTAATATGTTTCCCCATGGCCGCCAATATCCACCCTGACTCACACTCCTTCCAAATTGGGGTACCGACCAGGCTAAAGCTTTTGGGACTCTGAAAACTAAATTGACCACCACTCTGGCATTAGCTCTACCCAATCTAGAAAAACCTGTCACTCTGTATATCCAGTTAAGTCCAAGGCCTGGAAGGGACTGCAACCATTGACTGAAAAATTCCTTAAGTATGAGATTCTTATCCCTTGTCAGTCCCCATGTAGCACTCCTATCATTCCCATAAAAAAAAATCTAAGGGAGAACACCGAATAGTTCAAGATCTCAGGGCTATTAACAAAGCTATTATTCTCATACACCCCACAGTCCCCAACCCATATACACTCACTAGGGGTACCCAATGATTTTCCACCCTGGATCTCAAAGATGCCCTTTTCTGTACACCTCTTCACACAGATTCACAACTTATCTTTGCCTCTGAATGGACACTCCTGGGAAATCAAATCCATACGAACATAGACAGTCTTGCCCCAAGATTTTTGGGATAGCCCCCATTTATTTGGCCAGGCCTCGGGAAGATATTTAAGGGACCTGGAAGTAGCAGATAGGGTCTCTCTGAACAAAGTCCAGACAGCATGTCAAACTGTAAAGTATCTGAGCATGAACTAACACCCACCTCTCCTTAACCTCAGAGAGGAAAAGGTCAATCCTGTCTATCCCTGTTCCAGCCACAAAGCATACTTTTATAGGCAAGGCTGGATTTTGTCTTATTGCTAATCTCTTTATGACTCTACTCAAGGCTGTGACTCACACACCTTCTAGAATGGGGCCATGACCAGGCTAAAGCTTTTGAGGCTTTGAAAACTAAATTGACCACCACTCCAGCATTAGCTCTACCCAATCTAGAAAAACCTGTCACTCTGTCTGTTGATGAAAGGAGAAGACAATCCTTAGGACCTGACCCCAGGCTGGTTGCCTATTTCTTAAAACAATTAGACTCTGTGGCTGCTGGATGGCCTTCACGCCCTCCAGGCAGTGGCTGCTACAGCCATTCTAATTGAGGAAGCCTCTAAACTTACACTTGGCAGTAGATAGAACACCGGCCCTGGAATCAGGAGGACCTGAGTTCAAATCCGACCTCAGACACATAATATTCAGTAGTTGTTTGACTCTGGGCAAGTCACTTCACCCCAATGCCTCACACATAGTAAAAGAATGAATAAGCTTACACTTGGCCAACCCCTGGAAGTTCTGACTCCCCACCAAGTTCAGAGCATCCTGGAAGCAAAGGGCCATCAGTGGCTGGCTAGCAGCACACTCACCAAATATCAAGTCTTACTCAGATACCCCTGAATAATTCTTTGGGTGTGCCACACCTCAATCCAACAACCCTCCTCCTAGACAGTGCCCACTCAAATGCCCTGGTTCAGGATTGTGAGGAGACCTTGGACTGTGTTTATGCCAGTGGGATATGATCTAAAAGATTCTCCTCTTCCAAACCCTGAAGCAGTGTGGTACATGGACGGGTCAAGCTTTATTGAAGAAAGGGTTAGGAGAGCTGTGTATGCAGTAGTCAGCCTCCACCACATCACAGAGGTCAAATCCTTACCCCCCCCCCACCTCTGCCCAGAAGGCAGAATTAATAGCACTCACCAGAGCCCTAGAGCTAGGGGAAATAAAAGGGTAAGTGTTTTTACTGACTCAAAATATGCTTTCCATGTTCTACATGCCCATGGAGCAATTTGGAAACAAAGGGAATATCTGACAGCAAAAAACTCCCCTATCAAACAGGCTCAGGATACTTCACATATCCTCCCAGCCTTTCAAAAGCCATGGCAGATAGCTGTTATTTTTTGCAAACGCCACCAGAACAGGAAAACAGATCAGGCCTTGGGAAAACACTTGGCAGATACTGCAGCAAAGTATGCCGCCCACCAGTTAATATACTGGCTCCTTTACTCCCACAGCTCCCTAATCCTTCACACCTTCATACAGCCACCCAAAACAGGCCTTGCTAAAGAAAGGGATGAGGTCATGGAAGAGCTCAAAAAGGATTTTGAAAAGCAAGTAAGACAATATCATGGGGCAGTTAGGTGGCACAATGGATAGAGCACCGAAACTGCCAGGAATATTATAGCCAAATTCCCATCAAAGAGAAAATACTGCAAGCAGCCAGAAAGAAACAATTCAAGTATCATGGAGCCACAGTCAGGATAACACAATTTAACAGCTTCCAATTTAAAGCAGCAGAGGGCTTGGAATGTGAATTCCAGAGGGCAAAAGAAATAGGATTATAACCAAGAATCAACTTACCCAGCAAAACTGAGTATAATCAATCCTACAGGGTGAAAAAATTGACATTCAATGAGATTAGAGGACTTTCAAGCATTCCTGATGAAAAGACCAGAGATGAACAGAAAATCTGACTTTCAAATACAAGACTCTAAGAGAATCATGAAAAGGTAAACAGGAAAGAAAAAAGCATAAGGGACTTATTAAAGTTGAACTGTTTATATTCCTACATAGAAAGATGGCATTTGTAACTCATTAGACCTTTCTCATTATTAAGACTGGTTAGAAAGAGTATATATAAACAGACAGCATAGGTGTGAACTAAATATGAAGGCATGATATCTAAAAAATAAAATTAAGGGGTGAGAGAGGAATGTACTAGGAAAAAGAGAAAGGGAAAGGGAGAATGGGGTAAATTATCTAACATAAAAGAGGCAAGAAAAAGCTTTTACAGTAGAAGGGAAGAGGGGAGTTGAGGTAGAGTGAATGAACTTTACTCTCATCGGAATTGGCTCAAAGAGGGAATAACACACATACTCAACTGGGTATAGAAATCTATCTTCCCCTACAGGAAAATAGGAGGGGAAGGGGATAAGAGAAGAAGAGTGTATGATAGAATGGAGGGCACATTGGGGGAAAGGGTACTAAGAAGCAAAACACTTTTGAGGAGGGATAGGGTGAAAGGAGAGAGAGAACAGAATAAACAGGAGAGAGGGACAGGGTAATAGGATGGAGAGAAATACAGTTAGCAATAGTACCTTTGAAAAAAATTTTGAAGCAGGTTTCTCTGATAAAGGCCCCATTTCTCAAATACAGAACTGAGTCAAATTTATGAAAGTAAAAGCCATTCCTCAACTGATAAAATGATCAAAAGATATGATCAGTTTTCAGATGAAGTAATCAAAGCTATCTATAGCCATATGAAAAAATGCTCTAACTCACTATTGATTGGAGAAATGCAAATTAAAACATTCTGAGGTACTACTACCTCATACCTAATGGCTAACAGAACAGAAAGGGTAAATGACAAATGTTGGAGGGATGTGGGAAAAATGAGACATTAATGCACTGTTGGTGGAGTTGTGAACTGATTCAATCATTCTGAAAGGTAATTTGGAACTATGCCCAAAGGGCTATAAAACCAAACATACCCTTTGACCTAGCAATATCAGTACTAAATTTGTATCCCAAAAGATATAAAAACAAAAAAGGAAAGGACCTATATATACAAAAAATATTTATAGCAGCTCTTTTCTGCAGCATAAAGAATTAGAAATTGAGAGGATGCCCATTAATTGGAAAATGGCTGAATAGGTTGTGGTATGTGGTATACCACATGTGATTATAATGGAATACTATTATATTACAAGAAATAATGAACAGAAAAACCATGCAAGTCTTCTTGCACGGGCTGATACAAAATGAAATGTGCTGTGTAAAAGTAACAGCATACTGTAAGATAATCAACTGTGAGTGACATAACTATTCTCAGCAATACAATGATCAAAGACAACTCTGAAGGACTTTTGATGAAAAAATGCTATCCATCCCCAGAGAAAGAACCAATGGCGTCTGAATACAGATTGAAACATGCTTTTTTTAAAAAACTTTAATTTTTTTAGTTTTTTTCTCTGTTTTCTTTCACAATATGACTATTATGGATACATTTTACATGACTACACATGTATAAACTATACTGCACTGCTTGACTTCTCAATTGGTGGGTGGGGTAGGGAAGGGAGAGAATTTGGAACTCTACATTTTAAAAACAAATGTTATAAATTGTTTTTACATATAACTGGGAAAAAATAAAATACTAAATAAAGATAAACAAATTAAAACAAAACAAAATTTCCAGTGATCCCAAAAAGGCACAGTAATAAGACCTGTTATCAAGTATGCACAAATAGCACGTATTATGATTACTTAAAAATTTGCAACAAATATTTAAATAAAAAAGAGGTACTTTATCAGGTATGTATATTCTAATTTTTTTTACTATGAATATACATCTATAATAATTTTATTCTTCAAAGGCCCTAGAAAACTAAATTTTATTCATTCCTAAGAAGTTATTCTTCCAACAAGCAGATAACTACACACATTTTATTTTCTCTTTCATACATATTTTAAATTCCAGAATTCTCTATCCTATGAACTTCAATTATGTGTCCAAGGTGCTGTTCTCCTTTCTCAATGATGTAGGCATCACATTTGTAGTTTCAATTTAATGTATTAAATGCCCACATATGTCCAAGGCACTATGCTAGGCAATATGTATACACACACATACACACACACACACACACACACACACACATACACACACACGTGTGTATGAAAGTTATTTTTGTCTCTACCTTTTCTCCTAGTCCAAATAAGAAAGCATTTGATAGTCATTTTGACTCACTGTATTGATTAAAATGTTAACCAAACACATTTATTGACTACAATGAGAGTCAAATGTTATCTCATATATATATATATGGGGTTCTTTTTTGGCTAGGCAATGGGGTTAAGTGACTTGCCCAGGGTCACACAGCTAGTAAAGTGTTATGTGTCTGAGGCTGCATTTGAACTCAGGTCCTCCCGACTCCAAGGCCAGAGCTCTATCCACTGCACCACCTAGCTGCCCCATCACATTGTTTTTTATTTGCACTTTCTATATTAAGCTTCTACACTACCCCTCCCTTTAGTGGCATGGTATGAAAGCATCTTTATGTCCTCTATATTATCACTTCTAGTAATGAAATTTTTGAAAACAATGAATAACTGAAATACATACCCTCCCTTAAAATAGGTATTCTGATATTTTGTAATTCTCCAACAGTGGAGTAGTTCATTAAAATCATCAGGTAAACGTAAATTTGTAAATGTCAGGAAAAGATTGGGAGAATTATGATCAAAATTAGCAATTCTTAGTGGTTGGCTTCTATATAAGTATGTAATATACAAGAACGCAGATGAGAAAAAAAAATTAAGCATATTACAAAAGTTAACAACCTAAAATAAATGTGTTAACAAAAGAACATTCCATTCATCATCATCATCAGTCTCATCTCCTCTCCAAATCTCAGCTGCCTTACAAAGATGGTTTCTTGGGGCAGCTAGGTGGCGCAGTGGAAAGAGCAACGGCCCTGAAGTCAGGAGGACCTGAGTTCAAATCCTGCCTCAGACCAAACACTTGACACATACTAGCTGTGTGACCCTGGGCAAGTCACTTAACCCCAACTGCCTTAAAAAAAAAAAAAAAGATGGTTTCTTTACACAAAAGCCAAATGGTCAAAATAGTTGGTGGAGCAAAGTACTGGCCTCACTCTGCAAGAAGTAAAGAGAACAGTGAAAAAAATTATTTCTAGCAATAATACATTCCTTTAGGAAAAGTACTATAACTCATGAATGATTCACCATAGAAATAAGAATGCTAAAGGCAGGATATGACTGCAACTGTAACTGCATATCCTGATAGTTAATTATTCTGCTCAAATTTTCTAGTGCCCCAGAGAAATAACAAGACTACATGGGGACAGTGATGCTTCCAACTAAGACTAGATATCAAATCCACTCCATCAAAAACCGAAAAAGAGTACTAGACCAAATAATGATCAGGAAATCCAACGAGAAATTTACAGTGACTTTATTTATACCAGAACTACACAAGTCAGACAGAAGCTCATGGGTCCAGGGGGGAAAAAAAGCCAGTGCTATGTAAGAAAGAAGCAGGCGGTAGGTGTTCAATAAATGCTAGCTGACTGGCTAACTTAAGAGGGAAGAAATATCCCAAACACAATCAAAGACCCATCAGCAAATACACCTGAAGGTTGTAAAGTTCTATATCCAAAGATAGCAAAAGCAGAAGGCTCCTCCTAGGTAACCCCAGGGAACTTATAGCATGAACCCTGGAAGCACAACAAGAATAGCAGCAACCAGGTCCAAAGCAAGAATGCTGGGATCGGGACAACCCAAGCCCAAGGACACCAAGGTATCCTTGTCCTGAGTCACAAAGCACACTGAAGCTCCATCAGAATGAACTCCAGCTAAAAATGACCTCTTCCAGATTACCTTCTACCTCCTCTGTCTGTATCTTGTATGTTATCTAGTTATTTACATTTGGTCTCCCCCATTAGATAGGAGTAGAGCCTGTTTTTTGCCTTTGCTTAGCAGGGTGGAACAAGTAAGTACCTAATAAATCTTTACTGACTAAGTAACTGCAAAGATCCATATTAGCATGACTACACCATGAGAAGTCTGTGCAGAAACCAAGTGACCAAGGTCCAGGCCAAGCAGGGCTAATTCACCCCACCCAAACATAGAACAGGGCCTGGCAAAAAAAAAAAAAGCCCCAATTCAGAACCAAAGCTGGACAAATAAGTAGACACTGACCACTATAAAGAATTATAATAGATCCAAAGTCACCCAAAAACCTAATCTGTTAGATCAACCTCCTAACAACTGCAAGGAGAGACACAAAGGAGAAAAAAATGGATTTTCCACAAAGACTACATAACTATCTGGAAGAAATAAAGCAAGAGTTTTTTTTAATGAAATAAAACCTGTGGAGGAAAACATTAGAAGAACCAAAAATAACAGAACAGAATGAGCTCCCCAAAAATTAAAATAAAAAGAAATCAAGCCTACATAAGAAATATCAGAACAAAATGAAAAGACTAAAAAGTAAACAAAATCTAAAGTATCTGCTATCAAAGACAGTGAGATGTAAAACAAGTCAAGATGAAAAAATATAAGAATCATCTGATTCCCTGAAAACCATGATTAAAAACAAAAAACTTGGCCATTATACTTCAAGAAACCACAAATTTAAAACAGCTTAGATCTATCAGAATCTTTGCACTTTGCTGAGAGTAAAGTGAAAATGGAAAGAACTCACTGAATGCCTTCCGAAAGAAATCCCAAAAGGAAAAGTCCCAGTGATGTCATAGCCAAAATTCGGAGCTCACCCAAGTGAAAGAAACAAATACAGTAGCCAGAAATAAAAAGTCCAATTACCAAGGAACCACAATCAGGATCACAAGAGATGTAGTAGCCTCTAGTATAAAGAAAAGAAATATTAAATTAAGAAAGGCAAAAAATAAAGGCTTACAATTAAAAAAAAACTTATCCTGCAAAACTAGACAAAGCTGACAGAGAAAATATACCTTTAATATAAAAGAGGACCTTAGACATTCCTGATGAAAATAACAGCTGAGTAGAAACTCTGAAATGCAAATACAAGACTCTAGAGAAACCTAGAATGGCAAATTTATTTGAGTAATTAGAAAGGGTTCTATGAGATAAACACTAACATTCTGATAAGAAGAAACAAGTGACCCAACTTAAA
The DNA here is from genome assembly GCF_003287225.1 of Phascolarctos cinereus. Taxonomy (NCBI): domain Eukaryota; kingdom Metazoa; phylum Chordata; class Mammalia; order Diprotodontia; family Phascolarctidae; genus Phascolarctos; species Phascolarctos cinereus. The sequence continues at coordinate 195,095,774 of NW_027555514.1, read as the reverse complement.
AAAGTTTTCAAAAGATACTGAGGAGTAAAAATGACAAGGGCTTTAAGAGGAAAATGAAAAGGAAGGGAAAAGGAGAAATATTACTGGTGAAGATATGAGAAAAAAGAGAGTCTTATAAGTATGTACATGAAAAGAAGAATATACAAAACGGAGAAAGGGGTGGACACGAACAGGCTTCAGATAAATCTCATTTGTATTTGAAACAGACAAAGGATTGAACATTTATACACAGTTTGATTTAAAAATGCAACAGACACAAAAAGAACAAGTGAGAATAGGAGAGCTGTGGTAAGAGGGAGGATAGTATCTCAGAGAGAGGATAGTATCTCAGAGGAACAGTCAAAGCAAAAAAATAACAGCTAGGAGGAAAGAAGAGAAAAGACAATATACTGGAATAGAGAGTGGTAAATCTTACCCAAGAATTGAATTTCATGAACTTCAGAATGTACTAAACATAAAGAATCTCTATCAGGCAACAAGAAATATAATGAAAATTAAATGGAAGGAAGGAGAGAAGGAGGAGGGGAAGGAGGAAGGAAGGGAGGGAGGTAGGAAGGCAGAAAGGGTAAAAATGTGTGATAAAGGGAGGGCCAAGGGGTATAAAAGAGGCAAACCAGAATAGAAACAGATCCCTTCAATTATCGGTCATTTGTGTTAAGCAACCCCCCCCCTCCATCACTGTCTTGTCGTGGCAGAGGGGCTTGCATAACAATGAAATAATGAACACAGTGGAGAGGTATAACAAAAGGTGATCAATCCATTGGAGAAGGAAATGGAAAACCACTCCAGCATCTTTGCTAAGAAAACCCCATGGAGAGTATAAAAATGCTAAAAATGGAGGACAGAAGGGCCTGGTGTGCTATTATGGTCCATGGAGTTATGTACAGTCAGACACAACTGAACAAGTGTTAAGCAACCTCTTGGAAATATAAAACTGACGATCACAAACACAGACATGAATGAGATGAACTCACTGACAAAACTGAAGAGGAAAGGATAAGTCAGAAAGTAGGATCCAACAACATTTTACAACTGTTTACTGTTAATTATTTACAAAAATAGTTAAAAAATAAAAGATTCACAAAGAATTAAAATTGGAATTTGGAGCAAAATCTCTACTACTTCAGATAAACTCATAAAAACAGGCCTAGTTAATTATGAATTCTGACCAAGCAAAAAAAAAAAAGAGAGATAAGCAGGAAACTACATTATGTGGTCAAAGGATATGAACAGACAGTTCTCAGATGAAGAAATTAAAGCCATCTATAGTCATATGAAAAAATGCTCTAAATCGTTATTGATTAGAGAAATGCAAATCAAAATAACTCTGAGGTACCACATCACACTATCAGATTGGCCAACATGACAAAACAGGAAAATGATAAATGTTGGAGAAGATGTGGGAAAATTGGAACGCTAATACATTGTGGGTGGAGTTGTGAAATGATCCAACCATTTTGGAGAACAATTTGGAACTATGCCCAAAGGGCTACAAAAATGTGCATACCCTTTGATCCAGCAATAGCACTTCTAGGGCTATATCCCAAGAGATCAAACAAATGGGAAAAGGACCCACATGTACAAAAATATTCATAGCAGCTCTTTTTGTGGTGGCAAAGAATTGGAAATGGAGAGGATGCCCATCCATTGGGGAATGGCTGAGCAAGTTGTGGTATATGAATGTAATGGAATACTATTGTGCTATAAGAAATGATGAACAGGCTGACTTCAGAAAAACCTGGGAAGACTTATATGGTCTGATGCTGAGTGAAGTGAGCAGAACCAAGAGGACTCTGTACACAATAACAGCCACATTTTGCAGTGACTAAGATTATTAAACTGAACCCTTTTCAGCATTATGAGGATCTAAGACATCTCCAGAGGCCTCAGGTTGGAAAGTGCTGTCCACATCAAAAGAAAGAACTATGGAAGTCGAATCGCTCTCACTTATTTTTACCTTCTGTTGAGTTTTGTTTCATCTTTCTGATGGTTCCTCCTATTGGTTTTAATTTTTACTTACAACTTCACTAATGTGAAAATATGTTTAATGGGTATGTAAATGTAAAGCCTATGTCAGATTGTGTGCCATCTTGAGGAGGGAGGGGGAGGGGGAGAAAAATTTTCAACTCAAAAGCATATGGAAGTGATTGCTGATAAATCAAAATAAATTAAAAAAAAAAAAAAAAGAAGGAAACTACATTATGCCTTAAAGATCCACATGGTATAGCATCCAACTACTTAAAGGAAAAGTTAATCCAACTGGAGGAAGAAATAGTAAAACTCTAATAGGAGGGGACCTCAATATACCTCGTTTAGACCTCAAACCAACAAAAAGAAACACAAAAAATAAAGGATATGAACAGAACTTCAGAAAAGTTACAGATGATAGCTAACTGGTGATTATTCAATGGGAACAGAAAAGAGATTACATTTCTCGCTATGCTTGTACCTTTACAAAAATTGATAAAGAATTAGGGAAATTAAAAACCTCAAAAAAATCAGAGAAGCAGAAATATTAAGTTTATACCTTACCAACCACAACATAATAAAAATTATATAAAATGTTTTTGAAGAAAGGTAAATAACAATAAAACAGCATACAAAACTTATCAAAAATAATATACTAAAGCCAAAGCAGTCCTTAGGGAAACATTTGTATCTCATCAACAAAAGAAAGAACATATCATTAAATTATGCAATGATTCTTTAAAAATAGAAAAAAAAACCAATAATCCTAATAAAACATTAAAGTAGAATTTCTGAAAAAGTCAAAAAAGTTAACAAAATTAAATAAACTTAAAATTTGTTTTTGGGAAAAAATAATTTGATTTTTGAAAAAGAGAGGTAGGTTGTTTTATGAAAAATAAAAATATAATAAAACCGGTAACTTACATGAAATGGATGAATATTTACCAAAATATAAAATACACAGATTAACAGAGGAACTAAATGTTATTAGAAAAAAATGTGAACAAGCCATAAATGAACTCCTAAAAAACAACACACACACACACACACAAAACAAACCCAGAACCAGATAGATTTATAGGTGAATTCTTTCAAACATTTAAAGAACAATTAATTCCATTTTATACAAAACTATTTGAAAATAGGAAAAAGAGTCCTTTTCTGCTACAGAGTCTCAATACTTAAAGTAAAAAAGACAGCAGAAAAAGAAAATTATAAGTCAATATCCCTCATAAATATCAGTGCAAAACTATTAAATAAAAATGCTAGCAAAAGGTCTATGACAACAACATGTTTAAAAGATTATATACTATGAGTGGGCTGTATTTGTACCAGGTATGTGGGGTAGGATCAATATAAAGAAAATTATAAACATAACAGAACATATAACAGCAAAAATAATTAAAACCATGGGATTATATTAATAGATGCTGAAAAAGCTTTTGATAAAATAAAACTACCATTTCTGTTTTTCAGAAAAACAAACTAGAAAGCCTAGATTAAATGGATCTTTCCTTAGCAGGATAAGTAGTATGAATTATAACACTAAAAGAAAGGGTAAAAGCTCTGTGCTAAATACTGGGGATAAAAAGAAAGAAAGAAAACAGTTCTCGTTTTCAAAAAGCATAGAATCCAGTGTAGGAGGCAACAAACAAACAATTATATACAAACAAAAATGTATACAGGTAATTTGGAGATCATTTTAGAGGAAAAGAATTAAAATTAAGAGGAACTAGGAAATACTTCTTGAAGAAGGTGGGATTTTGGCTGGTCCCTGAAGGTCACCAGAGAAATCAAGAGATGGAGATAAGGAGAATTCCAGGTACAGGGGACAGCTAGTGGAAATGTAAAATGAAATGAAAAAATATATATTTTTTAAAAGACATTCATCTTTAAAGTAGAAAAAAAAAGATATCAGAAGATATCCACTAAATGAGTAATAACTAAACAAACTATGGTATACATGGATCTTACCATCTTTGACAGCTATAGACCTGTATGGTATCCTCCCTTCTCAGCTCAACTCCTTGAGAACATCATCGAGCTATATTAGTACACTGCCTATACTTCCTCTTCTCTCACTTGATGCTAAAAGCTTTGCAATCTGGCCTCTGACTTCATCATTCAATTGAAAGTACACTCTCCAAAGCCATCAGTGATCTCTCACTTATCCAATTTAATGACTTTTTCTCAAGTTTCATCCTTCTTGACCTCTCTTGCAGCTTTTGACACTGTTGATCAATCTCTTCTTCTGGCTATTCCTTCTTTTCTAAGATTTCATGGCATTGATCTCTCCTGGTTCTCCTTCTACCTGTCTTACTGCTCCTTTTCAATCTCCTTTGCTGGATCTTCATTCAGATCATATTTAATAACTGTGGATGTTGCCAAACGGCCTGTCCTAAACATTTTTCTGCCTCTAAGCTATTTTGTTTAGCAATCTCATCAGATCCCATAGGTTCAATTATTGTAGATGATTCTGAGATTTATATTATCCATTCTTAACCTCTCTTCTCCTGAACTCAAGTCATACATCATCAACTACTTTGTGGACCTCTCTAACTGGATGTCCCTTAAACATTTCAAACTCAACATTCCAAAACAGAACTCATTCTCTTTCTCCCAAAACTCTACCCTCTTTGCAATTTCTGTATTATTGTAGGAGTCCCCACTACCCAATTACCAACGCTGGCACCTTCGATGTCATCCTTGACTTCTCACCTGCACTCACATATTCAATCTGTTTCCAAGTCTTCACAACATTCCTCATATATGTGCCTTTCTCATCACTTACACAGCAGCCATCGTGGTGCAGACTCCCAGCCCCTCATACCTAGCTACTACAATAGCTCCTTGATCAGTCTCCCTGTCTCAAGTCTATCTCCACTCCAATTCCACCCTCCATTCAGTTGCCAAAGTAATCTTCCTAACTTCACAACTCAATAAACTCCTATGACTTCCCATTACCTTCAGAATTGAATACAAAATCCTTTGTTTGACATTTACAACCTGGCCTCCCCCAGTTACAATCTTCTTTCATTCTATTATGAAAGGCACTAGCCCTTTTGAGTTCCTCACACATAATGGCTACACCATCTCCTCCTCAACTTTACCTTCTGGCTCCATGGCTGCCTCCAGGTCTCAGATCATTTCCCACATCCTACCATAGAACTTTCTGTTCCCCCCTTCCCCATCCAGTGTCTTCCCTCTGAGATTACCATCCATCACTCTCTCTTTTGCATGTATGTAATTGTTTGCCTATTGTCTCCCCAAGTTAGAATGTAAACTCCTCAAGAGTTTTGTACCCCCAGCACATCAAAGGCACTTAATAAAATGCCTGCTGACTATGCATGTAATCCATATTATTGAATGTAATGGCATATTATTGCAATGTATGAAACAGTGAATATAATGAATGAAGAGAAACATGGGAAAACTTCTATAAATTGATGCAAAGTGAAATAAATAACTTGAAAGCAATATACATAATGAGATAATGGTGATGGAAAGAACAACTACAAAACAGCTGAAACTATACTGAATACTGAAATTGAATTGAAAAGCTTTGGCCCCAGGGGAAGATTTTGAAGTTATCTCTCCCACTTTCTTTGCACACATGAGGGTTTATAGATGTAGAATATGGCATATGAGGTCAGACTTTTTTTTGATATGTTGATTAGTTTTGCTAAACTATTGGTTTGTTTTAATTGTTTGTTGTAAGGAATGGCTCTCAAGGCAGGGGGCGAATATATGAGGAAATGCAGATGATGTAAATACAAGTTATCAATTAAAGTGTTTTTTTTTATAAAAAAAAAGAATTATATCTTTAAATCCAAGAAATGGCCTCAAAATACTGCAAGTTAAGGCTTCAATTACATAAAATGTCTAACTGGTGAAAGCCATAAAAGAAAAACTATCTACATAACTACTACATAAATCTGTAAAACAATTTTTGGATACTGTTGAAAGAAAAAAACACCTAAGTAAAAAAAAAATTTAAATCAGTCACCAAACTACTTAAAATAGAATACACTGACTTCCGAGTCAAAGGTGAAAGATGTACAATAAATTTTTAACGAATGTACTCATCATTAAAGTCATAGCAAATGGTATTATCATAGAGAAAGGATAAAAATACAAAATACAATAAAAATTACAAAATTACAGATCAGTTATACATGTGAGTATATGTTTCCAAAGCCTTAGTTCTGGAAGTTCAACCAAGGCTTAGTTGGATTCTTGACTTTGTTCAGTACAAACATGCAATTAAGAGTCTCTGTTATAGTACTAAAGGACTATTAGAATCTAAAAACAGCAGGGTACATGAGAAACAATCTTCTGCAATAACTTAGCAAAAATGAACCACACACCAAGCATTTTTAAGCAAATGTGTTTAATTTGTTATGACTGGATGAAGATATCAATGCCCTATTCAGACTACATATTCTGAACAGACAAAACATAGCAAAAAATCTTTAGTCCCAAAGTAAAATGGGGAAATTGGTTTAATTACAGTAAATCCTATTAAACCAGCCTCTTTATAAAGAATGAGAAGAGGGACCACTAAAGGCTCTGGAGAATATAATGAATGCAAATTTTAATTAGGGTACACCACTGGCTTACTATAATCTATTAATTAGCATTCCTAGTTACTACAACTCATTGCAGTGTTTCAACTTTACTTTTAAATTGTATCTTTCCCTTTTTGGCCCAAAGCTGCATACTCTTAGTTTTGTAATAGTAATTACAGTGTATGCAAGAAGAATGAAGTGCTGCCAGCTTCAGTAAATGTTTAATTAGAACAGAGGATAAAATCTAGAAAAGTCAATGTTCACCCTTCTGAAGTTATATAGCTTTTCTAGCGTTAACTCCCTGGACTACTTCGCTTTCAAAGAACTGTATCCTAGAGTTTTCATTAATTCAAATGCATTATCTTTGAAAACAACCTAATAATTGGGAGGAGGGGAAAACAAACAGTTTCAAAACAGGGCAATTAACTAGATTATTTCAAAATAAAGGAATATGCCTGATTTTTTTCTTTGATGTTAACATTAGTATTTTAAGCCTTCTGATGGTAATATCCAATTTACAAATGGGCATTTTAGCCATTCCCCAATTGATAAATGGTCAAAGGATATGAACAGACAATTCTCAGATGAAGAAATTAAAGCCATCTATAGTCATATGAAAAAATGCTCTAAATCGTTATTGATTAGAGAAATGCAAATCAAAACAACTCTGAGGTACCACATCACACCTATCAGATTGGCCAACATGACAAAACAGGAAAATGATAAACGTTGGAGAAGATGTGGGAAAATTGGAACGCTAATACATTGTGGGTGGAGTTGTGAAATGATCCAACCATTTTGGAGAACAATTTGGAACTATGCCCAAAGGGCTACAAAAATGTGCATACCCTTTGATCCAGCAATGGCACTTCTAGGGCTATATCCCAAAGAGATCAAACAAATGGGAAAAGGACCCACATGTACAAAAATATTCATAGCAGCTCTTTTTGTGGTGGCAAAGAATTGGAAATGGAGAGGATGCCCATCAATTGGGGAATGGCTGAGCAAGTTGTGGTATATGAATGTAATGGAATACTGTTGTTCTATAAGAAATGATGAACAGGCTGACTTCAGAAAAACCTGGGAAGACTTATATGGTCTGATGCTGAGTGAAGTGAGCAGAACCAAGAGGACTTTGTACACAATAGCAGCCACGTTATGCAATGACTAAGAATGTTAAACTGAACCCTTCTCAGCATTACAAGGATCTAAGACACCTCCAGAGGCCTCGGGATGGAAAATGCTGTCCACATCCAAAGAAAAAACTATGGAAGTCGAATCGCTCTCACTTATTTTTACCTTCTGTTGAGTTTTGTTTCATCTTTCTGATGGTTCCTCCTACTGGTTTTAATTTTTACTTACAACTTCACTAATGTGGAAAATATGTTGAATGGGTATGTAAATGTAAAGCCTATGTCAGATTGTGCGCCATCTTGGGGAGGGTAGGGGGAGAAAAAGGGAGAAAAATTTTCAACTCAAAAGCATATGGAAAAAAATATTTTTTAAATAAAAATTTAAAATAAAATTAAAAAAAGAAAACAAATGGGCATTTTACTGAAGACATGGCATAAAACATTTTTTTTGCTCTTTAATTTCTGAGCACCCAAGACATACAAAGAAAAAACAGTGTCAAAGCTAGTGACCTCAATTCAGTTCTTATATACTTACATATAATATCCATTTAACAAAAAGCATTATATAATCAGTCTTTAGAAAATAAACCACTTAAAAAGAAACCTACTTAGTATTTTCCTGTCATGTGTATTTTTTTCCCTTAAGATTTACCACATTAAAAAGTTAACATTATGAGCTCAAATTAAGACATTAGACTGTGAGTTCTTTCAAAGCAGAGACTGATCTTTGCCTTTCTCCACAGAGTGCCTGGCACACAGTGGCCACTTAATAAATGCTTGTTTACTTGACTTTAAAAAAAATTCCATTTAGATGGCTAGAATAAGCTTTGATTTTTTTTCTTTATCAATTAATCCATTTGAACTTGGATGGTATCCTGACACATCCATCATAATTAACTATTAAATATCTTACAACGTATAATGAGGAACTAAGATATTCAAAATACACAAATGTTATAAAATCAGTTTTTAAAAAGCAAGCAAGAAAATGGTCCCCTGGCCTAAGTGGTACATTGTGTATGTGGTATGTCCTCACCTATAATTTTTTAAATTAGAGTGTCACTTAGGGCACTAAAAAGTTAACTGCCTTGTCTAAAGTTAATCTCACTGCTAGTATGTGTCAGAGGCAGACCCTGAACCCCAGGTCTTCCCAACTCCAGGACCACCTCTTGATATATTATGTCACACTCGCCTATCTGTGTGTATGCGTATATATGCAAGTGAATGTATGTATGTGTACATGCATAAATATATAGCCTTGGTATCACTCTTTCTCACTCTACATATCCCATCAGTTGCAAAATCTTGCTGTATCTACCTTCACATCTCTCACATCCAAACCATTCTCTCTACTCACTGCTACCTCCTTAACTGATGCCATCATCATTTCTCAAGGACGTTATTGCAACATCCTCCTAACTGGTCTCCCTAACTAAAGTCTTTCCCCACTCCAGTCCACCCTACACATAGCTGCTAGAGTGATTTTCCTCAGGTAATATCTAACCTACTCAAACAACTACTCAATTCCCCTACTCAATCAATTCATGGGCTTTGTATGGTCTCCAGAATAAAATATAAACTATTTCATTTAGCTTTTAAACCTTCAAACCTGCTGCAAACCTATCTTTCCAGCTTTAGTACGTATCACTCCCCTTCTGCCACTCTACATTCCAACTAAACTGGTCTTCACCCACAGCACTCCATTTCCTGTTCCATTCCTCTGCACTGGTAACTCCTCACCCTCAGTCCTTTAATGCATTTTCTTTTCCTCCTCATCTCCAGCTCCTCAGACTCCCCTTTCTACAAGACACAGCTTAAATATCTATTTCTACATAGTCTTTCATGGTCTCCCCATCATCTCCCTCCATGACTACCTTGCATTTATTCTGTATATAAATATGTATCAGAATGAGCCTTGAGAGTACAGAATGTTTCATTCTTTTTTGTACCACCCATATGTAGCATAACAAACAGCATATTGTATGTAACAGGCACTTCATAAGTTTTTGCTGATTTACGTGTGTGTAAGGTAAAGGCAGTGTGCCAAAGCGAGTGAAAGATGATCTGGGCCTCAGAAGACCAGGGTTCAAGTCTCACCTTTGATATATACTGCCTCTAATCTCTAATGACTCAGGCATCTCTCTCAGTCTGTAAGTAACAGAGAAGATACTGATGATAGAGGAAATTCCTCACATCAAGCTCCTTACAACAATGTAATTACAAGTATATAAAATATTTATAGACATAAATCCACACATCTATCTAGTCTTACAAGGGACCCCTGTAATTGTTGTTGTTGTTCAGTCATCCCTGACTCCTCATGACCCCATCTGGGGTTTTCTTGGCAAAGATGATGGAATGGTTTGCCATTCCCTTCTCCAGTAGAATAGGCAAAGAGAGGTTAAGCGGCTTGTCCAGGTTCACCCAGCTAGTGAGTGTCTGAGGCCTGATGGGAACTCAGGTATTCCCAGTGCTCTATCCACTGAGCCACCTAAGCTGCATGAGCCACCTAACAATAAGCTACTACTAAGTTAATAGTAAGCTACAAAAGCGTAAAACTGCACTAAGACTTTTGGAATGCCCTGTATACATACCAACAAACACAAACATCTATACATCTGAAGTATTCTGTGCCTTTTCAGACAAAAGTGGTGCAGGAGATACAGCACTGGGCCTAAAGTCACAAAGACCTGAGATTAAATCCGGCCTCAGACCCTTCCTAGTTCTGCAATCAGGGGCAAGTCACTTAACTCCTATCTGCCTGTTTCTTCATCAGTGAAATGGGGATAATAATAGCATCTACCTACCAGGGTTGTTGTGAGGTTCAAATGAGATAATAATAAGTGTAAGGCATTTAGCTCAGTGCCTGCCACAGAGTAAGTGCTATATAAATGCTAACTATTATCATCGTCATCATTATTAAAACAAAAAAAATACACATACAGCAAAAGCAGATTCTTCGTTCTTTATAGTAACATATGGTAATAAGTTATTTCATTTTTTGTAAAATTGATAAAATTTTTACCATATTGATTTTTATAGTTCAAAATCACAACATATGAATATTCAGAAAATACAAGATATGTTTTATATTTTGGGAGTATGTGGCAATGGCCGCCAAAGTATCAAAGATACTTTGCTTTCATCAGCTAACATTACGTAATAGTAAATCACATTTTCTTTGTCATGGACTTTCTGAAAAATTTGTCATTTCCAGAAATGGCATTACAAAGCACCAGCAAAATCTTCAAGAGAAAGTCAATATGTTTGAGGACAAGGTGATCTAGAAAATTACTGTAGGAAACTCTCAAGTGTAATTCTTTTTAAAGTAGAAATTGTTTTTTCTCAAGAGCCTGTGATTTTAAAATAACCAAGTCAGAGTCACATAATTATTGAAGATACATAGTATTTATGATAGAGAATAAAGCTAACCACTACAATTTAATTTATGTTTAGCAATGCATGATATGTACAGAAAGCAAGAATGTTACAATACTTACTTTCCTTCTTAGCAACATGCCAAGAGCCAGGTGAAGTTTCAAACAAATCACTTAAGTAATTCACAGTCAATACAGAACATATCAAAAAATGATTCGATTTATGCATTTATAATATCAACAGGAAACCAACTGCTTTGAAAAAATAACTCTCACAAAGGAAGTTTAGCTTTTTTGAAACAAAACATTAAGGTTCACAAATTCAAAGACCGCTCCCAGAAACCCTTTTGAAAAGAAGCTTATTTTAGGTTTCTGTTACTTGAACCCTAAAGCATATGTTCACACTTTTAATGTTATAAAACATCTGCAAAGAGAGATAAATGACACAATAATGAATGAAGCATAATTTATATTACCTCGAAGGGCAGGTTAGCACTAAATGAACAGCTTATGAAATTGATAATACATTTGGTTCTTGACCTGGAATATCTCATTATTCAAATATTTAGCCAATTCTTTTTTTTAAAATATAAGTTAAAATTTTACATTTTTCTTTTTCCTGAACTTCAATGAATTAAGGAGCCAAAAAAACAGGCTGTCTAATCATCTTCAAGATCAAATTACATTAATGTCACTAAACAAAATAAACATTTGTTTGATAACTTATAGCTGATACTCAAATATTGAAATTAAATATTCAAAAAAAAAAAGAGGGGCAGCTAGGTGGCACAGTGGATAGAGTACAGGCCCTGGAGTCAGAAAGACCTGAGTTCAAATCTGGCCTTAGACACATAACACTTACTAGCTGTGTGACTCTGGGCAAGTCACTTAACCCCAACTGCCTGCCAAAAAAAAAGAAAATTAAACATTAAATTTTCAATTACTACCCTCAATGTTATATTGTTCAACTGAGAACAGCTCAAAGTAATGCACTCAATTTTAAAGGAGAAGACAGTGCTATAATTCTGGACATATGGGAAAACAGAAGATAACCTTATATGCTCTCAAATGCTCTAAGCAATGGATGGCACCGCTTGTGGTATAGTATATTCTCATTAGAGCTGAGAAAAATACAACATGCTGAAAGGAGAGATTCAAAGGCAGTTAGAAAAATCAAATAGAAACAAAATAAGCAGAAAAGTGATATAAAGTGGATTAAACAAATGGAAACAAAGTAGCAAGGTTGGGACAATGAGGCATTTAGGAAAAAAATTAAGAAACAGGCAAAAAACCCTTAAGATAAAGATGGCATGAAAGACAGGGAGAAGTGGGAAAATAAAATGTGATTCATTTCATATATATGTGAATTCAGTGCACACAGATAAATACAAGTATAACTAACCTGGTTTTCCTCTTGCACAACTCTATATTGTTCCTTCCAAACAGTGATTTTGGAAGCTTCATCTTTTCTCAGGGCTCGTTCCTTCTTCAACTCTGGACTCCAAAAGGTCTTGATGCTATTCATTGAAGAGCTCAATTTACTCTCTTTCACTTCTACGTCCTTACGTAACAGATCATTTTCCCTCAACACTTCCTTCAATTGTGTCTGTAGATCCATAATTGTGTTATCCCTTGCCTGGCGCAATGAATGAGGTACAGTGGATGCCATACTCACAGGAGGGAGGTGATGTTCTCCAAACGCTATGGTGTCACTGGCAACCCCACTGCTAGCAATATTGGGGCTGCTGCCCATAGCAGTCATCCTAACACCATAAGGCAGCCGACCCCCAGAACGGCCAAGTGTCATGGTGCTTTTAGGTGTATCTGGGCCCATATTTTCATGGTCACTTAAGTACATAGGCCCTGATGTAGCATAGGCAGCATTTAAGGACTGGATATTTTCCATTGAAAGAGTTTTACCACTGCCACCTCCAGTACTGCTTCCAGAACTCCCTCCTGTGCTATTGGTTCGACGGTGACCCAAACGCGGGGAACGAGGAAGCCTCGGTGAACGCCCAGGACTCTGACTGCTTGGTTCAACTTTGCCAACCGAACGAGCACTTCCATACATGGCTGCGCAAAGGAGTGAGATGTCAAGACAGATTCAAAGCAGAAAGTATAGAACTGGATGAGGTTTCTCTATGGTTATGAGTCTGTTTAAGGCTAATCAGAATTAATAGATTCCCAGTTGTCCATTCTTGAAGTCACACGCTCATGATGTCTAAAACCATATCTGCAAGAAAAGGAACACACAAATACCCTGTTAATAGGTAAGAAGAAACCTTTAATTTCTACCAATAAGAGGGGAAATAAAAGCATTCCCTATTACCAATTCCTCTAGGTATCCAAATACTAATTAAAAGTGTATTTTATTTTCAAAGGAATCATCATGTAATATTCAAAAAAGCCCTCTGGCTATGAAAGAGGCCTCTCTGAATTCTATAGGACTTAAGCCACAGGCCACCTCCTTTCTAGGAATGCCACCTCCCAAAATTCCCATCACTGTTTTTGGAAACCTTCATGCTAAAAACTTCTATCCCCATGACACCCAGAGTGTCAAATTTGAGGCCCAACCAAGATTAAAATGGAACTGGGAAATGTTTAGCAAAATAAATAAAAATACAATATAACACAGATAACCTTAATTTGTAGTTTTTCTAAGTCAATATGTAGCCCACAGGGATCCCTTTCTATTTGAATTTGACTCCACTGCTGTACACTACCAGTCCTTACTGGCCAATCTCCGATGCTTCCACACCAGCAACATTAGAGGTGAAAAACCAGACACTCTTAATTGAAGCCCTGTCTTCTTTTTACAAAAAACCACAACCATGACCAGCTTTGTTGCTGCCCTAATAGTCAGATCTCTCCAGTTCTCCACCCACTGCTCTAGGATAGATATATTATCTATCCACTGCCCCTGTTTTGGAACTCCCATTTCCAATGTCAAGGAAGGGAGAAATATAATCCTAGTTTTTAAGGTGTGAGCCCCCAGCCTCAGTGTAGGAGTTCAGCATGCTTCCCTGGAAGAGATAAACCCCAGCTGTCCTCCACACTAATTAACATGAGTGATTGGAGAGTTGAAACTAGGTACACTGTGGCCAAAAGACAATTCCTCCAAAGGATCATCAATAAAACTCCTTTCTTCCCCTAGAACTGACCAGAAGACCCTGAGGTCCAGTAATTTCTTTGGTTCCCTAGTTGCTCCCTTGTCCTTTTAGCCCTGGGTATCCCCTAAGTTTTGAGCTTCCTGTGCAAGTTAAGAAATACTATTCCTTTTAATATCATTGACCAGGAGTTAAGTATTTTGCCCAAGGTCACATGGCTAGTAAATGTCTGAGGCCTCTTCTGAACTCACAAAGAGGAGTCTTCCTCTTTCCCAGCCCAGTGTTCTACCCACTGCACCACCCAACAGTGCAAAGCCCTAAACCTAGTCAGGAAGACCTGAGTTTAAATCCAGCCTCAGATACATACTAGCTGTGTGACCCTGGGCAAGTCACTTAACCCTGTTTGCCTCAGTTTCCTCATCTGTAAAATGAGCTGGAGAAGGAAATGGCAAACCACTCCAGTATCTCTACCAAGAAAACCCCAGATGGGGTCACAAAGAGTTGGACATGACTAAAACAACTGAAAAAACTGAACAAGTGACTATGTGGGACTGGGTCTAGAAATAATCATAGGTCATCCCAATGATTACCTTTTCACGACTAACCTGGCACCTAGTCTTAAATACTAAATTTTACTATACAGCAAGACACAGAATATAACAGTTTACAAAAACAGAAAGGGATGGGGAGGTACACAGTGAGTGTGAGCACGCTGTAAGACTAAGATATAAAGCTGGACAGTCTTGAAGATCATCTTGTCTAGCCATTCTTAAATTTTTTCCACTCGCAACCCCTTCAGTGCTTCTTAACTGGTACAAAGGATGAATCCAATATGCAGAAGGTCTTTCTCTAGATCTCATCATATTTTCAATCAAACTTATGGGGGAACAAAAAGAAGAGCTTCACAAGAAGCATGGATACAGGTGTGGATGGATTGTGATCTGAAATATTTTATGAGAACTTCTAAATCAATAAAATCACAGATTCATTTGAGTATTATGAATCCCAAAGTTCAGTCCAAGCATTTTTATTATACAGGATATTTTTGAATCAATAAATCAACAAGTATTCATTGAGCACTTGCTACATACAATTTATATGTTAAGAGCTAGGGATACAATGAGAGAAGTTGTGGGCCAGGAATCAGGACAATATGTGTTAGCCCATCCATAGCTCCACAATGCCAACCAACAAGCAAAGAAGTTGGGATAAAGACCAGGAACAACTGGGATTAATACTGCACTCAGCTGTGGTCCTTTGACCAAGAGGAGTATAAAAGTGTTGGCGCCAAAAAAAAAGTGTTGACCTTTGGGGTTTTGGTTTTTTTTTTACACTCTTGATAAGAGATCCTGAGGTTCCAGAGACCCACCTTGCTTTTTTCAATCTTTTTGCCAACTGCCTTCTTGACAGCAGGTTTTTTTTTAATCTTCTGAATTGTTTGGTTTTTTTTTTTAATTCACCTGGAGAATTGCTCCTACCTAAGGATTTTGCAATGGTTTTTTAGTAAAAGGACTGTTTATTTAAAGTCTGGCTCTGAATGGTCCACTGTACCAGATGCAGGAAAGCAACTCCCACAGAAGGGAAATGGACATTCCCCTCGAGGGGTTTATATTCTAATGGGAAGGAGAACATGTACATGAACTGACACACATAAAAAATATATACAAAATGAATACAAGATCTCTTTAGAATGAGGTGGGGGCGGGGGGTCAGGAAGACAGAGACCAGGAATGATTTATAGAACTGGAAAGGGAATTAGAGGTGAGCTAGGCCAAAAACTTTATTTTACAGATGTGGAAACTAAGGCCCAGCACAGAGCTAGTAGGTGGCAGAACTGAGATTCAAACAGATCCTAATCCAAATACAGTGCTTTTTTCACTACACCATGCATAAAAAGGTGGCAATGCAACTGAGCCTTGAAGGAAATCACTGAAATACATGAGCTATAAGATGTGGGAATATTATATTAAGGAAGTGTTAAACTTTGGATTAGGTTTTCTTTACAAATTTGTGGATCCCTGGAAATTATATCAAGATATTAGAACCAGCTTCTAAATCTCTTTTACTTGTACTCTTATGTAAAATTGTAGAAGTTAAATGCAAAAGTCAGAGTAATTGTGTGCCACCCATATTATTCACTAAAATCTCACTGTTCCCATTTATTTAAAATTCTACTATGAATACTAATATGATTTTTAAAATTCTTTAATGACTTTCAGGCTCTATAAGTTAATTTCCTTTTCGCATGGTATAAATGAACATGGCTTCTTGATTTAAGAAAAGCATAATATGAAATACTATTTTTGATGGAGCAGCCGCTGATATGACAACATCATAGGATTTTTTATGCACTATATTTTAGCATGTTCAGTGTGATTCAGCTCTCTATCTTCTCTAAAACATAATAAATTTCAGTATTGTTTTGATGTGATATTTCATAGTATGGTTTCTAAATTATACTTTGAGAAAAATGTGATGGGCCCAAGTAGGATTCAGCATGTTTGCAACAATCTTATAACCCATTAGTAAGAAGTGGCATAATGGATGATTGGACAAGGAGGTACTGGCCTGGTCATGTACCAGGCCAATGAGGGCTAACAGATGGACAGCCCAAATGCTGCCTTGGTACTCATGATGTGTCTGTTGGATTGGAAACATGATGAGACCTAGAGAAAGACCTCCTGCATACTGGATGATCCTTTGTACAAGTTAGACTAGATGACTTTCAAGACTGTCCAACTTTATATCTTAGTGCAAAAATGTTTTCTTTTTGGCAAAGACCTTTTCCTGTTGAGTGGCAAAATGAATGTGATTCCTAAACTCCTTTGCCTGGAAATATGTAGGACATGCCCCATATTCTAAGATTAGAGAGACAAAAATATTTAGACAATCCTACCTCAAAACTTTGAAAGGTTTATGTCATTTTGCTAATAAATGATCAGGCACATCATTCAGGAGGACTCTTCCTCACCTCCCGCAAACAGTGAGGCTGCCCTAGCTTACCCAAGGACCCAACACACAGGCTTACAACAAAACCTAATCCTACATTCCAGTGCCCCTTCCAGACCCCAGCTCCAGGCTGTGGAAAATTCTTCCATCATCAAGCGAGGCAGGGCTACAGCAGTGATCATGGCAGAACAAGACAGCCAGCCAGCACTGAAGTGGGCTGCAAAAGATCGCTATAAGACAACAGAAGAACAGAGTGAAAGGAGCAAGATGTGTGTCTCGGCTTAAACTCAACACCACTCCACCTCCCTCCTCCTACAGAGCCTTGGAGAACCAAATAACAGAAATCAAACCCACAACACCAATGAAGCAGAGCTTTGCCCAGACAGATAACTGAGGAAATAAGAAAGGTGGAGCAGGGCACCAAGTGAAGACACCATTGTGTGTGGGGTTTTGTTTTTTGTTTGTTTGTTTGTTTTTGGGAGGGGAGATGGTGGCCACTGTGCAGCACTCTACCAGGCCTGGGGGAAAGAGCTCCAGCACCCAACTGGTGTTACTTTCATCCACCCAAAAGCCACCTGGGGCAGAGACCTAGACTGGTGAACTGGGAATTGCCCGGCATGGAAGCAGTCTGAGTTGCTTTGAGATCCAGCTCCCAAAGAAACCACTATCAAAGTGTAAGGAGTAAGAAAGTGAGCAATAGGGAGAAATAAAGGTAAAAAGAAAAAAAAAAGATTGAAATTACCAAAGACCTCGGGAACAAGAAAATGTAAAGACCTTAAACATAAGCCAATCAATAGAGGAAAAATTAACACCCCCCCCAAAAAAAATGTGGCCTTCAGTCTACTAAACTGATTAAATCCTGCAAAACAAAGGAAAATGATCCTGCACTTGAGACAGAAAACCCTATAGAAGGTGAGAACGTGGGAGTACAACACCCTGTTCTTGATGGGTTCAAAGAGAACTGAGAGTCCAGAGAACAGATTTAATGGTCTACAGAGCAAAAATAATGGACAGAATATAAAAATTAGAATCTATAATGGCAAATCTCACCAAAGAAACAAAAAAGATAACAACCAATTGGGAATGCAAGTAGTGACTGACAGCAACCAGTATAATACATGCCAACATGCTGATAGGACAGGAACATTCTATCTTGGGATGCCAGCAAGGGCCACAAAGAGCCAGTACTCTGAATCACAAAGATCCAGGGTAGTACTCAGTCACAGAAGTGGAGGTCAATTCAAGAACCGGGGGGGGGGGGGGGGGGGGGGACGGGGACGGGACGACACACCCTAGGGCAAAACACAGCAAGACGAGCCACCCTATCCAAAATACAACAGGAGATGGAAACACAAAGCCCCAATTTAGGAACTAAAGCTGGAGAAAAATAAAACAAAGAAAACACCAACTACACTCAAAAATTGTTAATCTAAAACCATAACAACTACAAGCTGAGACTCAAAAGGAAAACATGTATTTTCCACAAGGAAAATTAGTTTTCCTACATGAATACCTAGAAGTAATGTAGCAAGAGATCTTTTTAAATGAAGTAAAAGCTCTGGAAGAAATAACTGATAGGAGATTATGCAGCTTAGAAAGTAGGTAGGGCTTATACTGAAGAAATGCAATCTCTGAAAGCTAGACTAAACAAAAGGGAAATTAATGACACCATGAGACAGTAACAAATGTAATAAAATTTTACAAAGATTGTTCAAAAAAAAAGAAGAAATTGTAAGACACCTAATATCAAAGAAATCAATGCATCTCCCTGACAACCATGATTTTTTAAAAATCCTGGACAACATATTTCAAGAAATCATAAATGAGAATGGCCCAAATCTCTTTTTTTAAAAAATCTACTAATATTATCCCTGAAAGGAATTCCAAAAGGAAAAGTTCCAGGAATGCTGTTGCCAAAATCCAGAGCTTACACATCAAAGATAAAATACTGAAAACATCCAAAATGAAGCAATTCAATTACCAAAGAATCACAATCAGGACCACCCAGAATCTGGAAGCTTCTGCTAAAACAAGAGATCTTGGAATATGGTATTCAAAAAGGCAGAGACTTACAACTAAGTATAACTTACACTGAAAAGCTCAACATTATAACCCTACAAGGGAAAAAACATACCTTTAAAATAACAGAAGATATCCTAGAATTTCCGATGAAAAGACCAGAGCTAAGTAGGAACTTGGAAATACAAACACAAAAGTTCAAAGAAACTTAGAAAGGTAACTTTATTTCAGTGACTAGAGGGCACTATAAAATGATGTAGTATTAACATTCCAATTTCCCTTCAGAATCTTAATGTCTTCAAAGAGTATAAACGGGATTAATTTAAATAAGAAAAAGAGAGGTTCTAATATATTCTTAATATATTAAGAGAGGAAAAAGAAGGTAAAATGAGGAATACACTATCATGAAAAAGAAGACATGGGCAGGGGAGGAACTTGCTCTCATAATTAGGGTGTATCAGAAGAACATACAAAGAGGAAGGGGTGGGTGGAGAGGAAAGTAGATGAACCTCACTCTTATGTGAAATGGACAACAGGCCTATTGAACTAATAAAGTTAGGAGCTGGTGTGATGAATAAAACATAATAACCAATGGTTATTGGTTAAACTGATTTAAAAAAGGAAGAAAATAAAATGACCAGTATCAAAAATGAAAAGGGTGAATTCACCACCAATGAAGAGGAAATTAAAGCAATTATTAGGAGCTATTTTGCCCAATTATATGCCAATAAATCTGACAATCTAAATAAAATGGATGAATATCTACAAAAATATAAATTGCCCAGAGATAAACAGAAGGGGAAATAGAATATTTAAATAACTTCATCTTAGAAAAGGAAATTGAACAAGCCAGCAATGAACTCCCTAAGGAAAAATCCTCAGGACCAGACGGATTCACAAATGAATTCTACCAAACATTTAAAGAATAACTCATTCTAATACAATATAAAATAGTTGGAAAAATAGGTAAAGGAGGAGTTCTACCAAACTCCTTTTATGGCACAAATATGGTACTGATACCTAAACCAGGAAAAGCCAAAACAGAGAAAGAAAATTATAGACCAATTCCCCATGAATATAGATGCTAAAATTTTAAATAAAATATTAGCAAAGAGTTCACAGCAACTTATCACCAGGATAATACACTATGACCAGGTAGATTTTACACCAGGAATGCGGGGCTGTTCAATATTAGGAAAACCATCAGCATAACTGACCAAATCAACAACAAAATTAACAAAAATCATATGATTATCTCAATAGATGCAGAAAAAGCTTTTGACAAAATACAGCACCCATTCCTATTAAAAACACTAGAAAGCATAGGAATAAAGACAGCTTTCCTTGAATTGATAAGTAGTACCTATCTAAAACCATCAGGAAGCATTATCTGTAATGAGGATAAGCTAGAAGCCTTCCCAATAAGATAGTGGGTGAATCAAGGATGCCCATTATCATCACCACTGTTATTCAACACCTTACTAGAAATGTTAGCTTTGGCTATGAGAAGACAAAGAAACTGAAGGAATTAGAATAGGCAATGAGGAAGCAAAACAATCACTACGGATGACCTGATGGTATACTTAGAGAATCCTAGAGAATCAACTAAAAAATAACTTGAAATAATTAACACTTTAGCAAAGTTGCAGGATATAAAATAAATCCACATAAATCATTAGCATTTATACATATGTCCAACAAAGCCCAGCAGGAAGAGACAGAAAGAGAAATTGCATTTAAAATAACTATAGACGACATAAAATACTTGGAAGTCTCCCTAACAAGACAAATCCAGGAACTATATTAACACAAATACAAAACATTTTCACACAAATAAAGTTAGATCTAAACAACTGGGAAAATATCAGTTGCTCATAGGTAGGCCAAGCCAACATAATAAAAATGACAGTTCTACTTTAATTAAATTATTTATTGCACATTAAAATAATTTTTTTTATAGAGCTAAGAAAAGTAACAAAATTCAGGAAGAACAAAAAGTCAAGAATACAAAGGGAAATAATGAAAGAAAAAATGTAAAGGAAGGTGGCCTAGCCATACTAATCTCAAACTATATCATAAAACACTAATTATCAAAACTATCTGGTACTCAATAAGAAATAGAAGGGCAATAAAAGAAAATTAAAAATTAAAAAGAAAAGAAACAGAGGGGTAGATCAGTGGAATAAATTAGATACACAAGACACAATAGTAAATGACCATAGTAATCTACTGTTTGATTAACCCAACTCTATTTGACAAAAACTACTGGGAAAACTAGAAAACAGTATGGCAGAAACTAGGTATAAATCACAGATTCCCAAACTTATTTGGGCTACCACCCCCTTTTCAAAAAAAAAAAATTACTCAGCGCCCCCTTGGAAATCTACTTTCTTTAACCCTTTAACAGTTTTTTATTTGCGTCATTTCAAAAGCATATAAAATATTTTTAAATGACACACCTTAAATTTAATAATTTATTGCAAATTTGTGGGATTTTTTTTCCTGCACTGAAATTTTATTTATTTATTTTTGGTTTTTTAGGCAATTGGAGTTAAGTGACTTGCCCAGGGTCACACAGCTAGTAAGTGTCAAGTGTTTGGTCTGAGGCCAAATTTGAACTCAGGTCCTCCTGACTTCTGGGCCGGTGCTCTAGCCACTGTACCACCTAGCTGCCCCTACCATTTCTCAAATATATAGAGAACTGAGTCAAATTTATAAGAATATAAATAATTCCCCAATTGATAAATTGTCAAAGGATATGAACAGGCAATTTTCAAATTAAGAAATCAAACTATCTACAATTACATGAAAAAATGCTCTTAAATGACTATTGATTAGAGAAATGCAAATTAAAACAACTCTGAGGTTGTTTTTCAGATGTCAATATCCTGAGGCAAAGATCTTATTTGTCTCAGCCAGTTATAACTCCAAATTTGGGGTTGAGGGGAAAGGAGGAATCTTGATTTCATTCATATATGGAGGTCCCAGTGAGGAACTTCTACCAATAAAGACTGGAATCTTCCTTACAACTTATAGCCTTAGAGAGATATGCTCAGGGACACAAGTGATTTGTCCAGGGTCATATATCAGTTTGTGTCAAAGCCAGGATTTGAACCTAGGTCTTCCTAACTCCATCTCATGCTGATTCTTGGGCCCAACTGACTCTAAAAATACTACTACCAAAAGCTTATCAAGAGATTAAAGAAAAGAGTTGGTTTGACATGATAGGGGGAAAAAAATGCCAAACCTGGAATTTGAAGACAGTTGAGCTCAAATTCCACTTGCAACAATTATTTCTGAATGATTCCAAGGAAATCAACTACCTTTCTAAGCCTTAATTTCTTCACCTGTAAAATGAGGACAGTCATACCTGCAATATCAACTGCACAGGGTTGCTGAAATAATCTAACAAGATAATGCAAATAATCAATTTTTGCAAAACAAACAGTACTGGCATAAAAATATCAATTTCCTTTATCCACATTTTGAATTCTTAAAAAAAAAGTCCTAATTATTAAGTATTATCTGTTTAGAAGTTACTTTAATTTCCATGCTTCACTAAGATGTAGAAATGACCTTGAAGTCTTAATGGCTATGAAAGCAGAAAACAAGCTCTTCTAAGATCTAAGCTGGAAATGCTTCAAGTATGGGCCCAGAGAAAATCTAATCATTACATTTCATGAAATAGTACAAGAAAATTGCTCAAAATAATAAAAAAGCAAGCAACATTCTACAAACAGAATCCAAAAACATAATCTTGCCCCCCACAGAAATTCAAAATTCCATTCACTCAAGTCTATCAAATTTCAAAATAAGCTATAAGAAAGAAATTATGTATCAAAAAACATCAGGGCATCACTAGATTTTTCCATAAAAACCAAATATGAACAAAGATACAGTAATTTTACATACATAAAGTGTTTAAAAGAGGGTTCTCAATACCAAAATCTGTCCCTCAGAAAATCAAAGCCTTTGCATTTGAAAATCAAAGAGATATTTTTAAACACCACCTCAATTATAATTACCTCAAAGGATAATGACAATACTATCAATCAACATCGTGTATCAGAATTTAAAGGACACAGTGAAAAACAGTATTTAAGGAAAAATTCAAAGTTGGACAACCACATTAACAAGGGAGAAAATTAGAATATTAACATTTGTCTGGGCCCAGCCTGGTGCTCAACTCCTATGATCCATACTACAAGGGAGTTTGACCCTAGTGGATGCTAGAAGCTCCAGAGTCCCTGAGCTGCAATGCCCTACGTCTGACACCAGCCTGTCTATGAAGCAACCAATTCATTCCGGTCAGAAATGGAGCAAGTCAGAGCTTATACTCCACTAAAACTTCCAAGTCCTTTAAAATTCCAATGGTTGTACGTGTATGAGTTAGTTTCTGAACCCAAATGTAAGACCAGAACTTTAACACTATTAAACGTTCCTAATTCTGTCATTCAAAAAAGGTAGGTTAGAACAACAGACCAAATCTAATCAATTAATTGAATCATTATGATGAGGTACTTATGATGAGGTAGGACTGCAATGTAGTTCATCTAAGAAAGTGGTAATTTTCATAACTACCTAATATTAAAAGAGGAAAAAAAATCAAATCACAACTTAAAATCAAATATATACAAGGGATTTGTTTGATAAGTTCAAAACTGTAAAGCATTAGGGAAAGTAATCATTATCCAATAAAAATCATAACACTGAACAGCAGACTGGTTTTTTAAAATGAGTTTAGCCCTAAACATTAGATCACATACTGAAATAAATTCTGATTGTTTCAATGATCTAAATATTTCTAAAAAACATAAAAAGGAAGAAAAATAAATACTATATTTCAATTGTGAAGAAAAAGTACCAGCGGTCCAACAAATGGAATAAATTACTAGATTTATTATAGACAAATAGACAGTTTTGACTGCGTAAAAATACATTTGCACAGCAAAAAGGCAATGCATTCATTATTTGAAGCTAAGTTAAAATTAATTTTTTTTAACTAATGGATGAGGACTTCCAGCCAAGATAACTCTGAATAGAGGTGGACCACTCAGTTCCCACACAGACCACTCCAGCAAAAATCTGAAATTTGTACCACACAGAATAATGATTACAAAATCCAATGGGAAACTAAAGTAAATAATTCCTTTGACCCCAGAAGTACACAAAAAGTGAACCAGAAACTCAAAGGCAACAGGAAAGAAGACTGCTGGACACCAGCACAGGCAAACAAGCCCAGCCTCCCAGAGCAACCAGTAAGAGATCGGAGAAATGTACAGCTGGTAAGGCTCTGTGCCCAGAAGCAAGAATAGAGCCCCCAGAAAAAATCCAAGATGTCAGTAATACCCGGGGAAGTAAGAAAGATTCAGGGAGGTCAGACATCCCAAAGGTGGCTAGGGAGCCTAAGGGGCATGGAAGACCTAGGGAGTGGCAGCAATAAAAGCAAAGCAGCCTTCAGATAAGGCATAGCCCAGGCACTAGGGTAACTATGACGTCTCTAGCTCTCTATCCTGAGCTAGCATAGAGAGCCCTGAAGACGAAATGTGTTCTGAACCTCAAAGATCCAGGAGGACCTAATCTGAGGAGGTCAGTAAAAGAACCCCAAGGACCTAAGATGAGATCAATTAAGGCCAACTGTCTCACCAGAAAGAACATCAGGGGACAAAGAATGACTCAGGAACAACCTCAATATAGGAACTAAACTTGGAGAGCTGAGTAAATCAAAGAAAACAAAATAAATTATGACAGATTTCCCAAAACTTCACAGATCTTTACACAACCTCAACTGGGTCCTCAATGCTGCTAGGCAATCCTTCTACAATTCCCTTATCCGCTCACTGTCCCACTCTCCACAGTGGCTCCTCCAAACCTTTTCATCCCCACTCAAATTTCCCATGGCTCCCCGTCCCCACACTCTCTCAGCTGAAAACCTTGACTCATTTTACAGGAAAAAACTGAGGCCCTGTGCAGTGAATTCCTCTTCTCCCCTCTTCCTCAGCTCCTATCACTCAGATGCCTTCTGCTACTTTCTCTTCCTTCACTCCTGTGGTCACATGATGAAATGGCCTAACCCCGCTACTTGTTCAGGTGATCCCATACCATCCTGTCTCCTTCAACAGACTGCCCCCTCTGTCATCCCTACTCTTACTTATTTTCAATGTCTCCCTCTCCACTGACTCATTTCTTTTTGGTTAGAAACACATCTATTTCTGCCTTATTCTCAAGAAATCCTCCCTCAATCCTTCCATCCCTGCTAACTACTGTTGTCTCTTCTGCCATTTATAGTTAAACTCTGCAAAAAAGCTTTCTACAATAGTTGCCTCCACTTTCTCTGCTCTTACTCTCTTCTTAACCCTTTACAATCTGGTTTCCAACCTTATCAATCCACCAAAACTGATCTCTCCAAAGTTACAAATGATCTTTTAGTTGCCAAATCCAATGACCCTTTTCACAACAGTCATTCTTTCTGGCCTTTCTGTAGCCTTTGACACTGTTGATCATTCTTTCCTTGATATTCTCTTTTCTCAGGATTTTCAGGATGCTAGCTCCTTTCCTGGTTTTCCTTCTACCTCTCTGACCATTCCTCTGCCTACTTGGTTGGATCCTCCTCCAGATCATGCCCTCTAATCATAAATGTCCCAAAGGGTTCTGTCCTGGGCCCTCTTTTTTTGTCCCTCCATACCACTTCACTGGGTGATCTCATAAACTCCCATGAATTTAATAGCTGATGATTCTTAAACCCACCTATTGTGCTTCAAACTCTCTGCTGACCTCTGATCTTGCAACTCCAACTGCCTTTCAGACATCCTGAACTGAATGTGCAGTTGCTGTTCTGCCCTTTCAGTTGTGTTCAACTCTTCATGACCCCATTTGGGGTTTTCCTGGCAAAGATACTGGAGCGGTTTGCCATTTCCTTCTCCAGCTCATTTTACAGATGAGGAAACTAAAGCAAACAGGTTAAGTGACTTGCCTAGGGTCACACAACTATCTGAGGCTGGAGTTGAACTCAGGTCTTCCTAACTCCAGTGTTCTATCCACTGTGCTACTTAGCTGCCCTGAATACCTAGTAGACAACTTCAACGTCTTAACCAATCTTAAGCAATGTCCAGCAGACAACTTAAAACACCTTATACCCTTAAACATCTTAAATTTCTTTTCTTCTAAGCCCTTACCCCCTCCTACCTTCCCTACTACTGTAGAGGGTAACACTATCCTCCCAGTGCCTCAAGCTCCCAACCTAGGAGTCATCTTGGATGTTGAGGGCCGGCTCTGAAGAGTCAGATCTGGGTTTAAGATCCAGGACAGAGTTTGACTCTTGCCCAGTCTTAACCCACAGGGCTCAATTATTTAAAAAGCAGGGCTCTCCAAATCTCCCCCCTGCAAGGGAGGTTTTCTGAGACATTCCTTCTCACTCTTTGAACCTTAGATTTACATACTACTCCTCTATGCAGGTGGCACCAAGGCACCTGGGAAAACCTTGGAAAATACAACCCAATCTAGGAACCCTGATAGCGAGGAAATGTATGTTGTCACATCCTCAGCAGATGTTTTGGGGAGTGTCTCATGGGGAGGACTCTTTGAAGTGAGGCTAGATTTTCTTTATATATCCTGTACCCTCAGGTGAATAAACTGAGTCAGTCTTTACTGATCCGCCTGGCCCACGTCTTTCATTACTTCTCGCCCTCCCATTCAGTGTACTACTTGATTGCTGGCAACACTCGGATTCCTCACTATCTCTCATCCCCCATACCAAGCTGCTGCCAAGGCCTGTCAATTTCTCTTTTACAACATCTCTCCAATACACTCTCCTCTCTCCTCTGACACTGCCACCATTCTATTGCAGGCCTTCATCAACTCATGCTCAGATCAGTCTGCTTCAACTGTCCTCACTCCAATTCATCCTCTATTCAGTCACTAAAAGTGATTTTTCTAAAGTGAACACCTAATCATCTCACCCCCTACTCAATAAACTCCAGTGGCTTCCTATTGCTTCCAGAAGCAAATACAAAATGTTCTGTTTGACATTCGAAGCCCTTTATAACCTAGCCCCCTCCTACATTTCCAGTCTTCTTACTCCACAGTGACAGTGGCCTCCTAGCTGTTCCACAAATAAGACTCCATCTCTTAACTCCAGGAATTTTCTCTGACTGTCCCCCATGCTGGGAATACTCTCCTTCCTCCACTCTGACTACTGACCTCATGGCTTCCTTTAAGTTCCAATTAAAATCCTACCTTCTACAAGACACCTTTACCAACCCCTCTTAATTCCAGTGCCTTCCCTCCATTAACTATTTCCTATTTATCCTGTAAATAGCTTGCTTTGTATATATTTGCATGTTGTTTCCTTGCCTTTTTTTGTATCCTCAGAACTTAGCATAGTGCCTGGATCACTGGCAGGTACTTAATAAATGTTTTTTGGTTAATTGCTCTAGAAATCCTCAAAAAAGAGAATAACTTCATAACAATTATAAGCAGCAATGCAAAGGGGGAAAAAAAGGATTTTCCACAGGGATTACAACATCCTGGAGAAATGAAGCAAGAAATTAAAAAATGAAATAAAAGCTCTAGAGAAAAGAAATGGTAGAATAAAGAGCTCGGAAAAGTGATAAAATTTGCCTAGCCAATGGATTCCCTCACAAATGGATTAAACTGAACTCAATATCTCTTAAGAGATAGCAAGAAATATTGCAACAAATCAAAAGAAAATGTAAGCTATCTGATATCAAAAACAACTGGCCATGAGAACAGGCCAGGGAGAGAGAATTTAAGAAGAACTCATAAATTAAAATTACCCAGACCTATTAGAATAAAACAACAAAGTGAAAATGGAATGAACCCACCAATCACCTCCTGATAGAAATCCCAAAAGGAAAAATCCCAGTTATGTCAGCATCAAAAACCAAAGTTTCCATAGCGAAGAAAAATCACTACAAGCATCCATAAAAAAGCAGTTCAAGCACAAAGAACCATAATCGCTCCTACTAAAAACAACAGGAGATCACAGAACACAATATTATCATTATACATATATTATACTACAGTAGACAATATCATCTGATCAGCGAGTTCTTTCCCAGGACCATGATTTGTTGAAAAGCCCAGGGCAACCATGCTCACTGCTCCCTGGTTCCATTTCTGACTCTCCAGGCATTTCCATCTTTTCTACTCACAAGCATGATTCTCATGCCTTCCAGTTCCTCTTTATATGTTTTCATCATTAGAACATAAAATCCTCGAGTGTTGGGATTGTCTTTTTGTATTATATTTGGATTCACAATGTCTGGCACCTGATAAGCAATTAATAAGTGATTTATCTACTTATTTATCTAAAATAACAAAAGATACATGCTTACATACAAAAACAACTTCAGGTGGGAAAACACTCTAAGGGAAGAGGATTTTGTAGCATTTCTGATGAAAAGATGAGATCTGAGTAGGAATTCTGAAATATGAACAAAAGAGTTAAGAGAAAACTAAGGTAATTTCATTTGGGCAACTGGCAGGGTCTACACAATGACGCATCACTAATACTGTAAGAGAAGGAAAAGAAACAAGTGTCCTTTCAAAACCCAATATCTTCAAAAGATATTGACGGAATTAAATAAAAAAACAGAGGTCCTGGAGATAGATAAATTCTGTTCTTGGGACCTGAAAAGGAGAAAGAGAAGGCAGGGTAAAAGAAATACACTAATATAGGGGCGCTATTTCTCATAATTGTGATATAAGAGAAAAACATACAAACCTGGGAAAAGGCCTGGGTGAAACAGGTATCAGATGACGCCTGTTTATCTGAAAAAAAAGGAGGAATACACATATACACACAGAGTTTGGTGAAGAAATAGCCTCAAACTTAGAATTAGGAAACTAGAATCTAAGGGAGTACCCATGAGTTGCTGAATGGGTGAACTGCGGTATAAATGTAGTAGTATTTGAATATTACTGTACTATAAGAAATGACAAAAAAGACAATTTCAAATAACCCCAGGTAGTATCAACTGAGACAGAGTGAAATGATCAGAATCAGAGAACAACCCACAAAGGACAACACCAATTGTAAAAAAAATCAAATTTGAAAGATGTTAAAAAAGGTCCACTAAACATTTTTTTTTTGGTGAGGCAATTGGGATTAAGTGACTTGCCCAGGGTCACACAGCTAGTAAGTGTCATGTGTGTGAGACTGGATTTGAACTCAGGTCCTCCTGATTCCAGGGCTGGTGCTCTATCCACTGTGCCACCTAGCTGCCCCCATTAAAACATTTTTTAAATGAACAGAAGGAGAAAAGAAGGATCTTCAGAAAGAAGCAGAGACAAGCAGCACAGTTTTGAAACTATAGTATGGAACCATCACTTTTTTCTTTTTTAAAGCAAATAAAGCAATAAAGATTCACAGGTTCTTTTTTGTGTTATGTCAAATATGTGGAAATGCTCTTTTTTGGTGTTTAAGTTCAAAACAAAAACTAAAATTTATTTTAAGAAATAAAATATCTGCAGTTCTACTGTTTGGAGCTTTGGTGCTGTATTAGTCCAAGTCTTCTGGATATCCATTTGGAATTATATAAGTATTGCCCTCTTGTTAAGAGCCATGAACTGGTCCAGCTATTCTGGAAAGCAATGTAGAACCATTCCCAAAAAGTCACCAAACCCATGTAATAATACCATTACTAGATTTATACCCCCAAAATTCAAAGAAAGCAAAAAAGAACCCATATATACTAAAATATTAATAGTAGCTCTTTTTGTAGAGGAAAAGAACTGGCAACTAAGGGGGGCAACTTTACCCTCAGCTGGGGAATGGTTGGCCAAACTGTAGTATATGAATATAATGGAATAAAAGAAATGGATAGTTTCAGAGAAACCTGGGAAGACTTTTAGGAACTAATGCAGAGTGAAATGAGCAGAAGCAGAAGACCAATTTCTGTAGTAACAATAACATTATAAAGAAAAACAACTTTTAAAGACATAAAGAAATCTGATCAATGCCATGACCAACCACAATTCCATAGAACTGATGATGAAACATGTTACCTACCACCTGACAGAAAAGTGATAGATTCAAGATGCAGAATACGACACACATTTTTCAGACACAACCAACACAGGATTTTATTTTGCTTGACTATGATTATGTTACAAGAACTTTGTTTTTCCTTTTTTTTTAATTGTGGGAAGAATATTATCCAATTGTGGAAAGGAGGGGACATTGCAATAAGACAGCAAAAAAGAAAAAGAGGTCCTTGAGGCATTTTTTTTAAATGAACAGGGAGAGAACAGAAGGAAGAAATAATCACAACAGAAATAATCACAAACAGGATAGCTTTAAAAGTTACATGTCAAGAATTTAAAAGAAAAGCAAGGTCTATATACTGGAACTCCACAGTTTCAGGTACAATCTCCTCACATGCTATATAATACCCATTTTATTTGATGTTTATATTTGGTTTTTTTTTTAAACTGGAAAATAAAAAGAATATGTTATTTTGAGCTAATGTGTTAGAAAAGCCAGAAGGAAGCATAGATGAGCAAGAGAGTTTTGAAAGTTACAGGTTAGGGGGCGGCTAGGTGGTACAGTGAATAGAGTACTGGCCCTGGAGTCAGGAGGGCCTAAGTTCAAATATGGCCTCAGACACTTGACACATGCTAGCTGTGTGACCCTGACCAAGTCACTTAATCTCATTGCCTAGCCAAAAAAAAAAAAGAAAAGAAAGTCATAGTACAAACAAATACTTATTTTAGTTTACATTTAAGTTCATACTAAAAATACTTTTAAGGAAAAAGACTTGGAAAGTTATATCCAATAGAGTACCCTAGGAATCTACCATTAGGTCTGTGCTGTTCAACATTTTTATTGATGAGTTAAATTAAGGTATAAATAGCATCCTTGTCAAATTTGCCAATGACACAAAGAATAACACAATGATAACAGCACTCAAAAACATCTTAACAGGGTAATGCAATAGATTGAATCAAAAAAGATGAAATGTAATAGAGACAGAGTTCAATATAAGATGAGGAAGGCAGCTGTTCATCTAAAAAAGAACTGTGGACTTCTGTATTTCTGGAACCATAGGAATCAGTAGTGTGATATGACAATCAAGAAAGCTAATGTGATATAACTAGCTTCATCAAGACAGACACGGCATAGAGGAATAAGGAGGTGATAGTCCACTATGCTGCCTCTTGATTAGACAACATCTGGAGTTCTGGGCACCAAAATTTAGGAAAAAGTGCTAATAACCTAGAGAGAAACCAGAATGGTAAAAAGCCTTAAGTCCATGCCATATAAAGGCCAGCTGAAAGAAGTAAGGATTTTTAGCCTAGAGGAAAGAAAGCTCAAGGAGGACACAATGGTTATCTTCAAGTCCTTGAAAGGAAGTGAAAGAGTGACTTGCTCTGCTTAGTTCCACGGGACAAAAGGAGGAACAAAGGGTAGAAATTTGCAGAGGCAAATTTAGACGCAGTGTCAGAAAACCTTCCTACCAATTAAAGGTGTCCCAGAGGAGAGAGGGCTGCCTGGGAGGTAGAGCGCTCCCCTTCATTGGAGGTCTTCAGTCCAAGCCTGGATGACCACTGTCATGGTGTTTGTTGTCATGCCGATTCTTTTTCTGGTATGGGGTTAACAATCTTCCCTAAGTTCCCTTCCAACTCTAAAATTGTGTGATTCTGTGTAAATCAGAGAAGCCTGGGATTAAATCCTATCTCTGTACTTACTAGCATGTAAGTGTGAAAAAGGGAAGCAACATCTTAGCTTCAAGTTCCTCATCTACATAAAAAAGGATGACACTTGTTAATGCCCACCTCGCAAGCTACGGTGAAGCACAAATGAGGTAATACATGTAAACTGTCATGTCAGCTAATGCTGTTCTGCAGTTCTTCACACTCCAAAGACCCTTCTCCTTGGCACAGAAAACAAAAACAAAATACTCTAGTAGTCATATGCCATCCTCATTGGAAGGAAGGCAATAAACATTCATTAAATGCTTAACATGTGCCAGGCACTGTGCTAAGCTCTTTATAAACATTGCTTTTAATCATCACTCCAACCTTGGGAACCTATTGTTATCCCCATTTTACAGTTTAGGAAATTGAGGTAGATGGAATTTAAGTGACTTGTCCAAAGGTCACACAGTGCTACTTGAGGTCTGAGGTCACAATGACTCTGGGTTAGTGCTCTCTATCCACTATGTCACCTAGCTGCCTCACTGTCCATTACCATACTTCCTAAACAGCTGTCCTATTGCTTCTTTGTTATTCCTCTTTTTCCTAACACAGATTAAAAAAAAAAAAGTCCTTTTGTCAATGGTAGTGTTAACTTAATATCAAACTCATTCCGTACTTTAAGGCTCTGATCTTCCCAGTCATGTGGGGACCGGCTACAATGAAAGAAGAGTTGGAAGACTCTAAGATGAGTAGTACTTATAAAGCTAGGACATAGGAATATGAATGAATGAAAAAGTATTTGTGAAGCACTTCTTAGTGGTAAGGACTATTGAGAGCACTGGGGATACTGAATGAAAACTGAGACAGTTCCCTGATAATATTTTAATAGGGAAGAAAATACACATAGGAGTGGAAAAGAGACCGATGATAGGGTAAATAGCTGAGATGGGCTTAGAAGGCGTAGTGAAAAGTGGAAGGAAAGGAACACAAATTAACAAACTTTAAGTGTTTAGTACGTACCAATAACTGCACAAAGTACTGTAAATACGAATACAAAAATACAAGGCTGAAGAGAGAAGGAATGACCTGGATAAAAATGTGGCAAAGAAAACTGAAAAGGAGAAATCAAACAGGTGGGAGGAGAATCAGAATTGAGAAGAGTGATGCAAACTAAGAGAGAAGAGGGTATCACAAAGAAGGTGATCAACAGTGTAAAGGTTGCAAAGAAGTGGAGGAGAATGAGGATTCAGAAAAGGCCACTGGATTTGGCAATTGGTAACTTTGGAGAGAGCAGTTTAGGTTGAATGATAACGTTGGAAGCCAGACTGTAAAGGGTTAAGAAGACAGTGAGAGGAGAGAAAGTGAAGGCATAAGTTACAAAGAGAGTAAGAAGAAAACTGGAGGCACATATTCCAGAAGGCCTTCTCAAGGAGTTTAGCCCCCAAAAGGAGGAGAGATAGGGAATGAACAGGATGGATGGATGGGGTCTGGGGAGGATTTGAGGATTGAGGAGACACATGAATATTTGTAGGAAGTAGGGAAGCAGCTAAAATACAAAGATAAACTGAAAATAAATGAGAGGATGAGGATGATGCAGAGAACAATCTTCTGGAGAGATGAGATAGAATGGGATAATTTGTACAAAGAGAGTCTTGATAAGGAAAAGGACCACCACTTCTTCATTCGAGATGGAGTAAAGGCTGAAATGATGGCAGGAAGGCATCTGGAAGATGTTAAGATGAGGAGGGAAAAAGAGGGGCAAATCTGAAAAAGTGATCAAGATAAAATATTGTTTCATACATACAATTTTAAAAATTGGTAAAAGCTTAAATCACAACTCAAGTATAAATGTGAAAGCTTCTTTGTTTTAACAAGAAGAAAAATAAGTCATCACAATATAATTTATTAACTTGGTGGGAAAAACATCAAACCAAGAAGCTACAAATCTGAAAGTTTCTCAACACAACATTGCCTAGCCCCAGCAACTGTCTTTTAAACAGCAATTTTTTTCCAAGGACAAAATAAATTGTTCTGACATTACATTATCAGGTATTGCAGCACATTTATAAAGCAATAATAAATGACGTGCATAATCATGACCCAATATACTGAAGGATCTTGAAAAGATTTCCTGAATCAGTGCCAAAATAATATATACTACAGTCTTGACATTAAGTCCCATATTCTAATTCTTCAGAAACCAGTAATTCATCTATGGTATATGTATGGATGCATATGAGTGCATGTGTGTATACAGTGTGTCCCAAAGTCTTAGTGCAGGTTTGCACTTTAATATTTTCAGAAGTTTAAATACTATAAACTTCCCCAAAAATTAAGGGTTAATTATTTTAAAATTTTTAATTTTGATGTTTCTTATTAAAATTAAACATAACTATAGTCTTGTGCTGGGGTAGCTAAGTGGTAGCACAATAAATAGATGGTGGGCCTGGAGTCAGGGAGACTCATTTTCCTGAGTTCAAATCTAGTATCAGACACTTACTAGCTGGTGTGACCCTGGGCAAGTCACTTAACCCTAGTCACCTCAGTTACTCATCTGTAAAATGAGCTGGAGAAGGAAATAGTAAACCATTCCAGGATCTTTGCCAAAAAAAAAAAAACCAACAAAAAAACCCAAATGGGGTCACAAAGACTCACATATTATGACTGAAAATGACTAAACAATAAAAACAGCCTCATGCTATACACATCACTCTTAAGTTTTCACACTTTGCAAAAACCTTCATTGGTTGCTGTCACTAAAAGGGTTGCATTTTTAATCCTAACCTTAAGATCTTGGCTTTAAGTGGGGATGAAACAAAAAATTAAAATATTAAAACTTAAATGTATTATTCAAAATTCACAAAACCAAATAAATGCAAAATATTTAAATAATTAAATTTTCAAATGATGTCCTCTGTAAGTTTACAGCATTTATACTTCTGAAGTTATTAATGCTTAAAAACTGTACTAAAACTTTTGGGAAACTATATAGAGATAAACAGAAGATAGATATATATGTAGATAGATAGGAAGGAAGCAGGGAGGATGGAAGGAAGGAAGGGAGGAGGGAAGGAGAGAAGGAGGGAAGAGGGAGAAAGAAAGAGAAAGGAAGGAAGGGAGAAAATAAATGTATATACATATTAGAGAAACAGAGGGTTATAGTTATATACACATGGAAGGCCTATTCTGATGCTTCACTGTGGTGTGGAGTTATCTCTGGACTTTCCAAGGCTATGCTAGTCAAACATAAACCTTGGCAGGTTCTACCATGCTGGAAAAATGTCAAGTATGGCCCCAGAAACAAATTGAATCTCTTTTCAAGAACCAGCCTAGCTAATCATGGAGAGAGATATCACCAGTAGATTAGTAAACCACCTGGTGAGAAAGCTTTTTTTGACCATGGCAATCTACAAAACAGGGGAAAATAAAAATGGCTTTCAACCTAAGCCTCCCTACATTTCAGCAGTGAAGGTAACAAAGAAGGGGTACAGAGGGTACTAAGAAACACACAAACTGCAGACCATCAACAAGCTTTCACTTGACTGTTGGTACTCTAAATGTAAGATATTTGTCCACTTACCAAAAAGTAAACATATTTCTGGAGGATCAGAATCACATCAATCTTGATATTGATACAAGAAAGAAACACTTTATAACTAAATGGAAGGCTAATAGCTATTCCTTGGAGAAGCAAGGAAAGGAGCTGGCAGAGCAGAATTTATCAAAAGTTCAAAAGCAATAAGAAAACTTTTTGCATTGGACATGTGGCCTTCATTATTGCAGTACAAATGATAAGTATCTGCAAAAAGGACATAAAAATAATTGCAGCTTACATGCCAACATCAATGGTTGAGGATGAAGAAGTGATAGAGAAATTCTACAAAGAACTTAAAAATCAAATTAATATATACCCTAGCAATTAACAACTTCAATGCAAAGGTAGAAAATGGTAAGGATGGAGAGAAAGATATGGAAAGCTATAGTTCAGAAGAGAGTGCCCAGAAATTTACAGACTGATTATATTTATCAGAAGCCTCATGCCCCTATATCATGAACTTTTCTTCAAAAACAGGATTGGTAAGCACTGGACACAGTGAGCACCAAAAAAGGTCACAAAGAATGAAAATGACTACATTTTAACTGACAGGAAAAGACTTACTATGGACATAGGGAGTTATCCATGAGTCAGATGTCTGTGTACCACTGAGCAATCAACTTGTGAGAGCTAAGACCATAATTTATAATAAACAAGAAGAAAAAATGAGAAAATGTTATGGTATACAATTAAGAAGATTTAACCCTGAATTAAACAAGCTATTAAAAATAAAAAATGGAGGATGAACAACAGAAATTCTATTAACAGTTATAGACCAAGATAATTTCATTCAGTTAAATCAATGTAAATTAATTGCTAGATCAAGACCAAAAGAGCCTTAGTCAGCAAACATCTGATGATTTACTTGCCAAATGGAGATGGCTGCCAAAAACTCATCTGTAAAATCTTACAATAAAGAAAGGATGATGAACAATTATGAGCAGTAGCATCTCACAAAGCAGAGATAAATAATGAATGATAAAACCAGTCCAAAGAAAGTTTGGCAAAATGTACAACTAGGCAATATCATCCTATAGGCATGCTAGAATGAAAACAAGAAGGACAAACAAAGAAAAATGGAAGAGATTTACAAAACTTATTATAACAAACTTTTTTGTCACCAAGGAACCACCATACTTGAACTCTTAACATCACAGTCCCTGAGGCACCTTGAGAGAAAGTAGAAATGGTACTGAGGAAAACAAATAAATGGAAGGCAACTGAATTGCAACAAGTTTACAGAGAGATCTGTGAAGGGCATTGAGGTACCAATTTACAAAGTATCTAAACAAGGTGAAGATACCAAAGGTGTAGAAAAAATTTCAGACATTACTCTCAGGATGTTTAAGAGATACCAAGAAAAACCTAAAACATGATCTACTTCATTGAAAGGAATTTCCAAATCAGTAAGATGGCTTTTGAGTTCTTTAGAGTATACTTTATGACTTCTTAGTAACCAAAATCATTAAACAGAACACCTTATCAGCAAAACATATCCCATTGTATTTATAGACATACAACACACACACACACACACGCACACACACACACACACACACACACACGCACACACCTTTAACAGCTTCAAATGGTACGCCATAAAGTAGAATCGTTTGTGTTAGTATTTGTCCAGATCTGCAATTTTATTAGTGTAGGGAACTCCAGGTGAAGAAACTCCCTCAACCAATACAGATCAGCAACTTCTGCATCTTATCATCTTAAGAAAGCTGTCTACAAAGCATGAGTATGGTTTGAAAAAACTCAGCTGCTGCTATGAGAACTCTCCATTTTATTTCAGGTGTATAGAGTTAATGGGGTCAGTCAGCCATGCATTAAGCTCCTACTGTGTACCTCAGACACAGTGCTAAACTCTAGGAATACAAAGAAAGGTAAGAGATAGTCCCTGCTCTTAGGAGCTAATAATCTAATGAGGGAGATAAAATGCAAATAACTATAAACAAGCTATATACAGGATAGATAGGAAATGATCACCTAAGGGGCAGCTCTAGCATTAAGAGAGATCATGAAAAGTTGCTGTAGATTTTAGCTGGGACTTGAAGGAAGCCATGAGACAGAGATGAGGAGGGAAAGTATTCCATTCATCTGTGACACCCAGTGAAAATGCCCAGAGTAGGGAGATGAGTGTCTTGTTCAAGGAGACCAGTGTCACTAATGGGATTAAATGTAGGGGGCGTATAAGGTGTAAGAAGACTAGAAAGATATGGAGCAGCCTATGAAAGCTTTTGAATCAAGCAAAAGGATTTTATATATTTAAATTTTTTATATTTATAGTATGGAAGAGTAAAAGGGAATGGAACTACGATTTCTTTGATTTAGGGAATTCCAGGACCTAGAAACTCACTCTACCAAGGCAGGTAGATCTCTGCAAGTTTTAGTCTTAAAGAGACCGACCTAGAACACTGAGAAATTAAGTGAATTGCCCAAGGTCATGTCAGAGGCAGCATTTGAATTCAGCTCTTCTGAGCTTCACAAAGCTAGTTCTCCATTGTCTCTCAGTAGCAACTTTAAAAATGAATGAAAAGATTGACATCTTATCTGTGTTTCCACTAACAGAAAAAACACCTTAACATCTAGGTAAGAAAGTCATGATGAGCAGCAAGTAGCACTATTGGAAAAGCAAGATATACAAAAATTTCCTTCAATCATATGCCATTCAACAGAAATAAGTGGCCTTCATCTTCTGCCTACCTCACACTTAAAACGTGACTCAAAATGTCAAGCTTCTCCAAGAGCAAGTAATTTTTCAGGGGACTGGGATTTTTTTTCTTTGTATCCCAAGAACCTAGGATATCGCAGGCATTTAATGTTCCCTGAACTGAAAAATAAAGATGCTGTCCTACTAACAGTCCTGCAAATATCATTCTATTAGCACAACTTTAGAAATTTTCATTTAACAACTTATCTCATATTTTGTTTGTATCTACCCTCACTGGATAGTATTAAAAAAAAAATTTCAAAACTCTAAACTAGATATATAAACTTTAATTTTCCTGCTACCTCAAAAATAAAAAAATCATTGTATAACTCCATTTCATACTTAATTTCCCTAAAAATGGCTAAACATTTTCTTTATAGTTACAATCGGAATTATACTTTTTCTTAATACTTATTACATCTTCTTATTTCCAACTAATTTGTGCTATAAGCAATCCTCTTGTTTATAAGATATGAAATAGCTTGCTCAGTTAAGTGCCAACTTAAGAAAGAAAAGACAATGAATCATACCTATTTTACTGAAACTGACAGGTGCTTCTTTTGGAACTGTTTCTTATCCTGTATATGAGAACTACTGGAAGAAATATCAGTCACACCTACTTCCATCCACTAATAGGTAGTAGGTAAGGTCAATTCATTGTGAGCTCTAAATAGAAAGGAAGCAAATCTAAGTCAGCAAAGTTTTATTTACTGTGCTAACAATAAGTTTAAAACAAAAATGTAGGTAGCACCTTGGGTAACATCTCCCTATGATGGGATTTTCACATTTTCCTGCAAAATGGGATTATAAATTTTACTGGAAAGCAATGCACATTGCCTAGCACAGTAAATATCAGAACACCAAAAACGTCTCAAATGTTAAAGGGCCTATTTGGAGAAATACTTATTTTAAGCAGATATTTAATTAAATCTCTGCTAATCACTCACAATGAACAACTTCATTTTTAAGAAGCTGTCAAATACAAGGTGTCAATCGTTTAAAACCATACAGCTGTATTTTTAACCGCTTTTCAAATATCCATTCCCAACGAAACCAGATTTCGGTGAATAAAGTAGACAACATTCTCCGACAACCACAGTAAACTGTCATCCAGGCATTGCCTACATAAGTGATTTAGAATCACCGCTTCCCAGGCCTCACTGCTGCTCTCGACTGCCCCTCTCTTAAAAGGCCAGGAAACCTTATATATATGCAGAAGGCCCGCGTAAAGCGGGCTTTATATGTGGGTGCAGGGAAAGCGGCAGCTGTCACCTCTGGAAAGCAGGTGTGCTAAGACCTGGCCCTGCTTGGCTTGCTGCTCAGAGTTGAGTCTCCCAACACATGATCTCACCTCTGCGCTTTTCACTTCAGATCCATTCATCACTGCACCTTCCCTCAGAATAATAGCAGCATATTTTTAAATACTAGGGGTAGGGGGTTGGGGGCGGGGGCTTGGAGAAGTATCTCCTTCCAAGGCATAGTAAGGAATACTCCGCTTCCTCAGCAGTTTCATTCACATCATCAGTGCCCTCTGAATCCCCCGAATCAACCCGACCGAACCTCGTGCTTGCCCCCCACACCATCTCCCCACCCCCACTCCCACGCCCCCCGCCTCTCATCACCCCCCAGCCTGCGCCCGGCCGACGTCCAGCCCCGAGCTCCCCGATCCCCGCATCCTCCCCGGGTATCCCCAAACCTGCCGCCTCCGTCTCCGCCCAGTCTCGCGAGCCGATAGGGTGGGGCCGCCCGGCGGGGGAGGGGCGGCAGCGGCGGAGGAGAGGGGGAGGGGAACGGGAACGGAGGAGGTGGTCCCCGGCGCCTCACCTTCCAGCCCCACCTCCCTCCCTTGGGGGCGCTTCGCCCGGCCGCAGGCTCCGCCCGGGCCGAGACGCGAGAGGCAGCGAGCTCCGCAGGGGCGAGACGCCGAACGCTGGCCGGCCGAGCGCAGAGGGCGCCGCGGTCCCTCCAGCTCCGGCGGCTGCGCCCGCCGCCGCTGCTGCTGCTGCTGCTGCTGCTTCGGCGGCTGCGCCCACCGCTGCTGCTGCTCCACCGCCGCCGCCACCTCCTCCAAGGCTGCTGTCGCTGTCGCTGCCGCCGCCACAACCAGTGCACAGCCCAGGCGCCTGCCTACGTCACCGCGACCCGCCCAGTCCGCGGGGCGGTGAGGCGTAGGGAGCCCCTCCTCCCCCAGTCTTCCTCCTCCTTCTACTCCCGCCCCTCTGCTTCCCCTTCGGCCAACGCGGACCTTCCAGGTCTCGCTGGAGCTCTTGCTGCCCGCGCGCGCGCGCACCGACGGCTCCCCGCCCCTCCCGCCGGCTCCCGGGATCCTTCCAGGGCAAGGAAGGGGGCGGGGCCACTGGGCAACGGAGGCGCGCGCCCGATGAACTGCTGCCCTCCTGCCCGCCTCGCTCATCGCCCTGGCGCGGGCCAGGGAGCGAGCACGCGCGCACGGGACTGCCCTCGTCCACCCGCGCACATGAGACACATGACTGCCCACCTCTCCAGAGGCACAGCACACGCTACTGCCCTCATCCACCACGGGCACAGCACACACTCACTCTCACGCTCTCTACTCACACGCTCTATTCACCTACAGACATACAACATACATCCTCCTTCCTCCACCCACGAGCACCCCCCACCCCCTGCACATACGCGCGCGCGCGCACACACACGTACACACACACACACACATGCACACACACACACTCTCCACTCACACACTCTATTCACCCACAGACATACAACATACATCCTCCTTCATCCACCCACGGGCATCCCCCACCCCACCCCCTACACACACACACACACACACACACACACACACGAGACACATGACTGCCCACCTCTACCCACAGGCACACCACACACATTACTACCCTCATCCACCCACTGACATACAACACGCACACATCCTCCTTCATCCACCCATGGACACACAATGCACATCCTAAGGCCTTCGTCCACCTTCCAAGGAGAGAAGGTATTTGTTGCTATTCTAGACTTATTCCCTAACACACACACATACTGCTTCCCTATGTACCCCTGTGATCCCCAAAATCTGGGTAGTACAGTCTGACACTCTGACACAGAGGGTCACCCACCAAGATGAGGATTATATGTCCCTAAGACATTTGTGTCCAGAGATCGTGTGGTGCAGGAAAGAGCCTTGGATCTGGTGTCCTCAGACTTGCGTTCAAACTCTACCTTGTCGCTTAAGACCTGGACCTGAGGCAAGTCACTTCACCACTCTGGGCGTCATCTTTGAAATGAAGGGATTGGACAAGGTGGATTCTTCAGTACTCTATCAGTGCTCATTCTGTGCCTCCATCCAACCTTTAATAATCAAGTAAGATTGAATTTATTACACCCAGTCACTACTCTGCCGCCCCCCCATACACATACACACACACACACACACACACACACACACATACACATACACATCTCCCTTTCCCCATCCTTCACTTACAGTTGTAAGGCAGAAAATAAAAAAGATGTCCAAAAAGGCCTATGAAGTCAGAGGGGGCCCAAGAACAGTCACAGAAAGTGCCTCCAGACTGATGTATTTTGATTGTTCCTATGATGATTCTGCCTTGGAGTTTGGCATTATTTCAATGACCATTATCTGGCCTAATCTTAGTTTTAGCTTTTAGCTTTAGCACTTTTAATAAGTCATTACAGCTGTATGAGCACAACCATTGACCTAAACACTGTTTGTGATAATATCTGAGGCAAGTGGAAGGAAGGTATGATACAAAATGAGTTGTTCTCGTTGTTGGAAGGCTGCCAGTGGCTCAGTAGATAAGAGCACTGGGCCTGGAGTCAGGAGGACCTGAGTTCAAATCCAGCCTCAGACTAAACACTTGACACTAGCTGTGTGACCCTAGGCAAGTCACTTAATCCCCATTGCCTAAAAAAAACCAAACAAACCAAAAAAGGCAATGAACCAGAAGATGTGTATGTAGGTATGATGTAAAATATGTATGTAAATTAAAGGGGTAAAATGTTTGGCAGAGGTTCCCTCCAGACACCAAGGGTCCCCTTTGCAGACCACTCATTTCTCTAATTTGTGGCCCCTATCCAAATGATCTAGAAGTATTGGTATCTAGGATTCCCCAAGGGTAGCTTCTGTTCCCTTTATAATTATGCAGGTTCACACGGCTCAAAACATGACCAGTTTTATTCACAAGTTAATGGAAATAGATAGGACTCAAACCTGAGCCAATAGAAGGTAACACTACCAACTTCCCGCTGAGATCAGAGACAGACCAGCCAGTTCCCGTATGACTGTTCCAGCAAAACTCTGAAGTTTGCATCAAATTGCATGATGATGCAATAAAAAACTGTAGTGACTTCTTCCACTTCGAAACTACATGAGAAATAAGCCAGAAGCCTAAGAGCCATAGGACTAGGGGTACTCCCACCAGTAAAGCCAGCATCATACCAGCATCACCTCCCAGAGTGACAAGAGACAGCCAATCCCCAACTGATAAATGGCCAAATGATTTGAAGAAGCAGTTCTCAGAGGAAGAAATTAAAGCCATCTATAGGCATTTGAAAAAATGCTCTAAATCACTATTGATTAGAGAAATGCAAATCAAAACAACTCTGAGGTACCACATCACACCTACCAGATTGGCTTACATGACAAAACAGGAAAATGATAAATGTTGGAGAAGATGTGGGAAAATTGGGACACTAATGCATTGTTGGTGGAGTTGTGAAATGATCCAACCATTTTGGAGAGCAATTTGGTACTATGCCCAAAGGGCTATAAAAATGTACACACCCTTTGACCCAGCAATAGCTCTTCTAGGGCTGTATCTCAAAGAGATCATAAAAATGGGAAAAGGACCTACATGTTCAAAAATATTTATAGCAGCTCTTTTTGTGGTGGCAAAGAATTGGAAATTGAGAGGATGCCCATCAATTGGGGAATGGCTGAGCAAGTTGTGGTATATGAATGTAATGGAATACTATTGTGCTATAAGAAATGATGAACAGGCAGACTTCAGAAAAACCTGGAAAGACTTGTATGGTCTGATGCTGAGTGAAGTGAGCAGAACCAAGAGAATGTTGTACACAATAACAGCCATGTTGTGCAATGACTAATATTGATAGACATAACCCTTCTCACCAAGGTCTCATGATGGATAATACCAAGTATTATCCACAAAAGCTGCAAACAAAACAAATTTCTTGATCTTGAGGAGGGAAAAAAGAAAGAACTATGGAACTTGAATGCAGATGGAAGCATACTATTTGCTATTTTTTTCTTCTGTTTTGTTTTGTTTCCTCTTTATGGTGGTTCCTCCTATTGGTTCTAATTCTTACTTATAACATCACTAATGTGAAAATATGTTTAATAGGAATGTATATGTATAACCTATATCAGATTGTCTTGGGGAGGGAGGAGGAGAAAAATTTAAAACTCAAAAGCTTATAGAAGTGATTGTTGATAAATCAAAATAAATTGATTTTTAAAAAATTAAAATTTTTTTTTAAAAAAAGAGACAGCCAAGTACAGTCAGCTACATGTGTAGCTTAAAAGGCTGTCCTGAAGTAACAAGAGCTCCTCCGAGAAAGCCACAGGGTGGGGAGCTGTGGCTCCTGACCACTGCTGACATTCAGACCAGGACAGTCTAGGCCCAAGGTTCTGGGCCCTAACCAAGGATTTGCTGGGGCCAACTGAAATCCACCCTCAAGAGTTGATTATTAAATTTTCAGTGTATTTTCACCTCAGAAATCAGCTTACTTGATTTATGTTATTAATAGTCTAGACTTAAGCGAGAGAGAAAATGTTAATAATGTGTGTCCTGTGTACTTTTTTTTCCTGGAGAGTCAGTTCTTAAACAATTACTAGCAAACAAATACCCTTACCCCTAACAGTCTGTCTTGAGATGACAGAGAGGGTCCTGAATATTCAGTACTCTGAACTTCAAAAGATCCAAAGAGGTCGAGCCCTAGGAAGTGGAAGTTAGTTAAAAAACCAACAACTCAGGGGCCCTAGAGTGAGACCATACAGGACTGACCACCTCAGACAAAAGCATCAGCAGTGGGCAGAGCCTGGCCTTATTCAGCAACTAAAGTAGAAAGGAAAGAGAAATAAAATTTTTTAAAACTACCAACCAGTATCAAAAATTATTGTGAATCTAGAGATCTTCAAAAAGAAGAAAGTAACAATTGCAAACATCAACTCAAAGGAAAAAATGGATTTTCCAGAAGGATTACATGAATTACCTAGAATAAATTAAGATTTTTTTTTAATTAAAAGTTTTGGAGGAAAGAATTAGGAGGAGAATATGAAATAGACTCCTTGAAAACTGAAATAGACCAAACAGAAATCAATTATTCCATGAGACAGCAAGAAATATTAGAACAAAATCAAAAGATTTAAAAAAAATAGAAAATGTAAGATATCAAAAACAACTGACCAGGAAACAAGGAAAGAGGATTTAAGAATCATTGAACGCCTTGAAAACCATTATACAAAAAAAAAAAACCTGGACACTATTTCAAGTCATAAATGGTCCAAATCTGTTAGAACCAGAGGGCAAGGGAAAAAACAGAAGGAATCCACCCA
This sequence comes from Phascolarctos cinereus, assembly GCF_003287225.1. Classification (NCBI taxonomy): domain Eukaryota; kingdom Metazoa; phylum Chordata; class Mammalia; order Diprotodontia; family Phascolarctidae; genus Phascolarctos; species Phascolarctos cinereus. The sequence goes on along the minus strand of NW_027555514.1, from coordinate 195,051,096 downwards.
TCACTTTCCAAAAGGGGCCCCAAAAGAAAATGTCCTAGTAATGTTATAACCAAAATCTAGAGCTCCCACATCAAAAAATACTGTAAGCATCTAGAAAGGAGTTCTAAATTCAGAAAGATAAGATATTGGTTTACAACCAAGAATAATATATATCCTGCAAGGCTGAGTGTCATCCTAAAGGGGAGAAAATGGATTTTTATTGGAATCGAGGCTTTTCAGGCATTCCTGATTAAAAAACCAGAGAAAAATAGGAACTTTGAAATAACAAACACAACAGTCCAGAGAAACCTAGAAAGGTAAATCTGAGTAATTAGAAGTTGCTGTAGATGATGGAGTGCTAACATTCTAATGGAGGGAAAGAAACAAATGTCCCTTCAGAACCTTGTTCTCAAAGGGAATCAAGGGAATTAAATAAAAAATATGAAAGTTCTGGGGGTGAAATAGTTCTGTTTTGAAAAGGAGAAAGAAAAGGGAATGTAAAAGAAATATACTCACATAGAAAAGAAGAGGATAAAACTTGCTGTTGTAACTGGGTGAGTAATTTAAGAGTATACACACATGGAAGAATGGGCAGGTGAACATGTGCATCAGATGAGCTTCACTCATCTGAAACAAAGGAAGGTTGAACACACAGAAACAATTTTTTGTAGAAATGCATTAATCTTAGCAGGAAAGCAAGCAAAATTGGGGAGGGGGAAGGGAGTAAGAGGAAAGATAATACCAAGGACACAATAGCTGCAAACAAAACAAACTTCTTGATCTTGAGGAGGGAAAAAAGAATTAGAATCTAAGGAGATGCCATAGAGTTCCTCATAATTGGGGAATGATTGAGGAAATTGTGGTACGTGGATATAATGGAATATTATTGCTCTGTAAAAAAAATGACAGCCGATTTCAGAAAATCCAGAATGATGTAGAGTGAACTGGAAGAGAACCAGAATGATTTGTATAAAGAAGGCAACATTGTAATAACTTTAAATGTATAAAGAACTCTGATTACTTCAAAGTTTAACCAGGATTCCAGAGGACTAATAATTAAGCATGCTTTCTGACAGATGATAGACACAAGATTCAGAAAGAGACATGCGTTTTTGGACATGGCCACTGTGGCCATTTTGCTTGTCTATGCTTATATATTACAAGGGGTTCCCCCCTCCTTGATTTTCAATCTGGCCTGGACTGTCTTGAGTCATTTTTCTTATTCTTTCAGTGTTTATGTAGACCAAAGAGCAAAATCTATTTTAAAGCAGTCACAAATTTAAATAAGCGATGAGGAGGGAAGGGTTGCCAGTAGTGATGCCAAAAAATAAGTGGGCCATTGAAACATTTTTAAAACACGCAGAAGAGAACAGAAGCACAGAGAAATGAGACAGTTTTGAAAGTGATATGTAGAATTTGTTATATACTTTTTTTAAAAAGCCAGCAGTGTAAAACAGAGATTCACCACTTCATAGAGAATCCTTTTTCATACATTCTGCCGTGTGTATAGAAATGCTTTTTTTTTTTGGTGTTTAACTTCAGAATAACTTTTATAATTAAAAAAAAGAAGAAACACTACCCAGTGAACAACTCTCCCCCAAAAAGCTGTATTGTCTCAAGACTCACAGTACTATAATCAATAGGGCTTCTGGCTGTATTTGTTCCCTGAATCAGGGTTTTACTCCATTGTTTCTCTATGCTTTCCTCCTGCTGCCTTCCTCTGCTCTTCACTTTCTCCCCCCCAAATAGTAATCCCACCTGCTGTCATTCTTTGATTCTCTCCTGTAGCTCTCTTCTGCTGTCAACTGCCAACTCTGCCCTCTGCAGCAGCTTAATGTCTTGCCACTTAGCTCTGTTTTGATGCTTTCCATAGGCCACAGGATCATAGATTTAGAGCTTGAAGGGACCTTAGAGATCAGTGAGTCCAACCTCCTCATTTTCACATGAGGACACCAACCCAGAGAGGTTAAGTGACATGCCTAAGGTTACATAGGTAATGAAAGAGGCAAGATTTGAACCTAAGTTTCTGACTCCAAAGCAATGCTCTTTCCACTGTACCAAGCTGCTTTTCTTCCGTTCCCTTCTAATAGATGGTGCCTCCCTTCCCCAGCCATTTACTTTCTGCTACTCTGCTAATGGTCATTCTCTATCTGATTTATGCTGTTCATCCCTGCTCCTTGCCCTCCAGAGTTCAGGTATCCTCTAATAGACATGCTTATCCCCTTTCCCAGGGGACTTCCTGACTGTCTTACCTGGCCTGTACGGGACAAGGATATTAGGAATTGTTGTTGTTGTTGTTGTTGTTGTTATTGTTTTACTACTTAAAGATCCCACATCTGTTATAGTTAAGTCTTCTTTAGCACGTAGAACCAACCGCAAAAAGCCTCATAGAGTAGATTTACTTTATATCCAAATGACTCTCTGCCTCTAACACTTCATATAGGCTTATGAATAACCTCTTTCTTTCCCCAGTGTCCCAAACACTGCTATTCTACTCCCACCAGCATTATCTGATCGTTGCTCTATAGTCTATTGGCCTCTATCTGCCCACCAAACTTCTGGGCCAGATTATTGAAATTACCCTAAAGCCATTTCTTGAAAGATCACTGAAAGGGTCAGAAGAGAAAAGAAGCTGGTTGCTCTTAATGTGGGTTACTATACCAGGGAGAGTTCTAGCCCCTGCTATCTTTGCAAGAACCTTCCTTATTTAAACCAATTCAGCAAGCTTTATTTGAGTGCCTCCTATGTGCAATGTAAGTTCTGGAAATGCAAAGTTAAAAAAAAACAGCCCTTGCTTTCAAAGAGTTTATGTTTTAGTGGGATATACAAACAAGCAAATCAATAACTACAAAAATCATTTTAAAAGCATTAACCACTAAAAGGATCAGTAAAGGTTTCCCATAGGTGGTCTATAAGATGAGCCCTGAAGAAAGCCAGAGATTCTAAGAGAGGGGAGGTGAAGTCAGAGAGTGCTCCATGAATACAACACAGTATATGCAAAGGCCCAGAACTGGAAGATGAAAGAGAAAATGCCAAGTTGGGAGAATAACTAGTAGAACATTGTTGATGAAATGCAGAATGCATGATAGGAAGTAATGTGAAATAAGTTAGGAAAGATAGAAATAAAAAATACAGGGCTTTAAATACCAAGCTTCATCATTTTTTTAAATGCTAGGGACAGTAGAAAATGACTAGAAATTCTTAAGAAAAATTATATGGTCACACTTGTGCTTCAGAAAGATTTTTTTTTTGTTGGCCATATGGAGATTGGATTAGAGTGAGGAGAGAAACTATTGCAGTAGCCCAGGTGAGAGGAGATGAGGGTCTCAAATTAAGTGATGGTTGTGAATATGGAAAGAAGGGAACATAGTTAACAAATACTCATTAAGCTGATACTGTATTCTAGGCACTGTGTTAGGTGCTAGGGTTACAAATACAATGAATGATAAGTCCTTGCTGTAAGAAACTTCTACTGAGGGAGACAACAAATATAAGTATAACTAATAAGGGGCAGCTAGGTGGCGCAGTGGATGGAGCACTGGCCCTGGATTCAGGAGGACCTGAGTTCAAATCAGGCTTCAGACACGTAACACTTACTAGCTGTGTGACGCTGGGCAAGTCACTTAACCCCATTGCCTAGCCAAATAAATAAACAAAATAATACAACTATTAAAAAGTGATTAAATGCAAGGTAGTTTGATAGAGCATAGCAGTTGAAGGGATCAGGAAAGGCTTCATTTAGAGAGTGGGGCTTGAGTTATAGCTTGAGGGAAGAGAGAGATTCTGTAAGGTGGAGATGAGGAAAGAGAACATACCGAACATAAGAAATAGCCGGTACAAAAACATATTGAGCATAATGGCTAGTTAAAACACCACTTGGCTGAGGCCACAGGGGCCACTGTTCTAACATTTGTCCTTTATCTGCTCTTACAATTCACCTGGGTTCATTCTTCTGTCATTGCCTGTCTTCTCAGTGGGGGAATTATTGTCACCAATGATTTATTCCATCTCCCCTTTCACCTAAGATTCCTCAGGAACAAATATACATACCTCTGGCTCTAGAATAGGACATCCTCCTCAAAAGGGTGAAGTGTAGGCTTTGTAGAAACTGGAGGTCCTTATCCCAATTCTAATCAGCAAGAGCAAGATTGCATTTTCCCCCAGGATTTTAGGAGTATTCCATAGGGGTTAGGATGATTCTGTAATGCTGTTGACTGAAGTTCCCATTCTGGTGTGCTCTCCCCAGTATGAATAGCCAATTATAATTAATATCTTCCTTACATAATTGAAAATCTCCAGTGATTAGTGTCCCACTATCTAATTTTTTTTAATTATATGTAAATTTTTTTAACATTCATTTTTTAAAATTTTGAGTTCCAAATTCTTTCCCTCCCACCTTCTCCTTTACCCTCATTGAAAAAGCAAGCAATTTTATATAGGTTATATATATGCAGTCATGTAAAATATATCTCCATATTAGTCATGTTGTGAAAGAAAATAAAGACAAAAAAACCCAAGAAAAATAAAGTTTAAAAACTATGTTTTGATCTATATTCAGACTCCATAATTTCTTTCTCCGGAGGTGGATAGCATTTTTCATCGTAAGTCCTTTAGGATTGTCTTGTATCATTGTATTGCTGAGAATAGCTAAGTCATTCACAGTTTATCATCATAGAATATTGTTGTTACTGTTTTCAGTATTCTGGTTCTTCTCACTTCATTTTGCATCAGTCCATGTAAATCTTTCCAGGTTTTTCTGTAGGCACCTTGCTTGTCATTTCTTATACCACAGTAGTATTCCATCACAACTATACACCAAAACTTGTTCAGTCATTCCCCAATTGATGGACATCCCCTCACTTTCTAATTCTTTGCCACCTCAAAAAGAGCTACTATAAATATTTTTGTGTATTTGGAAAACTCAACAGTAGCCACTAGATTGGAAAAAAGATCAGTTTACGTTCCAGTGTTAAAGAAGGGCAATGCCTAGGAATGGTCAAATTGCCAAAAAAAGTTGTATTCATTTCACGTGCCAGCAAGGTTATACTTAAGATTGAGCAAGCTACGCTTCAGCAATATGTGAACCAAGAATTACCAGAAGAACAGCAGGTCTTTGAAGAGGCAAAGGAACTAGAGACCAAATTGCTAACATTTGCTGGATTATGGAGAAATCAAGGAAGTTCCAGAAAAACATCTACTTCTGCTTGACTGACTACACTAAATCCTTTGACTATGTGGATCACAACAAAATGTGGCAAGGCCTCAAAGAGATGGAGTACCAGATCATCTTGTCTCCTGAGGAACCTGTATGTGGGTCAAAAAGCAGCAGTAAGATCTGAACATGGAACAACTGATTGGTTTAATATTGGAAAAGGAGTATGACACGGTAAAATATTGTCACCTTATTTAACTTATATGCAAAGTACGTCATGTGAAATGCCAGGCTAAATACATCAAAAACGGGAATCAAGGTTGCTGGGAGAAATAGCTACAATCTCAGGCTTGCGAAAAGGGAAGAGGAATTAAGAAGCCTCTTGAAGAGAATGAAAGAGGAGAGTATAAAAGCTGGCTTGAAGCTTAATGTAAAAAAAAAACCAAACTAAGATCTTGGCAACTGGTCCCATCACTTCCTGGCAAATAGAGGGAGAAGAAATGGAAGCAGTGTCAGATGTTATATCCTGAGGCTCAGAGTCCCTGCAGATGATGACTGCAGCCATGAAATTAAAAGACATGCCTTGGAAGGAAAGCTGTGACAAATCTGGACAGCATACTAAAAAACAGAGACATCACCTTGCTGACAGTGTCCTATAGTCAAAGTTATGGTTTTTCCAGTAGCAGTAAATGGCTGTGAGAGTTGGACTATAAAGAAAGCTGAGTGCCACAGAATTGATGCTCTCAAATTGTGGTGCTAGAGATATTTTGATAGTCATTTGGACAGCAAGGAGATAAAAATCAGTCAACATTTAAAGAAATTAATTCAGGCTATTCATTGGAAGGACAAATATTGAAGCTGAAGCTTCAATACTTTGGCCCATAATGAGAAGACAGGATTCGTTGGAAAAGACCCTGATGTTGGGAAAGATTGAAGGCAAAAGGAAAAGGAGACAGCAGAGGATGAGATGGATATATAGTACAATGGAAACAACAAATATGAACTTGGACAGGCTTTGAGAGATAGTGGAGGATAGAAAGACCTGGCCTGATATGGTCCATGGGGTCATGAAGAGTTGCACATGATTGAACAACTGCACAACAAATTTCTCCTACATCTTCAAAAAACCCTCACTTGATCCTTCCATCTCTGCTATCATTGTATATCTCTTTTGCCCTTTGTAGCTAAACTCAAAAAAGTTCATCTACAATATGTGCCCTCTCTGCTCTCACTCTCTTCTTAATCCCTTACAATCTGGTTTCCAACCTTATCACTCCACAGAAACTGCTGTCTCCAAAATTACCAATAATCTCTTCTTTGACAAATCCAAATGACCTTTTTCTCAATCCTCATTCTCTTTGATCTCTTTGCAGCCCTTGACACTGTTGATCACCTTCTCTCAGATACTCTTTTCTCTCTAGGTTTTTGGGGCGTATCTCTATGTAAATTGGCTGCTATTCCTGAACTTCTTGGATATATTCAAGGGATGATCTCCCCTCACCATTCTTCCTTCCACTTTGAAGGACTATGAAAAAGAAAAAGGGGATTGATGGATTAAAATAAAAGAGCAATTCTCCTACCTCTCTGACCTTTCCTTTGTCTCCTTTGCTGGATTCATATCCGGATCATGTCCTCTAAATGTCCCACAGGGTTCTATCCTGGCCCCTCTTCTCCCTTTATACTACTTCATTTAGTGATCTCAACAGCTCCCTTTCACCTCCAGGATCAAGTACAAAATGCTTTGGCATTTGAAGCCCTTCATAACCTAGCCCCCTCCTGTCTTTCCAGCTTCTTATACCTTACTTCCCACCGTGTACTTTGTGTCACTTCAATTCAGTGACACTGGCCTCCTATCTGTTTCATGAATAAGACACTCCATCTCTCAGCTCTGGGCATTTTCTTTAGCAGTCCATCATGCTTGGAATGCTCTCCTTCAACTCTGCCTAATGACCTCTCTAGCTTCCTTTAAGTCTGAACAAAAATCTCATCTTTTACAGGAGGCCTTCTCAACCCCTTTTAATTCTAGTGCCTTCCCCGTGTTAATCATTTTCTGTTCCTGTATATAGTTTGTTTTCTATGTATTTGTTTTCATGTTGTGTCCCTCATTAGATTGTAAGTTCCTTGAGACCAGGGACTGTCTTTTGCCTCTCTTTGTATCCTCAGCACTTAGCATGGTACCTGTAGTAGGCACTTAATAAGTGTTTACTGATTGATTGTTCCCATACACAAAGGGAATGTTAAGCAATAAAGAATCATAGAATGATTAAAACAATGCTGTAAATTTTCTCTAGTGACTTCTAGACTATGAATTAATATCTCTACACTGATATTATTCAATCAAATAGCCAAGTATGATCATTTAGTGGCTTTTCTCTGCTGGCAATTCTTTCCCCTGCTGCTTGTCTTCTGCTACCATTGCCACTGCAATTGCTACCTGCTACCTGTTACAACCCTAATACATTCTCACTCTTGCCAATTCATATTGCACTGGTGCCAGAAAATGGGGAAAGGTTCAACCTGCCTTCGAGATTTTGAAAGGCCTTCTTCAAAGGAAAGAAGACACAGAAGTGAGATAGCCCCATTACAGACACAGGCCTAAGTAGGACATGTAATAATGAACTTATGGGTCCAAATAAGGGATGAAGCTTTCATCATTCCCTAATGCAGCTCTGAATGGTCCTCTTTTTTTTTTTTAATAGTCCTTCAAAGTGGAAGGAAGAATGGTGAGGGGCAGGTCATCCCTTGAATATATCCAAGAAGTTCAGGGGTAGCAGCCAATTAAAATACTTTTTGTCATTACATAGTACAAGCATGTCAGTCATATTTGACAGGAAACAGTTAAAAGGATCTCTTTGCTTTGAATAGGGAATGGGAGAGAATCTGCACATTTAATTAAAATATTGCCTGAACATGTCCTAAGAAGAATTCCACTAGGTGGGATGCTACACAAGGAGGGGAAATGGAGTGTCATATGTAAAGAAGAGAGAGAAGGACAATTTTCCTGGATCACAGAATACAGGAGAAGGAAATAATAAACAACAAATCTAGAAAGCTAAGTTGGGCCCAGGTAGTAAAGGGCTTTAAAAGCTATACAAATGAGTTTATATTTTTTCCCTAGAAACAATAGAAAGCTAGTGGAGTTGGTTCAGTAGGGATTCATATGGTCAGATCTGCACTTAAATAAAATTACTTTGGCAGTAATATGGAAGGAAGATATACTAGAGTGAGAACATACTTAAAGCAGGGAGACTAATTAGAAAGTGAGGCCATGCAGAAACATGAAGTCCAAAGTCAAGAAGTAGGCTGGAAAAATGAGCAAACCAAATAAGAATCTTGCCAGAAAGAGCCTTTATGGTGACAGGGTAGTTCAAGATGCAAACCCAGAAGAAAAGAATGACTTTTTAAAAATCTGCAAGTAAAACCTCAATAATAAATTTACACGAATCCAACTAGAATTCCTAGAAGAGTTAAAGAAAAAGTTAAAAAAAATTTTAAACCAAATGAGGGTAGTAGAAGGAAAAATGGGAAAATGAGAGCTATGAAGGAAAGATGAAAAGAGAATTGACAACTTGAAACAAGGGGTATAAGAACTTTTCCAAGAAAGAAACTCCCTGAAAATTTGAATTGTCTAAAAAGCAGCTAGCGACTCCATGAGACATCAAGAAATATTAAAAGCGATGTCAAAAGACTGAAAAAATGAACAATTATAAGGTAACATAGCAAAAACAACTGACCTGGAAGACAGGTTGAAGAGAATTTAAAAAATATTGAACGACCAGAAACCATGACTCAAAAAAACAAACAAACCCAAAAACCTAGACATGGTTCAAGAAATCTTAAAAAAAAAAAAAACCTGCCCAGATCTCTTAGGACCAGAAGGCAAAGAGTGAAATAAAAATAATCCAATCCATCACCTCCTAGGAAAAAAAAACACCAAAATGAAAACTCCCAGGAATATTATAGTCAAAACCCAGAGTTTCCAGGTCAAAGAAAAAATACTGCAAGCAACCAGAAAGAAAGAATTCAAGTACTGAGGTGCCACAGTCAGGAGAATACCAGATTTAGCAGTTACCACTATAAAGGAGTAGAGAGTTGGAATATGATGTTTCAGAAGGCAGAGGACATAGGCTTAGAACCAAGAATAACTTACCAAGCAAAACTGAGTACAGTTTTACTGAGGGGAAATGGATCTTTAATGAAATAAAAGACTGCTTAGCATTCTTGATGAAAAGATCACACCTGAATAGAAAATCTGACATATAAATACAGGGGTCAAAGGAAGCATAAAAAAGTAGATAAGGGTGAGCATAAGGGACTAAACAAAGATGAACTATTTACATTCTCATATGGGGAGATGATGTGTGTATGTGTGTGTGTATAAATCATCAGAACTCTATCACATTAAGTGTCATAGAGGGATTCTTATTAGACAGAGGATCTAGGAGTGATTCTGTTATGCTTTGATGACTTTTTAAAAAGAACAAAAAGAGTATGGAAGAGGAATACCTTAGGAGAGGGGATAAGGAAGAGGAAAAATGGGGGGAAATTCTGCATAAATGGAATGCACAAGTAGAAGTCTATACAACAAGGAGGAGGGAATTTGGGGGTGGGATGGGGCATAGAATTAGTGACTCTTCAACCTTACTTTCATCTGGACTGGTCAAAGGGAAGAATGCACATACATACACAGATGGAGACAAAAGTATCTTTCACTCAACAAGGAAACAGGAATGAAAGTATTAAGGAGAAAGGTGGGGGATATAAGCAGGATAGGTTAAGGGGACAATTAGTCAGAAGCAAAAGAAATTTTTAAAGATGGGGCAGGAAAAGTCTAAGACAAAAGCCACCATCATCAAAACAGTTTTGTACTGGGTGAGAGGATGACTGAGGGTAACTAGGTGGTGCAATGGATAGAGCACTGGGCTTGGAATCAGGAAGGCTAATCTTCCTAAATTCAAATCTGGTCTCAGATACTATCTGTGTGACCCTGATCAAGTCACTTAACCCTATTTACCTCATTTTCTTCATCTGTGAAATGATCTGGAGAAGGAAATAGCAAATCACTCCAGTATGTTTGTCAAGAAAACCCCAAATAGAATCATGAAGAGGCAGACATGACTGAACAATAAGAGGATAATCAGTAGAACAGTTTAAGTTAATAATGCTCAAATGTTTTATGTGTGTGTGTGTGTGTGTGTGTGTGTGTGTGTGTATAGCACTCATACCTGTGAATGGGATGAATAGGAGAGGAATGAATTAGGAATTAAAATCTAACAATATGTTGTTCAGAAGAAACACACTTAAAGATACACATGAAACTAAAATAAACTGGATTAGATTCTATTACGCTTCAAGTGAATTAAAAAATCGGTAGCAATCATGATCTCAGACAAAGTAACAGCACAAATTGACCTGATTAAAAGAGATTAATAGGGAAATTTTATTTTATTAAATTTACCATAGATAATAATATCAACACTAAACATATATGTACTGAAAGGCAAAGTATTTAAACTCTTAATAGTTAAAGTTAAATGAATTATAGGGAGAAATAGTAAAACTAAGAGTGAGGGCATCAATTTACTCCTCTCAGACCTACATAAATCTAAACAAAAAGTAAATCAAGGGGCAGGTAGGTGGCACAGGAGATAGAGCACTGGCCCTGGATGACCTGAGTTCAAATCTGGCCTCAGACACTTGACACTTATTAGCTGTGTAACCTGGGCAAGTCACTTAACCTCATTGCCTAGCCAAAAAAAAAAAAAAGTAAACCAAAAAAATAAGGTACTAAATAGAATTTTAGAAAAGTTGGAAATTATAGCTCCCTAAGAGTATTAAAGGGAATGAAAAAGAGTATACGTATTTCTTTACAAAAATTGACCATTATTAAAGCATAAAAACCTCACAAACAGAAATATTAAATGCATCTTTTACCAATCATAATGCAATAAAACTATATTCAATAAAGCATTTTTGAAGCAAAGATTAAAAATTAATTGGAAACAAAACAATCTAAAATGGGTGGGTCAAAGAACAAATCAATAGAAACAATTTTATTAAAGATAATGACATGGAGACAACAAAAATCTTTTTGAGATGCAGATAAAGCAGCACAAAATTTATATCTCAAAATGCTTTCATTAAAAAAAAGAAAAAAAAGCAGATCAATGAATTAGGCATGCAACTAAAAAAAATAGAAAACCAACAAATTAAAGATCCCAATTAAACATCAAAATAGAAATCCTGAACATCAAAAGAGAGATGAACAAAATTAAAGGCAAAAAGACCTAAATTAATTAATAAAAGTAGGAGATGGCTTTTTAAAATCAAAACAAGCTAATTTGATTTTTTAAGAAAGAAGAAAACCAAATTACCAGTGTCAGATATGAAAAAGGAGAAATATTGACAGCTGATGGCTCAGTGGATAGAACACTGGGACAGGAGTCAGGAAGACCTGAGTTCAAATCTGGCCTTAGAAATTTAGTAGCTCTATGACCCTTGTAAAGTCTGTTTGCCTCAGTTTCTTTAACTATAAAATGGGGGTAATAATAGCACTCACCTCTCAGGGTTGTTGGGAAGATCAATTGAGATAATAAGTGTAAAAGGGCTTAGCACAGTGCCTGACATATAGTAGGAACTATATAAATCTCATTCCCGTCCCTTTGCCCCCTAAAAAGAAATTATTAGGAGTTACTTATCCCAATTGTATGCCAACAAAAATAGCAATCTAAATGAAATGAATGAATGTTTGCAAAAATATCGGTTGCCCAGACTAACAGAACATGAAATAGAGTACAAAAATAACCCTGTCATCCCATAAAACAGAAGTGGATAGTAGAGTAGATAAAAACCAGAATCCTACAATATGTTGTTTACAAGAAACACATTTGAAGCCAAGAGATACACTCATATAGTAAAGATAAGGGACTAGAGCAGAATATATTATGCTTCAGCTGAAGTGAAAAAAAAAAAAGCAGAGGTAGCAATCCTGATTTCAGACAAAGTAAGAGCAAAAATAGACTGCTAAAAGGTACCATAGACAATGAAGCAATATTAATCCTAAACATATATGCACCAAATGGTATAGCATCCAAATTCTTAAAGGAAAAGTTAAGTGAGTTACAGGAAGCAATAGACATCAGAACTATATTGGGGGGGGACCTCAGCTGTCCGATCTCAGAACTTGATAAATCCAACCAAAAAAATAAACAAGAAAGAAACTTGAGATGTAAGTAGAATATTAGAAAAGTTAGATATGACAGACATTTGGCGTGATTTAGACATAAAGGTCTATAAAGGACCATAAACAAATTAGAAGAGCAAGGAATAGTCTACCTGTCAGATCTATGAGGAGGGGAAGAATTAATGACCAAACAAGAGATAGAGAGCATTACAAAATATAAAATAAACAATTTTGATTATATTAAATTAAAAAGCTTTTGTACAAACAAAACCAATGCAACCAAGATTAGAAGGAAAACAGAAAGCTGAGAAACAATCTTTACAGCAAGTTTCTCTGATAAAGGCTTCATTTTTTTTTTTTATTGTGATAAGGCTAATTTAATTGGGTACATACATACATACATACATACACACATACATACATACATATATCTATTTGGCTTAGAAAAATCTGAATATCTTCCCCATTTCCATATGCTTTTTGAGTTGAAAATTTTTTCTCCCTTTTTCTCCCCCTCCCCAAGACGGCGCACAATCTGACATAGGCTTTACATTTACATATCCATTCAACACATTTTCACGTTAGTGAAGTTGTAAGTAAAAATTAAAACCAATAGGAGGAACCATCAGAAAGATGAAACAAAACTCAACAGAAGGTAAAAATAAGTGAGAGCGATTCGACTTCCATAGTTCTTTCTTTGGATGTGGACAGCATTTTCCATCCCGAGGCCTCTGGAGATGTCTTAGATCCTCGTAATGCTGAGCAGGGTTCAGTTTAACATTCTTAGTCATTGCATAATGTGGCTGCTATTGTGTACAAAGTCCTCTTGGTTCTGCTCACTTCACTCAGCATCAGACCATATAAGTCTTCCCAGGTTTTTCTGAAGTCAGCCTGTTCATCATTTCTTATAGAACAACAGTATTCCATTACATTCATATACCACAACTTGCTCAGCCATTCCCCAATTGATGGGCATCCTCTCAATTTCCAATTCTTTGTAAAGGCTTCATTTCTTAAATATATAGAGAACTGAGACAAATTTACAAGAACACAAGCCATTTCCCAATTGGACAAAAGATATGAACAGGTAGTTTTCAGATGAAGAAATCAAAGCTATCTATAGGCATATGTTGTTGTTTTTTTGTTTTTTGGTGAGGGCAATTGGGGTTAAGTGACTTGCCCAGAGTCACACAGCTAGTGAGTGTTATGTGTCTGAGGCTGGATTTGAACTCACGTCCTCCTGACTCCTGTGCCAGTACTCTATCTACTGCACCACGTAGCTGCCCCTACCTATAGGTATATGAATAAGTGCTCTTAATCACTTTTGATTAGAGAAATGGCAAATTAAAACAACTCTAAGGTACCACCTCACACCTATCAGATTGGCTTATATGACAAAAATGATAAATGTTGGAGAGGATATGAGAAAATTGGAACACTAATGCACTATTGGTGGAGTTGTGAACTCATCCAACCATTCTGGAGAGGAATTTGGAACTATGTCCAAAGAGCAAACCAAACCCTTTGATCCAGCAATACCACTGTTAGGTCTATATCCCAAAGAGATCATAGAAAAGGGAAAATGACCTACATGTGCCAAAATATTTATAGCAGCCTTTTTTTGTGGTGGCAAAATATTGGAAATTGAGGGGATCCCCATCAACTGGGGAATGGCTGAACAGGCTGTGGTATATGAATGTAGTGGAATGCTATTGTGCAATGGGAAATGATGAGCAGGCAGATTTCAGAGAAACCTGGAAAGACTTGTATGAACTGGTGCAAAGTGAAATGAGAGGAACCAGAAGAACATTGTACATAGTATCAGCAACATTGTGTGATGATCAATTATGAATAACTCAGCTTTTCCCAGCAACACAATGATCCAAGACAAATACAAAGGACTCACGAAGGAAAATGCTATCCATATCCAGAAAAAGAACCGATGGATTCTGAATGCAGATCAAAGCATATTTTTTTCACTTACTTTATTCTTGTGGGGTTTTTTTCCTTTTGATCTGTTTCTTCTTTCACAACTGTGACTAATAGGGAAATATCTTTACATGGAATCACATGTATAAACTATATCAAACTGCCTACCATTTTTAGAAGAGGTGAGGAGAGGAAGGGAGAAAAATTTAGAGCCCAAAATCTTGTAAAACTGAATGCTAAAATTTTTCTTGACATGTGAGAGGAAAATAAAATACTATTTAAAAAAATAAAATAACCATATCATAAACAAAATTATCGCTTTTTATAGGTGATGCATTGGGTTGCTTAGAGAACTTTAGAGAGTTAAATGTAAAACTAATTGAAACAATTAACTTCAGCAGATTATCAGGATACAAAGTAAACCCACAGAAATCATCAGCCTTTCTGTATATTACCAACAAAATCCAGGAAAAAGAGGTAAAAATCAATTCCATTTAAAATAACTACAGATAGTATAAAACACTTGGTAGTCTGCCTGCCAAGTTACACACAGGAATCGCCTGAAACAAAATTATAAAATACTCTTTATACAAATAAAGACATCTAAATAATTGGAGAAATATTAATTGCTTATGAGTAGGTTAATCTAATATAATAAAAACAACAATACAACCTAAAAAATTACTTATTTCATGTCATACCAATTAAATTATGAAAGAATCACTTTATGTAGCTAGAAATAATAATGAGGAATAAAAGTGATGAATATCTAGGGAATTAATGAAAAAAATGGGAAGGAAGAGGGCCTGGCAGTACATATCTCAAATTACACTACAAAGCTTTAATCATAAAAACAATTTGTTACTGTGCAAGAAACAGATTAGGTACATGATGTACAGAACCAAATGTGCGCCTTAGCCTAGTGTTTGATGAATCAAAATGTATTTTTACATAGAAACAATGCAATACAGGCATGCCTCATTTTATTACTCTACTTTTTTTGCTTTCAGCAGATATTGTGGGGGAGTTGTTTTGTATTTGTTTTTGTTTTTTACAAATTGAAGGTTTGTGGCAACACTGCATCAAGCAACTTTATCAGCACCATTTTTTCCCTAACAGCATGGGCTCCCATCATGTCTCTGTGTCACATTTAGGTAATTTTTGCAGTATTTCAAACTTTTTCATTATTATTATACCTGCTATGGTGATCTGTGACCAGTGATCTTTAACGTTATTATTGTAATTGTTTTGGGGCATCATGAACCACACACATTTAAAAGATGGCAAACTTAATTGATAAATGTTGAGTGTGTTCTGACTGCTCCACCAACCAGTTTCCCCATCTCTCCCCATTATCCTATTACCTGAGACACAATAATATTAAAGAATATTACATAAATTTGTTTGATAAAGCAGTAGCAGAGTTTGAGAGGATTGACTCCAAGTTTGAAAGAAGGAAGGATTTCATGAAAATCAATGCAGCAAAATTCATCATTGTCTTATTTTAGGAAATTGTCACAGCCATCCCAATCTTCAGCAACCACCACCCTGATCAGTCAGCAGCCATTAACATCGAGGCAAGACTCTCCACGAGCAAAGATTATGACTCACTGAAGACTCAGGTGATGGTTAGCATTTTTTAGCAATAAAGTATTTTTAATTAAAGTACGTACATTTTAAAATATAATATGATTACATAATAAATTACAGCATAATGTAAACATAATTTTTATATGCACTGGGAAAATTCATGTGACTTGCTTTATTGTATTGATCTTTAATTGAAACTTCAGTATGTCTGAGGTATGCCTGTACACAATGGTTAATTCTCAGGCAAGCCAGCTTAGCTGAAGCAGCAAGGTACTCTGTGGGAAAGGGAAGAGGTAGCATGTGTTAGGCAAGTCAAACAATTGTTATCACCTTGACTTTCATTTCCCCTAAAACTCTGATGGAAATAATTTAAGATCCTAAACCCCAAAGTCTAAGTAATAGTAGTGCTCCCTAGACAACTAGCCCTGATTCCTCCCTGGTCTCCCACAGGAGAAAATAAATTCCTTTGGAGAAGGGACCCATCTTCCTTCCTACCAACAACCACTGACCAACCACCACCAATAAGATCAAGTAAAATCAAAGAGCTCTGGAAATGGCAATATCCTCTAGGGCCACCAGTCTTGTTTCTAGATCAACCCATGTAGACATCATCCTAGGAAGAAACTGCTATGGGGAAATGACTTGGCAATTGCTTCTGCTGGTACTAAAGCACTTGCTTACTCAACAACCACAGCTATTGAAGACCCAGAAAAGAAAGTTTGCGGTAGCAAAGTCCTTGGGATCGTCAGATGGTTCAAAACCTTAAGCATGTTGGCATTGGTGAAATCAACATTAAAGAAGATATATTACCACCTGCTTTGCTGCTGTACCTTAAGGATCACAGGACCTTTCCTTCTTACTTGAAGCTGAAACCCTTCTATGTGTGATATCTTTCTCATTAAAATATGAGCTCCTTGATAGCACAGACTTTCTCTGCTTTTTCTCTTTTTATCCATAGAGCTTAGCACAGTGCTTTGCACATAAGTGCTTAATAAATGCTTTTATTTATTCATTCAGGCTAGACTACAAAAGCATACTAAACTTGTAAACAAAATGTAGTTCTAATAATAGTATAGGTTCTAATTATCATGTAAAACAATGTTTTTCTGAGAATATGTGTTCAGAATTCTAACTAAGCATATCAAGAGTCTATCTCCCCTTGCTACATTCTTGGCAGCAGTTCTGGCCATGGAATTAGAAACTCCCTCTCATCCCACAACCACCTGCTGGGCAGTGGGATCAAGGACACTCAGCTTCAAACCAATGTTTGTGTATCCCATAATGAGTGAATGTCAGTAAAGGACAGGAGCTACATAAGGCTAGGAGTTGAGAAGCTATGGAAGTCTTAGGCATCTTGCTAGTACAAATTTTGGAAAAATATTTTGAAAATCGTGGCTGTTTCCTTGACAATATGCCTAGTGTTATTCTAAGGACCTCGATGAAAAAGAGTTAAGGAGAGAGAATGATCTATAACTAGGATTTACAGTCTGGGTTTAAACTCTAAAAGTTCAACAATTTTCTTGAAATTAACCCAGGAGTGATCAGGTCCTCTGATTTGTGATTGGCCGTAAGAACATTTTATTTTTTATAATTGTGTATATTTTTAATCAGCAAAAATCTGCCTTCTCTCCTTCCCTCCCTTCTCAACCTCCCTCCTCCCAACTGAGGACAAAAGAAAAACAAAACACTTATTGCATTTATCTTAGAAGTTTTGTTTGTAGATGTTTGGAATCATTCTCTTATTGTGGGTTTGTGTCTTGAGTATCCCTATCACCATATTATCTTCTTATAGCAGGATTTTGTTTGTTCATTTCTTTAATCATTCTTCTGGTCAACCTCTGAATTATGGACTTGATGGCTGGGATAGAGATACAGTCTGGGCTGATTTCTTCTTGTGTTAAGTATTGTGTTGGGGTGTAGGGTGTGTTCAGGGAAGACTAGTACCTCTAGTGTGAAGGCTGCCAAGCCCTTTTCAGGGCTTTTTTCCACTTTTGGTGTCCCCTTGTTCCACCTAACTCTCACTTGAGGCTCCAAGAAACTGTAGCATGCACAGTGGCCAGACCCCAGTAAACTGTTTCAGCAGATGGGCTAAACCAGGTTGAAGGTAACAGAGGGGTCTCAAACCCATTGGTGAGTTAGGGGAGTGTCTACCCCAAGCATGTGAAGACATTCCCTGGTGGAGTGGGTGGACGAGAACAATCTGTTCCAGCTGCCATGAAGGTGGCTGAAGCAGGTGCTGTGGAGCACTTTGAGCTTGGTTAGACATCAAAGACACCAAAGTCATCACTGCATCTTGAGCCATCTCCAGTCATCTTGATTCTATCCTATCATTGGACTATGATGACTCTGGAGGAGAAAGGGAGGCCAATGACTTCGTGCAACTCTGCCTCACTTAAATCCAATTTATGCATGAATCAAAAGACATCACCCATACCATTTTACCATTTTTGCCTATCTCAAAGTCTTGTGGCAACAGGCAAGTGATGAAGCAGCAGGTGAGGTGAGATACACTAGGAGCTGTAGTCACAATCCTGCACACAGGCTGCCCAGGCCATAGGGTTGTTTTCTCACTGGAAGCAGAAGTGAAATTCGGCAGCCCCCTGCGTGTCTGAGTGCCTTTTAAAGATTGTACTGCTCACCTCCTGGTATGAGGAAGGGACTAGAAAAGGTGCCCTAAAAATTGCCTGCTTATCCAACCCTGACCTGATTACCACAGCAGGCAGGGATCCTATCCTGTGGTCAAAACACACACACACACACAAATGTACAAAAACGTCTGCAAAGAAGATTCCACTCACCTTTGGCACATGGAATACGCATGCACTTATAGAAAACATAAAATCCAGTAGACCTGAAAGAATGAACAACTCTTGTTGCAAGAGACCTCAGCAGGTGTTGCATCCAAATAGCAACCCTGAGTGAAACAAGGCTGGCAAACGAAGGCCAGCTTACTGAAGTTGGAGTTGGACAAACATTTTTTCTGGAGCGGTGAAGGGGAACACCTTGAAGCTGGTATAGGTTTCACAATCAAAACCAATTTAGTCAATAAGCTTGTATGCCTTCCAAAAGGATTGAATGAGAGGCTCATGACAATGTGATTGCTACTTGCAAGAAAGTACGACACCATCATCATCAGTATGTATGCTTCTACCATGATGAATCCTCCTGAGGTCAAAGAAAAATTTTATGAAGACCTAGAGACCCTTATCATCAATGTGCCAAAAGAGGACAAGCTTATAATTCTGGATGACTTTAATGCTAGAGTAGGCTCACACTACTAGCCTTAGCAGGGAGTCCTTGGGAGAAATGGAGTTGGAAATAGTTGGAGGAATGGTCACTTACTATTGAAGACTTGTGCATCACCAAAACTGTCTTCCATTTACCTAAATGCAATAAAACTTTGTGGATGCATCCTTGCAGCAAATATTGGCATTTAATAGACTGTAATTGTAAGGAGAAGAGACAGACATAATGTGACAGTGACAAAGGCAATGTGTGGCACAGAGTGCTGGACTGATCATAGACTTATCCTCTCTAAGCTAAACATTTGCATTCAACAGAAGCGGCTTCTCCAAGGCAAACTGACTATGGGAGAATTAATGTTAACAAATTAGAGCTCTTCTCTGAGAGGGAACAGTTTGTTGCTAACTTGGAGGGAAAGTTGAACCAACACACAGTTGGCAACAGTGGAGCAGAAAAGGATTGGGCAGCTTTCAGGGATCTGGTGTATGGCACTGAATTTTATCTGGGTCAGATAACTAAACTGGCTAGATGAAAATGATGGGGAAATTCAGAAGCTGTTAAATGAAAAATGAGAACTCCAGAGGGTTTACCAGCAGGATAGTTCATTCATCTCTAAGAGGGCAGCATTTAATTCTATCAAAAGTAAAGAACAAACAAAGCTGAGAGAGATGCAGAATCCTTGGCTCAGTAAAAAGACAGTTGAAATTCAGTTTTATGCTGATAGTAACAATCTAAAGCACTTTTATGATGGCCTGAAGGCTATTTATGGGCCATAGCCCTATAGTGCATCTCAACTACTCAGCGCTAATGGAGCCACATTGATTGATGACAAGGACATGATTCTAGAGATGTGCTGAACAATTCCATGCTGTTCTCAACAGACCATCATCAATCAATGCTGAAGCCCTTGACCATTTACCTCTGGTTGAAGTCAATCACTCCCTAGCTGAAGTTCTATTTTTTTTAATTTTTAGGCAATTGGGGTTAAGTGACCTGCCCAGGGTCACACAGCTAGTAAGTGTGAAGTGTTTGGTTCAAGCCAGATTTGAATTCAGGTCCTCCTGACATCAGGGCCAGTGCTCTATATAGTGTACCACCTAGCTGTCCCCCCCCAGCTGAAGTTCTAACTGAAGAAGAGGTTTTGAATGCCATTAGGCTCCTTTCATGTGGCAAAACACCTAGTGCTGATTCTATTCCAGCTGAGATTTACAGGGTAGGGTTTTATGGCAAGAGGAGGTTATCCCCCAGGAGTTCAAGAATGTCTCCATTGTCCATCTCTATAAAGGTAAAGAAAATAGATTGTCCTGTGACAATCACAGAGAGGGTCTCTCTCCTAGTCATTGCTGGCAAGATTCTTGCCAGAGTCTTCCTTAATAGGCTGACCTGGAAGAAGGTCATCTACCTGAGAGCCCAAGTGGCTTCAGAAAGGACTGATGAATGGTTGATATGTATTTGCTGCCCAATAACTCTGGGACAAATGCCAGGAGCAGAACAGAAGTCTGTATACAATGTTTGTAGATCTGACTAAGGCCTCTGATACTGTCAGTCATGAGGGCTTATGGGAAATTATGTAAAAATTTGGTTGCCTGGAGAGGTTCATAAGCATTGTACATCAATTTCTTTACAATATGCTTTCCCAGATTCTGAGTAATGGACAATACTCTCATGCTTTCCTAGTCACAAAAGGAGAGAAACAAGGCTGCGTGCTTGCTCCTGCACTTTTTTAGCATGATGTTTTAAGCCATGTTGTCAAATGCCTTCAATGAGAATGAACATCGCATGAAGGTCAGCTACCCCACTGATGGTAAATTCAAGTTGAAACAAGTTAAGACCAAAGTGGAGGGAGTTTTGGTGCATGATTTTCTGTTTGCAGATGATTGTGCACTCAAGTGCAGCTTCTGAAGCTGAGATGCAACAAAGTATGGATCAATTCTTTGCTGCTTGTGCTAATTTTGGCCTAACAATTAACACCAAAAAAACAAAGGTGCTCCAACCACCACCATTACAGCAAATGGAGAAGTTTTGAATGCTGTGGATAAGTTCACTTACCTTGGTAGTGTACTTTCTAGGGATGTACACATCAATAATGAGGATGACTCATGCATTGCCAGAGCTAGCTCAGTATTTGGGAGGCTCCAAAGGAAAGTGAGGGAGAGAAGAGATTTTAGACTGACTACCAAACTGAAGGTCTACAGAGCTGTTGTGCTGACCTCATGGTGTACCTGTGAAACCTGGACAGTCTACCAGTGCCATGCCAGGAAACTGAATTGCTTCCATTTGAATTGTCTTAGGAAGATTCTAAGATCAACTGGCAGGATAAGATACTAGACACTGAGGTCTTTTCTTGAACTAAACTGCCAAGTATTCAAATTCTACTTCAGAGAGCACAGCTCCAATTGGTTGGCTATGTTGTTCAAATGAAAAACTTATGTTTGTCAAAAAGACTATTTTATGGAGAACTCAGACAGGGCAAGTGCTCATATGGTGGTCAGCAGAAGTGATACAAGGACACTCTCAAGGTCTCTCTTAAGAACTTTGGAATTGATTGTGTGACATGGGAGATGCTGGCATAGGACTGCTCAGCATGGCGTGTGCTCACATCAGGAAACATACTGTGTTATCTATAAGCAAAGCAGAATTGAAGTTGCTCAAAAGAAATTCAAGATGCACAAATTTAGAGAATCCACCCCAACATGTTCACCTGGACCCTTTGTGCCTGAGCTGTGGTAGAACATTCTGAGCTCGTGCTGGTCTGATCAGCCACAGTCAGACACACTGTAACTTGACTCTAGCACAGCGATGTCATTTTGGTCCTCTGCAAGAACGAAGGACAACAACCAACCAACCAAGTGTTGTGTTATTCTAGGATCTAGAGGAAAGCTCATGCTGGGGACCTGCGAGCTTTCAGTGCTGCCAACGTGGTCTCATCCAGGACAAAGGCTGATTGATGCCCCCCTAACCTGAGCTCGGCAAGTTCCTGATTGGGGTTTGGGTCTGATAATAGATTACTGCTAGGTTCAGCAACTATCAGCCAGCCTGGAAGCTGTGCTGGTTCTGAGTGGTAGAACTGCAAGTTCCTCATAGGTCCTAGGTTCCTGCCTTGGTTATCCTTCTGCAGATTTAAGACTGAGCTAGACACTGAAAGGGAGACACCTCTCTGCTCCTGAGGTCTGAGTCACAAAGCTGCTGCTTGATAAAGCCAGCAGCCACTCCTGACTCTGAGTCCATGTTTCCTCCTCTGTTTGCCCTGGATCTGTTACTTAAGATTGGGTAGCAGGTGACAAAACTGCCACTTGGCACCTTTTACTGCATCATGCACAAGGGACCTCCTTTTGCTCTGGTTCACAGCACACCTACACACACACACACACACACACACACACAAACAGCCTGTAATATTTCTTTGTATGGACTAGTCAGGGGATCTTTTCACCCGGATAAAATTCTCTTTGTGGACTACAGAAATCCTCATCTTTCTCTTACAACAACATTATTACATTGGATGTGCTAAAATTAATTAGCTCACAGCTCATCTTACCTTGGGGGCAGCTAGGAGGTACAGTGGATAGAGTGCTGGGCCTGGAATCAGAAAGACTCATTATCCTGAGTTCAAATCTGGCCTCAGACACTTACTAGCTATGTGACCCTGGGCAAGTCACTTAATCCCATTTGCCTTAGTTTTCTCATCTGTAAAATATGATCTGGAGAAAGAAATGGCAAGCCACTATAGTATCTTTGCCAAGAAAACTACAGTTTTGCATAATAAAGTCATCATATAAAGTTTTAATGGCCACGGAGTGATATGTACTAGGTAGCATCAACTGCTTCCCAGCATCACGTGTGGTCACAAAGATTGCACGCAATTGAAAAATGACTGAATAACAAACATCTCACATTATCTGCATTTTAATCTCTTCCGTGATATTTGGGATTCAATCCAACACTTATTATTAGGACGTAGCTACTGGCAACATGTTTAGAAAATGTGCCTTAACTCGGGATTTGTTGTTTTTTAACTTTGTCCTTAAAACAAATTGTTTCTTTTGCTTTTGTAATCATTATCATTTCCTGAGCTACTCTCTCCACCTCCCTGTACTGAATCCTCCCTTGTTACAAAGTGAAACAATTATTTAAAACCAACTGACATATTGACCACTTTATACTGCACATGCAACGTAATGCACCCATCGTCCTCTAACTTTCTGCCTAAAGGAGGCAAGTATTTCTTTGTTTTCCAAGACCAAAATTAGTTATTACTTAGAGTTCATCATCATTTTAGTATTTTCAAAAATCACATTGCTGTAATCATTGTATACATATATAACATTTTTTGAAGTTCTACCCAAAGGCTTGGCCATAGAGCAAAGCAAGATGTGGCTGAGGTTGTCTGCTAATCTGCTGTGTCTTTTGCAGTATCCTCTGATCACTAATGGGAATTTATTGTATTTGGTTACTTAAAGAATAATGTAATTTCCCTGCTCTTTTCTTGTCTATATTTACTGTGGCCTTATTAGTAATCATGATTGCTACTTCTAATTTTGTTGGTTCAGAAGAAGCAATAATAGATTTTACTTCAGTGTCTCATATTAACTCTGTGAATCTTTGTTTCAAGTATGTTTCTTGTAAATAAGATATTTTTGGATTCTATTCTGTATTCTATACTGCTATCCTCTTCTATTTTGTGGGTGAATTCATCCCATTCACATTCATGGTTATGATTATTAATTTCATCCTGTCTTCTCGTACTTCTTCTCTTTGCTCCCACCTCCCCCTATACAAATAAGAAGCTGATAGAGGGGAGGAAGTTTGCCAGATGCTTGTGATCTCATAGGTGAAACAGCCTGTTTCCCTTCTGCTTCAGCACTTCGTATGTGCTTACCCTGCCCTTAATTTCAGTATTTTACTCTTTCTTCCTTTCCTTCTAATATCATCTTCACATGCCTCCCTCCAATATTGAAATTTCTTTTGCATATGACAATCCCCCTACCTATCCTGCCTTCCCCTCCATGTTTGACTTCTTTTTACCCCTTCCTTTTCTCTGACCCATCCTATTTTCCTTTTGAATTTAATGTATTTCTATATTTCTCTCTCTCTCTCTCTCTCTCTCTCTCTCTCTCTCTCTCTTCTCTCTCTCTCTCTCTCTCTCTCTCTCTCTCTCTCTCTCTCTCTCTCTTTCTTTCAAGACTGGGTTTCCCTATCTTACCCAGACTGGAAATTCAAGGTCTACTCACACTCTAACTCACAGGGGAGCTTTCACTTTCTTCATTTCTGACCTTCATAGGCAATCTAATGGCTCTTTGCTTCTGGGAGGGGCTCACCATATCAATGACAGCATAGTACAGACACCCAATCAGCCAAGCTCAATCAGTCTGCTGGCCTCAGTCTCACTGGCAGCAGGAATTACAGGCACGCACAGCCACCCGCAGCTTTTGCACTTCTATTGTGCAATAGTAATTTCCCTCCCCTTTTTTGTCCTTTCTCCCCTAGCACAGTCCCTATGTCTCCCCCATTTTTGTCTTCTCCTAAGACCATAAAAAAAGAAAACATAATCCCAGACCCTCTAAACAAGGATTGCTCTGTATGACTTGTGAACTTCCTACCATCTCCTTTCAGAGATAGAAGATCAATGCATATACATTCCAAAACCTTGCTGTTCCTTGTATTCTCCAAATACGCAGCATGAGTTGATAGTACACTTCTTTGCCGCATCTCATAATTCTTTGTGATGCCGGCAGCCATCTTGGCCAGCAAAATCTGTTCCTTACTGACTCCGGTTTCTCTCTTGACCCATTTATTCAAAGTCATCATACAAAGTTTTAATGGCCACGGAGTGATGTACACTGGGTAGCACCAGCTGCTTCTTAGTGTCATGTATGGGATGTATGATAGTGTGCACAGTTCTGTAGTGTCCAGCTTCTGCCGTTGTCACAACAGGTAAGGCGTCTTCAAGGGACTAGAATTTGAGTCCTTTTACATCACTGACTTCTCATTTTTTTTCTTTTTAAATAGTATTTTATTTTTTCCAACTACACGTAAAGATAATTTTCAACGTTCATTTTTATAAGATATTGAGTTCCAAATTTTTCTCTCTCCCTCCCTCCCTGAGACAGCAAGCAATCTGATATAGGTTATACAGGTGCAATCGTGTTAAACATATTTCCACATTAATCAGGTGAAAGAAGAAACAGAACAAAAGGGAAAAACCATCAGGAAAAAGTGGAAATAGTATGCATTCAAACTCCATAGTTCTTTTTCTGGTTTTTTTTTTGTATGTGTGTTTTTTGTGTTTTGGTTTTTTTTTTTTTGATTAGGCAATGGGGTTAAGTGACTTGCCCAGCATCATACAGCCAGTAAGTATTCTGTGTCTGAGGCTGGATTTGAACTTAGGTCCTCCCAAATCCAGGGCCGGTGCTCTATCCACTGCGCCACCTAGCTGCCCCTTTTCTGGTTTTTTTTTTCTCCCATAGTTCTTTTTCTGACTATGGATAGCGTTTTCCATCATGAGTCTTTTGGAATTGTCCCGGGTCATTGTATTGCTGAGAAGAGCTAAGTCTGTAATAGCTGATCATCAGACAATGTTGTTGTTATTGTGTACAATGTTATCTTCATTCTGCTCACCTCACTTAGCATCAGTCCATACAAATCTCCAGGTTTTTCTGAAATCTGTGGGAATACAATAGTATTCCATTACGTTCATATACACAATTTGTTCAGCCATTTTCCAACTGATGAACATCCCCTCAATTTCCAATTCTTTGCTACCACAAAAAGATGCAGACCTAGTAACGGTATTGCTGTATCAAAGGATATACACAGATTTCTAGCCCTTTGGGAACAGTTTCACATTGCTCTCCAGAATGATTGGATCAGTTCACAACTCCATTAACAATGCATTAGTGTCCCAATTTTCCCACATCCTGTCCAATATTTATAATTTTCCTTTTCTGTTATATTAACCAATCTGGTATGAGTTGGTATCTCAGAGTTTACTTCTTATTTTGTATTATTTTTTGCAGCTCCTCATCAGCCATTTGCTCTTGCTGCTACTTATCCACAGACCATAGACAAAAATTTTGATTCCATGAAGAGTGATCTGCATATGCTTCTGCCATGTTGGCTGGCAGAATCCCCAAACTCTCTCATTTCTGTCATTTGCTTATAGACCAATTCTCTTGGTGTTACACATAATTTTCACTTCCTTTTTTTAGTTATCACCATAGCTTTGGTGTCTCAAAGCTTTAAGAACAAGGCATCTCCATGTATAGTAATCTTCCCCGGCCAGCAGCGAATGCTGAAGTTGATGTTTGTTGCCTAGTACCATCTCTGGCCAATAATATCTAACTTGGCATTTGTTAGAGGATTGCTGTTAGTCCATCCTTGAAACTACTGGCAAACCACTCCACATATATTCTTTGAATTTTCAGTGATAATCTGCTTTAAAGTGGAGAACTCCAACACGTGTATGGAGGAACAAAACTAGTTACTTAGTCTTCTGCTGGTTTCTGATGACCAGCACCCTCTTGGTAACAGGAAAACTTCTACGCCTTCCAGACTGGCACCTATATTGCAGGGGAAAAAGGCTTGTTTGGACCAGCATAGATCAATACCAGGGAATATGTGAAGCAATTTGACCATGTCTTTGAACTCTTATTCACATCTAGTTGTCCATTGGTTTCTAGAGGCTGTTGTGGGTTTTATAACAAGGTTGCACTTCTTGCCTTTATGCTTCTGAGTTTCTTTAATCATGTATGCTTGTGAGGTCGTGCAGCACTTTAACAATAGCTGCGGAAGGCTCTTAGATCTCAGAGGTTCTCTATGGATGTGGCCAAGTCTGAGTACTTTTGTCTTTTCTGGATTAACGTTCAAACTTTGTTGAGATAACATGCGTTCTGCATCCCAGAGAGAAGCTCTGAAAAACTGGCACTCATTTATTGAAAGCTTCTAGCCAATGAAACACTTTGATCAAGTTAGATACTATTTATAAAGTGTTTAGCATACTGCCTGGCACACAATTAAGCACTTAAATAGATGTTTGTTCCTTCCCCTCTGCTTTCTTATGTTCATCTAAGGGGTCCAACATTTGTTTCCTTTAAGATGACAATAAATATATTCATTTATGCAAATGTATTTTTAAATCATTTTCTATTTTAATAGATTTATATGGTTGAGAAAAATGGGATGGTGGAAATTAGCAAAGGAAGGGGTAATGATAGGTAAGAGGATTTATTTCCACTTAGAGATTCTATCAGTGAGTTGACAATTAACAAACAACATCTAGGAACTTTGACCTTGGTACAGGCCAGGTGGACTTTTGTCTAAGAATTAGTTTTTTCATACAGAAGTAAACTTTTAAAAGCAATAGGTTCTCAGAATAACAGGAAGGATGCTACTGAGTACTATTAGCACCTTCATTGACAAGCAGCTAAAAACAGGTTGGAGCAGGTAATGAGATGGGCCACAACTGTGAACAAACCCTGAGACCATCCATGGATGAGATTATATTTAACAAACAAAACCCAAACACACGTACGCAAAATGATTTATATGAGAATCTCTTAGTAACAGTTACTTAGGTAACAAGGATTCTTAAATTATACATGTGTGAATATAATAGCTTGCTGCAATTTATGTCACACTTTGTTTTTAAGCAGAAATTAGTACTTTATCAATATATGTATTTTTTAAAAATAAAGGTGTGGTTTTTTTGTGAATAAAGAGAGTGGATTGTGGATTAGAAGCAATTTCCAACATATTCACACCTACAATAGCCATGAAACGCTACTAGATTGGTAGTCAAAATACTCAAGTTCAAATCCTAGCTCTGCAACTTACCAGCGGGGTGACCATGGATGTGTCAGTTTACTTCCTGGTGTGATTTTCTCATTTGTAAAATGGGCGTAACACCCATAAATTTCTTTACAGAGTTATTGTGAGGATTAAATCATGTAATAAATGGAAAATACTTTGAAGACCTTAAATTATTATATTATTGTTACTCATAACCCAATCTCATCTCAGTCCAGTCCTTGTCATTTTAGGTCCAAGACACATTACATGACATATTAAATAAGCAATACATATTTTCCCCCATATGCATTCTGACACTTAAAGAAAAATACTTGTGACATACACCACATAACATTGTCCTGATCAACACCATTTTGCTACAGTCAATGATAAGCCCCCTGTAATGGTAATCAGTCATTTATAAGATTATGTCAACAGGAAAAAAAAAGGTAGTCTAGTAGAAAGAACACTAGATTTGGAACTCTTGTACCTGTATTCCATTCCCAGGACTGTTACTCACTACATGACCTTGGGCAAGTCACTTCTCTGCACTTCAGTTTATAAATAAGAGGGTTAGAATAGATCTCAAAGGTCTTTTCTAGCTCTAAAATCTGCAATTCTTCAATACCTAATTGCTATTATTAAACATTTAGCCTAATATCATACTTTCACAAAACCAATTAATGGCCTTAGGCAGTTTTTATTTGTGTCCTGGATGCCCACATATTGAGCTAATAAGTAAATAATACATATTGCTGCTTTGTGCATGTATGTTTTCTCCATGTGTCCTTGTATCCAGTACACACTACCTATAATTTAATTATACTTCTTTATGGAGAGATATTATATACACTCATAAATGTCTGAGTCATTTCCAGGAGTGTGGTGTTGTTTTAATTAAGAGGGGAAAAGAAAAGCCTTTGAATCTCCTTCACACAGTGACAAGTAGAGGAAATATCAGAACTAAAAGCTTGCAAGGTCCTGTCCAATATAACTCAGTGGACTGTTCCCTTTCTTCAGATATCTACTTGTATTTCTAACTACTTACTCCCAAGTGTTATTCCACACTATCATCTCTACCCACCCCCTCCCAACTTCCCACTTCCAACCGCCATTCTAAAGCTTCATCTTACATTCCTTAGGATCACACAATTTAGCTCTAGATCTGAAATCTGGGAGAGCTTCATGGACGTGGGCCTTAAAATATGGAAGGGATTTCAATAGGCAGAAATAGGGGCGGAAAGAGGAGACGATAAGGGCCGAGTATATTCCATGTAAAAAGGATATGTGACCAAAGATATAGAAAGGGGTGAAGGGGAGGGAAATTGGGAATAATCCAGTTTCTCCTACAATATAGAATACATGAAGGGGAAAGTTCTGAAATAAGCCCATGGAATGTAGCTCTAGAAAGGATCTTAGCAATTATCTAGTCTACCTCTCTCATTGTACAAATGAGGAAACTGAGGCCCATAAAGATGAAATGACTTGCCCAAGATACCACAAGTCTTTTGAATCCAAATTTAATGTTCTGTTACTATTCCAAACCAGCACCTTATTCCTTGCTGTTTTTCAAAGCCATCATTTCAAACTACCCACAACTGCTAGTTATCCTTGATAATCATTGTTCTCAACTATCATTCTGTAATTCCAAAAGCTGTGGGAAACCGTTTTGAAAACAACAACAACATTGTTTACAGGATGTTGAGCTGGTTTTAGTTATAAGTACCTTGTTTCCTATTGGTAGATGGGACAAGAAATAGGATTGTGGAAAACAGAATCTGTTTAGCTTTTTAATTAGCAAAATGGGATAACAGTCAAGAACCCAAAGGGAATATCACTTTTGAAAACAGAGAAGTGATTGAGAATACATTGTCAGTAGTGGAAATTCAGAGAGAATAGAAAAGTTAGCATGTAAAATGTCCTTGAGAAACTTCAAACAGTTCCTGGCACTTCAAATGATCAGAATAGTAGGGAGAACTAGCATCATGAGTCCCGCAGGCAAAAGAGGCATTTTGTACAATTCCTCTTGGATGTTCCGGAGGTGTTGGTCCTGTGAGGAACATCTGAACTGAATAGAGACTGATTGCCCCAATATTAAAGAAGCTAGGTAGATAGTGGGATCTCTACAAAAGCTGTACTCTAATGTCTCCTTATCACATGAAGATGACCCCAGATTATAAAAAAATCAGGAGATCCCAAACTCTTAGACCTGAAAGGTTTTCAAAGCCTTGACAACAGACAACAGCTACTGTGTGAATACAAGAAGTATGAGTACAGAAGTGTTCATCACCATTATGTTGGCCACTAATTAGATGATGAATTCTTTGGCTATGGTGACATGCAAAACAGACAAAAGTAGAAAAATGGAGTAGTAGAATATCAGAAAAGATAGAAGAATCATTTTTTTTACATTGTCTGAAAGTGTATTTAACTGGCAATGTACTAAATAGGAAATCCATGTTTAATAGACAAATAAGTTAATGGACTAATGAGTCACACACATACCTATTACCCATATGTGAAACAATAAACCATAATGGAAAACTAAATGTAAAGATATCTCACAAGTTCTCAGCAAAACGAATAAAGAAGTAAGTAGATTTGTTTTCATTTTATACCTCAAAGCAGCAAGAAACATAATTTCATGGGGGCACTTGGTCATTTTATTTACCTTTCAAAAGCAAACAGATCACCTTGAAGACTATTGTAGCGTATGAGCTATACTTATTTGAAAAAAAGGAATGAAGAACAAACAAGAGAATTTCTACAAGGAACTTGACAGGGTCCTCCAAGTAACACTGATGGTGGAATTAGAGCACCTGGCTTTACAGGCTGCTTCTGCTGCTTTCCAAGAAACCACAAGCAAATTATTTAACTTTTCTGAATTCTAGTTTTCCCATTTGCAAAATGAAGGGGTTAGAGTAGATGATCTATAAAGCACTTTCCAACCCTATATCTATGATCTCATGATCTCAAGTCAATATTTATTTTAATGATTGATAACTTCTTTGCCACAGGTCAGAATGGTGAAAAATACATTGAAAATATGGTTCAGGATTAAGAAATGAAGGAAATTAAAGGTTTATAAATTATGGATTATTCACAAGCCTCATGCCTACATACCATGAAGAAGAGAATTGAAAGACAGTAGGTGTGACTACCATCAAACAACATCATAAAAATAAAATTCATTCTTTAGCACAGGAAATAATTGGCTATCATTAAGGGTTTTTTTTCAGAATCATATATCTATATCTATATATCAGATTATCAACTCTCCAGAAGAAAGGATAGTTGAGAAGGCATTGAATCCAATTACAACAGCATTGGTTTGATCTGTTTAAATCAATGTTAATTTTGAAAAATGGAAAAAAAGTATAAGACATTAACTAATGGATGAACAATTTTTAGGGGCGTTTAGCCATAGTAAAATAGCTACCACAGTGACATGG
Organism: Phascolarctos cinereus; assembly: GCF_003287225.1. Taxonomy (NCBI): domain Eukaryota; kingdom Metazoa; phylum Chordata; class Mammalia; order Diprotodontia; family Phascolarctidae; genus Phascolarctos; species Phascolarctos cinereus. The sequence goes on along the minus strand of NW_027555514.1, from coordinate 195,019,781 downwards.
CCAAAAAGAAACTGAAGCTGCCTCATTTAGCAAATATTTGTCTCTTTCTAAATTAAGTGGCAGGGCAACTAAGAATAAATTTTGTTTAGATTACAAATTCACATATAAGATATTATGGAATACAATTGTAAGAAATTATAAACAGTGTTACCTCAAACACCATGAAAAGCAGTGAAAGGGAAAAGAAACCTGACAAAATCTTGGCCAAATGGAGAGATAAAACTGGAAGGACAACAAAAATTTAAAAATGTAATAGATTTACCATGTTTTTTAATAGCCATCTATTCTCTAATTATAGAACCCTATATTTGGATTCTATCACCTCAGTTCCCAAAATGCTATATGGGGAAATTTGAGGAGAATTAAGAAGATACACAGGGGAAGATTGGTTGGTCTTAGCCATGGGTGGGGAACCTGTGCCCTTGAGGCCACATGTGGTCTTCTAGGTCCTCAGAACAAATCCTTTTATTAAGAGGCTTTGTTCTGTGAAGTTTGGATTCAGTCAAAGGGCTTCACTTGAGAACCTAGAGGGCCACATGTGGCCTCGAGGCTGTAGGTTCCCCACCCCTGGTCTTAAACAAAAACAAATAAAATAAATCTGTGGTAGAGGCGATGCAATTTTAAAGGCACTCAAAGGTTGATTTTCAAAGACATTGCTAAGAAAAGAAGATTCCAAAGAATTGAAATCATTGCAGATGGCATTGTCCAAGAAAAGAGACCATGAAGAATCAGAACTTATTAATAAAATTATTTAGTCATCTATATAACATCTTTTTGAGAATAGTCTTATATGGGTGTCCCTGATTAAAAATATGAGAAGCAAACAGTCAGGTAAGCTTTTACTCATGATTTTCCCTTGGATTCCACATTTTCACAGTCACACAAATGAAAAGTATGGAATATGTAAGATACCATTGTTGTTCAGTGGAATCCAGGACTCTTTGTGACCCCATTTGGGGTTTGGTTGGCAGAGATATTGGAGTGGTTTGCCATTTCGTTCTCCAGCTCATTTTACAGATGAGAAGCTGATGCAAACAGGGTTAAGAGACTCATTCAGGGTCACAGAGCTAGTAAGTATCTGAGGCCAGATTTGAACTCAGGTCTTCCTGACTCAAAGCTTGGTTCTATCCATTGCACCATGTAGCTGCCCTATGTTTATTATTACTTTATTACAAAATGACATTTGATCAGTAGAATAAAACACAGCTTAGCATTTCTTATCCAGCAAAGTAGCTCTCATAATTATGTTAAGATTATACAAGATTATTTAACAAATACTATCACGGAGATAACATGGTTTGGTGAACTTGAGTATCATTATCAAGTAAGTCATAAAGCAGGATATGGGTAAGAATTGTACAAGATAAGAAAGAGTGAAGAAGTTACAATCTGTGCTTGTGAAGGGGGTGCTCACATCAGTGAAATGTAATGGATCCACTGACTATCAAAGTAAAGTAGTAGAAACTGATCTATCATATAGATTCAGGGGCAGTGGAAGGGACCCTGGACTAGAAATCAAAAGGACCTGGTGTAAAATCTCATTCCTCTCCAAAAAATGATCTCTAAAGGAGTCTTCCAGCTCTAACTTCTATAAAAGAATGCTGGATTTAGAGTCAGATAACTTAGATTTGAATTCTAACTTTGCCACTTACTACCTAAATAACTTTCTGCTAATTACTTAACCTCCCTAGGTTTTAACTTCTTCAGGTATAAAATAGGAGGGTTGGAATAGATGAATCTTATGGTCACTTCTAGATAAATCTGGCAGGGGCAGTGAGGTGGCACAGTGGATAGAGCACTGGCCCTGAAGTCAGGAGGACCTGAGTTCAAATGCGGCCTCAGACCAAACACCTGACACTTATAAAGCTGTGTAACCCTGGGCAAGTCACTTAACAATTGCCTTAAAAAAACAAAAAGTAGATAAATCTGGCAGCTACGTGACACAGTAGATAGTAGATAGTGCTGAGTACGAAGTCAGGAAGATATCTTCCTGAGTTCAAATCTAGCTTCAGTCACTTACTAGCTGTGTGACCCTGGACAAGTCACTTAACCCTGTTGCTTCTTTTTTCATCTGTAAAGTGAATTGGAGAAGCAAATAGCAAACCACTTTTAGTATGTTTGTACTCTTTGCTAGGACATCGAAACTACCAGATTTACTATCTCCTCGATAGAGGGGAAAAAAACCCCTAATTGCACAAGGATAAACAAGACAGGCAGAATATCTGGAGGAAATATGCCAGATCAACTTTGCCTTCAAAGATAGCAAACAGCTGTCCTAGAATTTTCCAGACACTGAATGTACAAGGGATAACAAGTTTTCTTTCTTTTCTTTTTCTGTTTTTTTTCTGTTTTTTGTTTTTTTGTAGTAGAATTTTTTTGGGGGGGCATGTAGAGGGCCAGCTTTGGGGAGTTGGAGGGCTTGGGCCAGACTGGGTCTTACCTGTAGTTTGTACTAAGCCCGACAGCTGTGAAACTCAGGATGTTGGCTCACCACCCCCCTGTTCCATCTCTTGAGAACAGGATGCAGGAAGGGAGGAAACAGATAGGGTACAAGACAGGATGCAGGAAAGAAAGTATCAGACAAGGTACAAGGAAGTAAGGAAATCACTTAATTAGATTTGTACTTTTCCTGGAAAATAATGTTACTATTGCTTGATCCAGTACTATATAAGCCTGAGCCCTCAGATCAATAAACGAGTTTGTTCTTCACATCTTCCATCTGGCCCGTGATTCTTTCTCTTTTCACACTCTGCCGGCATCAGACCACTGCTGGGGACCTAGGCGCTCCCGGCAGGGGCAAGCAAGACAATCAGGGTTAAGTGACTTGCCCCGGGTCACACATCTTTTTTCTAATTACATGTAAAGACAAATTTTAACATTCATTGAAAAATTTTGAGTTCCAAATTTTCTTCCTCCCTCCCTAAGACAATAAGCAATTTGATATAGGTTATATATGTATAATTCTGTAAAACATATTTCTATATTAGTCATGTTGTGAAAGAAAAAATAGACCAAAAGAAAAATACATTAAAAAAAATAAAGTGAAAATAATACGCTTCAGTCTGCATTCAGATTCCATCAGTTCTTTCTCTAGATATGAATAGCATTTTTTCCTCATGATCCTTTGGAATTGTCTTGAATCATTGTATTTCTGGGAATAGCTAAGTCATTCATAGTTGCTCATTGTACAATGTTGTTGTTACTGTGTACAATGTTCTCCTGGTTCTGTTCACTTCACTTTGTAAATAATTTTTCTTTTATTTATAACCTTAAATTAACTCAGGGGGAAAGCTCAATTCCTGAGCTCAATTCCAGGACATAGAAAGGTGGCTTTAGGCAGATGCAGACTCAATTATAAAAATCAATACAGCATAAAATCAATTACATTGTAGGATTAATACAGTAGAAACATGAGGTAATATTAATTTTGTTCTTTTCAACAGTTTTCAAAAGAAAAAAATCAAAGCCATCAATATCATATAATAATGCTCTAAATCTTTAATAATTAGAGAAATGCAAATGAAAACAATTTTGAGGTACCACCTCACACCTAGCAGATTGACTAACATGACAAAAAAAAGGAAAATGACAAATGCTGAGGAGATGTGCAAAAATAAGTACACTAATACATGGTTAGTGGAGCTGTGAACTGGTCTAACCATTCTGGAGAATTATTTGGACCCATGCCCAAAAGGTTATAAAACTGTTCATACCTGTTGTCCCAGCAATAAATAATTGTAGAGCTACTTAATGTTCATGGTAATGACAATACCACCTAAATTAATCTACATATTTGGCACAATACCAACCAAATTACCCAATTATACAGAACTAGATAAAATAATAATAGAATTCCAATAGAGAAATAGAAGGTCAACACTTCAAGGGAAATAATGAAAAACTAATATTATCATGCTACAAATTACATAATCAAGCAGTAATTATTAAAATTATTAAAACTAAGGTTATAGCCATGGAAATTTCATAACTTAATAAAGAAACATCTCATTACCAGAACAAAGTCCTCATCAGTGGGCAGTAAGATCTTTTGTACTGGACTCAAGGCAATGCTAGGATACAGTCTTATATAAGATCTTTTTTTTTTTTTAGTATCTTTCATATTTTCACTTGTAGAGTATAATCATATTCCATTATATAGTTATACCATTATTGTTATACCTTTATTCAATCATTCTCCAATTGATAAACATGTAGGTTGTTTGCAGGTTCCTCATGCTTTCTGATCCTGTTCCTCTAAAAAAAAAATGACCTCTTGCTCCCATGTTCCTTATTGCAAATCACCACCTAGGGCCTTATCTTACTTGCCAGGTCATTACTCCTGATACAGCACATTCTACAAATAAACATCACATTGTGTACTTTTCCTTTCAGTACAAACTTTAGCATAAATATTGGCATATCTCAGTTCCCCTTTGGAAAAAACCCACTATTCCCACTGTTGTCAGAAAAGGATTAATCTTAATCCATATACTTCTTTTGGAGAGAAAAAAGGTTTTTAACCACACGAGGCATGTCAGAACACTCATAATGTTTGCTGAGATTAAAGTTATTATTGTGTCAATTTAGGATAAAGTTGATGCAACAAATAATTATTATGATATCTAGATAAGGAAAAATTGGCTGCTGAAAGATATAAGCAGTGTATGATAATCATTTAAGGGAGTTGATAGGAAAGACCCTATCAATCTGACAAGCACTGGAAGATAATATTACTAGGAATCTCCCTAATGCCTTGTTGAAAGGGCACAGAAAATTCCTTTTATTGTTTCCAAGTAACTAGGTTTACTTCCAAGGTATTTGTCAACTGAGTGTCATGAAGTATTATCTCTGGGTATGCGTGTGGGTGGTAAGACCCCCCCTCGTTGGAACCCTCTCCAGGTCTATAAAAATGAGCTATGAATCACCTCTACCTTCACTTCATATGTCTTACCCTTAGACTTCCAAAATGGAGTGCAGCTGATGTTAGGTAAGGGATTTCTCCCCACCTTCTAGGAGCAGAAAGAGGATTTCAGGGAGGCATGGAGCAAGCAGCACGCGCTGGCCCGAATGGACTGAGGTTACTGAGCCTCAAGTTACTGGCTTCCTTCTACAATTTTGTTTCCTCCTCTGAACAATCAATAAGATTCATAAATCTCCACTATGTACCAGGCACTGTGCTACGCACAAGGGATACAAAGACAAAAACGTAATTGTTCCTGCCCTTAAAAAGCTTATATTTTACTCTGTGAAATGACATGTCCAGACATAAATACATACAAAATAAATACAAGTGTAGCACATGTATCCACTGAACTTACTAGCCCTGAGACGTTAGGATGTAGTTTTTCTAATGTTATTACTCACAAGCTACTACTAGGTCACTTACTCCATTGATTATCAGTTGAAATCAGTTAGCCAGATTTAATTAGCTTTTGGAATGGGCATAGTTTTACTAAAGTGGCATAGTAAGAACAATTAGTCAAAATATCCCCCCACCCTCCAAAAAAAGTCTGTGGTATACTCTCCCACAGGATACAGAGTCCAGGGGAAAGTGGGCACATGTGCCTGTTCTTACTGCCATTATGAGGAATTGATATGAGAACTATCTCATCCAGATTTTGTAGGTGGTACCAAATGTCAGAGTAATGGAGTACTTCGGCCTCAAAAGTTCTGAACGGTAAATTATCTGAGATCAATGAGTAGCCATCCAGGGAATGATTTGGTTCCAGTTTTTAATATCAATCAAGCATTCCTTGAGTCAAGAAAGCCTCAAATATATATTGTAGGCCCCGGGATGAGTCAATGTCTCTCAGCCTCAGTTTCCTCTTCTTTTTTTTAAAAAGAATTTATTTATTTTTAGTTTTCAACATTCATTTCCATAAGATTTTGAGTTTTAAATTTTCTCCTCCACCCTCTCCTCCCCCCTCCCCAACACAACAGGCAATCTGACATAGGCTCTACTTACACATTTATATTAAGCATATTTTTGCATTAGTCATGATATAAAGAAGAATTAGAGCTGACGGGAGGAATCACAAAAATGAATCAATAAAACAAAACAACAAGAGAAAAGGAGAGCTTACATATGCATTTAGAATCCATAGTTCTTTTTCCAGATGTGGATAGCATTTTCCACTGTGAGTCTTTTGGAGTTGTCTTAGGTTCAGTTTCCTCTTCTTTAAAATGGAGATAAGGCACTGAGTGGTTGTAAGGATCATGAGACAATATACAGGGTATTCCAAAAATCTTAGTTCAGAGAGATAATGGACTCAAGGTACACAATGAGACATAATATTTTCAGATACAGTCAGTGTGTGAACTTGTTTTGCATGGCTATGTTTATTTGTTACAAAGATTTTGTTCTTTTCTTTTTTTCCAACAGTTGGGCATGAGGAGAGGGAAAAGAGCTAGCAATAAGATTGCCTCCCCCCCCAAAAAAAAAGCAAAAGGGAAAAAAAGAGAGTTATAGAAAAATTTAAAAAATAATGCACAGAAGAGAAGAAAAGCCTGAAGAAAACACAGATAGGAGAGCCTTAAAAGTTTAATGTTAAATCTATTCTATACTTAAAAGGAAAGTTGTACATAATAGTCACAGTTTCACTTGCAAATCTTTTTCTGGTCTAATGTGCATGTGGCAAAGATACATTTCATTTGGTGTTTAAATCCAGAATAAAAATAAAATTTAAAAAATCAATTATGTACATTAGACAGCACGAACAAGGGCAGAGGACAGAACCAGACAAAAATGGTGGATGGAAGGGGGGCTAGCCAAGACAAAAAAAAAACCTTGAAAGATTTAACTCTGAAAAATGCAACGACCAACCATGATTCCAGAGGACTTTTGATGAAGCATGCTACTCACTGTCAGAAAGAGAAGTGGATGAACTTACATTGTAGACGAAGACCTGTTTTTGGATTTGGTCAATGTGGAAAACTATTTTGCTTGACCTCATATATTTGTAACAAAATTTTTCTTTGCTTTGCTTTTGTTTTTCAATGTAGAAAGGGGAAGTTGAGAGGGAGAAAAGAGACAGGGATACATTGCCACAAAATAAAAAGAAAAGAAAGAAAAGAGGGTCATCAGAACATTTAAACAGGAAGGACAGAAGAAATCACAAATAGGACAATTTTCTTTTCCGCCTGTCAAAGCTAAGATTAAGTGAATATACTTAAAAAGTAAAGTAGAACTATATAAGATGTCCACAAGAGATTTCCAGTTTCATGTATCTCTTTTTCTGTTCTACTATTTATATGAAAGTCTTCATTTTAATTGGTACTTAAGTACAGATTTAAAAAAAATTAAACATATTACCTCAGCTGTGTTTTTATGTTTTTTTTATATACATGTATAAAAAGTAAGGAGAAATATTTGACTTTGTACACATCACTGAGATTTGGGATGGAACCCATGACTCAACTATGATTTGAGAATATTTTATTTAAAAGGGACAAGATAGTTAATCGAAGGTATGAATAAAGTAGAGCAGCATTGTATATTGAGAATATATATTCATGTGAACAAATCTAGGTTCCAGATGGGAGAAGGCAGAGAGCACCTATGTCAAGATGAACAGAAACATAAAAACAACTAATATTACCACAGATTCCTACATCAAAAATTACTAATTAAGAGTACTAATATTACTACAGATCACCTGGATAGAAAGAGTAAATAGATGAACAATTTGGGAAGCAGATCTTGCACAGAGAAATGATGGTATAGTAATAGGAGACTGATTCTCTAGATGAATACTGAAGCTGTTCAAATAGAGTAGCTAATAATTTGACTTGCCTTAATGAAAATTTTATTTTTCTGAAGGCATAGGAATTCATAAGGTAAACTTCTGGATCAAATTCTCTTAATCAAAGAGGATCTCCTTGCTGGAGTAGAAAAGGAACCAGGGGGAAGGGAAGGGAGGGGACAACTGATGAAACTTAGAATTTGTAATACAGAAGCAAATTGGATATAGTCTGATATCCACCTTAAATTTCATTTTATTTTTTAAAGTTTTATTCATGCCATTTAAAAATACCATAATCATTTTCTGATCATCCTCTTCTCTCCCCTTCCATGAAAGAAAGAAAAATGGCTAAGTAGAATCAATCAATACAGGGCATGTGTAACTTACTGGACTCACAGTCCTCTACTTCTCTAAGAGGAGGAAGGTCTATTTCATCACTTGGTTTTTTTGTTTGTTTGTTTGTTTTTTTTTTTGGTGAGGCAATTGGGGCTAAGTGACTTGCCCAGAGTCACACAGCTAGTAAGTGTTATTTATGTGTCTGAGGCTGGATTTGAACTCAGGTCCTCCTGACTCCAGAGCCAGTGCTCTATCCATTGCACCACCTAGCTGCCCTCATCACTTTTTTTTTTTTAGGCAATTGGGGTTAAGTGACTTGCCCAGGGTCACACAGCTAGTAAGTGTCAAGTGTTTGCTCTGAGACCGGGTTTGAACTCAGGTTCTCCTGATTTCAGAGCTGGTGCTCTATCCACTGTGCACCTAGCTGCCCCCTCATCACTTATTTTAAAGGACTAAGATTAAGTTATTTCAATGAAGAAGTCAGCTGCCTTTTAGTGTGGTTTTTATTTTCATTATCATGATCACTGTGGATATTATACTTATTTCATTCTGCATTGAGTCATACAAGTTTTCCCATGTTTTTACAAATTCCTTGTGTATATTTTATTTCTGTCTTTGTTTTACATTTATGTCACACTTATTTCAAAATATGTACACTTCTTTTGCTACCACAAAAATCAATGACCACCAGGCATTTAAGTGTCTCCTATGTGCTAGATCCTAAAGATTTTGATTATACATTTTAATTCTTGCCTAGACCTGTAATTTTATCAGATACAAAAATGAAATGTTTCCTGTACACATGGAGCTTACATTCTTTCAGGGGAGACAACATGTATAATACAAGTAAAATATATACATGCTAATCTGCAGGGGCTGGCACTAGCAGTTAGGGAATCAGGAAAGGCCCAGGTAGGAGAAGGTATTTTAGTTGTATTTGAAGGAAATTAGGAATTCTGAGAGGCAGAGGTGAGGAGGGAATACCTTCCAAGGCATGGGGAACCCATTCAAAGGTACAGTGATGGGAGATGCAATGTCATCTGTAAGGAACAGTAACAAAACTAGCTTGGCTGGTACCTAGAACACAGTAAGGGCAGTTATATATAATAAACCTGGAAAGGTAAGTTGTTCTTCCTTCGTTCTTTTTTTTTCTTAATTTAAATTTTTTTAGGGGGAGTGGGGCTTAACTGACTTGCCCAGAGTCACATAGCTAGTAAGTGTTAGGCGTCTGAGGCCGGATTTGACCTCAGGTCCTCCAGACTCCAGGTCCAGTGCTCTATCCACTTTAGCACCTAACTGCCCCTCTTCTTTCGTTTTTGAAGAGGACCAATGACATCAGGAGGGTGATGTCTTGACTTGCAAGTGAGTTGTATTGAAGTAAGGCAGTGCTGTGCAAAGTTATCAGCCTCACTCTGGCCTCCAGAGTCATTGGAGTCTAGTGGCAAGGCATAAGAATTTGGCATACATAGCAGCTTTTTCTTTGTCTGTTGGAGTACATGCTCAGTAGTGGGATTTCTGGGTCAAATAATATGAATAATTTTGGAATTATGAGAGAAAAGTTACTAATTGCTTTCCAGAGAAGTGAATCTGATTTTCCATTCACCTTTATATTTGTTGCTGATGGGTATGAGGTGAAAATTCAAGAGTCAGTACACCATTAGGAGTTTTGGTTAACTTTTTTATGAACCATTTTTACGGTGTACCATTTCGAGCTGCCCCCCCCCATCACCTGAGAAAGGCCTAAAACCTAGATTGGCCAATCAGGAGAAAGACATTTTTGGCTCACTCTGAGCTTAACCTATCATAATGCTTCGTGTGCTCTGGCATAACAGAAGTGCTTTGCTCTACTCTCTGAGTGAACCCAAAATGCTCCTTCCTATGTCAGCAACTACAAGGCTGGATGAAGCTGATCAGGAGCATTCTTCTGTTTATAACTGTCCTGGGCAGGATACCTTGAACTGGACAAGATCATGAATAATGGAACTTTTTCTTTCCTTGGTATTCTATGGACATGTTATACTATGTTATGCTATATATATAGTCATGTTAATGATATGTCCCTTTGACATTCTCTTCTCTTATTGTATTTACAATCTATCCAATTAAGAAATTCCTTTCTCATATTATGGTAACATGTGGAGACTATAATTTTGGCTGACACAGGCATCCTGAGCAAGGAAGGGAGAGAAGGGGTAGAAGGGAATTAGTTCGAAGATATAAAGTCTCCTTTGTCTATCCATCCATGGGCTCATTTTCCACAATGAACTCCTAATGCATATCTCTAGATGCATGATCTGCCAGCTTTGGGAGAAATAAACATGCATAGGCAGCCCAGCTTTGTCGGTTTTAGAACAAACTCAGTGATGGTTGACAGTGGGGAATTTAAGTGTTTATAGGGACATATCAAAACATACAAAATTTTTTTAAAAATAGTGTAAGAAGCACCAAAAGGCCCAGAATAAGCTGAGGCTAGGAAGGACCGTTAGAGGTAACAAAAAGGATTTTTCCCAAGCTCTTTTGGGAAAAAACCAGGACGGCTGCTTGGGGTTATTGGATGATAACAAAGGAAGATGGAGAGAAGGTAGAGTGACTGAATTCTGACATTACATCTGTTTTCTCTGCCAAACAGTATAGCCTTTGTACTGGAAAGGGTAAGGAGAAAAAATGGATAAAAGGGAATAGAAATCCAAGGTAAGCAGGGAGACCGTTGGTGAACATATAGCTGCCTTTAATGAGTTCAAGTTACCAGGCATAGATCAACACATTTCAGGGTCCTCCAATAATTGGCACAAGTGATTGCTAAACCACATTTCAATGATCTTTGAAAGATCACTGATAAAAAGTGAAAGGACTAGAGCAATACGAAAGTACTGATTTTCAAAAAGGTAAGATTAGAATAGGCCAATGAGCTTTACTTTGCCTTTCAGAAAACTTCTAGGATAAATTATTTAAAAGGATTATTAATGAATATTAAGAATGAGAGATTCCTAGGGGCAGGTAGGTGGCGCAGTGGATAGAGCACCAGTCCTGGAGTCAGGAGGACCTGAGTTCAAATTGGCCTCAGACCAAACACTTGATACTTACTACCTGTGTGACCCTGGGCAAATCACTTAACCCCAATTGCCTAAAACAAACAAACAAACAAACAAAAAAAGAATGAGAGATTTCTTTAGGCCATGCTCACAGTCTTCAAGGGTCTGAGGAATTGTCATTTGGATAAAGACTTGTTCTGCTTGGACCAAGAAGATAGAACTGAAGAAAATGGTAAAAGCTGCAAAAGCATCAGAAACTCATAGTAAAGAAAAACTTTCTAACAATTACAGCTACAACTCCACCCTAGAATGGCGTATCTAAGGAGGTAATTAGGAGCGATACTATCAAAATGCATTAGAAAGATCATTAGGATAGCCCTGGAAGGAGGAAGTGCAGGTATATCCGTGGGGAGTGCAATGGGGGTGGAGTGGGGTGTTAGTATGTAGGGGACAGTGAAAAGAGATTTTTGAATTAAGGTGCTTGTAGCAGGATTGGAAGGGAGAAGCAAGGGATAATGCTAAGCAAGGATAGCTGGAGGGGATCTTCAAATTCCTGGTTTTCCTGATGGGGAAACAAAGGTTCAGTGAAATTTAAGTGATGTAGGGATCTTGTGGTTTAGAGCTGGAAGGGGTCATTTAGTTTATTGCCTTATTTTATAAATGAGGTGACATATTTGCCTGAGGCCACAAGGCAGGTTAAAGCTAGGCTCTCATTTCCACCTGCTAATTCTCCCTAATCTGATAGGAAATAGAACCATAAAATCTTCCAGAGGCAAGAGCCCAAGTAATAATGATAATATTATTAATAATAATAGCATCCTATGATTACCAAGCACTTTATATTCATTGTTTCATTTGACCCTCATAATGGTTATAATAAATAAGTGGCTCGGAGGGGCTGGACTTAAGAGTCAAGAAGACCTGAGTTCAAATTCTGACTCAAACACTTAAGATCTGTTGATTCTAGGCAAGGCAAATCACTTTACCTCTGCATGCTTCAGTTTGCCCACCCGTAAAATGGGGGTAATAGGCTAGAAAGAGACAACACAGGTAAAGTGCTTTCAAAGCACTATAGAAATGCTAGCTAAGAGTACTAGTACTCTTATGTAGTATATATAGAGAATATATATATAGTATACATATATACTACATATGTATGTGTGTGTGTATATGAGTCCCCACACCCAGGGAGGCAGGAGCTGACTGAACCCAGATGCAGAATTGGCCAGGGGCGGAATGGATGGTTCCGGAGGGCACCCAGTCCGCCCAATCCTGTAGGAGGCAGCAGAGGCCACATCCCAGACAACGGAGACCCACCGCGACGTAGGAAGGTTCCCTCCAAGTGGCTCCTCCCACCGGCCTTTGCGGCTTCACCCCGGGCACTCGCTTCTTCCTCCCTCCTCCTCCTCAGGTCAGACCTCCTCCCAGAGACGACCCAGCACCTCCTCTCCTCCCAGCTTGCATTGCAGCTTCCGCCCGCTAGCCCCGCCCTCTGCAACTCCTTCGCTTCTGATTAGCCTGAAACTGTTCTCCCTGCATGCACTGGGCGCTTGGGTGGTTGCTATTGGTTGTGGGTCTGGGCTTCTCCTGGAGGCGGGTGAGTGAGTCAGGTAAAATGGATTGTGTTGAGTGCGGATAGGTGCGGGAGGGAGGAGAGCTCAGCGGAGCCGAACGGGACTTGCGGATGGGCAGGGGAGGGTGGAGGGTTCACCTGGCTGTCCCTATCCGCAGATGGGCCCGCCACCTACTAGGGTCACCTGCCTCCGAAGCCCCGGCCACGGGCGAGCTCCGAGAGCGGGATTTAACCACCGTCCTTGCGGCGCGGCCGCCAAACGCTCGGGCCTCCCCGTTCGTCTGTGGGTGTTGGCGGCGGAGGATGCCCGGGTGCCCGGAGGGGGCCGAGTGCAGAGCTGTGGGGGGTGAGGGGGTGACCTTTCAGGGTCGGCTCCGGTTCGGCGCCTAGAGCCCCGACTCTGGAAACTGGATCCCAGCCCAGATACTAGCTGTGTGACCCTGGGCAAGGCGCTTCACCTCTCTGGACCTCAGTTTCCTCATCTGTAAAATGAGTTTAGATTGGGTGACCGCTAAGGCCCTTTCCAGTTCCAAAACTGTGACCTTAAGGTGCAATTAAATTTAAAAATTCCTACAGTTAAAAAAAAGCAGGAATTAAATCTGGTATAGGGAATCTTATAAAAGATGTTTATGGGATAGAGTTTCAAGATGTGGACTTAGCTTTCAAAAGTCTATAAGGAAACCTTTGTTTTGGGAGTGTTTATACCACTTTTCTTCCTGTGCACATTAGGTATAATATTGCTATTATTGTTATTGGTAATACTAATGCTTTTATAATCATGTTAGCATGTTATACCACGATATTATAGTATAGCAATAGAGGCAATTTTGAAATATATTTCTTTTTTTTCCAAAATATATTTCTTATAATTGGTGTAGTTGCAGTACCCTTGGATTTAACGTCAAGAGACTTGAGGGTCTCTGGAGAGCAGGATTTGGAAGTCAGGAAGACCCGAGCTTGAATCATACTTCGGACACTTGCTAGGTGTGTGATCCTGGTTCATTTGCCCTTTGTTTGCTTCAGTTTCCTTGTCTGTAAGATGGAAATAATGACAGCACCTGCCTGCTAGAGTTATTGTGAAAATGCTTTTCAAACCTTAAAGGGCTGTATAAATGCTTGCTTTGCTTATTAGTTCTGCCATTAAGTAGCTGCGTGTGACTGCTAGCGCAAATCACTTTACTTTGAGAACTTCATTTTCCTCCTTGTGAAAATGAAGTTCCTTCTGGTTGTGATTCTACATGACTTTCAGTTTTGAAACTTCTGTGGGTGAAGTAGTGAACAAGAGTCTGAAAATTTCATTCAGTAGCTCTTTTTAGGAAAGATATAAATGATAGTTATTTTAAACTTAAAGAGAGCTGATTATTACAAAGTCAATTGCCCAAGCTTCTTATGTACTTTTTTTTTGCTCTCCATTTTTATTTTGCATTCCTTGGGACAATGTGGGTTTGATCAGAAGAGGGTTACTTCTCTAGCAATACTAAGTTCATTTCTTTTTTTTCTGTATAAATTTATTTTTAGTTTTCAACATTTACTTCCACAAGATTTTGAATTCCAAATTTTCACCCCATCTTGTCCCTCCCTCCACCCCAAGATGGCATGCATTCTGAATACTCCTTCGCCCAGTCTGCTGTCCCTTCTATCTCCCCCCCCCTTCTCTTATCTCCTTCCCCTTCCACTTTCCTGCAGGGCAGGATAGATTTCTGTACCTCATTTTCTGTATTTCTTATTTCCCAGCTGCACGTGGAAACATTTTTTTTTTTAAACATGTGTTTCTAAAATTCCGGGTTCCAGACTTTCTCCCTTCCTCCCACCCCACCCACCCTCATTGAAAAGGCAAGCAGCTCATCTTATGTACATTTTTAAATAGTCAGGTTCTTTATTTCCTAGAAACCCAAGTCATTAATTTAGTAACCATCAACTTTAGGACACAGAAAACTACATGAAACAGTAAACTTATGGGAATCAGTTTACGTAGAGATAAAATTTTTAATTAACAAAACTTTGTCTCACTCTACCCCTAATAGAAAGAAGGAAAGAAAAAACCCTTGTTATAATTATGTATAGTCAAACAAAACAAATGCTACGTGTTTCTACTTGACTATGTCCAAAAAATATTTCTCAATCTGAATTTAGTGTTTTATTTTCAAGATATCTATCTAATAATCAGTCAACAGACATTTTTAAAACTCTTATTATATACCAGGGACTATGCTAAAAAGTGCTGGGGATAATAATACAAAGAATGAAACAATCCTAGCTGTTAATCTCAAAGGGAGTGAAGATTTCCAAAGACTATATTATTAGGGAAAAAGGTAATTAAAGTGATATCATTAATTACAGTTCAAATGCCTAATTTCTTGTCTCTGTAAAATCGTTATGAGAATTGTTTACACATGTATCTTGTTTATTGTCCTTGAAAATATGAGAAGGGAACTGGCTTGCTTTCACAAATGACTTTTTACTATCAAATCACATTTTCGTAGCAATATGTCTGATTGAGTGGCATCAAGACTTCATGATCCCACTGTGGTTATGGTTTGATTACAAAAAAAAAAATTTGATTTGGTAGTAAGAAAAAGTACCTTATGAGCATATAACAAATCTCCCATTCACATGTTAAGACCATAGGAAATTTCTTAGTACTTGCAACCAGAAAATTGTTTAGTGAACCTCAGATTACCAATGTCATTTGAAGTAAAAAGGAAGGAAATAGGTTTGCTAAAAATGTTGGCTACTGGCATGAAAAATGTCCTATACAAAGGCCAAGTGAAATGGGATTTTCTTAATAGTAGTTTCTCCAGGGATTTTTGTTTGTGGATAACATGTTGCTGATTACTTGGAGTCATGAAATTCTCTCCAGTGAAATCCACAGCCACAAAAATGAGATTTTCTTGGTAATCTATACAGGAAAAACTAAGTAATTAAAAAACATATGCTGCCCAGATTATCACATGCAGTTGGATGGCTGTGCATTTATTTAGTCCGTTAGGACTAATCTTGAGTAGGGATTACAGATGGACAATGAACAGGGGGCCAGACTTGAATAGGCGGATACTAGACTAGATTGGGCAGTTTCTAGACTCGATTATATTTGGGAAGATCCATAGTGCTTTTAATTATCCCCTACTCTTCTCTGATTTAAATCAAATGTTTCATACTTAATAAGGAAGAGCTTATTAATAAATAGGTCTATGCAAAAATGAAACGGGCTGCTTGTGGAGGTAGTGTGTGCCTTAGCAGAGGGTGGATTACTTAAGAGAGAAGTCGAACTAAATGATCTTGAGGGAAAATTCTGTGGTTCTTTGAACCTGCACACTCAATAGGATTGGTGGGCCTCTCTTTGGCCCAGATCTATATTTTCTGGGGTTTGCTGCTAGCCCTCGTTTCTACTGATATCTGCTCTGTAATTAAGAGTGAGTCACTGGCTGTCCTTTATCGAGGAATGAGCTCTTCAAGGCCATAAGGTTCATATTAATGTGGAGAATGTCAAGTTATCACGACCTCTAGGTAAGAACTTTGTTGCTTTTCAGGTTCTAGTCTTCATGTCCCAGACATAGAGCCCAGAGGATGCTTAACCTTTTTGGAGTCTCCTTAGTGGAGAGCTCTTTGTTTTTCCTTTGAGTTCTGTCAAGTTCTTGACTGTCCTCTGGCTTCCTGGCTGCAATACTAAGGCAGTTTACTTGGAAGGCCAAATTTCCTCTCTTGGCTCCTTTGTCTCAGCCCTTGTAGTTTCTGCAGGCTTCTGAGTACCTCCCTTTGGCCACCTAGACTGAATAAAGATGCTTACTGTAGCTTTTCTTTTTCTTTTCTTCTTTTTTCTTTTTTGCTTTTTGGTGAGGCAGTCGGGGTTAAGTGACTTGCCCAGGGTCATACAGCTAGTAAGTGTCAAGTGTCTGAGGCCAGATTTGAACTCAGGTCCTCCTGACTCCAAGGCTAGAGCTCTATGCACTGTGCCACCTAGCTGCCCCAAGAGATGTGTTATTTGAGCAGTTAAGTAACAACCTTATTTAAAGAGCTAATTTATGTTTCAGAGGATATAAAAGAACATTTAAAATTTGCTCTTCAGATACAGATCTGATGGAAGTCTTACTTTCTACAGAGACCTCTTCTTTCCTTTAGGTACATAATTTTTAAAGTGTAAGGTAGAAGCAAAATCCAGAGGACCCTTGATTCCTTGACTGGCAGAATCTGACTTCTGAAGTACCCTTAGAGTTATGAACTCTGGTTTGGTAGAGAACTGATGAATAAATGGATGATGCAAAAGTACTGGAATATAAGACAGGAAGACATTTTACTTGGTTTTATAATTTTCTCTTTCTTTTTCTCCAGTTTTGTTGAGATCTTTGAATTATACCATTGCTCCCTAGTGAGAAATCAGAGTCAGGATGCCTGAGAATCAGGAAGCAAGCTTTAAAAGCCATGAGAGCCTTTCTGGCACCCCCAGTGGAAGTTCCGTGTTGTGTTTTGGGCAGGTGAGTCTTCAGGTTTCTTCTACTTGGGGCTGTAGGCATCTTTGAAGTTGGTTGGGAATAGAACTTTATCGTGACCAAGAGTAGTAATTACTTGGGTTCTAGCTGTCTTCACTTGTGTTATGGAAGAACCCCACATTTCATAATAAAATTGATTGAGTGAGTTCTGAATGTACAAAATTCCTAGCCAGTGTATAAATGTGTGTGTGTGTGTGTGTGTGTGTATCTTTATCTCTCTCTATAAAAAGCAGTATAAAGTTATACTTTATTTCAGACTTGCTAGGTACAATGCAGTAATAGTCTGTACATGGAGAGAGAAGGAAAGAGTGTATAATTTTTATGTATGAGTTAGCAACATCTTCTAACTTTGTGACAGTGAGAAGAGGAGGCTGGTAATTACAATGTATTATGAAAGTTTTAGCAAGAGTTTGAGGATGAGGGTTAAAACTTATCCATAGGGAAAGTGGATGTGCCTACTTCATTTATGCTGAAGATAAACCTAATTTAAAGATGGAGTCATGTCAAGAGAGGGAAGAGACAAGGTCATTTTCTCTGCCTCTCTCTGTCTTCTGTTTTTCTCATTGGCATAGTTATACTCTGGGCAGCTTTTCTATTTGAAAAGTATGGATTGAAAGTCCTCAGGGAAGAGGCATAGAAATAAGAACATGGGGCTTTTACTTCAACTCTATCTCTTTTTTTTATAACTATAACTGATTCTTTTACTCCTTTGTGTCAATATCTTCAGTGACTTCTGACCTCTTGTAGAATAAAATCCACATTGTATTCAACTACGTTAATGATCTCACATACGTCTAGCACTATTCCCTTATTCCGTATTTCTAGCCATGCTGGATTATTCTGTTCCTCAAACTTGTCCCTCTACACCTGTCACTATCCTCATGCCATTCCTTATACTCACCCTTCCCAAGGTCCTTCCATCTTTCAGTGCTTAGGTCAAATATTAGCACTGCTCTATAAAGCCTTCCCCAGTCTGTTAGAAATCATCTCTTCCTTCTCTGAATTCCATTAACACTTTTTTAAAAAAAATCTCACTTACATTACTTACATGTTTTATGAAATAGTAGGTAATGCAGTAGATACAGCACCAGGCCTGGAGTCAGGAAGACCTGTGTTCAAATTTAGCCTCAGACATTTATTAGCTATTTGACCCTGGGCAAGACTTGTTTGCCTCAGTCTCCTCATTTGTAAAATAGGGGTGATGATAATAGCACCTACCTGCCAGGGACAAGTGAGATGATATTTGTAAAAAGCACTTGGCAAAGTGCCTGGCACATAGTAAGTGCTATATAAATGTTAGCTGCTGCTGCTGGTGATTGTGGTGGAGGTAGTATTGGTAGTAGTGGTGGTGGTAGTAGTAGTAGTAGTAGTAATAATAATAATACCAATACCTATTAGATTGTCTATCTTGAGGGCACAAGTCACATTTTATTTAGCTTTACTTCTTTCATACAGCCTAGCAGGGGTTTGCACTTAGTATTCAAAGAACTTATGATGAATGAATGAATTGAATGAGATTTTTGGGTGTGAAGTATATTTAGGGAGGGAAAGAAGAAAAAATTGTGTGCAGTGGAAAGTAAGAACTCCAGATTTCTCTCCTTTATTTCTCAGAGTGTATTTTTTTCATCTATGACTTTGGGGTCATAGTTCTCTTTTTGCTTCAAAGCAGTGTATTGGGGATGATGAGTGATGGCAGGAATATGAAAGAATTAATTTACCTGCTTTACATTTTCAGTATCAGTACACAGCAGATGAGTATCAGGCCATCCAAAATGCTCTGAGACAAAGACTGGGCCCTGAATACATCAGTAGCCGACAAGCTGGAGGTGGCCAAAAGGTAAAAGAAAGTCTTGAAAGCTGTCATCTCTGTGACCTCAGCAGCAAGAACATGGGGCTCTCAGAAGCTCCTTTTGCTTTCCTATTGCCTTCTGTGTCCAGACAGACCCAGACAACCACTTCTCTTCTGATCATAGATATTTTCTAGTCCCTCAGAGAAAGAGGCTTGTGGCTTCTGAGACCTGACTGGACATCTCTTAATTTCCTCCTGTTTCATCTGCCCTTACCATTTACTATCTACTTTTAACTTCTGATATTTAATGTGTCTTCTGGCTAGGTTAGTTCTTCTTTTGGAAGATATGCTGCACTGGCAGTTGAAGGATATGTGATCTCTTTCATTTCTTACTTCTGTGCCTCCTTCTTTTCCCCCAAGGTTATTATGAGGATCAAATGAAACTTCTCTTCAGTGTGCCTTTGTTTTATTTAAAATACACGCATATCCTATTTCAGTGTCTTACATGAAAGACCTAAGTGTTGTGCCTTGTTATGGCTAGGATGTAACCCTTGTTCTGAAAGCAGAATGAATTATGGTATATTCTGCCAGTCAGGAAAGATTTTCGATATGAGGCTGACAATAGCCTTAGTCTGTCATCTGAGGGCCATCCTAAATAAAACGGAAAGAAGCAATACCTTCCAAAGACCATCTAATGAGTCATAGAGAGGTTCCAATCTGTGTTGTAGGAAGGAACAGCCAAATCAACAGCATCATAGATCATTCAGGCATCCCAGTGGATTACACCGATATACAAAGGTAGTATCCTTGTTGATTTTGAAGGCTAGTAAACTAGAGAGCCTTTGAATACATCTGACATCTAAAATCTTAGTTAAATTTGGAGATTCATTACAAGAAGGTTGTATACCAGGCAATGATTTTCCTTGGCCACAGCAACTTTGAAGCAGCAAGGGAAAGACGGACTTTAAAAGATGTGTATTTTTATCAGTGGTGAGTCCTCTCTCCACTAATTCAGATTATTACCCTTCTGCAGCTTAGAAGATGGCCCTCATGAGCTGGTGTGCCTAAAACTATTTACTGGCATCCTGAGGATGAATATTTCCAGATTTCATTAGATTGGCCCTCAGATGACATACATATTGCAAAGGCAAGCCTTCAAGAATTCAGGGCTATCTGCCTGCCATGGCATACTTTATGCCACTTTTTGGGTGATGGTTTGGTGTTAATATTTTCACTGCCACTCTGATAGACCATTCATTCTGACGTCTTCAGATCAGGCAGTCCTTTTAAGTATGCTAGATACAAATTTGTCTGGAATGTTCAGGAGTTAGTTTTTGAGGTATAATTTAGTTTACGTTGTAGTATGGTAATGGATTTTCATCAAGTTTTTTCTACCCTTAGGTCTGTTACATTGAAGGTCATAGAGTCATCAGTCTGGCCAATGAAATGTTTGGCTACAATGGCTGGGCTCATTCTGTCACACGGCAAAATGTGGGTGAGTATGCTTCTTGGTAGCAAAGGCCTCTGGTTCATACTTCTTCTTATTCTGGAGTTGCCAAGCTTCTGGTGCGGCTGAGTATGAATGCAAAGTGGGACCTAGAGTCTAGCATTCTGTGTAACTCTCTCTACTTCTTATTCTCAGATTTTGTTGACCTCAATAATGGCAAATTCTGTGTGGGGGTCTGTGCATTTGTGAGGGTCCAGCTAAAGGTGAGGGAAGTTTTATGACTGCAGGTGAGTTACTTAACCACTCTCAGTCTCAGTATCCTCTTCCATAAAAGGTGGATAATAATATTTACCTCACAGGGTTGTTACAAAGATTTAATGAAATAAGTAAAATATTTTGTAAACATTAAAGTATGATATAAATATCAGCCATTTAAAAATAAAAGTGAAGGAAGTGCCACCTGCATGAACTTTGTGGGTAGGGTTGGAATCAGTAGAAAGCTCTCTGGATTATTGCACATGATTAAAATTCCACAGCATTTTCTAGAGCTCCCAGACTAGGTCTGGTTGCATGACAACAGGTTAGTTCTGAAGTTTTGGGTTGTGTCCAGGCCAGTGTTCCTTAGGACAAGGATAGCTTTGTGGTGTAGAGGGTGGGTTGCAGTCTCTTATGTTTTAACTCCTCTATTTCAGGATGGTTCATATCATGAAGATGTAGGTTATGGTGTTAGTGAGGGCCTGAAGTCGAAGGCTTTGTCTTTGGAGAAAGCGAGAAAGGAAGCAGTGACAGATGGACTGAAGCGAGCACTCAGGTAAGCTGGGTGGGTTTTGGTCAGAGATCACTTATTTCTAACACATGCCTTCAGAGGTTGAGCTGAATAGCATAATGGAATTAGAAGGCTCTTTGGATCCTGGGCCCCAAGTTAGAAAATGTATAGTGGGTCCCTGGCAGTGGACTTTCTGGAGTCTAAGTTAAATCTGCTGGAATTCGGGATCACTTCTCTATAAATGGAGTTATGAATGCTGGTATTACCTTTCTCGTAGGGTGGTTGTGAGAGAAACACTATTAGTACTACTATTCAGAAGTGGTATTCTGACCCTGCTCGCTCACATGCTCCATTTCTCTTTTTATTTCCAGGTGTTTTGGGAATGCTCTTGGGAACTGTATCTTGGACAAGGATTATCTGAAGTCTTTAAACAAGCTTCCACAACAGGTATGTGTGAGAAATTACTCTGCAGATGGGAAAGGATAAATGGACATAACTTGGTATGTTGTGGTAAATTCAAATTCATGATCCCGTCTTCGTATTATTGAGGAGATTCCAAATCCAGTTGTTGAGAAAACTGAGAAAGATCTTTAAAAAGGACATTCTTAACTATGGTAATGGCAGAAGAAGAAGGAAGCTCATAGGAATCCTCTGGCAGCCCCAAATAATATGTTTAATAGATTGTCTTAACCAGAGACAAGCCCACTTTCCTTGTTGAATGAGAGGTAAAGGGACAGAAATTGAGTAGCAGGAAGAAGGAAGAGAGTAGAGAACAGGATTTGTGGGCATCAATGCCTCTGGTTATAATTTGGAGCAGAGAGGAGCTAATAGGAAAACTGAATGTTTTGAGATGACTGGTTTGGATTTTGTGGTACACTCTCTGGAAGCACTGCTGAAGTGGAGAAGAGGATTTGCTTTTTATGCAGTTAAAGTAATTCTTTCATGGCATATTTCTCATTCAGGAGTTTAACGAATAAAATGTGGTGCTCAGCTGGACAGGGATAACACTAGGAAATTAATGTTCCGTATCAGAATGACTATTCTTCAGGTTATAGTACAAAATTGAAGAAAAAGTACTTCTTGATTGCTTTGAATCAGTCAGAATAGTAATGGCTTGTAATTATCTGGCCCATAGTTATCTTACTATGTTTCTGTTTAGGAAAACCTTTGGCAACTATTTATTAAGCATTTGTTATGCTAGGTGCTAGCGAAAGAAAGACTCAAAATGAGAGAATCTCTGCCCTTAAGAATCCATTCTTCTAGGGTATAGAAAATATACACAGGCATGGAAATGCAAAGTAAATTGAGGAGGTGGCACCACAGCCCAACCTTGAAGGAAGACTGATTGTGAAATGTAGCTGTGAGATGAAAGTACATTGGAAGTGTGGGAGAAATCTAAGAATATGAACAGAAATAGAAATCATATAATCTGGCAGAGACCTCAGTAGCTATCTAGTCCAACCTATATTTGAGATGAAATGTTAAATTGGAGGAATACCTGGTAATACACTTTGGCTAGAATTTAACATTAGTGAAAAAGAATGCTGTGAAATAAGGCTGGATAGGTCAGTTGGAGCCGGACTGCAGAGGGCCTGGCCAGGCTGAGGATTGGTATTTTTATCTTAGACACAATAGAGAGCCACTGGTAGTTTTTGAGCAAGGGGAGTAACATTGTGAAACCTGTACCTTAAGAAGATTGTCTTGGAATTTCTATGGAGAATGGATTAGAGAGGAGAGAGACAGGGGGCGGGGAGACAAGTCCCGAGGCTGTCTTAATGGTCTAGCTAAGATGTGTTGAGGACTTGAATTAGCGTGATAACCAAATAAAGAGAAGCGAGAGAGTGGAGAAATGTTATGCAGGTTGAATTGACAAAAATTGGCAGTGTGGGGAAGCTAGGTGGCACAGTAGATAGAGCACCGGCCCTGAAGTCAGGAGGACCTGAGTTCAGATCCGGCCTCAGACCAAACACTTGAGACATGCTAGCTGTGTGACCTTGGGCAAGTCACTTAACCCCCATTGCCTCACTAAAAAACAAACAACAACAAAAAAAAGAAATTAAGTTTGGATATGTATGTTTAGAAGAGAGAGGAAAGGGGCAGCTAGGTGGCAAAGTGGATAGAGCTCCAGCCCCAGAGTCAGGAGGACTAGAGTTCAAATCCAGCCTCAGACATCTGGCTGTGTGATACTGGGCAAGTCATTTAACTCTGATTATCTCCCCAAAAAGCAAAAACAAAAAAAGAGAGATTGGAAGAGAATGACCTGGCATCAAACTGAAAAGGAATGGTCAGACAGGAGATTTTGGAGAGAGTAATAGCTAGAGAGAGGAGACAGTATCCAGGAGGAAGAGGTGCTTGTCAGTATCAAAAGCTACAGAAAGGTGAGGAGGAGGAGGATTGAGAAAAGGGGTCAGAAAACAAAGCAGTTGAGAGATTATTAGTTACCTTTCAGAGAACAGTTTTAGTTGAGAGGTGGGGTCAGAAGCCAAATTACAAAGGTCTAAAAACTGATTAGGTAGTGGAGAAATAAAAGTATAGAGTAGACTACTCTTTCTAGTAGGAGTTTGGCAGTAAAAGGGTTTAGCTTGAGAGGATGACAGAGTCAGGTGAAAGTTTTTTTAAGAATAGAGGAGCCAGTAGGTAGGGAGTGATTGAAGGTAAGAAAGAGGAAGAGTGAATGATTGACCAAATGAACAAATAAAGGGGTTATCCTTGGCAAGGAGAAAGACCTCCTTTTCTTGAGGGACTTGAGGAAAGGAGATGAGGATGGGTGAAGATGAAAAGTATTTATGGGGTATAGAGTCAAGAAGACGAGGGACCTGTTGCCTGGAGGCCTGGTTTTTCCTAATAAAGCAGGAGGCAAAGTCTTTTTTTGGGAACCAGGCAGGGAGAGTGGCTTGGGGCTTGATCAGAAGAGTTTGAGACAACTGGCATTTGCAGTGTTAGAGTCATCCTGGGAAAGAAAAAGTCCACAGAATTGCCATGCACCAGCGATGGCCCAGTCGTACTTAGGAAACATGAATTTGTAGTGGTCCCTGTAGACAACACTGTTTGACTTCCTCTGGCAGTGATGAAGGCATGTGAGTAGGAGCAGAGAAGGTGGTGGCAGTGGTGTTAGGAAGTTCAGGCAGAATGTTTTGTTAGTATGTACTTTGTTGTTGGCAATAGAAAAACAGATCCCATATCTTGAAAGGAAACATGTCAGGTCCTTTACAAAATACATGATAAAATCCATGGGTTGCTTTAACTATCTCAGGAATTAGAGGAAAGATAGTACAGAGTATGGTAAAATTTAGATTGTCATGTTTTTGCTTTTTTCAATAGCTCCCATCTGAACTGGACCTAGCAAATATCAAAAGACAGGACTTTGAACCCTCTGTAGAGCAGACAAGATATCGCAGCTGCCTAAAGAACATGGTTCCTACACCCCCACAGGTGAAGGGGGTGATGTCCCCTGGTGGAGCAGGCTGCACAGAGGCTCCAGCCATCCTGGCAGAGGGCGAGCCAGGAAATGGCTTGTGGTAGGAGACCCTCAACTCTCTCATCTTTCTTCTGTCCCTTTCTCTTCCTGTTACTCATACTAGGGAGCTTCCAACTCCTATCATTAGGACTCTTTTAGTCTCTATGTAATAGAGAAACAGACTTAGGCTTTCTATGTCTTTCTCTTTCTAAAGCAGAAACATCTTGTCCTTTGAGGGGGATGCCACATACCAGAGGAAGCTTCGGCAAAAGCAGCTTCAGCAGGAGTTCTGGGGGCAGATGGAGAAGCAGCCCCAGCAGCCCCGGCAGCAGGATCAACTAGCAGCTCCTTCAGGGGAATTTCGGAGTCATAGTATATCAGAAGAGCCAGCAGCAGAGCCCTTGAGGCCCAAGACAGGAGGTGCCCAGGGATTATGGGAGGCCATGTCTCTTCTAGGGATCATTTGTTAAGTGCCTGCTATGTTCCAGGCCCCATGTTAGGGGATACAAAGACTAAGAGGAAAACAGTCACGAGGAGTATTTATACATTTTTATGGGGAAACAAAAAGTGCATATATAAGCATATGCAGGATAAATATAAAGAGAATAAATGCAAATAAAACAAGGTAATTGAAAGGGACATTCATGTAGAAGGTTGTACTTGAGCTGGGTCTTGAAGGAAGGGAGGGATACTCTGAGGCAGAGATGATACATTCCAGGCATGGGAAGGAGGTTCTGCAAAGGCATGGACACAGTGCTGTGCGTGAAGAACAGAGCCTTGGGAAACATCCACAGCTGGGGAGTGTGAGATGGGTGGGGAGCCAGCAAAGGAGCCTTAGGAGCAGTCGGACAGTTAGTGTCAGGAGAGCACAGAGAGGAGAGGGCATTCTGGGAGTATGCAGCAAAGAGGTCAGATAGACTGAGAAAAAAATCATCAGATTTGGCAATTAAGAGATGATTGGTAGTATTAGAGAGGACAGTTTCATTTGAGTGATGAGGTTGGAAGCCAGATTGCAAAGAGTTGAGGAAGAAGAGAGGCAGGGAGTATAGACAGTTTTTTCTAGTAATTTGGCTGAGAAAGGGAAAGGGAGATAGAGAATCAATCAGTAAACACTTATGAATTCCCTACTGTGTGCCAGGAACTGTGCTAAGTGCTGGGGTTACAAAAAGGTAAAAAGACAATCCCTTCCCTCTAGGAGCTCACGAATTGGGAAGACAACATGCACACAAATATATTCAAACAAGCTATGTACATGATAAATAGGAAATAATTAACAGGAATCAAGAGAGGTTGAGGAAGGTTTCCTGTAGAAAGTGGGATTTTAGTTGGGACTTAAAAGGAAGCCAGGAAGAAATGGAGTGGTGGATCAGTGGAATAAGTTAGGTATGAAAGACGGTATTCAGTGACTATGGTAACCTACTGTTTTATAAACCCAAAGACCTCAGCTTCTGGGATAAAAACTCACTATTCAACAAAAATTGCTGGGAAAACTGGAAAATTGTGTGGCAGAAACTAGCCAAAATAAAGTCAAAATGGATACATGATTTAGATATAAAGGTTGATACTATAAGCAAACTGGGAGAGCAAGGAATAGTTTACCTGTCAGATTTGTGGAGAAGAGAAGAGAACTTATGCCCAAAGAAGAGATAGAGAACATTATGAAATGCAAAGTGGATAATTTTGATTACATTAAATTGAAAAGTTTTTGCATAAACAAAGCCAATGCAACCAAGATTAGGAGGGAAGCAGAAAACTGGGAAAGAATTTTTGCAACCAGCATCTCTGATGAGGGCCTTGTTTCTAAAATATATAGAGAACTAGGTCAAATTTATAAGAATACAAGTCATTCCCCAATTGATAAATGGTCAAAGGATATTAACAGGCAGTTTTCAGATGAAGAAATTAAAACTATCTATGAAAAAATGTTCTAAATCACTTGATTAGAGAAATGCAAATCAAAACAACCCTGAGGTACCACATCACACCTATTAGATTGGCTGACATGATAAAACAGGAAAATGATAAATGTTGGAGAAGATGTGGGAAAATTGGAACACTAATGCATTGTTGGTGGAGTTGTGAAATGATCCAACCATTTTGGAAAGCAATTTGGTACTATGCCCAAAGGGCTATAAAAATGTGCATACCCTTTGATCCAGCAATACCACTTCTAGGTCTGTATCCCAAAGAGATCATAAAAATGGGAAAAGGACCCATATGTACAAAAATATTTTGAGCAGCTCTTTTTGTGGTGGCAAAGAATTGGGAATTGAGGGGATGCCCATCAATTGGGGGAATGTCTAAACATGTTGTGGTATATGAATATAATAGAATACTATTGTGGTGTAAGAAATGATGAGCAAGTGGACTTCAGAAAAACCTGGAAAGACTTAAATGAACTGATGCAGAGTGAAATAAGAAAGATAGAATTCCAGAGCAGAAAGAGACTTGCCCAGTGTTCTATCCACTGTGCCACTTAGCTGCCCCCAAAATAATATTGAAAATATTATTTTCCAAATGACTGCAACGTCATTTGGAACTAGGTTGTGGAGGTCTTTAAATGGCAAGCTGAGGAGACCCTAGGGTGGTCAGACTTGGGTCTTACACAAAATATTTTGGTAGCTCCATGGAAGATGAATTGGAAAAGGAAAGAGTTGGAAAGCAGGGATACTAATTATAAAAATATATCTATCTATCTATGTATCTATCTATATATCTATCTATATCTATATATATCTATATCTATATATCTATATCTATGGCTGTTATAAATAGTCCAAGTGGGAGGTGATGAACACTTGAACTACTGGGATGATTGATGACTGTATTTGTGGAGAGAAGAGGATAAAGGAAAGCCATATGGAGGTAGAATTTGTAAGAATTTACAACTAATTTGGTTATGGGTAAAGTTGAAGCAGTAGAAGAGTAGAGAATGATTCAGCTTATCCCATGCCAGCTGATCCTTAACTTAGTTTTTTTTGTTCTTTGTACTCGAGATTTATAGATGAGCTCCATATTTGGGTTTCCTCCTTAAACCTCAAATTTTATTTCAGGGGCATTAGGAAGTAGAAGAAGCTTTCCTTTTGAAGTCTCTTTCTGCTCTGGAATTCTGTCTTATTTTATTGCTGAGGGAAGAAATAACTTGATTGTTTCCCTTTTGTGAGGGGAAAAAAAAGACTGTTAACTGTAGATTTGAGGTGGGTAGAGCAGAAAGAAGACTGGACTGGCAGTCAAAAGACTGGGCTTGTGACCTGGCATGATCCCTAAGCCAGCTTAATAGCTAACATCTCTGAACTTCTTCTTTTAGTCAGGCTTCTAAATTAAAAGTAGGATACTGAATTGCAGAGATTCTTTCCATCTCTGATTCTTTGCTTCGCCTTTTCTCTTTTGTTCAAACCAAAGGACTTGGAGTCCCTCCTTTGAAGCACAGGACGCCTGTGGCTGCTATCCCAGGACCACTCACTGAGGAAGAATTCTTTGGTCAGTAACTAAATCCTGTTGTGAAGAGACATATTTTGATTTTCAGAATGTGGGTGGGCAAGTGGAATGAATCAGACTTAGACTTTTGGTAAAAAACTATTCTTCTGTAAGACTTTCAAAAATCCTTTTGTTTTTAGTGACTTTTGGAAATGCCTTGGAAGAGCGGAAAAGGGGGGAGCACCAGATTATGGATGTACAGGAATCCCAATTTCCAAAAGTAGGCATTCACATATTTACCACTTAAGGGAAGGGTTAACTTAGTTACAAATATATGTGGGGGAGATAGAGACCAGTTCTTAGAATCTGTAAGGCCACAGCTGGAATTCAGGTCCTGACTCTGACCATACCATGTGTGTGACATTTCAGTTCTCCATTGGTTGACACAGTTTTCTTCCGGAGAATTCTATGTACCAGTGAAATCGTAGCTTTGACCAAAAGAAGGAAAAGAAATAATAATAGAAATTGATTTAGATAGAAGAGGAAAAAGCAGTTTTGAAGAAACTAGGCATAGACCAATATCTCATACCACATACCAAGATAAGGTCAAAATGGGTACGTGATTTAAACATAAAGAGTAACATTATAAGAAAATTAGGGGAGCAAGGAAAAAATTACCTGTCAGGTCTATTGACCAAAGGGGATAGAGAGGATCATAGGAAGTAAAAATGAATATCTCAGTTACATTAAATTAGAAATTAAAAAAGGTTTTGCACAAACAAAACTAATATAACCAAAATTAGAAGGAAAGCAGGGAATTGGGGAAAAATTTCCCAGCAAATCTCTGCGATAAAGACCTCATTTCTCAAATATGTGGGGAACTGAGCCAAATTTATAAAACTAAGAGCCATTCTAAATGGTCATAGAGAGGCAATTTTCAGAAGAAATCAAAGCTATCCATAGCCACGAAAAAATGCTCTCAGTCACTATTATTTAGATAAGTGCAAATTAAAACAACTCTGAGGTACCACCTCACCCCTGTCAGAATAACACGACAGAAAAGGAAAATAAGTGCTAGTTGGGGTAGAAAAGTAAGGACACTGACGCAGTAATGGAGTTGTGAACTGATTCAGCTAATCTTCTGTAAAACTGCATATCCTTTGACCCAGCAATATCACTACTTGGTCTGTATCCCAAAGAGATTTAAAAAAGGAAAAGGATCTATATATACAAAAATATTTGAAGCAACTCTGTTTGTGGTGGCAAAGAATTGGAAATTGGGGGGATGCCCATCAGTTGGGGAATAGCTGAACAAGGTGTAGTGTATGATTGCGATAGAGTATTATTGTGCTGTAAGAAATGACAAGGGGAATGGTTTCAGAAAAACCTGGGAAGTCTTAAGTGAACTGATGCAAAGTGAAATGAGCAGAACTAGGAGACCATTGTACACAGTAACAGCAGTAGTAAGGATGATCAGCTGTGAAGAATTTAGCTACTCTGATCAATACAATGATCCAAGACAATTCCAAAAGACTCATGAAAAATGCTGTCCACTTCCAGAGAGAGAACTGATGAACTCTGAGTGAAGGCATACATTTTTTCACTTTTTTAATTGTTTTTTTTTTGCAACATGGCACATGTGGAATTATGTTTTGCATGACTTCACATTTATAATGGGTATGATATTGCGTCCCTTGTCAGTGGTTGGGCTGGAGAGAGGGAGAGAATTTGGAACACACAAAAAAAGAATGTTTAAAAAAAAAAAAAAGAGGTAGGATTCATATTGCTCTGGTTCCTAAAAGTTATCACAGATAACACCCTGATAGGGAAATTGCTTTCTGTCACCTGATATTTACCCTAACAAAAGCAGATGCTTCATCTGCATGATCAGTGCATATTTATGGGCCCTCCCTTTCTCTCTGTATTTTCTGACTGTGTGGCTTAGAGCGTTAATTTTCTGGGAATAGAAAATTAGCTGGTCAAAAAAACCAGCAGCTGAGAATTTAGCTTTGGTGTGCTAGATGTATGAAACCATTGCTTTCCTGTGGATGTATTTTGTTGTGATCTTTGTGTATCTATAGATGACCTGGAAATGTGGGATCTCCCTTTGGATGCAGCAGACGTCAACGCTCTCAAGCCTGTGCTGAGCTCAGATCCCGGTTCATCCCACTCCCCTGCCGCGCCTGGTTTAAAGAATCACATGACAGCTTGGGGCAAGATGCCTCCGAAGTTATGCCACCAGAGGCCCTCATTGTCAGGTACCAGAGAGCATGCAGAATAGGGAAGGTCCAGGGTTCAGTCTCGAGTTTAGCAAAGCCTCATGCCAGTCCAGAGAGGAAGCTGCGCAAGAGGGGAAGGGAATGTTGTTCTGATTTGTTTGACTAGGGTTCTGGTTTGGGGCAGGCCTACTCTTCCTCAGGGGGCAGGGTGCAGGCCATTTGTTAACATAATCTGGATCTTATGTTCCTTGATGAAATTCAGTCCTGCTCTTTGTGCCCCTGATGTATACTTACCATTTAATATTCTATTTATAGCTGTATATGTTCTTTCTGGTGGAATATAAGCTCTTGAGAACAAGATTGTTTAATTTTTGGTTTTGTGTCCTTAGCACCTCTGTATTTTTCACTAAGTAAATACTTAATGTTTGCCTAATTGAATTGGCATCTTATTCCCATAACATACTGTGCTGGGTAAACTCTTATCTAAACTTTGGATCTTCTCTAACACAGGGTTCTGCATAGTCACTGTCGTTATCCTTTGATCACTTGAGTATAACTGTGGGTGGGTGAGAAGCTAATGTATGCTCTGGTCATTTAATTTCTTACCATTGTGTTCTTAGAGCCAGAGTAGTGTTGAGGGGGAGTTCAACTGATAGCTGATTGTTGTTCATATGTGTGTGTATTTAACATATTATTTTCAGACATTTGATCAGTTTCTTTTAATTTTCCACAGGGAATTGTAGCCCTTACAGGAAGAACCAGGGCCTGAAGAAAAGAAAATTGGATTCCCATTAACTGGGGCCTGGAACCCTTAAGATACTGGGCCATATAAGGACCTAGGAATACCAGAAGGAGGCCATGCAGAAGAGCACTTTACCCCTTCATGGCCCTGAGGTTGGAATTAGAACCAGTTAAGTTCCCTACAATTCTCTCCCAGGGACACAAGTCTTATTCCCTTGGACTTACCAGATTTTAGTCAAAGCTTTTTCCCAAAGTGATGGTTTTGAGGTACAATCTAGTGAGTCTTAACAGATTTTTTTAATCCAGAAGATTTCAGTAACTGACTTCTAAATAGACTGTAGATAAAACTTAAGGAGAAGTCAACAACATTTTTAGAACCTAAATGCTATGGAAGGAATGCCAGTCAATCAGAGGTCTGTACAGCAGAGCCACTCAGAGAAGTGGTCCAGAGAAGTGTGAAGGTAAATACCTCTCCTTTTGCTATTGGTCTCTGAGTTGTTTGTCCTTCTTAAGTGCTACAAATTTGTTAATAAAACGTATGTATTGTAATTTGCTATAGTTGGCAGCTTCTAGCAGTACCTATTATCCATTAGTACTAAGCACATTCCCTCAATTAAGAGTGGGAGACCAAACCAATTCGATGTTACCCATGGGGTAAAAACATCTTGAGAATAAAGATAACCCAGGGGGCAGCTAGGTGGCACAGTGGATAGAGCACTGGCCTTGGAGTCAAGAGGACTTGAGTTCAAATCCAGCCCCAGACACATAACACTCACCAGCTGTGTGACTCTGGACAAGTCATTTAACCCCATTTGCCTTGGGGGGAGGGAAGATAACCCAGCTTTGCTGCTTAATACTTCTGCTCCCCTTTCTCTTGTTTTCTTTTGAGATTATCACCTTTTTATGGCACCTACAGCCTGCATTTATTTCAATACCTGAAAGCATAGTCTGCATAAAGGTTACAGACCAACATCTTTGCAACAGCTCAGGATCCAGTAGAAATCTTTGGGTTTCAAAAAACAGCACAGTAGCCTCCTACAGAGCCACGGAGTTGGCACAGGGTGGCTCAGTAACAACTACTAAAACCTCCACTCCCCATATTTGGAATTATTGTAATAACCTACTTTTAAAACTTGACATTCACTAAGAATCTGTACTTCTTGACTGTTCTTGTTGCTAGAACTGTTAACTTTTGTCTTCCTCTCTCTTCCATTGAAGAGGCTGGATCCTTCAAATCATTTATAATGATCACTTGTACCTTAAGTGAGAAGAACCATAACTGGCATTTATCAAGGAACTGCTGCCTATGAAGCACTAGGTTGTTAATAGCACCTACCTCACAGGTTCATTTTCAGGATCAAGTTGGATAATGTGCTTTGCAAACCTCAGCATGTTATATAAATGCTAATGGAGATTATGATGGTTTTGAGGCAGGGATTTTTAATATCCCCAGTGCCTACCACATAGTGCTATGAGAGCGAGCTCGACTCAGCGAGAGCTTTTAAAAACATATACTTAATCATGCCATATTCTATCTAGCTGTTTTGATCCCTCTACAGTATTGATTGATGATTTGACTGTAGGCTTGCTCAATTAATAGAGCAAGACCCCTCAACATGCAGGGTATGCATGAGGATGTTGCCTCAATCTATTCCAGTGGAAAAAGCAACTGTTAGTTCTTTGGGCTGTATTCCCTATTATTTGGCTGTCATATAATGCTTTGTGTACACAGTGAAATACACTGTATCTCTTTTGGAAAGCTTAGGACATGGATATATATCCTAATCATTCCCCTCCCTTCTCCCCCAGTGGCAGCATCTTGATGGAGTCCTGTCTTGTTACTCTTGACTTTCTTCTCCATCGATAACTTGTCACTGTTTACATGTCTGACAACGTGTGCCTGAAAGGAAAAAAGGACATCCTGTATCTCTGATGTAATCTTAGCTGAGGGCTCAGTTTGCTATAAGTAGAGATTTTTATTAGCCTGGAAACTTAGGATTCAGGCCACCAGGGCTCTGGCAGGTTGGGAAAAAAAGGCTGCAAATGAAACCCCACAGCTCAACAAAAGCAAGTTTGGTTTATTTGAATGGTTTCATTAAATAAGTCTACAAAGGTAACAAACTGCAGCGCAAAGCGCAATCTTACAAGAAGTGCGACGGCCAGTTAGTGCAAAATGTACAATTAATGGCTGCTCAGAAACCCCCAAGGTTTGAATTCATTTTATTTATTTTTTTTACAGTGTACATTGTTAAATAATGTAAAGAAAACATTTGTAATTAAGAAACAAGTTTTTTTTTAATGTGGAAAAAGATACTCAAAGTGTACTATTAACACAAAATAATTTAAACAGTTCAGTAGCATTAGTTTATTCCTCTAGGTTTCAGTTATTTCATCCACAGGTGGGAAATCAATAGCAAATAAAGACCAGTTCTTGGTAAATGTTTAACCTGGTAAATGTTTTTGTAAGTGAAAAGCCCCTCCAACTTTTAAACCAAAATAGTTAAATAACTATGTGCTGCATTTGGCTGCCCAGTTCTTCTGGCAGAATGTTGTCACCTCTCCTATTTCGTCCTATTAGATGGCTCATTTCTCAGTTATTGGGATCTTTTTTATTCCATCCTTACCCTGTCACCCCCCCCCCCATTTTAGGCAAAGCCTTTTTCTCAGAATTAAAAAAAAAAAAAAGCAAAATGTTATATAGTTATCAAGGTTTACCATCCCTCCCACCCTTTTCTGTTTCCCTAAATAATTTAGCTGTTTACTTTGCAGTTTTATAGCCGTATACCATTTAACTCAGAAAATAGATCATTCAAAGAACATGCAGGATAGCTACTCTTGCCACCACATGTGATCAAGTTTTTGTTTTACAAGGTGTCCTCTGCTGTAAATCAAAACTGGATCAGGGGTTGGAAACATTTCTCTCCCCTTTATTATGGGATCAGAGAAGCACCCACAGAAATAGAAGTCCAAGTACCTTCCATATGTCTATTGACAGCAGAAATACCAAATAATTAGGCAAGTCTTTTTTTTCTCCCCTTGGAGCCTTGAATATTCTGGAGTTGCACAAGACCATGACATGTGACTCAACCCCAACATAGCTAGATGCAGCATTGAGTAATACTGCAGTATTATTCAGGGAATTCTTATTTTTTCTGAATGAAAAGATGAGAGGAAATTGTAAGTAGATGTAGAAATGTATAAAAGGTGGCACAATAAGTTATGTTTTTGATAGCACTTGGGCATCTCAAAGAAAGGAGGAATGGGAAAAATTAGTTTTTTATTTCATAAGTAGAAGTGGTTTCAGGGCCTCCAATGGCAGCAATGGTTATTGTTCCAGGTTAAGAGGACCCTGGTACACAGGAAAGGAAAACAGTCCCAGCAGCTATCCCTCAAGCAACTTTCCCCTCTTCTTTTTTGCCCCTTCAGGACCACTTGATAGCTTAAGAACCAAGTCAACCCTTAAGTTCAACTTTAACCAGACAGTACTCTCTCCATCTGATGCCTTCTCTGGTCTTACTCTGGAATAATAAGTAAGGCTCCTGAAAGTAATGAGCTTGGCTAGCAGATATGATTACCTATAAACAAGCTTCCTCTTCATCCTTCAAACTTTTCTTTCTGCTACTTAATACATACCACTCCCTAGGACCTCAACCTAACTGCTCGATATAGTTAAAATCACTTTCCCCCCTATACTCCTGCCTCCAACCAACTTTCTCAACATAACCCCTCCCACCCTCTTTCAAGACCTGCTTTGGGCAAAGTTTCCTGGTGGTTTAAAAGTACCCTTTGGTACTGGTTTGCCCGGTGGTATACCTAATTCGGGACCACATGGACCTAAAGGTTCTTTCAACCTGTCCTCTGGCTGGGGTCTGCTGGGAAGATGATGCTAAACTGCAGAAGCAATAGAAGTCCAAGGCACTAAAATGTCCAGCAAGCAATACTGGGAGAACAGACAAGTATTCAAGTACAGTAATTTTACAATTTTACATTCACATTTATTTATCTAATACAATGGAAATACAAAGGAAAAAGTTAAAGTGTCTCCAATAAGTATACGGATATAGCTAGCTTTTTTTGAACTTTTTTAACCCTCTATATTCCACTCTTAACTACTGTTGTCCAACAACATTTATATATCACAGTGTTTCCACATCAAAACTGATGGCAAAGTTACATGTCCGCAGGGAACTTTAAAAAAAAAACAATTTAAATGGCTAATGCTGCAGTCAAAGCTATTAATATTGTTTACTTAAAAGCAGTATGACCTATTTTAAAGCAAGAGCTGCAACTCCATTCTGCTTAAGCTCCCCAGTGCCTGGGCTCCAAGGAAGGTTAGTTGAAAGGGAATGGTGGGAAAGAAAGATCCCAACAAATTTTTATCCTGTGGTCTGGACTCTTGGGGTAGAGGGCAGGTAACTGTAGGGAAGAGATTTAGGGCAAGACATCAAGTGTGCTATTAAGCCTCATGCTAGGACTTTGACCCTCAGAGCACATGTGGGTTTGCTTTGATAATGAGATCTCCAGTGGCTTCTCTCTTTCATTGCCCTGGCTGTTGGATACAGAGAAGCAGAGAAGCTTAATAAGAAGCTGACCCTTTATAAGAAACTGCTTTTTCCCTGTGCCTCCAAGACATAGGGAAAGAAGGGAGATTCTCCATCCTGAGGGTTAAGTATGGTGGTTAGAAACATTCTTCTGGCAAGAAACAACCAGTTATATGCAGCATAGTAGTTAGTATATAGGCTATCTCGCCCCCCCCCCAAGTCTACCCAGTCCCGTGTATAGATCTGGTTAAGTTGTCCTCAGGTTTGAACCTGGGGGATTGCTGATGGATTTCTGCAAACTGCTGATGTTGAAACTCTGCAAGGATGCAGTCCCTACAGGCTGGAACTGGCTGAGGGGTGGTGGTGCTGGGCCACTTGTCCCACTCCACTGAGTGCTGAAGGGAGCTGCTGGGAAGCTGTACTGCTGTGGGGGGCACATAGCCTTGGTGAAGTGACCTAGAGAGGTAGCTGATGCTGCAGATATGGGGGCAGAGCCACCCAGGTTAGAGGTCATGGAGATGCAGAGCTGTCCAGGTGCTGAAAATTTCCTTGCCATTCCAGGGCCCTGAAATAAAGTCCAAGAGGTAATATTAGAAAGTTTTGAGAAAAATATTTTATTACAAAACAATGATGAGAGATTTTTCCTCCTTTCCTACTCACTAAAGTGGTGACTGCTTCAGGGATCTATAGGCTTGAAATTACCAATCATAGAAAAGTTAGGTTGGACTAATGGAGGGATAAAAGAAATTGGAGCTATTACTTTGGTCCTTAAAAAAAAAAAGTAACAATGGTAAGATGAAGCTGATGATTAACAAGACCTTATCAGAAAACATTTGGGAACTGCTGCTATTCAGCAACAATTTGGATGTTTAGTAAGCAGTCTCTCTCAGTGCTCGAGATGGGATAGGAAGAAAAAGAAAAAGTCTCACCTCATAGTTCATGTGTCCCTTGCTTCCTCTCCTGCCTGAGAGATTCATGGCATCTCGGGCCCAGTTGTCTACCAACTTGTGTAGATCGTCTGTGAATGTGCCCTTTCTGCTGGGTGGCTGGGCCTGTGGGGCTTGGCTATTGACTGCTCCTCCCACTGTATTCGTACTGCTGGTCCCTAGAGTTAGAAGGCAAAGAACACAGGCTTTACAAAAGCTTATTTGGGTTTCAATTTCAGGAGACGGTCAAAGATCACAGAATGATGAAATGGAGGGCTTAGGGAAAGGATGAGTTAGGAAGCCATGCAGAAAGAAAGGCAAGTGGTTAAGATTCCTGGGTTTTATTTAAGCCATATGCTTTAGCTAAACAGAGTTATGAGGAAAATTTTTCCTCAGGAGCTATCAGAGTGCCTGTGGTGATTCTAGATGAGTGTTTGCCGAGGCCAGGCCTCAGAGCATTGAGGGCACAACAGGCAAATGGAATAGGTGTTTGTTTTTCATATCACACAAGGGCAATCAAGGCCAGTGACTACTGGTAATCTGCTCCTAGCCCCCATGCTGTGAAAGAGGGAGAGGAATGGTGCAGTCTGTGGGGCCAGCTGCTCTGGTTTCCAATCACCTTGAAGAGGGGAAAGCAGGAGAGGACTTCTTAATGCATTCACATCAAGGGCAAGGTTGGAGGAGGAGGAGGAGAGGAAGGAGGAGGGAATGACTTGGTCTGAGACGATGAGGTATCTACAATTCCATGTAGATACTGCCACACTTCTTCAACATTAGGCTCATGGGGGCATCCCAGAGTAGGACTAAGAGGCTAAATTAGGTAGTGGTTTATTTTATCAGTACAGCTTTCACCTGGGCCCATAAATATGGATTTGTAAAGACACCATTACTGGGAGAGATTGAACTTTCATTTGTCTTTCCTGGTGTGAGTCAGGCCCCAAGTCAGAGTTTGAAACTACTGCAGGCTTGGGTCATTTAGCTCGTGTAAAGGCTCTATTCTGAAGTTGTTAAAGGCCGCCTACTCCTTCCCCAAACCAGAGCAGCAAGCACTTCAATATAGAAGCAGCAGGAACATTCAGCTTGGATCAGAGGTGCACAAGGGGTGGGGGAAGCTTTGAGGCTATGGAGAAGGTAATTTTATTTGTATGGTTGATGAAAAAGAAGGAGTCTGTGTCCTGCCTGATTTCGGCTCTGCTGGAGGGCACACTGAAGATTATTCGAAGAGGCAAGTATTAGGGAAGAGGGAGAGAAGAGTCACTGTCTCATATTCACTCTTATCAGAGCTCACATTTGCAACTGCAGGATAAATAAAAGCTATGTAAAGTACAAGGATGTGATTCCAAGCCACCAGGCTGTCAAGATACCTTTGCTTCCTTGTTATGGGCATCCATAAATGCATGCAACCTTCCTGCTGCATGAAAATAGATGTCAAAAGGCATCATCTGGAGCTATCCAGAAAAAGGGCCCTTCTAAATCAGGGACTGGTCTTGCGCCAAGTGTAGACTGATGTAGGGAATAAGACCCACAAGCACTGCTGAGAAAGGATCAGAGCTGACCTTTCAGTGAAGCTTCTGAGGAAGGAATCATGCTTCGTAGTGTGGTGGCAACACAGGGAGAATAATAGAGGGGTTCTTTGCCCTAGTAAAGAATATATGCCCTAAGGTGACCCAGTTGCATGAACTATGTGAAGGGAAGGTTGGTATTTTCTTGAAGTGCAGAGAACCTGAACAGAAAAGAGTAGGATTTTGGGAACTTTCTCTCGAAGGGCAAATGTAAGATAGGGCTAGAGTGAGAGTCACATGCACTGAGTATGAGTGGACATGGTAATATGGAATTTCAAGAGGTCACATGCATGAGGGTTGACATATTTAAAGGGAAACTATTTGGAGGGGCCCTGGTCAGTAAATAAGGCAAGCACAACACAGTTCAGTTAGAGGTAAGGGAACCATCAAAAGTCAAAATATTTTAACAGGGAAGCTTAATACAAAAGTGTCTTATTCACATTAAGAAATTCCTTATTTACACATGCTGGGTATGATACCTCTTCATTAATTCTGGTGGCTATTAACCTCCTGTAACCAAGCGCTCTCTTTTTACAGAAGGTTAATTTCATCTTTCACTCTGAATCTACATGGGGAACTAGAATACTGGCTTGTGACACGGGGAAGAACCATGCACACAGTATGAATTGGCCGCTAAAAACCAGCTGTCACATACAGTCCCAATTCTGACTACTGGGGACTAATAAGGTTCACTCCAGGCCATGTAGATTTTTTTTTTCTGTTGTGATGAATTACAGCCAATTTGTTGGAGACAGGTAAGTCTTCAGATTTGTGGTGTTCCCTCTGTGCCGTGGTCTAATCCTGGACAGGAGGGGAAGCAAGGGTAGTAGAGTGCTCTTAATCTCATTAATCTGTCTTTCCCCATTATCTGAGTACCTTCTCACCAAATCCTAATAACCATAATCTCTCCTGTGACTCTAATTAAAACCTCCTACTTCTCCATTCCTGATCTTTAAACTTAAGCAGAACTAGCTGTGGAATAAATAACTAAATCCACACATAACCTCACTCACTGAAGTCAAACCCTACAGGGTGAACTATACTCTACCTCCCCACTCTGGCAGATATCTTTCCCCGAATATCAATTAGGTACATCTGATTTTCCTTCGCAGTTCACTGGCTATTGCCGATCCATGATTTGCCTCAGAGATAGGCTGAGATGGGGGCTGGCAAGTCTTGACAGTCTAGAACTTGAGGTGAGTTTTCAATCTTAATTAATAAATTACCTTCTAGCACTTAGGCATATCAATAAACACATCATCAGAGGGGACAGAGAGACAAACAGATGCAAGACTGAAGTCAGATTCAGGGAGATAACGACTTCAGGGTTTGGAAAATTAATGGATAAACAGCATTACAATCAAAGATCAAAAGTAACAAAAAAGAGATAATTACTACAGAGCTGGTTGCAAGGACAGACTTTTTTCACCATCTTCCCTGAAGCACAAAGAAAGAGCAATGTGTTA
The DNA here is from genome assembly GCF_003287225.1 of Phascolarctos cinereus. Lineage (NCBI taxonomy): Eukaryota > Metazoa > Chordata > Mammalia > Diprotodontia > Phascolarctidae > Phascolarctos > Phascolarctos cinereus. Next base: position 194,980,280 of record NW_027555514.1, on the reverse strand, counting down.
AAGAAACATCAGTGCAAAATATTTAGTATTGGCAAATAGCATTAAAAGGCCCAGCAAGAGAAACCAGGAGTAGAGAAGGGGCAGTAGGACCCAGTAATCCTTGATGTCCAGAGGGGCACAGAGCAAACCCTTAACAGCTTTAGGGTAATAAAACTAGTATCTAGGAATCAAGATAGTAACCTATGTATTACTGACTGTCCCAAATCAAATTAATCCACCCCAGAGAGGCTTCTCTCTTGGATGGCTATCTGACGGACTTGGTAACCTTGGTTAAGGAGAAGGTACACTGTTTGGGGACTGAGAGATGGGAATATATCAAGGCCTCATTGCTTAAGGATCAAGTACCCAAAGCAGAGTGTTCGCCACTGATCCAGTCCCACTCTGTTTCTCCTGCTGAGTAGTTGAAATGTAGGCAAGTAAATGTATTAGCAATCGAGAATCTGCAAAGCCTTTCACAGCAGCCTTACTGTCCCAGTTTTATTATTAATTCACTTGCTTCCTCCCACCCTCACAATTGCAATCTTTAAGATTATGCTAGAAGGGAAGGTTAGAGGATTCTGGAAACCAGCAATCTATGTATCAAGCCAAGCCGTGCTATCAGTAAGCTATCTATTCTTAGAGGATAAAAAAGATGCAAAGATCCCATGCACTGCCTAGCTAATCCCCACCTTTCCTATAACCTTAACTTACTTGCCCTTTGGTACCTGCTCATGAGGAGTTATTTCATGCACAATAAATCTTCAATTGACTTAGGCCCACTCCTTTATCTTCCAAGGGAAGTGCTAAGAATGGAATGTATTTAAAATGATCCCAAAATAAGAGAAATGGACCCTCCCTGGGATTTTATGACATATTAGGATATGTGAATCTTTTCCATATTTCCCTCCAAACTACCTAACTTTAGGTCTTTATGCCTATCTATTTATGGAAAGAAACAAATTATGTGGGTACTGAGTGGCCAAGCATACTATCTCCTGGCTTGGTTGGTTAAGAAATGTGGTGTAAAAGGAAAGTGCTTGACTTGGAGTTAGGAGAAATCTGGGTTCAAATTCTACCACTTACAAGTGAATACTGCATGTCCATGGGCAAATCATTTAACCTCCGTGGATCCTCAGTTTCCTTTACTAATAAAATACAAGTAATATCTGTAGACCTAATCTCAGAAAGATTTTGCAAGGATCAAGTTAAACATAAAAAGTGCTTTGTAAACCTTAAAGCACTATATTAATATCAAACCTGTCCAATGAAATTGCAGCTCTGAAACCCTAAATCAAAGTACTTTATCACAGTACTGTTCAAATATTCTATCCCAGAAGTCAAATAATTTTGCAATTACCATCTGTTGTAGAAGGAGGAGTCTAGAGAACCCCTTAACATAGCTATCATCCTGTTGCTAAAGTAAAGGGAAAAGATGGGTTGGGAAGTAGGAAGACACAGGCTACAAGATGCAAAGTAATGAAGTTAAATGGGTATAGGGGAAGGATGCAGGGGAATGAAGTTAAATGTGATGCATGAAGGTGAATCAAAGCACTTCCCTTACATATCCTGTCATTACAGACAACAGAGGAGCAATAATACTTCCATCCAGGAAGGTCTATCAACCTTTGAAGCACACTTAGAAGCATTATGTCGGCAGCCTTAGCACATGCATTTAAAAACACCTCAATAGCCACATCAGAAGTTTGAGGTCTTGAGAGACAAGACCTTTCCTTATCTCTTGAGTTTACTTACAAGGAACAGCCAGAAAATATCAAAAAACACCTTATAAGACAATTCTCTGTAACATATTTGCCATTGTGAGTAAAGACGACCTCCCTTTCTTTGTTAGGAGGTCAGTCTCCAACTAATGAAACACTTTTAATAAAGCAGCTGTAACAAATATTTGTATATACTGATTTCCCTTAGAAAAGAGTCTTATAATTAGAATATCTAGGAATTATTGAATTTGGAGTGTAAAGTAAAGCTGGTACCTGGAGGACTATGGAAGAATTAAATAGGATCCAGGAGCTATGCAAAGGAGGTTTTTATGTTTCTTTGAGGTTCTATATATAGTATCTAGTATTCTATGGTTATTTAATCTGAACTGAAATTAAGGCCTATTATGAGTACTTCAACATGCCATGAAATAAGACAGAATAAACGGGAAAAACCACATCATGTTCCTCTGATAGATTTAACCTAATTATGTCTATATGTGCTGCTAGAACTTTTCTATCTTTCTGGTACGTTTAATACCAAGGCCACAGAGCCTGAAGTTAGTTTCTAAGGTCCAAGGTTCATTGCCTCAAGACAGCCTATGTGTTCTGTTGGAACAGTCCTCTATATATTAGCTAAATTCAATATAAAGAAATCCTTCAGCATCCAGATAAGTTCATCTCCAAGTTCAAAGTAATATGATCTATTTTTATAGAACTGTATTTCATAAGAACAAATGGACCCAAACTTCTGAGTGTAATAATAATAGTTCAGCCAAGCCACTGAGTACACGGGATACAAAGAGACAAAGGAGAATGAGCTGCATGAAATATCAAGTCCAAGCAGCAGAAAAACAAAAATAAGGAAGGAGTAAAGGTGTTACACACAAAGAGCCAAGCAGGGCGTACTCAGAAATCGGGTCCTCCTGCCACCAGGTTTGAACGTCACCCGCTCAGATGCACAGTTAAACTTCGCACAGCCTGTGAGAAGGTGGGGAAAAAGAGGGAAAAACAGAGAAAGGAAGAGAAACACAGAACACAACTACAAGATGTTAGAAACTTGAGGTTGGAGTGGTGAAATGTACTAAGATGGCACAAAGAAGAACAAGCTTCAGGAGAAGGGCACCTAGGTAGAATGAGAACGAGGAATTCCATTCCCTCCACCTGTAAAAATCCAAAGCGCTTCACTTCACTGGAATAATGCTAGTTTACTTTGCTCCTTCAGAATACAGTACATTCACCTTGATAAGATTTGGTACTCAGTTCAAAGGTTTCTTTCAATTCTCCTGAAAATGTTCTTAGAGAAGAAGGGGTGCAGTGATCCTTGCTTCTGAGTTCTCTGGAAGCAAGTCTATTATTTTGTCCCTTTCTTCCTCCTTAGACACCCCACAACTGAATTTCATATCTTTTATTTCCATTATTAGTGGAGACCCTTTTGATGGAAATGTTTTGTCTAGTAAAACATGATCATTATGGCAAAGTGGGCTATGGACAGAAAGCAGAATTATCAGATTGTTCAAATACTGAACAGGTCCTTCAGCATGCTTCCCCTACCCTAGTAGTAGAGAAAACAACCTGCCCTGACCAGGCTATGCACCATTTTCCAGAAAACTATGTTTTATTCCCTTAGTGACTACTGTATTTTGGGGGAATGACCACTTTCCCAGTCTTCTTTCTGTTATGTCTTCAAGGGCCCCCAAACCCTCACTTGCTTGCAATGGTATCTCCTCACAAAGGTCTCAGATGTGTGAATTTTCATGCTGGTCACTACATGGCCTTCCCTGAAGAGGCTCTTTGAACAGATGGTAGCAACAAGCCTAACTCACATGCTGACCTCTCTCTCTGTAATAAATCTACCTCACCATCTGTCCATCATCTCAAACTGTCCTAAGACTAAGACTCCTGAACAGGCTGTACACAGACTGTGTACTGGCCAGCTGGTCTTTTGCTTTCAGGTTCCTCATCCAAGCTGTGACCCTGAAGTCTTCTGCAGCATTTGGTCCATCACCAAGGCTATGGCAATTCCTCCACCTCAGTGCTGTCAGAAGATGGTGGCTGCCATCTGATTTCTTACCTTGGCCTGGAGCAGAAAGGCTTGGTACTGAAATGGCACCATCACTGGTAAAAGCTGAATAGAGGTTCTCGCTGGAGGGAGATGGTTTAAGGGGCTGTAACAGCTGATTCTGCCCAGTCTCTGGGATGCTGCCAGGAGGGTGGAGTGTCTGCTGGGGGTGCAAGACTGAAGCTGCACTCTGAGCAGACAGGTTGCCTGTGAAAAGACAGAGTGGCATCAGGAAACAAGGGGAAGTTTCTTAGTAGTTCAGTCTTCCCACTGCACTCCATAGACACTGAGTAGGCAGGCTACAAAAAGACAAATGAGAATGGACTGCATGAAATTTTAAACCTAGCAGCAGAAAACAGAAACAAGAAATCTTGTGTTTTGACTGGTGGGTGGGATATCAGAGAGAGATAGGGATGGGAGATGATACAGAATAAGAAAGAACAAAAGTTTTGTTGACTGGAAGAAAAGCCAGGAGTGAAATTGAAAGTAACTCCCGCCCTTCCCCCAATGCTGACATTAAGTCAGAAGGTTCCCTTCATAAAACTGCCTAAGATGGCTTTTAAGACAGTTTGCCCAGAGTGGTTCACATGTCTAAGTCAAGTAAGAAAGGGCAGCTGCAGGACAAGGGGAACATGTGGTTTTCTAACTGATCACCTGACTCTGAATGGGTTTTGAAAAGAAGATTCTGTTTTTCCCTATTGAAAAAGACACTGAAATATGAGACAATTAGATTTCCAAGGCAGGCTCTGCCTAGTTTTCCTACTAAGGCAGGTATATGCCAGGTCAGATGTAAAAATGTGTGGCAAAAGGTATGGGAGGCCACTGAATGCAGAGAGTGTTTGGCACCCAATTTCTTGGCAGATGTCACTTGTACAAGTGCTGGGTCCAGTATCCTGGAAGTGAACTCTTTTTCTCATCCCTGGATATTCATCTCCTGTTCAAGTTTCTCAAGCATGAGCTGGTTTACTTGGAGTACAGGTAAGGTTAGCAGATGGCATTACTGAAGTATTTTTCTATCAGTAAGTGCTGTGAGCTGACCCTGTGATATTGAGGAAAGGGGTTAGAACTATCCTAACAGTTTTCAACACTGCCACAACACACCAGACCTTCAGGGGAGAATGTCTCTGAGAAAGGTGGAAAAAAAACAGAATTGTTTTTATTAACATGATCCTTTAAAACTAGATAATGCTCTTAGGAATTTTACTAACATTAGCTCTTACTACAGGGAATCATCATAAACACTGTTGAGACGAACAAGTTAGTTCACCAATGGCCATTCCCAGAGCATTCACAACCAACCATCACATTTAATGTAAAGCAAAAACTATCCAGCAAGAAAATAGCTATGCTACTAAATGACTTGGTATGCATTGTTCTATGATACATATTTTATTATTATTCATATGAAGTATTTTAATATATGTTATATTAACTTATATAGACATATCTAACATGTAAATATTAATAAAGTCCATTCTCAAGATACTTTTAACTATTTCCTTTGAATTATGTCGCCAGTAGGTCACTTCGATTGAATAAAATCCCCAAAAGTTATATAACTTATATACCTACCCAAAGTAGTCTTCTGTGACATGTCAATCAAATTCCCATCTCATGAATCATATGGGAGTTTCTGCTCAACACTTATTCAATGAAAAGAAAGGCATTTTTAAAAAAACGCCCACTGAACTAAGGGTGTGGGTAAACATGAGTAACACTTCAGTTGGTGGCAAAGCTGAGGACTGCTCTCAAGTAGACTTTTCACTGGAGACTGTAAAGTGGTTTCAATGTGAATTTATGCTAAAAAGGCCGTTCACTAACACCACTTCCAAGGGTAAAATGAAAGCAGGGAAGAGGGAGCTGAGAATAAGATGTAATAGTTTTACAAAATCAGCCTCTGAGAAATCAGCAAAAATGTTGAAGTGATAGATCCATTTCCATAGCTTAACAGCTTCTATACTGGAAAAAAAGGAAAGAACTAAAAGGAAACTAAAGGAAAAAAGGAGAAAAAAATGAAGGTAAAGGACATTTTTACCATTTTTATCCTGTTCTATGGTTCCTTACCTGAAAGTTGGGGGCTCTTATTTCCTAAAGAACTACTTCGGCTAGACTTGCTGCCTTTGCTTTTAGTGGGTCTTCTTCTTCTCCCTGAGAGTGGAGCAGCTGGGGGAATGATTACTGCAGGGGGTACTTTGCCCAATTTGGTATACAGAGATTCGATTTCATGTTTCTGGCGACTCTGTAGGTCCTGGATCTCTTTAAGGTGCCTAAAAGTAAAGGTCAGACTTAAGAACACATTCAACATCAAACTCCCAAATATAAGAACTTCAAATAAAAAACCAAATAATAACTTCAATTTGACAACAAATGGCAATTTCATTAATGTTTGTGAATCTAGACCTTTACATTTATCCTGAATGTAAATACTTGTTCTCAAAACTTAAGTACTTACCCTTTCCCTATTTCCACTATAATGAAAACTCCAATTTTTCTTCCCCATCTCCTCCCACCTCTATTTAAAATTCTTTAAGTTTCCAGCAAGACTAGAAGAAATGTGGTTTCTCCTGATTCCTGAGACCAAAGAGGACAAATATAGGCCAATTACTACCTAGAAAACCTTCACGATAGACATTCACCTAATAGAGGGTAATTTTAGAGTGTTTGAAAAAGCATTTGAGTTAGAGTCAGGATGACCTGAATTGAACTCTTGCCTTGGGTACTTTCAACTTATGTGATCCTGAGCCTCTGGTTCATTAGCCTCTGCCTGCCTCAGTTTCCTCAACTGAAAAATGGGGATGAAAATAGCACCTATCTCCCAAGGTTGTTGTAAGGATCACATGAAATATTATTTGTAAAGCACTTTGCCACCTTAACCTTAAAAGCTAGCTATTATTATACAGGCAGCTAGGTGGCACAGAGGATAGAGTACTGGGCCTGGTATCATGAAGACCTGAGTTCAAATCTAGCTCCAGACACTTATTAGTGTTATGACACCAAACAAGTCACTTAACCTGTCTGCCTCACTTTCCCCAACTAAAATGGGGACCTACCTCCCAGGGTGATGGTGAAGATCAAACAAGAAAATACTTGTAAAACACTCAGCATAGTGCTTGGCTACATAGCCATGGCTTAAATAAATGCTTCTGTACCCTTTTTACAGTGTCTAAGGCAGGATGGTGGTAAATAATAAAAGTTCAAAGTAACAGTATTTATAATCTCAAAAAAGTATACCTGTGAAAAGGAGTGGCATGGATACTTGTGAACAAGAGAGAGTTTAATGAAAAGTCCTTAACTTCCTATATTTCAAATTTTTTTTGTGTGTGTATGTATATCTACATCTATATATAAATATAAAAAAAAGGTTTCTCTCATGTGCATAAATCCTTATCTTTTGATAGAAAAGAGATTGCTTACACTTATGGTATTGCAGAAAGAGCTGTAGATTTGTAATCCGAAATTTTAATCTTGAATTTCTACCTGCTACTTCTTAGTTATATGACCTTGACAAGTCATAAACCTTTTTGGGGCTCCAAAATTTAGATTAGATTATTTCTAAAGTCCTTCCCAGTTCTAAGCCTCTGAATCTCTATATATACAAAAGCATAAAGGAAGAAAAATCTTACTTTTCTCGTAACCGACGTAGTTCTGACTTCAAGTCCTCATCTTCAATGTCTGATTCATTGTCACTGCTCATGTAAGAGGAGTTGAATGAATTGCTAAGGCTCTGGCTAAGGCTCTGGATGGGAAGGCTGCCTTTTGAGCCCAAATGGTGAGTAGAATGTGGGCTACCTGAACCATCATCCATATTTCTACTTAGGAAGGCAGCTTCCAGGTCACAAGATGGCCCATTAAGGTGGCTTGGCTCTGACAGTTCGGGCATTTCTTTCTTTGGTGCTACAGCAGAAGGAACAGCCTGTTCAGAATCCAATAAAGGGTGTGTCACAGGGGGCTCTCTCTCCACCACAGTGGTGACCTTGTCTTCAGTTCTTGACACAGAGAATCGGCCAACTTTGTCTGTTGTAGGTGTCACCTGAAAACGGCCAACTGTGGTGGGCTGCTCGGCTTCTGGCTTTGTCTGTGTAGCAGAACTTTTCTGAGAAGGAACACCATCGACCACATCTGAGGAGGTGCCACATAGAGCTGTGGCAATTCCACCAGGCTCCTGCTTCACCAGAGTGTTTTCTGGGCTGCTACTTGACAACACTGAGGATTCTGAAGTGCTTGATTCAAAATGTACAGACTTTACTTCTTCTGACTTACTTCTGCTCTCCTTCAAGGAATCATCTACTGCAACTGATACCTGGTAGTTAAAACAAAAAAAAAGACTAACTTTCAGGATAGACTAAAAACCAAAAAACAAGCCCAAATCAAAGCTGCATAACCCACATGATAGGAGATTCCATTTCCCTGTCAACTATATCCAATCCCTTCATTTTGGGAAAAGAAAGCGTTGAATCTCCTCCTTCCATTACTTCTAACCTAATCCTTCCCCTTACTATCTGAAGTTTTTTTTTTTAAATGAAGAAATACCCAGAGCAGCAGGGCAATTTTAAGGTAAGATTTAAGACAAAACCTTTTAGAAACTCAACTAAATTCATTAATAACTTATTAAGCACCTACTAGTATAAGGCATTGTACTGAATACTGGGAATGCCTTCAAGGAGCCCTACTGAATGGGGGGAAGGAGGTGCTGAGAGGGAGAAATACAACATGTGCTCAGATGAGGAAGTACAAGATTTTGAGGCAAAAGGGACCATTACCAAGCAGATGAAGAAAGGCTTCCCATAGGAAGTGGTACCTGAGAGTTAAGCCTTGAAGGAAGACTAAGATGCCTCCTTCAGAGGCAAAGGGGAAGAGGGAGTGTACTCCAGGCACGGACACAGCCTGTACAAAGGTAGGAAACAGAATACCAGACTGGGAAAACAGCTTGGTTAGAATATATTGGATGTATGAAGGAGACTAACGTGAAAAATTCTGAAAGGTACTCTACAGCCAGATTGTGAAAGACAAGGTGAGGAGTTTGTATTGGTTTCTAGTCCTGGTTCTGCATGTTATTAGAGAAGTGATTTTTTAGAAATTAAAAAAAAAAATACAAACCTGTTAGTCATTGTATTCCCCTGGTAGATCCTCAAGAATATTCCTGATCACTGGCACAGAGCTAACTCTGGGTTCTTGAAGATTAATATTATGCCAGTGAAGCTTTCATATCAGTTTATTCATGTTTATAACTGGCAATCATATAATTTATACAACCTACGAGACAGATGACTAAGTTTTTGAAAAGAATGTCTCACCTGAAACCGGCCCATCTTAAGAACACTGGCCTCTGAGCCGGTCATTATGGTATTATCCTCTATGCTCTGAGCTGCTGAAGGAAGTAGAGAAATAAAGATGACAAAGAAGTTTAAATTATCTTTTTAATCATATCTAAGAGGATGAATCTAAACAGTTTAATTTTATTTTATACAATGCTGTATTCTTAAGTTAGGTGCTGAAAAAAGTAGTTAAATATAGGATAGGCTTAAAGTCGGCTGAATTCCAAGAATGTGATCATTTCTGGGGACCAATCACAGTGATCATTTTGTTGGAGATAGCTATTAATGTTATTCTAATTGTTCTTTTAGTTTTGTTAACCCCAATTTCCAATTGCATAAGCTTTTTCTAAAAAGTATTACTAATCTACTCCCAGTCTCACTAGAGGATCAAGGACCTAAATAGGAGCCCGATTTTGAATTGTGCTGGGCCCAAGGTGCCATACTGTACCTCTCTGAGCTGGTACTACCACTGGCACTGCCCCAGCAGCTGATGTTGGAGCCACAACTGATGTGGGCTGCAAGACAAAATTTAAAGGGAAAAAAAAAGTTCAGTTTTTTGGTTGTTTCTTACTACAGTTTGCTAAAGTCAAATACTTTGAAATATAGTCCAACTTTTATCCCAATTTAGAAGACATATTATTAACCTTGAGGAACAGCCAAGTTTTGTCATTACAGATGACAAGATGACTTTTAAAACCTTCTAATCCAGTAGATTCAGTCTACTAACTATAATCAGTACCTTCTTTTTTTTGCTTTTGTAGGAAGACAAAAATTATACATACATGTGTGTGTGTGTGTGTGTGTCATGGAGGATCCAAATGTACCAGAAAACCTGATCTTGCCATTAAATCAACCTAGAAAGCTAATGTATCTTTCTTATTAAATTATCTAAATATAATTTTTAGGAGAAGCAGTGAGCTTTTAAAGCTTTTTTTTTCGGGTGGGGGGCCCTAGTCAATGGGGTTAAGTCACTTCCCCAAGGTCACACAGCTAGTAAGCGTTATGAGTCTGAGGCTAGATTTGAACTCAGATCCTCCTGACTCCAGGGCCAGTGCTCTATCCACTGTGCCACCTAGCTGCCCCTTAAAGCTCTTTTATGACACATTTTTTCCTTAGTCTATTTCAGAAAGTACCTCAGACATTCATTCAAAGGGAAGTATTATCCTTTAGGACCTTTTTATCTCCTCCAAATGTTAAATAAATAGAAGTTAAAACTTCAATTTAAGATGTCATATATGTATATGTATACACACACACACACACACACACACATATTAAACCATGACACCCCTACCCCTAACATTCAAGTAGTTTCAGAGAAACTAGACAGGTCCAAGGATTACTCTCAAACCTAAGCTCTTCTTTTAGAATTAGCCGGTGAAAACACAGCTTAGCTGAGTAAATAGTACAATTAAACACCATAGATTTCCATCCATTTACCCCATCATCATGACCATGTATCATACTTATATGTAGCCACACTCTGCCAAAATCTTCTTAAGAGTATTTCTACCTGTTTGAATTACATTTCTGGGAGCATAGTATCCTGGGAGGGAAGGAGACAGGCTACTTTGGAGCTCTTTGAACTTACAGCAACTGAAGATGTGAGTGGGACAGTCTCTGGACTAAGGGCTCTTCTTAACTGAGCATCAAGATCTTCTAGAGGTTGCTGAGACTGAAGCAAAAATACCCACTAATAAGAATGTCTTAGGCACATTAGCAAAATCAACAGCTAATTTATAAGGCCTATTTACTTTGAAAGACTGACACAAGTACTTTATAATCTAGATTTAATACAAGTTTTGGAAATGAGATGCAACATTTATTTATTCACAGAAATGAAAATAAAAATTTAATCTTTATATTGTAAGGCTGTTTCCAAATTCACTATCACCTTTTCAATAAATCTGCACCCAGAAGACAGATTTTGTATTCTTTAATGTACACAGAACTGTAGTTACCTATCTTTATCACATCTTACCTATTTCCATTTACTTTTTCCTTCAGTTTTATAAAACCCCAACTACAGGGTGAATGTATTGTCATTTAACACATTATTTTTGAAAAATGATTTTTTGATACTTTAAAAAAAATTGTTGTCAGCTGCCAGTATCACTCCCCCTCTCTTGTAAGAATAAGTACAGTTTAAGCAAAAACAAAACAAAAAACAATCCGGACACAATTATCATGTCTGAGAACTTATGTCTATGCAGAGTACTTTTCTTCTGAGGAGGAAATTACTTAAGACTTATCAATCTTCTAAAGTTGAATATTAATAACACATTATTCAGAAGATCATCATCAAGGAATCAAGGTAGAAACAAGCACTACTTCCCCACGAACAAGAGGCTCTATTTACCAACCTGCTTTCATCTATAATATCTGGTTTAAGAAAGTTTAAACTCTTTCCCCTTTCTGTGAGAAAATAAATGACAGTTTTTTTTATAGGAATTCTATAGACTTGCAAATATGAAACCTGGCTTCAAAACCTGGTTTTTACTTTTACTAGCTAGGTAATCTTAGGTCACAAACTCTGAGCAACAGTTTTAGGTGGAGATAACATTTGTGCTACTCAAAACTCACAATGTAGCTGTGAGGGGAAAGCACTATACAAATGTGAGCTATTACTACCACTGTCACCACAGAGGACTTGCTTCAAAAAGACTGGAGCAGGCTGGCGATTCTAAGTCTTATATAATTCAACACAACTGAAAACAGAAATGTATCATAAGATGAGGCAGTATTCAACTTATAAAGGCCAAATTTATGACTGAATGAGTAAGCTGAAAGAATTCCTTAGGAATTTTCCTCTTCTTTCTCTTGGAAACCTGTCCTACTTGGGACTCCTACTGCTTTTCTTTACCTTGCTGCTCAGTTCTACCACCTTTCAAATACTGATAACCAGTCTCAATTCTTGTCCAACCCTATCACCAAATAGGAATAGAAGGAACAAAGGGAAAACCTTATACCTGTCTTTTCTCACTTTTTCTTCTCACCCTTAATTCTCCAACCCCTACACTCTATACCTTCAAATCCTTTTTTCAGTTCATTAACTATCATGTCTCTCAGCCCCTATACCCCTGGTCCTAACTGCCCTCAGCTTTCTGCCTTATTCTGTTCTTCCCCCCTCCAAGAGTCCCCAGTTCTTGTTCCTAATTATCCCTCCTCTATCCTTATCTGGTAATACTCCTGGAGTTCCAAACTGAGTCTTTTTAAGACTTGGAACACATTTTTATTAAATTTGGTGATGGCTGGAAATTGTAGATTTTCTATTTTAATAGTTCAACATTTCACAAGTACACTCATAAAATCAGAATTAGAGCAATATGGTTACTAAATTCAAAAGACCGTCAACTACATGTAATTGATGTATCAAATAAAGCTTACATGTCATCATCTTGGAGGTAAAATACTAATTTGAATAATTATGAACTTGCTTATTCACAAATACTGCTGAAGGTAAGGTTGGTATTTTTAAAGAAAGTCATACCTGACTGGACAAATACACATAATTTTGCCGTTACTTCCTTTGTATCACAGAATGGTATATCAAATTAGAAGTTTCTATATGACCTACTGGAAATATGCAGCAATATCCTAAATATATTTTAGAACTTAAATAATCCTTTAATAATATCATTAAATAGTTTCAGGTTCTTTCTAATATGCCAGCCCTGAAAGCTCTGTAGCACTGCTGTTCTACAGCAGGGGTCAGCAAACTACCTGGGAGCTAAGAATGGTTTTTACATTTAAAAAAATAAAGGTTTATTGTATATAAAAGTAGTTCTTAGCTTTCAGACCATACAAGAACAGGGAGAAGGGTTGAGTTTGGCCTAAGATTGCCAACCCCTGTTCTAGAGAACAAATACTACAGAACTTTGAAGAAATCGTGTTTTGGAAATTATCAAAAACTTCTCAAATAGTGAATATCTTTAACTTTGGTTGTGTGGAGGAAGATAATTTGCTAGTAAAACTTTGGGCTTTGAGAAATAATTTTTCAGAATAGATTCAAAACTACATTGAAATAAATGTCTCAGAGTCATCTTCCTAGTTAGGATTTTTTTTTTTTGGCAAGGCAATTGGGGTTAAGTGACTTGCCCAGGATCACACAGATAGTAAATGTCAAGTGTTTGGTCTCAGACCACATTTGAACTCAGATCCTCCTGACTTCAGGGCTGGTGCTCTATCCCACTGCACTACCTAGCTGCTCCTCATCTTCCTAGTTAGGGTATCTAACACCCTAAATAGAAGAACTGTATACCCTCTCAGTTTAGATGGGATCTGGACCACTAGGCTCAAGCACTATTTCAAAAACCTTCAGTGGAAGGGGGTTACTCAGTCAAGAGAGAAAGAAAAATGGAGAAGCTAATATCATGCAATGAAGAATTTAACCATGCATTCTGAAAGACAAAAAAGCAAGAGAGAAAGAATGAATTCTGCCAAGTCATGGAGCACCTGTGTTAGTGAAGGTCCTGGAAAAGGTGGCAGCTGCTCACTGGGTGGGGTACTAGATGGAAGTTCAGTACCTACCGGCAGCACCTATGGACAATGAATGGAAATTTTAATGTAATAACTAGAAGAAGGCTCAGGAGGTTACATCTACTGCATATTAAGGAATAACACATCTAATTTAAATGAGTTGACACAAGATTACAGAAACAAACCAAACAAAAACCAAAAAAAGCCTGAGACTTGCCAGAAACTATGTAATTGATTGTAAATTGTTCAGCAGAGGAAAGATCCACTGGGGAATAATGTAGTTATTATATATCTGGTAAATTACTTCATGGCTTTAAGTTCTAGTTATGAACAAAGAACTTTTGATACTTTTATTGTAGAAACTCCAACAAGTAAAAAGAGTGATATATAGTAGAAGGATTCCTCCTATGGAAAGAGGACAAACTGACCAGCATATAATCCAGGAGTGCTGAGATCAGGCGTCAACTCTACTCAGCTGATCTTAAACCACTTATCTTGAAGTTTAACATTGTCATGTTTGTTAAGACAAACAGAGGACTTTTAAGACAGGTAAACTCTTTCTGCTTGGTTCTACACTTAGTGGAGACCTAATTTGACAATGCAAAGATAAGTTCTTTTCTATCAGGAACAAGATACTTTCAGTCTGGGTCAAGTTTCTGCCTGCCTGTCATTTTTACAAAAATTCTGTGGCAGTATCAGATTAAAAAGATGACTGGAACATGCAATGTAGTTAGAAGAAATCCAGTCAGGTTATATGAAAACTGTCAAAAGAGATCGAAGATGCCAGAATCAGGAAAACCCATCATAGCAGAATCAGAAAGTATATTCCAGTTAGTAATTTTGTTACTAATACCGGGGTTCTAACTCTTATACTAATTTGATCACCAACATTCAATTACTTTAAAACTCTAAATCTTAAATCTTGATTTTATAGCAGTGGGAAAAAATGTGCTACTTTAATAGCTGGCTTCATGGACTAGTGATCTCCCCTTTCTCTATACTGTAGATGACAGATAAAAAATTCTTTTGGGAGGGTAAATTTTATCTGAACCAAATGGGACAAATGTGTGTGTGGTATCCAAGGTAAAATTCCTAGAAGTTAATAAATTTCAAACTAATGAAATATGTGTGCACACACACACACTCCCTTTTAATGAAATCCAAACATATAAAATGAATTCAGTCTGTCAGCAGAACTTCTATAAGCCTCTGAATCTGTTTTCATAACCATATTTCTACTCTGTTGGGACCTAGGGTTATTATGCATAAAAAATTTTAACTCTATACTTGACAGAAAATCCATTATTTTAGTGTATTAAGAGAAGAAACTATGTAAAATGAATCCCTAAGAATCTTACCGGTACCCTGGTAAGAGGTGGCTTTGAGGGAGGCGTTCCAGGTTTCACCCCTGCTGCAATGCTGGTAGAGGCTGGAACATAGCTGACTGGAGTGGCAGCTTGCCCGGGTGTGACCACTGGTGTAACAACTGGCAAACCAGTAGTTGTTCCTAGAGGCAAACTGCTTGGTGGTAAGCAAGTACTTGTGGTGGAAGTCATGAGCTTGCTTGGTGCGACAGCAGTGGTTGGGATGCCTGGCATGACTGTGGTCTCCACTACCAATGACGTCTCCAGTGAGACAGGGGCATGTTGGGCTCCAACAGAACTGTGTTCACTGAAGAGAGACCGCAGTTTTTCTTCCAGAGTCTTTATATCATCAATACCAGGGGCTTTGGGTTGTGTATCAGTATCTATTTCTGGGCAGTGGGTGTGGGGCTGGTTGGGAAGTGAAGCTGGTTGGGGTTGACTATGGATTAATGTCTGCTGTACAGCAGGTACACTGGTAACAGGCTGTGCTAGGGGCAGGATACCAGGTAAAGGTACCTGCGGCAACACCGGGGTGGAGATGGCCCCTCCTGCCTGTGAAAGGACAGGAGGAGAAGCAACAGCAGATGGGACTTGCAAAGGATGCACTGCACTGGGCTGATTAGTTGAATCAGATATACCGGCTCCAGAGGAAGACGAAGCTACAGATACAGGCAGGGATAGCCCCACAACACTGCTAAGGGGTGGCTTCTCTGATAAATGTGTGCCATCATGCTTGGGATGGAGTGCACTAACCACCACTGTTTCAGCTAGACTAGGGGCAGAGCTGCTGCTACTGAGCTGAAGAGGTGGCTGCAAAGCCGTGCTTGGGAATGGAGTGGTGGTAGATGCGGAAGCCAGGGTGGTTGCTATAGCTATACTTGCTGCAATCTGGGTAGGCTGAGAAGTCATAGCTGGGGTGACAGCACCTGGGGGAACAGCACTGCCTATTCCAGGAACTGGAGGTACTGATACTGCTGCAGGAGGAAAAGTGCCAGCACTAGACATAACTGCCCCAACTGGTGGGGCTTGAATTGATTCAGTTGTAGTAGACAATGACACACCTGCAGGAATAGTAATGCTGGAAACCACACTGGTAATTAAGGGTGGTCCAGACACTTGTGGTACAGGGAAAGAGCTTGAAGTTAATACACCTGCACTGGAGGCAACTCCTGCAATTACCTTTTCAGTAGGCATGGTGACCACAGATTGAATGACTGGTGCAGAAACACTATTAAAAGGGCTACTTGTTGCAGGGACTGATACTGAAGGCACAGCTGTTGCTGTGGGAGGGAAGACTACAGCCATGCTAGTCATGGTGGGAGGTACAGTTGGAAAGGTTGGTCCTGCATGGCTGAAGTTTGGGGGAGCTGTACTGGGTCCTTCTGCCATTTGAGCATGCCTAAGTTCAGAGAATGCCTGTTGCAAACTAAGGGATGAAGCAGAATGAGACAGATTCATTACAGGGCCATGGGATGGAGCAACGGCAGCTGCAAAGGAAAACAAACAAAACACAAAAAATGAAGTTAGTTTATTTTTTAAAAAGGTTAGGAACACAACATGGTTCAAAATTCTATTAAGCTCACCAACATGAAGATAAACTAGCACTCTGCTAAAGGGACAGATATTAAAATAGTAGAGATTTTGTACACAGGTCATCTGGCCTGGGCACCCAATCCTAAATAAGGATGGAGGAATTCAGGTTACAACTATGTATAACCATATGGAAGAACTATCTACTCACAATTCACTATATGTTCTATGATCACCAAAGTTACTCTTTCTTGTGCTGTTTAAGCCTCCTACACTTGTCAGGTATCCATTAACCTTCCCACTTTAATTGTGCCTCACGTTTATCTGCTATTCTTACTTCAAATTTTCCACCTGTCTGTGGACTCACCTATGTCTGACATTTCACTGGATGTAGCGGTGAAAAACACTGATTCTCGTAACCGACTCTCTGGCACAGGACTCACTATGAACCGCCGTCCAGCTGAATGTACAACTTGAGTTAAGGAACTGGAGGAAACACCTAAATAAGAAAAAAAAACAGTGTATTATTCTTCACCTGGCTTCAATCTTGACTCAAAAGAAGCTCATAAGTTTTATTATTAGAACATAAAGAGAGCACCTAGGTAGCTGACTGCTATTTGTTTTCTAAGAAGTTAAATGCCAAAACAAGACAATGTGGAAAGCTGAAAGGAAGCTTACCTGCTCTCTGAGGCACAGAAGATGCAGGATTTGGTTGCTTGAACTCTCCCTCCAATTTCTACAACAAACAAAAATTCAGTCACTTGTGCACCACAGCTCCCAAGTCCTACATAATGACTGTTCATTAAACCAAATTAAGGCTTTAGCTGTATATCTCTGGGTATTGGTTCAGGAAACTGAAACTAGCATGATATCCAACTGGTAAGTCAGTCAGCTAGCATTTATTAAGGGCTGATTATGTGTCAGGCACTTTGCTAACTCAATGTTGAGGATATAAAAAAAGGTAAAAAGGACAGTCCTTGCTCTCAGAAAAATTACCTTGTAATGGGGAAACAATATGCAAACAACTGTGTACAAACAAATACGTATAGGATAAAATGGAGATTATAAACACAGGAAAGTCACTAGCATTACAAGGGATCAGAAAAAGCTTCCTGAAGACAGGACTTAAGTTGAACAGAAGGAAGCCAGGAAAGCTAGGGCATAGAGATGAGGAAGCAGAGAATTCCAGGGATAAGGGACAGCCAGAAGAAATGCCTAGAGTCAAGAGATGGAGAGTCTTGTGTAAGGAACATCCAGGAGGCCAGTGGCACTGGATAGCAGCAGAATAAGGTAAGGGAAGGGGGGGTGTAAGGAGTAAGAAGACTGGAAAGGTAGGAAGGGGCCAGATTATGGAGGGCTTTAAAAGCCAAACAAGATCTTAGAGGAGCCAGTGGAGTTGACTGAATGGTGGTGGTGGTGGTGGTGGTGGTGGTGGTGTGTGTGTGTGTGTGTGTGTGTGTGTGTGTGTGTGTGAGATACAGGTTCACACCTATGCTTTAGGCAGACAAATTATACAGCTTACGAGGAGACAATGGAGTAGGGAAACACTTGAGACAGACAGACTCACCAGGTAGGCTGCTGCAATAGTCCAAGTGTGAGGTGGTGAGGGCCTCTGCATCAGAGTGATGGCAGTGTCAGAGGACAGAAGGGGATTTATGTTAACGATGTCACAAAGATGGAAATGATAGGTCTTAAGAAATTATTGGATATGGCAAATGACAGAGAATTAAGTCTAGGGATGATACCTTGACTGTGAGACTGGGTGACAGGGAAGATGCAGGTACTTTCCACAGTGATAAGGAAGTTAGGAAGAGGGAGGGTTTGGGGCAAAAGATAATGAATTCATTTTTGGACATGGTGAACTCAAGAAGTCATCAATGAGAAACCTAATTTCAGACTGGTAATATAAAAATAGGTAGCTAAAGATGCGAGACTGGAGGTTAGGAGCAAGGATAGGGCTGGACAAATAAATCTGAAAATCATCTGAATAGAGATGAAAATTATAACCATGGGAGTTGATGAGATCACCAAGTGAAATGGTATAGAGGCAGAAGAGAATCCAGGATAGAGTCTTGAGGGATACCCACAGAAGTATGACCTGAATAAAGATCCAGCAAGGGAGACTGAGGAATCGTCAAATAAATAGCAGAACTAGGAGAGAACAGTGTCATGGAAACCTAGAGAGAAGAGAGTATCCAGGAGAAGAGGGTGATGGGCACTGTCAGTGCAGAAGTTAAGAAGGATGAGGACTCAGAAAAGGCCACTAGATTGGATAATTAAGAGATCATTGGTAACTTTGGAGAGAATAGTTTTGGTGGAGTGATGATGTCAGGAGCCAGAATGCAGAGAATTAAGAAGGGAGTGAGAGGAAGGAAGTGAAGACATCAAATTGTATGTAGATAACCTTCTCAAGCAGTTTAGCCAGAAAAGGGAGAAGAAATACAGGATGATAGTTAGGAGGAAGGGATAGATCAAGTGAGGGTTTTTTGAGGATGGGGTTTTTGAAAATAGGTAGTAGGGAAGTAGCCAGTAGAAAAGGAGAGACTGAAGATAAGAGAGAGTATAGGGTTCATGAGGTTGAGAATCTATTGATGAAGATGAGATAGAATGAGATCACTTTGTACATGTAAAGGAGTTTGCCTTGACAAAAACCACCTCTTCATGTGAGCCAGGGATGAAAGAGAAGAAAGTATTGGAAAGGATCTTAGTGATGTGAGTGAGATGAGGAAGAGGGCAAAAGCAGGACCTCTTTTTTTTTAAGTGAAATATGAGGTAAGGTTGTCAGCTGAGAGTACTGGGTGGGTTAGGAGGGGAAGAGAGCCATGGGTGGTTTCAGAAGGTACAAAAAGATCTGCGAAAGTTGCTGTGTAGAGTTAATTAGGGAGGTGTAAAAGGAATGCCTTACTGGGCCCAGTTGAGATTGCATAAGCAATAATCTCAGAAAGTATGAAATAAAAAAAATCAATTCCTAGATTTATATTATTGTTCCTAAGTTGTCAAAGATTAGTTGTTAAAGACACCAAATCCCTGTACCTGTAATATTCTAAGTAGGCTTTTAAGAACCCTCATAGAGTGACAATACCTGGGATCCTGAAAAGCCGTAGTCATCCTTTGCTTGTAAGCCCTCTGATCCTTGGTCACCTTCTGGTTCCACACTAACGTCCTCACTCAGCATTTCATCAGCCTTTTCAATGATTTCTCGCACCTGATCCACAAATGAGTCTCTCTCTGTTGCTAGAATAAAATCGTTGTTCACCTATAAAAGAAACAATTTCTGAACGTTCTTGGTAAATAGGGCCTATGATTCTTGTGTATCTAACCAAACAAACTTCTTGAAAAATGTTCATTTGGAATTCCTGGATTTAAGAACTTTCCATCTCTGGAAAGTACTCACTCTCAACTCTAAGACAAGTATAAAGCGGTGAGAGGAAGAAGACTCATCATCAAGAGGTCAAAAAGATAGCACGCACACCACTAAGTTATTTAAAAGAGGTATGAATTCCAATTCCAATCTCCAGGGGGAAAATCATATGCAGTTTAAATCAGACTTTCAGCTTCATGGAAAAATAAACCAAGAATCCTTAAGTATGGGCAGCTTGTACTTGCTTTGGTTTAATAAAACAGTCACATGCAGATAAATCTTTGACTTCTCCACATGTTCTAGCATTGCTAAAACATTTCTGTTTGCTTCTACTAAGAAAGCAATACAAATATTTAAAAGGTAAATGTTTATTCTAAAAACAAGGTTTAGATTCTTAATTTATTACTTATGAAAATTTGTTTTCTAATACAGTCTTTATATTCATTGTGCCATGGGATTTCACTGCAGTGTCCAATATCCATTCTGGTGAATAGCTGTTCTCCATTTCCACTGAGAAGAGAATTGCAGGGTAAGGAAATTAGGCTTGGGATAAAAGTGAGAATCCTAACTACCAAGTTTGAGTCACTGGAATAGGTTACAACAAAGAAAACTTCCAAATTATCTCTAGGAAGGGAAAAATCACAATTCCACCTCTACTCTAAATAGCTTAGTGCTTGATCCATTTTAATAATAAAGTATTTGTAAACTAACCACATACAAGCCTATATAAGACAATGTAAAAGATCAAACTAAGGTCCTGAAGAATGCAATAAGCACATAATGAAAATGGAAGAAGGCCTTTCATTCCATTCTTGATGATAAGGATCCTGAAGCAGAGACAAAAAAAAAATCTGAGGAACAACACATATGACTGACTTCACTGGCACTTGGTTTTTCTCCCAGGGAGTTTGTATTAAGTTTTAAATAAGAAGATAAGGACCCAAACATCAGCCAATGTCACTATACCATAATTGATGCTATCTCTTCAGGATTATCACCATCCAGGTCAAATTTGAATGTAACCATTTTCCGGTTGTGAGTCTCTAACTGGCATTCCACTACTCTGTCTCCTTTGTTTGATACCTGAAAGAACAAGAACATCTTATGGGATAATGTACTATTTTGTTATCAGAACTTGGGTCTTAAAGGTAATCTACTCCAACTCCTATGTTTCACAGTTACAGAAACAGGCATTTTGCCTAAGATCATACAGGTATTAGTTAGCAGAGGACAGAATGCTTTTAGGGGAATAGCTACTCATTCAATTTGATGAGAACAAAGAATAGAAAGTAATGCTGAATAGACTGGAAAACGGGCAGAACTGGAGGGACCTTACATATTTGATCAAATAATTTACATTCCAACCTGGAGGAAATGGATAGCCACCAAATTTTTGAACAAGGATAATATGTGATCAAAGCCAGAACAACGCAGTCAGAACATTATTCTGTTATTAGTGTGCAAGATAGCGGAAAACAGGATAAGATTAGCACTTGATTTCAAAGTTGAAGTATAAGTGCTGCCACTACTCATCAAAGTAAGAGTGGACACCACTATGTTCCTTTCTTTGTGGAGTGAGCAGCAATATGACCCTCAGCATGCTGTTATTACCCTGGTCCTCAAACTACTCACTAGTCTCCCACTGAATGGTTTGGGAGGAATGAACAAAAAGGCCACTAACTTCTTTTAAAATGAGTGCTTTGAGCTATTTTCCTGTATGCACCATGAAGAAAAAGAGAAGTACTTTTCTCTAGAAATATGGTCAAAGGAAAAGTTACTTGGACAAAACAAAGGATTTTAAGCTTTCTTACTCCGACACTTCAAAGGTCTCTAATTTCTCTAATGTGAGTTCTTTTTTGCACTGATGGAGATGACAGACCCTCTGCATCTTAGCAGGTGGTTTTTGTTCAGTCATATCCTGACTCTACAAGACCCTATTTGGGGTTTTCTTGGCAAAGGTACTGGAGCAACCGGTTTGTCATTTGCTTCTCCAGCTCATGTTACAGATGAGGAAGTGAGGGCAAACAGGGTTAAGAGACTTGCCCAGGATCACACAGCTACTAATTATCTGAGGTCTCATTTGAACTCACGAAGATAAATCTTCCTGACTCCAGGTCCAGCATTCAATCTACTGTGCCACTTAGCTGCCGCACTTCTGAGAGTTACTTTGTCCAAAAAATTTATTATCCAGCCCGTGGCTAACGTGGTGATAAACTTTTCATAAATACATTTTAATTTTAGGTCAGTCTTTCATATAAATAATCTCATTGTTTGATTGTGTATTCTTTTTTTTAGAGATGGGAAAACAAAGAAAAAAGTCTAACAAGGTATCATTGATATTGTACTATTCTTGAAATACTTTGATAATACTAAAAGTACAGCTATATGTAAGGGATACATTTACTCTACAGGACTTCTGTAGTGATATAATAATTCAGCTTGCAATAGACCAAGGAAGAAGAGGGGAAGCAGTTAAACTATTTACTGCTCTAAAATTCAAGAGGCAGCATGGTATAGTATAATAAATCTTGATTCTACTTTGGCCTTTGCTATTAAAAAATGTATGACCTTGGGGCAGGCCATTTAATATCTCTAGGCCTTAGTTTCCTCAACTGCAATATGAAGAAATAGGCTCAGATAATTTGTAAAGTCCCTTCTAGCCCTAACTTCTCATAATATAGGATGAAGTCTGAGAGGCTTATACTTACATTAAGAATTCTCAATTTGGGGCGAGTAGTCTTCTCATGACGAGAACGACTGCGTACAGATTTCCGATAATGACGTTTTGTAGTTCTCCCTTCATGTCTCCCACTGGATGATGGAACATTCTCATTCCCATCACTCATACCTGAAGCAACATCTGAATGTGCACTAAAAAAGGAATGAAAACAGCTTGCAGATTTAGGTCTTACAAATGATGTAATTTTAAGATTAAAAATGGCTTCATAGATCTGAGTCCCTCCCAGCCACAGTTCAAGGAAGGAGAATTTCTAGTTGTACGCTTACCTATCTATAGAGGAGACCAATGTGGTGGTCTGTGGCTGTGCTGTTGGCACAGGTTCTGGAGGACTTGACTGGGAAACACCTTGAGTACTCTGTGAAAAGAAAGAATGATTAGAGCACTGCCAGTCAAAATTTTATGTCTCTTCCATCACCCACTAAGCTACCCTTAAGAATTCTTCTATTCCTCCCCTTAAGCCTTAGAAGCACTACCTCATTAGGAAAGTCTTCGACATTCAGCATCTAGATAGTCATCTTACAACTCCAAAAGGAGGATTCTATTGGCCAGTCTCTGGTACAGACTGCACAGTGAGATCAGCCATCATGTCCACTAGACAGTGTGACACTACAACTTGCCATGCAGCCAGCATCTTACCAGAAGAATGTGCAACAGGGCAGGCAGAGCAAAGTGCAAAGATGATTCAGATCTCTCTCCTAGCAGGGTAAAAGGGCTGCTGGGAGCACAGCAGGATGAGATACTCTCAGGACTGCCAACGGCAAGAGAGTTGGTGAGAAGACAAGAATAAGATCTACAGAACTAGCCAGAAGTGAAGTGCTAACAAGGCTAAGCCTCTTGGAGGCACACTCACTTCCCAACAGAACAGCCAGTGGCAACAAGGCCCCCACATTGGCATGTCATTCTGCTGTAAGAGAAAGTCATTCAGGAGTTAGTTGGTAATGGTGTCCAAATGAATTCCAAGAAAGGAGAACCCAAATTTACACTGGCCTATAATTTTTATCCCCTCATATTTATGCTTCCCACACACACATGCAGAGATTTCATTTACCTCCAGAGCTGCTTGCTGGGAGGGTGCAGCAGAGGGGGCCTGCTGTGCTAAGCTCATTGCTGAATGGGGTACTTGAACCTGTCCTCCTAGACCACCCACTGGAACTAAAACACTTGGCTCCACATAAGGCTGCACAACTGCAGGAAGGTACCCTGGTGGAGCCAACACTTCCGTGGGCAAGGGAGGGGACAAAACTGTAGAAGGAACGCAAACAGAAGCCACGGTGGAGGAGGGAATAATATTTGAGTCTCCTGGGTATTGAGGTGGCAGTCGAGGTGGGAAGCCCTGTGACAGAAATGAGGGAGCTGAGTTAGTGCAGGCTGGGTCATCAAATAAGCAAACCAGCAACAGACATAAAACAATCACATACAGCAGGGAGGAGTTAAAGCACAATCCCTTACTCTATTTTCACCACATCCAAAGATCATTTTCGAGAGCAATGTTAGGTGACTGGACAAACATGGATTTTTGAAAGAGAAAGGATAGCTCTTCAGATTCCTTGCAGAAAAGCAATACTGGTATATCTTTTGATGATCTCAAATAGGAGACCATTCAGGCTGTTATGGTTACTTGATTAGCCTTCTGGAAGTTAAATAATTGGTTCCCCTACTATCCCTGGGAAGTCTTTTTTTGTTTTTATCAAGGAAATGGGCTATAGTAATCTTTATATACTCAGGCGAGGCAACTGGGGTTAAGTGACTTGCCCAGAGTCACACAGCTAGGAAGTATTATGTGTCTGAGGCCAGATTTGAACTCAGGTCCTCCTGACTATAGTGCCCGTGCTCTGTGCCACCTAGCTGCCCCCAATATTTCATTTCAAAGAAAAACAACACAAACTCAGCCTTAGCTGTTACAGACTAGGTAGACACAAGATTAAATGTTGAACTTTTATTCTTATTATCATGTTGACTGTTCCATTACAGGTTACTGAAACAACCAGAGACTAGTGAATTCTCACATTCAGAATACTAGTTTATCCATTTCTCACAACAGAACAATCTAAGTTGAATGCTGAAGTTATCGTCTTGCTTTCTTAAATAGCTGTGTATCTTACACACAGATAGAAACATCCAGGATGTCCCCCTCTCTCCTTATCAAAATATGGTTCAGAAAATGGCTATGCTGTTTGGTACTGCTGAACTCTTCTATTTTTACAGTTGGAATCAATAATCTTTGCTGACATGTTATATTACATGGAACACAAAATTAAAATTTTCAGGTGTTAAGATTATTACAACTAAACCCTTGTACCATCTGCCTTCTTTTTTCCTTTCTGGTGAGGCAATCAGGGTTAAGTGACTTGCCCAGGGTCACATAGCTAGTAAGTAAGTGTCTGAAGCCGGATTTGAACTCAGGTCCTCCTGATTCCAAGGCTGGAGCTATATCCACTGCGCCACCTAGCTGCCCCTACCATCTGCTTTTAGTTCTTTAAAGGACTCACGCATATCTTTTCCTCTAGGTGGATCTCCACATACAACTATAATCTTGAGGTCAGGCCTAGACTCTAGAAGAACTGACCCTGGAGTTTTGCTTACTCTAGCACAATACCTGGTATAGAGAATCTCCAGAGGGAAGTGAAGCCTCAGCAGCTTGTCCAAGGTTAGCTGGTATTCCTATGGACTGAACTGCTGGCTGAAGGAGCTGTGGGTGAGCCTGACTTGGCAGCTGAGTCACAGGCTGCAGAAGAGTGGGAAGCTGACTAGGGACCACAGTTGATCCCACAGGGATAGCAGCTGCTGCAGCAGATGAGGCCAAGGTGAGCAGAGGCTGGTTAATACCAGATGCCATAGAGTTTGGCAGGGATGAGAAACCTGTCTGAGCCACAGAGACATGAGGAGTTGATATGGGAATCTGAGAGACTGAGAACTGAGGGAGTAAAGATGCTGGAACTGGCTGGCCCACGGGAAGGAAGTGAGCACCAGAGAGAGATGGGGTAACTGAGGGTTGTGCAAGGGAAGGTGCTGCAACTGGTATCTGAGGTTCGCCTTGGATGGTCGATAATGGCTGGGAAACAGGAAGCTGGGAAAGTAAAGAAAAAAATACATAGACTTTTTTTTTTAAAGGAAGCAAAGTAGCCAAAAGCAAGATTTATTTATTAGCCAAAAGAAGAAAAAAACTTAAAAAACCTCTAGTACCAATGTCACTAAAGAACACGATGGGGATTACTGTTAGAAAAATAGCTGGCAGAGTGACTATTGTCCCAAATGGTTATATTTTCAGGGAATTTTGTTATTGTTTTCTTTCTAGGCACTAAAAATAGGACTACTTCACAAATAGGTCTGCTGACATTGACCAGATTTGTAAATATAATCAGACTGATCATAAAAAAAAATTGCATACATGTTCCAAATCAAAACTTCTTTTGTCTCTAGTAAGAAGTTACTGACTTTGTTCACATTGCTTTTAGGATCTTTGGTCTAATACTGATAGTGCCTTGAACTTTTCCCCCAGTATCTGTTAATGAACAAACTGGCGACAAACCACCGTGCCAACATACAACAAAAGGAATTGTCACAAAGCATAACAAACATTAATGAAATTTGGGAAAACAAAACAAAACACATGCAACAAAAGTAACTTTAGCTTCTTTAGTGTGATCCTTAAGAAGGTATGTACAGAAGCAATTAGAAAAAAAAAACAAGCAAAGGACAATTGCAGTGTATGCAGACTATGGTCCTGGAAGTGGAATACCAGGAAGGAAGCAGATTAACTTTTAGATATGAAAATTTCTATGAAGTCCACAATCTAGAGCACTGGGTATTTCAGCCACCAATATACAGAAAAAATGTAATATTAGACAAGAAATGAATTTTGAGTCCAGATCAATAAAAATATTGTCAAACAATCTTACAGAAGTTCTACCATCCTATTTTCTTCTCTACCAAGAGGCTGTCACATCTGCTTTAGGCAGACATTTCTAAAAGTCCTAGAAGTCTCCTCTGCTCTTGCTATTAGCATATTTTGATCCACACGAGCAATGCACAAAGGAAGCAAATTCCACTTTACTTTGGGATAAAAACATTCTCTTTAGCTGGCATTTCATCATGAGGGAAGAAGACACAAACCTTTCAAAGTCCAAGCTACATGCAGATAACTGCTTACATCAGAATTTAATCACTTACCTGTTTCCCAACTGATACTTGAGGCATTGGCAAGACCTGTGGAAGCTGAGGCTGAGTCACTGGCTGTGCAGTTGTAGCCACACCAGATGCTGCTGACTGGGGAAGAAGATATTGCCCTGTCTGCTGAGAAGGGGCTGCTTGTTGTACACCCTATTGTTGAAAAGAGAAAAAACGAGCATTATTCCAGGTTATTATTTACATATTTTCAAGGAAATGTACTTCCTAAGGCCTTTAGAGAAATTTTACGCATAAAGATAATTTCAATTCTCTTTAAAAAGCAAGAATGACTGGCAAGTGGAAGCACACATGACCAACAGTTTTCTGCTCAAAACAACAAAGAAGCTGACCTTCAATCTTTTTATTCTTCTGTATTTTCCCAAGGCATCATCCCAGCTCCAGGTACATACTCCTCCCCTTAGTAACTCTGACCCTTTAACTCTGTACTATCAACTCCCTTGCTGCTTTATCCTAATGCTACTTATGTCTTGCCAAACCCTAAATCTGGATTATTTCCACCATCTGCTTCTTCTGCTCCTAAACATGTACTGCTAAACAGAACTAGAAGTTAGAAAACTGGGCTAACTTAGTCCCCAATAAATGTTACTAATCTCAACAAGACCCTCACTGCAGCAAAGCAATTCTTTAATTTCTCCCTAATTGGTACTTTATCCTATTCACCACAGTAAATGACCAAAAGTTTTCCACATTAGGACCTCACTTCATATTTTAATGAGAAAACAGAGGCCATTCATTATAAACTCCCTCTTTTCCCTTTCCCCTTATCTCAGAACCTCTTGACACTCTCTACTTTTACATCTCTTTTACTCCAGCATCTAATGAAGAGACGCCTTTGTGTGAAGGTTAACATCTTTTAACACATACTTTTGGATTCCTTCTCCTTCAGTATTCTCCAGAAGATTGTCCCTACTATTATTTCCATCCCTTCTTTAATCTTCAATCTCTCCCTATCTACTGGTTCCTCCTCTGATGCCTACAAAGTCACCCCCCACCAAAAAAAAAAAATCAATAGAACCTACAATCCCTATAAGCTATTATTCTTCATATTGCTTCCCTTTAAGTTAATTTTTTTAATGAACAAAAATCTATTTTCTCTCTTACCCATGTTATTATTTTCTTAACCAAGTTCCTTTAAGAGCTGTCTACAACTTGCTGTCTCTACCTCTCCTCTCTGCAATACAGCTTTTCTAACTTCACTGCTCAATTGAAGCTTCTTTCTTCCAAGTTAACAATAATTTTTTAACTGCATTAATCTAAGGTCTTTCCTCAAACCTCATTTCTCTACTTCATGTGATAATATCTCTTCCTAGGTATTCTTTTCTCCTTGGGTTTTTGTAACATTAGTTTCTTTCTTCCCCACTCTTATCTGTCTGACCATTCCTTCTTAGGCTCCTGTGCTGGATTATTAACCAAATCACATCTCCTAATTGTGGTTTTATTCCAAAGCCCGGTCCCAAGCGCTATTCTCTTTTTTCATTTTACTCTCTCATGTGCTGATATCATCAGCTCGCATGGGCTTCATGACCATCTCTATGTAGATGACACTCATATATGCATTTCTGGAGAGTACTCCCTATTCTGAGTTCCAGTACCAAATCTTCAATTGCCTGGTAGAAGTTTTAAACTGGATATTTCTTCTTAGAATAATATTTTTTTATATCTTATTTTTTTAATTAATACATTTATTTTTAGTTTTCAACATTCACTTCCACAAGATTTTGAGTTCCAAATTCTCTCCCCATCTCGTCCCTCCCCCCACCCCAAGATGGCATGCATTCTGAATACCTTTTCTCCTAATCTGCCCTATCTCTCCCCCTCTTCTCTTATTCTCTTCAACTTCAATTTTCCTGTAGGGCAGGATAGATTTCTATACCCCATTTCCTGTATATCTTATTTCTAAACTGGATATTTCAAAAGCATTTAAAACTCAACATGTCCAAATACCTCCCTCACATACCCTCTTCCCACTGTGCGAGGTTTCCTTGTATTATGTTTTTTATGTGTTCTGTTCCCCCATTAAAATACAAATTCCTTTAACAAAGGAGCTATTTGTTGTCTTTTTATTCCCCAAACCTAGTTAGTGCTTAATAAACACAGGATCAAATACAAAGATATATATACACAAATATACATATCTGTGTGTGTGTGTGTGTGTGTGTGTGTATGTGCGTAAAAGTGCCCACACCACCAGGAGGTAGAACACTTGGACGATTCTAGGAAGACGGACTTTATATTATGGTCTTCCTTTGAATCTGGGTGATAGTTTTTCAGATTGAAATGGAAATTTGAAGAGGGACAGGTTAAGGAAGAGTAATTATGAGTTTCTTTTTGGAAAGGTTGACCTTAAAATGCCTGGGGCACATTCCAGTAGAATTATTCAGTAGGTAGTTGGTGATATGAGACTGAAACTTGGGAAAAGTATCACAAAAACCCAAATATGCAAAAAGATCTTGACAAACTAGATAAAATCTGACAGGGACAAATGTATAGCATTATATTCAATTTTCAAAAACCAAATTTACAAGTACAGAATGAGGAAGTTATGGCTAGATAAATTTCTGGAAAATAGTTCTAAGAATTTTAGTGAACTGCATGCTCAATATGAATCAACACTGTAGAAAAAAGTAAAAAAACAACAACAAACC
Source organism: Phascolarctos cinereus (assembly GCF_003287225.1). Classification (NCBI taxonomy): domain Eukaryota; kingdom Metazoa; phylum Chordata; class Mammalia; order Diprotodontia; family Phascolarctidae; genus Phascolarctos; species Phascolarctos cinereus. The sequence continues at coordinate 194,950,902 of NW_027555514.1, read as the reverse complement.
CCTAATATTATTCTAGGCTGCACTGAGAAAGGTGATAGTTTTGCTGGGAGAACTGTGGTTACTTTTGGGCATCATATTTCAGGAAGACCAATGACACACAGACGAATTATTCAAAGGAATATGACCAGCTAGGATGGCAAAGAACAAGAAGATGGCATTTGGGTGGCTTAGCTTGGAGAAGACTTGGTGGGGGACATGGAATATGATAGCTGCCTTCAAGTATTTTAAAGGTTTAGACTTTTTGTACACAGAGGACAGAAGTAGGAGCAACAGACGGAAGGTGCACAGAGGCAAATTTTGACTTGATTTAAGGCAATATTTCCAAACAATCAAAATTGTCCAAAAATTGGACTATCTTCTCCTGAAGATTTTCATTTACAAGCTGGACTGACTACTTTTGACAATATTAAAGAAGGTAAATTTGGTCAAATACAGGTTGGACTAAATAGCCTCTAGGACACTTTCAAACTGTGTAATTCAGTGGGGCATAGTGGCACATGCTGAAAACCCCTGACTGTGGGGAGGCCGAGGCTGGTGAGCAGGTATTCTAAGCTGTAGTGGGTTAAGCCAACTGGGTGTCTACGCTAAGACCGGTACCAATACAATAAGCCCTGGATAGAAAGGGGCCACCAGGCTGCTTAAAGAGGACTGAAATGACCCAGGTTGGAAACAGAGCAGGTCAAAGCTCTTACTTCTATCAGTAGTACAACTGGGCTCATGAGAAGCTGTTTATTTCCACCCTGGGAGACCTAGTGTCAAAAATTAAAACCAAAACAAAACAAGCAAACAAAACAAAAAAACCTCACACAAACTGTGTGATTCTGTATATTACATGTGGACTATTATTAAGTCTTTTGAAACATAAGTATACATAGATCATAGAGTTGTTAATGAAAAACATGTAGTTGTACTGTAACCAGACTAGATTACTACAAACCATTATCAGTATTGTGAATAATGGTTAATCATAGATATTTATTTTAGACATTAACAACTTATACTCATCTTAGTATATTAGCATCCCATTTATCCAAGTTTTGAATAATACCCTGAACCTGAAAGCTAGTGAGGGCTGTCACAAAGAGGATCTTTAGCACTCAGAGCCTTACTCTAACATAGTTATTGACCTTAGTTATATGGTTTCCTATCACAATTAGAAGGAAACAAGGAGATGGAATCAAAAGAAACATTTAAGTGATGGTAATGAAATATAATAACTGATAGGAAAGGAGATACAAAAATTTGAAAAGGTTCAAAATCATGCTAAATATTATAGCATTTAAAAAATGAAAGATAACTCATTATGGCATTTCTTTAAAAAAAATAGACTAGTGTATGATACAACAGGACAAACTTCTTTGACTTTCACTGTTACTGCTGCGAAGGGTCCTATAAATGGAGAAAGAAAGAAAAAAACCCAGGGATTATTTATTATAGAAGGTAGAGTTAATTTCTTAAAAGTCTTGGGATAGCCCCAGCCTTGACTCTGGCTTCATTTCCTAATGTTGGTCTAATGGACTTCAGCTCCTGGAAAACCAGTGCTGTATTATTATCCTGAATGTACCCAGCATTCAAGTGTCCATCTTGTTTAAAGCTATTGAAAATACTGCCAAAAGCTCTTCCTGTACACTTCCTATAATGATTCTCTGAGCCTGAGCCTTATTGATTCCAAGTCTGCCAATCCTCCCAAAATCTCCAATTTGATGAATTTCAGGGCCTACATGTCCTTCCTTAGGTACTCCACCTTTTTGGTGCTTTGTGGGCTAAAGTTCACCTATTTGGAAAAAGCATTTATATGGAATAACATGACAAATATTATGAAATATTAACTAGAGTTTCACAGACTAGCCTTAAATTGTATTGTGAGTTGCTTCTGACTACTTTTAAGATATATAAAAGTAATATGACATTATAATTATTACTTTCCTCTCTACATTTGTCACTTGAAAAAAGGAACACAAATCATTAAAGATTTTCAGGAACTGATATAGAACTGTAGTGTCATTTGCTGCTTATTCATAATTCTGAAATAAACATATGTATTAAAAGGACATTCATACCTGTTGTGCATGTTGTGCTGTTTGGGAAGATGGAATCCCAGTTAAGTTACTTGAAGCCAGATGACTCTGGCTCTGTGCCTGTGTCTGGAGGGAGAAGTAGATAAAAACGAAAATGAGAAAAACCTTAAAGAAAAATTAGTAACACTGAATAAATTTTTGGGGGCAAAGAAAATATAGAGAAGGTTTATTACCTTCTAGAATATATTCTGACATTATACAATTGATCTATGGCTGAAAAGTTAACTAACTTATCAGTATTTTCTATGATTCTGATCTATACCTTAAACTGCTATCAAGTAACGACAACAGAAATATTAAACAGAATTCCTATGAAAAAATGTTGGGAATGGTTTTTTTTAAAGCAAGAAAAAGTGAAAGATTAGATTAATACCATGAATTACTTTCATATTTAAGAAATCAGATCAAGATAAAAAGAGTAGGCAAAACCACTAAGCTGGTTCTTTTTGCTATTTAGGAAAGGGTCACTAGGTGACAAGTACAAAGCATTAAATCAAAGACATTATTAACTTATCTCTACATAATCAGCTGTTGTGGATATATAAAATGTCTTAGTCTTTTAAAAGTCTCAAGTTTATCTCTAAGAAGTCTGAATGAGTAGGCAAGAGATAAAAAAAAGCAAGAAATACAAAGGAGACTAAGGAAAAGTAATGGCATTCATCACTTTTAGGATGCCAGTCCCACTTGCATTTTCTTTTGGCATTCTTCTTTTGACTACATGACATTGTCCCTCTTTGCAATACAAGTACTAAATGTTACAACCCTCCTGACTAACCTTCTACCTTCAAAACTATAATCCTGAAGATTATTGACAACTGAAAGAATCATGATGATGAAACAAAAACAGTTTTTACCTCAGCTTTCCCGAGTTATCTGGCACATATCAGGTTGTCATAAAAGCCAAGACCTTCCTATGTGTTTTTTCCATATGTATATTTTCTAAGATGTAATAAAGTAGCAGGAAATACTGCTTTAGTATCCTATGATTTTCAGACTTCCTTAACTTTTTTTTGCCTTTTAATAATGTCCTTAGTCACATGGCTATGGAAGTTTCCTTGGATTACTCATATTGAAACCATCCCTGTGCTACTAGATTTGGGGTAACAAAGAATACAAGAATCACAGTTTATATTCTTTAAAAGGGTAGTATTTAAAAGAAAATCCAAGATATGTTTCTAGAGTGTCCTAAGATATGTTTTTTTCAACGGGATCTATGAACTGTGCAATATTAACCAGTTTCCCCCATTTTAGATTACTTTGGTCTTATATGGAAGAGTACTACGTATAATCATATTTTAATTTTATGAAACTCATTGAAAATATGATCTCTTTTGTCTTTTTTAACAGTCAAACAGGGCGCAATCATATGCTACTTACAGCTCGCAAATTCTTTGTAACCTAGCACCACCAAGTACTGGCTTAGGTGCCAATGCTAACAATGTTCCTTCATTTTGAAGTATCACTTTGGATGTATTATACTGACTGGTTTTGTTGGTGTTTTAACGAAATGTTCTTTTATTAATTGGTTGTACATTAAAAAATATATTATGCTTCACATATTTTACAACCTCTTTAAATTTAATTCAATTAATTCAAAGTTTTCAGACTATGTAAACATTGGTATTCCCTTAACACCCTCCTTAAAAAAAATCCCTCTAAAGTATATGCACAGGAAAGCATAAAGCTAGAATTAGTTTTTTCTGTGATAAGAACAAAATTCTCCATTATTTCTTTATTACATGAGTACTGTTAAGAAATATTTCATGATCACACAGGTTTAATGGTACACTTAACCAATCCTTCCAAGATGTAGTTCAATTCTTAATTGCAGCAACTTGCAACAAGAGTTTTCAGTAAGTATGGATATAAGATAATGGGGTCTGACCAAGTGGATCACTAGAAAAAAATGTTAGCCTACTGCTCTGTTTATGTGCTTCCATCTCCAAAGATCTGTTACGTTATGGGTATATTTAGCAGTTTTTTATGCTTCATTCTTATGGGGGGTTGAGTGGGAGTAAGGGTTTTGCCTTATAACCTACTCAACTACAAATGCCAACATACTATTGAAAAACAAAGTGAAAGTTTTCTCAGCTCCAAGATTCAACATTCCTTGAATAAAAGAAACTTTAAGAATGATAATGGTACTTAATAGAGTAGTAAAAACATTATTAAAGAAAAAATTCTGCAACAGTTTGTCCTATAACCTGAGGATAGAGAGTAGATCCTCCTGAAGAGAGTGAAGCTGATAAGGCTTGCTGAGCTGTGGTACCCTGGGGAAAGCAGAGAAAAAGTGGGGACTCTTGTAACACTGTCTGAGGCAGATGGATACAGGGCAATGAAAAGTCAGAGCCAAAAGATGCAGATGTTCCCCCTGTAGGGGGAGGTGACTGGAAATCTCCTATATCAGAAGATGTCAATTGTGATGAATCACTGGAGTACTCTGGGCTTCCAACTGGCCAATTCTGTCTGCTGGGCTCCATGGTGGGAACAGTCAATTCTGGACCATGGTAATTACACTGTTCTTCAGTCACAGGCTGCAGGCGACCCTGCAATCCAATCGGCTGAAGAGAAGGCCCTTCCTGATTAAAGTCAGTGGTCCCCTGAAGACTTCGGTAAACTCGTTGAGATAAAGCATCGCTTCCTTCTCCTGAAGAGGAAGAGCTTGGTGTGTGAACATGAAATTCAAATACACAGCCAGTTCTGCCCTCACTGCTATGAGTTAACACAGCAGGTGCAGAATGAGGAACAAAAATTGGGTGAAATTTCAAACATGTAGCATCTGTACTGATAGGAGCAGAGACACTTGACAGGGGAGAAGCTGGACCTATTCCAGAATCTAGCCTCAGGCTCTGAAGGTGTCCTACCAGGAAAGCTTGACCAGCTGGAAATTCAAAGACAGAACTGAGGGAGGAACACTTTGTATTAGCTTCTGTTCAGGAATTTGCTTTGCAGGGTTTGACAGCACTGGAGAACTGTATGCTATGCCATCATAGTGTTCTACTCCCTGGGGCTGGTAATGTACCCCTGCTAGATATACTGTTTCCTGAGGCATCAAACAGTGAGCTTCTTCTGGAGGGGCTAGTCCAGGTCTCCAGTCACTATAAATTTGAGCTGGTTCAAACACAGGATGAACTTGTACCTCATGTGGCTCTCCAGTAACCCTAGTGGCTGTACCCAACATGACCACTGCCTCTGTCGTCCAATTAGTTGGGCTACTACTGGCAGGGCGAAGGTTTTGGCCAAGAGTCCTCAGCAAGGGCTGGCAGTGGCGGGGCTGGGATTCCAGGAAGGAGGTGCTCTTGCGACGCTGAGAAATGGCCACCTTTGGTGGGCAGGTAGGAGGAGGTGAAAAAGAGACGGGACGCTCATGAATAGTTGGGAAAAATATCTGTGGTTCTGAGAATGTTGGGGTCCCCCCACACGGATGCACCATGGACTGAGGCTGTATCAACATGAATAAGACAAGTAATTCATACATTTAGACATGAAATTACATTAAACATGTATAGCTTGCTCAACAGCAGCTCTGCATAACCTTATGAGATTGCTGCTCCAAATTAAGATTAGCAAAACAAAAATAATGTGTTTTTGAAAGTTATAGAAATGGTATAAATATCTATTAAATACATCCAGGACAAAATGGACAAATGAGAATCTCTGCTTTGGTAAGATATTGATTTTCCAATTACGACCTCCCTTTCCTTGTCAACAGGGAATGAGAAAAAAAAACAAACCCCAAAACCAAAAACACCCAACCACAGAGATTATAGCATCATAGTTTTAGAGTTTTATTTATAAGTGATCATTTTGTTCACTATTCACTGGTATTCTGTAAGCTTTAATAATTAATGGAACAAGAGTACCCTCAATGGAGGAATAAATGAAAGTTTCTCTAAAGGATAACATGGAAAGTGTGCTTCAATTCCAACTCCTGTATTTAATTTTTCCACATTTCTAATTTTCTATTATTATCCTATCCTATCTTATAGGCTTCAATATTATTATCTTATGAAGCACAGAATATACACTAATTGAATTGCAGGAAAGGGAGTCTATATAGGTTGTAAAGAAAACTGTGAGGGTATGGTGCTATCTCCTGAAAATAATAGTGAAATATCACATGAATTAGTTTTCCTATGCCTGATGCCTATATTACATATGAATAAATGGAAAAAGCATTTTAAGTGTTTACTATATGCAAAGTACTACACTAAGAGCTAAGGATATAGATAGAAAAGGTAGCACCTAACTCTCAAGGAGTTCATATTCTAACATCCATTAAGTGGGACAAAACTCTAACATGCCTAATTTGGACAAAAAGTACATTTCATTATACTGCCCAAACTAGTGTAAGGTGAAGTCAGTAGATCTGTAATGAAACAGTATAAATGTATACAGATATAAAACACTAGAGTGTACTTTTAAAACCGTAGACAAGGCCAAAATCATGCATGAATTTTGTGATCATAGTATTTGGTATCCAATCCACAAGCAAATCCAATATTAGCTTAAGAAATAACACACTATGTGGCAGTTCTAATAGGAAGTAACAATTCTTTAATTTCAGCTCCAAGAATGTAAAATTAGTGATGTGACTAACTGTAGAGGAAAGAGTACTGAATTTGGAGTCAGAGAGCCAGCGTTCCAATCCTTGCTCTGCTAGAGACTTCCCATGTGACCTGAGAATGAGGGGGCTGGGTCAGATATCTTTAAGATACCTTCCAACTCTAAAGTCACTGATCCTATAAATTATATTTGACAAAACTCAAGCAAGCATAATGATCAAAACAAAGTGCAGGCTAAGGCAACTCATTTTTATATGCAACTTAAAAAAAAAAATTCACCCTATGTTCTATCATTGGACTAAGACTTCAATAGTGGTGTAGAAGCACCTACAATGTCAGCTCCTGGAGGGCCTATGTTCAGATTCCTAGATGATCTTTTAGAAATGAGAGAACTTACTGTGGGGTGCTAACTCTAAAAAAGAGACGATGAGACTAATATAGTCATACTCTTTAGAACACAGCTCTTCATGAAAAATCTTCTGGTGCCTGTATCAGAACACTTACTTCATTCCCTCCCTATAAAAGCAGTAGTGCCTTTGTAAAGGTAGAGGTGAGCCACATATGTCATATACTCTGGAAGTCAATTTCATGGGATCAAACTTCAATTCCTCTTCAAACCAAAGAGGAATATTTTTATAAGGAAACAATAGTGTTTGCCTTCCTGTTTTACTGAAATACCTAAATAATTCTACCACTTAAGTCAATCCTATTTAGGCAAAATTTTCCATGAAAGTAACAGACAGCAGTCAGTTTTTAATGATGGCTTCCTTCTACAATCAAATAGGGAGAACATCTAAAATTTAGGTATTACCTGAGTAACCTGAAATTTGTTTCAAAATTATGAATTTGGACTATATTTAATTTCAAACAAGCCAACCATAAGCTGACAGTTTTTAATGGAATTACCAGTTCATCTAGTTTGACTCTGTAAAACTGATGGGATGTGTATGTTGTTTGTGGGGAGAAAGGAAAATGGAAGATACCCTATGCTCTACATTTTTCCTTTCAAATCTTCCCTCTCCATCCCTCAATAAGAATGAACTGGTTCTGATTTCTATTCCCTTAGGGAGAACATTATATTTTCTGTTAAAAAGCTAAATTGATCAACTAATATGTTGATCAATATTATCATATTTATTATTAATACATCAATATTATCAAAATATCAATATATTATCAATAACATTATAGTAATGGTTATTAGGAGGTCTGTGTTATCTCTCTCGGGTAATACCTTTACATTTTAATAGAGGCCTTAATTCCAAAGGACAGACCTCAATAGTGGCAATTTCAGTCACTGTAGTAGGCCTTAAATTGGCGGAAGGTACTAATAGTGTTGAATAAGTGAGCCTTTTTGGCAGATCTAAAATCTGTAACATTGACTAGATTTGGTCTTCCCTTTCAGCTTAGGGTGGTAGATAAATAGAGTTCCCACACGATCTCCACCATTAATCACATTATTAAGTCTTCAAAGTTTCACTGCAACTAAATTACGACCCCAGAAATAAACCTAGTATAAAAGCAACAGAAACTCCAGAAATACAATGTTATATTTCTGTCTACTACGGTCTCTGCTCCACTTTTATTAAAATTCTAAAAGCCTGGATATTTAATAGGGACTTATCTTCATTTTTCCAGGAATTATAGTAAACATTCAGGACTGACAAAGAGGGAGGGCAGGCTGGAGCGTCGGTGCTTGCGTGGAGAGGCAGAGTGCATAGGCAGGATATCCTCCAATGCCTTAGAAAGTTTTTCAGCAAATGTTTCTTTAGGGGCAGTTCGAAAGTAGGAAGGAGAAAGAGGTGCAGACAGCACTGGTGGTGGGGTAGAAAGAACACTGGGAGAGATGCAGGACATAAAGGGAACAGCAGAAAGATGGGGAACACAAACCAACATGCTACGATCACGATGAGGCTAAACAGAAAACAAAAAATGAAGATAAATACAGTATTCTGGGAGAAAAAAATAACAACAAACATGTAACAGAAATGGGGCATAGTTGGGATGAGAAGGTAACAATCCCCACTCAAGTCAATACTTAGTTGGACTACTCATGAAGCAGGCTAGGTAAATTCACCTGACAATAAATCACTGGGGTGACAACTCACTGCTGCTCCCTTTCCATCCAGGAAGGTTCATAAAAGTCTGTTGCCTCATATGCTACTAGGCAAATACCCAATTACCCTACCCTCTAGGATATTCTGACTCTACTATACTTTTGCTTGTGAATGTACAGGAATGATTTTAATTGACAGAAGGATGTAGTAAAGACAGGGAACATAGTAAATGTATGCATTTGAAGGGTCTGTAGGTTTGTCTCAAGAACACATAAGAAAAAGTCACCTGCACTACATATTCCATAGGGATCAAATCTGCAATGATGCTGGATACACTGGGAGAAGCTTATGTTTATTAGGAAGCATCAGACTTAAAAACATATTATTTTTATTGTATGTATGCTGGGAGAGAAAGAAAGCTATCTCATACTAGAAAAATTTTAGCTTTAAGAAATAACACAACTAAATACAAACAGAATGCTTTACTGGTTTAACAAAATGGTCACTGTTCTTCTTCAAAGAGAAATTAATGTTTGTCATTTCCATGCTTCAGAGGCTAAGTGGCAAGAATCAATATAATTTAAGTGGTTTGAGCTCCTTAGGAGAAAATGTACTATACAAATCTATAAGTAGTTAATAGTCAAATAGCATGAAGTTCGTTTTTTGTTTTGTTGTTGGTTTTTTTTTAAACAAACACTTCAGAGATGTTAAAATCTTACTATGCCACTATAAACTGTTAGAAAGCAAAGAGATTCCTGCCTAATGATCACAACTACCAAGGCTATGTCTATGAATCAAAAGTTAAAGATCATAAATGATTACCTCTTTTAATTTGTGGGGGTTTTTTTGTTTGTTTTTGGTGAGGCATTTGGGGTTAAGTGACTTCCCCAGAGTCACTCAGCTAGTGAGTGTTGTGTGTCTGAGGCTGGATTTGAATTCAGGTCCTCCTGACTCCAGGGCCAGTGCTCTATACACTGTGCCACCTAGCTGCCCCTGATTACTTCTTTTAAACTCAACTCCCAATGTTGCACAACCCTGTGGCAAACGAAGCCAGTAGTTAGAAATTTAGTTAAGAAAAATTAATTAGAATAAAACTGGAAACATGAGACTAACAGCCATGTGATTTTTTTCAAATTAATTTTTTCTATGTAGCTACAGACTTATAGCCAAGAACTTCTTTCTCCCTTACATTTCTCAATGAAAACTAAAACAATTCAATAAATACTTAAAAATGTCTTCCATGTGCAAGGCACTGTGATAAATACTTGGGAAACAAAGACAAAAATTAAACAGTTCCTGCCCTCAAGGAGCTTACATTCTACAGGATGTTAAAATTAAATTTTAACATCCAAAAAAGTGCAGACAAAAAATGCTGAATGCATACTATGGAAACTAGAAATGTCTTCAAGGGCATAAGAATAATTTTCAAACAGCTTTTCTGAAGCTCTTCCAACCAACTTACTTTCTTTTTTTCCCCTAAGTTTAAAACTAAACTGTTCAAAACCAAAGGTTAGTATTTTCCTTTGCATTATTGTGGCCATAAAACTTGGAAGTCAATCAAGTCAAGACTGTTTGAAAAGATTATGATACAAGCCAAATCCCTCTACTCCACACACTTTGGGATAAGAAACCATAACAAACAAAAGAACTTTCTACAATTTAATGAAAGACACATTTAATAAAGGTCAAGAATACTACAAACTCGAACATTAACAGCGTTTTGAAAAAAACTGGAGAGACTGGCTATTTGCTTACATATGTAAATAAAGGAGTGTTGTAACCAATGGCTCTTTTAAGACAGATGATAGGATAATACCATTAATACTCATTGTGTGTGTGTGTGTGTGTGTGTGTGTGTGTGTGTGTGCGTGTGTGTAACATGCAACTGCTAAGATCCACAGAAAATTCTAAGGACCTCGGAGACTCATGACATGTACCATTATCTCAAAATATATCTGAAAATGGTCTCCAAATTAGAAGGAAGGGGCTAAGAGAGATAGTGACCCCAGGGATAATAATGTGTCTATAAGATATACATATATGTATGTACATACAATATTTTAGAAAACAGCCCCCATAAATCAATTCTGAAAATGAACAAGTAGTAAAAAGGATAACAAATAAAAGGGGGGAGGAGGGCAAATACACAGTAGGGAAGGAATTTGTGCCCCACAGACTTTCCAAGGAAG